>NC_058520.1:123616620-124241620 GCF_904849725.1 Hordeum vulgare subsp. vulgare
TTAGAGTCTCATTGCTGAGGAAATTCATCAATAATGAATTAAGTGCAGCGGAAATAGCGCAAGATCAGATGTGCAAAAACTACTACAACAGATTACTAAGTGAAGATTGTGAGAATCGGTTTGCATAGTGAGCAGGTATAAAGAATGCAGGTGAAGATTAGCTCGAGAGAAGAATATGAGGTTGAGGAAATTCAGAGAAAGTCTTCAGACAAATTCTTCAAACAACACAGATGAAAGTCTTCAACATACAATTTTGAGGAAATGAAGAATTGAAGAAATAGAACCCGTATCATGATGAAGACAATTGTTGATGACCCAGTTCCAACTGTTGTGACAGTCGTACGTCTGGTTTGGAATGGTTTGGTATTGAAACCAAAGAACACACAATCCCGGGACACACAGTTCCTACCATATTCTCCTTGAGCTAAGGACACACAATCCTCGCCCAACACTCGTGGTAAGTCTTTAGGGCAGACTTCCAAACCCTCATAAACTCGGTCACCCGGCGATCCACAATTGACTGCTGGATGCTCTAGGTCATGACGCCTAACCGTCTGGAGGATGCACAGTCCTCAAAGGTAAAAGGCTTCAGTCCCACACAGGAAAAAATTCTTCAGTGATGCTCAATCACTTGGTTTTTGGTTTGTGGTTTGGTGTTTGGGGTATTTCCTCACTTCATGATTTACTCTCGAAGACTCCGAGGAATTGGGTTGCTCTAAATGACAAGTGTTAGTTTCGCTCAAAGCAGCCAACCAGCTAGTGGTTGTGGGGGCGGATATTTATAGCCTGGGAGCATCCCGGCATGATTTGACATAAAGGCCCTTAAATAATGTGACCGTTGGTGTGGATAAGATCAGTGAGGTGGCGCGTGTCGTGGCAACGGCCGGAACTTTCAACTATGAAAGTCCTCACGTCTCTCATATTCATCACTCTAAGGCTTTAGTAGGTTTAGTCTTGGGTTGAGCATCATGAGTAAATTCATTCCGTGGTATTACCTCGACCCCCCTTTAATAGTACGGTGTTCCTATGACTCAAGAGTAAAGAAAATGAAACAGAAAGAATAAATCTTCAGGCTTCAAAGTCTTCAGACAGTATTTCTTCAGGAACCACCAAATTCCTCATCATCAATATCTTCATGAGGAATATCAATTTCATCGCAATTTCTTCACGATCAAAGTCTTCAAGGTAAGACCAAAATCTTCAGCCGAAGACATACATTTTTAGGGATCGATATTCATCGTATACACATTAGTCACTTAATCTATAAGTCTTGAAACCACCAAAATCACTAAGGGCACTAGATGCACTTACAAAAGAGCATTCTACAAGTAATGGTTTTCTATATGTAGAGAAACAAGCATCCAACATCAAATGATATAAGTGAAGCACATGAAGCGTTCTATAAAGTCATAATCAACATATATATAAATGAAGTGCAAAGAGCATTATAAATATAAATCATGGACTTTTACATACAAGCATGGTGCATTGCTAAAAGGAAAATAAAAGGCACACGATGCTCCAAGAATTTACGCATATCATGTGAACAAAACAAAAACCGAGACACACAGATAACTGTTGAAGAAGAAAGATGGGATGCCTTGCAGGGCATCCCCAAGCTTAGACGCTTGAGTATCCTTGAATATTTACTTGGGGTGCCTTGGCCATACCCAAGCTTGAACTGTTGTCTCTCTTTATTCTTCTCATATCAATTCCCCCTCGATCTTCGTACACTTAATTCGCACAAAACTTAGCAGAATTTTCATTAGAGAGGTTAGTTCATATAACATCAAATCTCATCATATATTTCCATAACATTATTGTATAATTATAATATAATATTACCCACTGTATGTTGTCACAATTATATCGCTCCCAAGTAAATGGGGCTCAACAAGAATTCAAAACATAAGCATGCAAAGCAACTATAACAACAATTTGTGAAAATCGGGACAATTTGTAAAGATGCAGATGAAAGTATACTTCGGTAACTTAGAAAATTTTGAAAAAATAGACATGGTTAATAATTTATATAAAATCACGTTGTAAAAAAATTCAGATTTTTTTGACGTTGCAGTAAAACATGAAAAATCTCTACACCCAAAGTTTCTGTTTTTACACACCACATACCAAACAAGCAATTTAAACATCCTAAAGAAAATTCTTGGAACTTCTAATTTAAAAAAGTATATTATAAATTACATCTAACACAGAACAACAAAGTAAAATGATGCTCCAAGCAAAACACATATTATGTGATGAATAAAAATATAGCTCCAAGTAAGATATACTGATAGTGTTGAAGACGAAAGAGGGGATGCCTTCCGGGGCATCCCCAAGCTTAGACGCTTGAGTATTCCTTGGATATTACCTTGGGGATGACTTGGGCATCCACAAGCTTAGGTTTTACCTACTCCTTATTCTCTGCATATCGGTGTCTCACCCAAAACTTGAAAACTTCAATCACATAAAACTCAACAAAACTTCGTAAGATCCATTAGTATAAGCCATATATGAAATACTTCAGGTACTGTTATAAGTTGATTCTTATTTTATTTTAGCATAAGGTATGATATTATTACTTCCCATGGCTTATACCTCCGATACAATCCATAGAATCATCAAAACAATCAAACTATGCAAGAAAAATCACAATCTCTCTAAAACAGAAAAGTATTTGATGATACATTTAATTTCCATACTTATGTAACTCAAAATATTTTGAAACATTAGGACGAATTGAATAATTTGTATATCAGTACCATGTCATAAATTAATCTTAAAAGTACCTTCTAGTAAAATCAGGGAAATTCTACACTGGACGTCAAAGTTTCTATTTTTGCACTGTATCAATTCCACTCATCATACAAATCATCCCAAAGGCTTTACTTGACACATCATTTTCATAATACAAAAGGAATTATACAAGGGGATAATTATTTTTGGTGAAAAGTTTGTGTAATCAAAATTTACAAAGTTTCCATGGGCAAGAACGAAGTTCAAGGCTAGCCCCCGCTTCAACGACGCTTGTCCTTCTCACTTTCACTTTTCTTTTTGAAAAAGTTTTAGGTTCCCCACTTTTTTTGATTTTAATTATTTAAAAAGCACACGAGAGAAATAAATGACTCTCTACAACTTCTGGATTGTCTCAATGGCATCGCTTTCTTTAAAGCCATGGAGGTGCTAGGACTGACATCGACCGCCCTCGCAACGTGCAGGAGCACAATGGGTGATGGGCCCATGAACCCTGCACGCTTAGGAGTTAAACCAGTGGGCTGGCCACTCTATTGAGCCTAGGTAGGGTTGTGACGTGTTGATGTTCCGAGGCCAGGCATGACCATCGAAAGTGTATCCGGCCAGAGTTTATCAAGCGTGACGGGTAAGATGGTGCACCCCAGCACGGATGAAATTAACTATTCGAATAGCCGTGTCCACGGTTACAGGATGACTTGGAGTTGTGCCCCGATCTTATACAACTACAATTGTTACTTAACTGGAATATTTCTCCAAGATATCTTTCTCGCAAGGAGTCAAGGAAGAATCCCTGGGCGTGACCTTAATTAATATTGTTGCAAGAATATGACTATATTTTTGTGTTGTTTGCTCTACTCTTGTCTATTGATGCAAGACCCTAAAGATGCTAGTCTTTGATAGGACTAGTCCCCTCTCTCAATTCTTGCATTGCTGTAGTCAATCCACATATAACCCCCCCTTCCCTTTGATACTGATGCATACTTAACATAGTTCTGAGGTCAGTCTTGCGAGTACTTTCGATGAGTACTCACCGTTGTTTGCTCCCCCTTTTCCCCTTGATACGATTGCTGCGACCAGATGATGGAGCCGAGGAGATGGCGTATCCTGCCGACGACGACTTCTACCCCGATGGTGCCTACTACTACGTGGAGGCCACTGAAGACTAGGAGTATTTTAGGAGGTTCCCAAGCAGGAGGCGTCACCTCGTTCGATCGTTGTATCTTTTGTGCTAGCCTTCTCTAAGGCATTATCCTTGTTTTATGTGTGTATCAGATATTTGTTGCTTCCACCGAATCATGTGTTTATCGAGCTTCTGCATTCTAGCCCTCGAGGCTCCTGTCTTGTAATATGAAGCTTGTATGTTTTTATTTGTGCCTAGAATTGTGTTGTTATATCTTCCCGTGAGTCCCTCAGCTTGGTCGTATGCATTTGCGTGTATGATTAGCGTACGATTAAATCGAGGGCGTCATACTTCACTATCTTGTGTATCTTGCAGGCAACCACGATCACGGGCCTGCGACTAGGGGTGGGGTTGCACCCGATGGAGGTCGTGTTACAATGGTAGTGCACGGTGGTTTGGCCAACCATTTTTGATGGTTCAGTTGCAACCATTGCGGGCCTTCCCTGGCAGGTCGCTCGTGATGTGACTGCTCCGGACGACACTTACAGATCCATGAGGGGGGGCATGAACTCGGAGGATGGTGACGCGATAGTGGCACATTGATGGGTCTCGCTTGCATATCCAGCGGCCAACTGGTGGCATTATCTACTCTGAGCCTCACGGGAGGCAGAGTAGCACCGTAAGGAGGCCGGGGCATGGTCATCTATGGGCCCCGTGGTGGTATGGCATCGGTGGACCGTGGCAGCAATGAGTGATGACCCACAAGTGTAGGGGGTATATCGTAGCTTTTTTGATAAGTAAGAGTGTCGAACCCAACGAGGAGCAGAAAGTATTGACAAGTGATCTTGAGCAAGGAAAACTGCAAGTACAGAAAGGTAACTTTTTATGTGTTTTCTAGTATAAGCAACAAGGAAATAAATGCAAGTAAAGTAAATGATGCCGAGATGCAACAAGTGGACCAATCCTTTTAAACACAAAGGATAAGCCGAGGGACTAAACTAATAAAGAATAGGCGTTCCCGAGGACACGCGAGAGAGATAGTCAAGTGTCGTCGCCATATTCCGTCTAGTACTATGTTTTGTATTGATAAGTGTTATGTGGGTGGATCTTAACTAGTGCATCGTCTAGGCTAAGACAAGTACACTCTTATGATTACTCCCTCTTGCTAGCATCCGCAAATACAAGAGAGAAATTAAGGCAAAGGCTAACCATAGGAATAAGCTTTAGGATCCAATACTCCCTCATGCATAAGTATGCGAACTCGGGTTCAGGTTTCTGTCACTCCGGCAACCCACCATAAGCATTCTTTATACACGATGCATTCCTCTAGGTCCTTAAAAAGGCGAAGTGTTATGTAGTCGATGTTCACATAACACCACTAGAAGAATAACACCATAACTTAAATATCAATCAACACATATTACTTCAACATCATATGACTACTAGCATCTAGTATTTTTTCCCATGTCCTCAAGAACTAATGGAACTACTCACAAGACATAAAAGAGATCATGATCAGAGGTGATGAAAATATGACTAACAATCTGGTCATAACAATAATTCTCTAAAAAACTCAATAGCATTCACCACAAAAGAGTAATCAACACCGATAGAGTAGAGGGTATGAATAGTGCAAGGTACAACTCCGATTGCAATGGTGAAGTAGATGGGATCAAGGTGGAGATGGTGCTGGTGTTGGTGATGATGGTGATGATGATCTCGATGATGCCCGTGACAATGGTGATGATGATGAGGACGATCTCCCCTTCCGAGAGGAGTTCTCCCTGATGGAATCTGCCCGTCGGAAAGGTCTTTTCTTCTTGGTAGGTTTCCGCCGTGGAGCGGCGGCGGAATCGTGAAAACTCTTCTGTCACCATAACTTTTAGGTCAAGAGGAACATATAGGCCAAAGGAGAGCACCGGAGGTGGGACCCACCACCTAGGCGGCCTCCTGGCGTGGCCTAGGGGGGCCGCGCCAGCAGGTCGCGTGGGTGACGTGTGGCCCCCCATCAGGCCTTCTTTGGCCTGTCTTCGGGATCCGTTCGGAAACTTCTTCCTTGAAATTTTCAGCGCAGTTGGAGATGTTCTGATATTGCAATTCTCCGTGCTATTTTCTCCGCTCAATCCTGCGTCTGCTGTTTCGGCACCGGAAAGTTGCAAACTGTGTAAAATAAGCCAAAACACTATAAGTACATCATCATAATGTGAAATATATCAATGATTAGATACAAATTATGATACAAAAAGGTGATGCATTTTGGACGTATCAACTCCCCCAAGCTTAGACCTCGCCTGTCCCCAAGCGAATTCTGAGCTCGGTAAACTTGTCCACAAGTTTAGAGAGTGAAGTGTTGATAAATAAGAATACAAACAAGAAGCATCATAGATTCTCTACTAAACTTGTGTCAGCCCGAGACCGACGCTCCAAAAGATTCCCCCCTTTATTCCATTTCCGTCGTGTGGCTATTTTATTTTTGTTGGTTGCATAGTCATGTAGTTTGCATCATCGCGTCATGCATGGCATCATGTCATCTATGCTTGTCTGGTGTGGCTAGTTGCACCTCGTTGTTTGAGTGTGAGCGCATGTGTGTATGTGCCTTAGGGCCTTGCAACGTGATTGGGTGCAACAAGTTCAAGCTCGTAACCCCCGTTGCACCATGTTTTCAAACTCCGTTCTTTCCATTAGTTGAGGCAGATTTAAAAGTTCATGCTCTGGTTCAAAACAGATGTTCCTCCTCTTCAAAGTTTCTTTCTATTAATTGTGGGGTGCAACATTGATTTATTTGAATTTTTTTCCTTTTGGTTTTATTCAAAACAGAGCCCCATTTCATTTAAAAGTAATTTATTTATTTATTTTCCTTCTTCTAAAAATGTCCCACTTATTTTCTTAAACTTTGGCAACATTTTAGAAGCCCAAATGTGTTTCTATTTTTTTTTGTTTTACTCCTTTTGTTTTATTTCAAAACAGAGTCTCATTTTTTTCCTTTAAAAGGGTTTTAATTTTATTCTTCAAAAAGTCCCAATCTAATTTTATTTATTGGGGCATGTTTTAAGGAGCCTAAAAGTATTTTTGTTTTAGTTATTTTTTTTCCTTTTGGTTGTGGTATTTTTTTTCTTTTTCTTTTAAAACCGGCTACTTAATTTTGTGCTTCGGGAGAGAGAGCAGCCCAGGTGGCCACTTGGGCCTCCAGCTGGCCCAAGGCCCACCTTCCCCGCTAGCCCTAGCGACACGGAGACTCCACCCGATCCCATCTTCTCGTCGTCCTCCCCCATCTCCCTCCTCCCGATCCCAGCGCCGCATCCTCCCCCTCGTCTCGTGCCTCCTCCTCCCCTCCTCGGGACCCCTAGCCCTCCAGTTCCGCGGCCCATGCCGAGCCGGTCGCCGTTCCCAACAGGATGGGTTCCCTTGTCGCGCCGCTGCCGCCGGCCTCCTGTCGCCATTTTGCCGCCCCTGAACCCGGTCGCCGCCCAGCCCCGCGTTGGCCGTCCGTCGCTCCGCGCCGCCCCGCCTGCACGTTCCCTGCGCCGCCGTCCCTCGCGAGCCCGTGCCGCAAGGAGCTCGCCGCGCCGCCCTAGCCCCTCCTCGGCCCATGTCGAGCTCGCCGTCGCCGCAGTGCCTCCGTCTGCGCGCCGCCGCCCTTGGCCATGCCCAGCCGCTGGGGCTTCTTCTTCTTGCTGCTGCCATGCTACTTACTGCTGCTGTTGCTATGTCGCACGAGCATGATGCTTGCTATTGCTGCTGCTAGGCTATTGCTGTTGCTTGCCGTTTGCTGTATGCTGCTACTGCCTGCTTGCTTTGTCGCATTGCTTGCTGCTGATGTTGCTGCCGCTGTTGTTGCTGTGCTGTCCTTGTTACCTGCTGTGCCTGCTTGCGTTGCTTGCAGCTGTCGCCTGCTAGTTGCTTGTGTTGCCGCTGCTGCCGAAGCTTGTTGTTGTTGATGCTTGTTGTCGCTGGTGCTGGCTTCTCTTTGCTGTTGGTGCTCCCGCCTACTGCTGCTGTTGCCTGATGCTGTTGCCGCATGCTGGTGTCGCCGCTTGTTGCTATGCTGCTTGCTGCTTGTTTGCAGCCACCAAATGTCTTCTACAGTAGCATGCTAGGTTGCCTGCTAGCTAGCTAGTTGCCGTAGCGTGCATGCTAGAACATGTTGCTGCGTGTTGCTGCCGCTTGCGTCGCCGTGTGCACCTTCCCCGCCGCTGTGGAATCGACAAGTTCGCTGTGTTCAACGACTTCCTCGACGTCGTCGAAGACCCGTCTACGTCCTCGATGACCCCTGGAATGAGTTCGACTACCGTTGCCGAAGACCCGTCTTCCGACGCCTAGTGCCCGTCTACCGTCGTCGAAGACGTGAACCACGATGACAAGAGAACGACTACCGTCGACGAGACCGAGTACCACTACTTTCACGACGACCATGACGACAACTACTTCCACGACGCCGAGCGAACGACTACCGTCGACGAGACCGTGTACAACTACTTCCACGACTTCCACGACGTCCGCTACGAACCGATCCTCTTCGAATCGCACGCTTCGCTGGTATGCCGATGAGACGTTGTTGTGTAACGAATGCATGTGTTTGTTGAGTTGAATGTATGATGCACCGTATGTTGCCCGTGACACATTGTGTTCCTCTTTCGTTTTGCCCTCGACACATGGGAACCCGATATACGGGACCACCCCATCTTTATTTTCCATTCGCGCACACGCTCCCTATTGGTTGGCTCCGATACCCCGTCGAGTTGTCGGGATAGGAACGTTGCCATGGCATCGTTTCCGTTCTTGCCGCGATGATTTCCTCTCGCTCGCCGTGGCGACACTTGCTTATTTTCCTCCTTGTTGTGATGTGATGAACTCGCATGGATGACACATTCATGGCATATGATCTTGTGTTGCATGTTATTGTGCCGTACCTCCATTCTTTGTTCCGCGTGTTAACCGTCTAGGATGCCATGTAGGATCATCGCTACACCCTTGCACTGTTAAAAAAAATTAATATTGTCGTGTAAATAATCGGGAGTGAATTAAATAATTAATCGTGGAGTTCCGTCGATATGCAACCGCTGCATATCGAGCTTCACTTAATGTGTAGAGTTTGTGTGAGGTGAATTGCCATGCCATGCCTTGCATTTTAACCTGTTCATGCATCATAGTAGGTTGTGCATCATGTTGTGCATCGTGTGGTGAATATCTGTGTTGATGTTGTTTTCGGTTGCTCCGTCTCGATAGAGTTCCGCAAGCGTGTCAGAATGTGAGGACCCGTTCGACTACGTTGGTTGTCGACTTCTTCGAGTTATTCTTCTTCAAGCGGGATCTCAGGCAAGATGACCATTTCCCCAGATACCATTACTATCATTGCCATGCTAGTTTTACCGCTTCTATCGTGTATGTCTCGTTGCCTACCACATGTTTATATATCAGCCTCTCAACAATGCCATGATAACCTTCAACCTGTTCGACCTAGCAAACCACTGATTGGATATGTTACCGCTTGCTTATCCATGTTGCTAGCGATGCTAGTTGCAGGTGCAGATGCTTCCATGTGATAACATGGGTTCCTTGTCTTATCACCATATTTAAATTCTATTTAATTTAATGCATCTATATACTTGGTAAAAGGTGGAAGGCTTGGCCTTTCTAGCCTGGTGTTTTGTTCCACCTTTGCCCCCATAGTTTCGGCTACCGGTGTTATGTTCCATAAATGAGCGCTCCTAACATGATCGGGGTTGTTATGGGGACCCCCTTGATAATTCGTTTTAGATTAAAGCTGGTCTGGCAAGGCCCAACTTTGGTACTACATTTGCCTAATAACTAATGAACTGCATAGGGAGTAATTAACCCGAGGATAATTTAATCAACCCCCGGGCCAGTGCTCCTCATGAGTGTTGGTCCAAAAAGAGCAGCTTATTAACGCTACCCGGGGCAACTCGGCGTTTGGCGTGGTAACCATCACTCATCCGTCGTGTCCTGAGAACGAGGTACGCGACTCCTATCGGGATCGTCGACACGCCGGGCGACCTTGCTGGATTAGTTTTACCTTTGACGAGATATCTTGTGCATCGGGATTCCGGTGATGCTTTGGGTAATCTCAGAGTTGAGGTTTTCCACTTGGGAATCCGACGAGACCGCGAGCTTCGTGATTGAGGATTTCTATGTGGCTTGTGGTAATTTGTGATGGACTAGTTGGAGCACCCCTGCAGGGTTAAATCTTTTTGGAAAGCCGTGCCCGCGGTTATGTGGCAACATGGAAACTTTGTTTAACACTGGTTCTAGATATGTTGAAGATAACTTAATTAAAATATGCCAACTGTGTGCGTAACCGTGACTGTCTCTTACGTGAGTTCCTTCTCCGATCGAGGACACGGTGGTGTTATGTCCGACGTAGGTAGGTGTTCAGGATCATTCATTTGATCATCAGTAGTTCACACTCGTTATGCGTAGATCTTCCCTCTCTTATTTCTTGTACTCGTAAGTTAGCCACCATATATATATATGCTTAGCCGCTGCTGCAACCTCACCACTTAACCATACCTCACCCATTAAGCTTTGCTAGTCTTGATACCTTTGGAAATGAGATTGCTGAGTCCCTTGTGGCTCACAGATTACTACAACACCAGTTGCAGGTACAGGTAAAGGTTACTTGACGCGAGCGCGTTGATTGTTCATTTGGAGTTGCTTCTTCTTCTTCTTCTTCGTCGATCTAGGATGGGTTCCAGGCCGGCAGCCTGGGATAGCAAGGATGGACGTCGTTCTTCTTTTATCGTTTGTTTTCGTCCGTAGTCGGACCCTACTCTTACTCTTGATGATTATGTAATGTACTGATGTGACTCTGATGTAGCTTGTGGCGAGTGTAAGCCAATTCTATTATATATCTCTTCCTTTCAGTACATGTACTTGGAACGATATCCATTCTTGCGACACGACGAGATGCGCTTCTATCCCTGAAGAGGCCTTCGTGCCAAATTGAGGATAGGGTCGCATCTTGGGCGTGACAAGTTGGTATCAGAGCAGTACCGACCTAGGAGCCCCCTTGATTGATCGAACTTGGCCGAGTCAAGTCTAGTGAAATATTACTTTGAGTCTAGTTATATATCGGAGAGTTGGATTCTTTTTTCTCCTCTTCTATGCTCTGGTGAGGAATCTTGACGTAATAATTTAATTCTACTCCTCTTCTCACTCAAATTTTTTTTAGGATCACGCGGATATTCTTGGAATCTATATGATGCCGATGTGACGGAGTTCTGTCTTGGTGCCTCCTATCTGCTTTGAGTTTTAGGGGAGTTGAGCTCTAGGGGATTCTTGAACACATCGTTATCATTCAGATTTCTTAGTATCTCAGAACGAAGGATGTTCGTAATTGCTTCAATACTAGTAGTGGCGAGATAACCCCGATGTCCCCAGTACTGGTGCAGATTGTTCGGGAGTACTGCCATACTTTGTATCGTTGTGATCACGAGGGTCTGTTGTAGATGAAGGTCCGAGATTCTGGTTGTGTGTTGATGGATGTGATATAGGTGACGGGTTAGTTTAGGAGTTGTGTAAAATACTCCTTGTATCCGTGTACAAGATTGCATGACCAGATATTTCGGGAATTCATAGGTGGGAATTAAAGTAGTTGCTTATAGGACTGTCTTCCAACAAACGCATGATGTTAGGTTGGGGTTCGACATCTAGTGGATTCCTGTCCACGAAAATATCGGACGAAATCTTTCTCATGAGTTGTTCTGGCTTATTTCGTAAGCCGCATCCTTCGTGTTGTTGATTATGGTAATTCAAGTTGCTTCGATGTCAAGTGGTGATTTCAGATCTTTCCTCATCTGTGTTCTCATATTTTTATGTGAGAGTGCTAATCCTTTTGCTCAATCAATTGTCTCATCAATTTTGTCAACCGGAGTCGTCATGTTAATTCTTTTCCAACCGGTGTGCTTCTCTCCAACTGAATTAAATCTTCTCCAGTTATTGCAGATCGTTCTCTCATTTCATACGGAGTTCATCTCATTTGTCCCAAGTCGTCTTTGTTTTTCCCCGCCCTCCCGCCCTTTTCTTCAGTGATTGGATGTCATCCAAGTGTATTTCATTTCATTGTTGCTTCCGCTATCTCTTCTTCCTTTCGTAACCGGTGATTCTTGTGAAGATTCTCAGGAGCTTCGTGTTCATCTTTATTCAGTCTTGTTATCTTTTCCGGTCAATTCAATGCAATTGTCCGTGTACATCATATCCTTTTCGTCCTTGTAATTCTTTCCCATTTTGGAAATTCTTATCAGTCTTCTTGTTATTCATTCCTCTCTTCTCTATCCGGAGTGTTAAAGATATTTCAGTAGTTTCTCGTTTTCAATTCTTTTAATTATTTCGAGGTGTTAACCTCATCTCGTTCTCTTCATACCGGTGCAATATCAATCTTTCTAGCAATCTTTTCTAACGGTGGTTTCGTTGAGTGGGCCCATAACCCACAGGTTCTTTCCCAGGATCTTTCCTGGCTCTTTTAATCTTTTTCCGGAGATCTCTAAATCTTTTCAACTATGACGTAAGTATGATTTCCATCAGTCATATTACTTCTTCAAGGTCTATTCGAATTAATTCTCATATTGGCTCAACATTTCATTCTTCTTTATTTCGAAGTGTCTCATTAATTCTTGGTGGTATTCTTCTCATCATTCTCTTCTTTCAAGAACGAAGGGGTATTTCTCTCGAATCTTGGTCCATTCTATTGTAGATTCATCATTTCAGCTTGGTGTCATCATCTTATTTGTTCCAATCATGAGTATCCCGTTCTTGCTATCCGGTGCTTCTCTGAGTTGTTTTCATTCTCGATCCTCCGAAGGCCATCATTTCAGAAGATTATTCGTTCTCAGCTTTCAGCTTTCATCCTCAATTCTTCTCCATTGTTGTCTCTTCGTTCGTCTCTCGGTTATTCCGGTGCCTTGTTCTAGTTTTCTCTGAGGTGACTCGTGATCTCTTCATTCTCATGTTTCTCCATTGATTCTTGGTTTTCCATTCAACTGTGAATTCTTACCGGTGCTTCCTTCAATTATGCCTCAAGTGGTGCTTATCTCCCTTTCTCTTCAAGATTCTTTCAAGAGGAATAAGTGGTATGCTAAATCCGTTGCTTCTCATCAATTAAACTTGATGAAGGATAAGCATAACATAAATTTTATTCTTGTTCACAGTAATCTGAATTCTTCTTCCGGAGTGGCTCATGATATCAATTCCTTTTTCTCAACTGTTATTATCTTTCCTTTTCCGGAGTTCCAAGTTTTCTCAAGTATCTCTTTGTGAAGCTTCATCTAAATCTTGGCAAGGTCATAATCTTATTCTTTCTACCTTGATATCTTTGCATCATTCATTCGTATACGGAGGTCCTTCTTGGTGGTTCATCAAGGTTTCAATCCATTCTCATGTGTTTTTCAAGATTCTTGTTGGAGAACCTCAAGTATCATTTCTCTTGCATTTATATGTTCGTTTGTTCTCCTTTATCCTTTGAGGTGGTATTATAGCATTCTTGTTAGTGTAGGAGCCTCGGAGAGTTATTCTTTCAAGAATGAGATAATTAAATCCACCAATTCTTTGATCATGAGATATTTCAACCCATGATTTCTTCATTGAGCTATCTTGGTTTAGACTTCACCTAAAGATTTTCCTATGGATTGTGCTATCATGGCGCTTGTTATTGATCCAAGTTTTCAATGTATCCTCTTGGTGTAAGAATTGTTCATATCTTGTTTCTCTAAATCAATCCTTCTTTCTGTTAGTGTCTGGTTGTCAATTCATTAGTTTGAAAAGGTTTCTATAAGCCTACTACTATCTTGTTCTTTTCGTTGTTGTTTTTCCAACAAGTTCGTTCAATTCTTCTTGCAAGGTTGCTTGCCAAGTTCATTGGAGTTAGTAGTTGTCATGCTCTCTTCATTCTCTTCTTCCGTACGAGCTAGTTCATATTCTCTTCTTCTAGAGGCATTGTGATGTTGGTCTTTTGGGTCTATTATGTTGTTCTATCAAGATCATGGTGTTCCCTTGTTCTATTTACTTGTTTGTTGTGAATATTGTGTAATTCTTCCATATTATCGAATTTTTTTGTCCCATTTTCCTACCGAAGTGCTGCCAAATTTTTCCGTGAATTCTTGCTTCTTTCCCATATCATTCCTCATCTCTTTGCAACCTTCAAGGATCGTTGGTTTCACTCGTTTGTCAAAGAAGCGACTAAGTTTTTACCTCTTGTTCTTTCTCATCCTCTCCCTCTTTCATTCTTGGATCTCGGGGCGAGATCCTCTTGTAGTGTAGGAGAGTTGTGACAGCCCGAGACCGACGCTCCAAAATATTCCCCCCCTTATTCTGTTTCCGTCGTGTGGCTATTTTATTTTTGTTGGTTGCATCGTCATGTAGTTTGCATCATCGCGTCATGCATGGCATCATGTCATCTGTGCTTGTCTGGTGTGGCTAGTTGCACCTCGTTGTTTGAGTGTGAGCACATGTGTGTATGTGACTTAGGGCCTTGCAACGTGATTGGGTGCAACAAGTTCAAGCTCGTAACCCCCGTTGCACCATGTTTTCAAACTCCGTTCTTTCCATTAGTTGAGGCAGATTTAAAAGTGCATGCTCTCGTTCAAAACAAATGTTCATCCTCTTCAAAATTTCTTTCTATTAATTGTGGGGCGCAACACTCATTTATTTGATTTTTTTCCTTTTGGTTTTATTCAAAACAGAGTCCCATTTCATTTAAAAGTAATTTATTTATTTATTTTCCTACTTCTAAAAATGTCCCACTTATTTTCTTAAACTTTGGCAACATTTTAGAAGCCCAAATGTGTTTCTATTTTTTTGTTTTACTCCTTTTGTTTTATTTCAAAACAGAGTCTCATTTTTTTCCTTTAAAAGGGTTTTAATTTTATTCTTCAAAAAGTCCCAATCTAATTTTATTTATTGGGTATGTTTTAAGGAGCCTAAAAGTATTTTTGTTTTAGTTAATTTTTTTTCCTTTTGGTTGTGGTATTTTTTTCTTTTAAAATCGGCTATTTAATTTTGTGCTTCGGGAGAGAGAGCAGCCCAGGTGGCCACTTGGGCCTCCATCCAGCCCAAGGCCCACCTTCCCCGCTAGCCCTAGCGACACGGAGACTCCTCCCGATCCCATCTCCTCGTCGTCCTCCCCCATCTCCCTCCTCCCGATCCCAGCGCCGCATCCTCCCCCTCGTCTCGTGCCTCCTCCTCCCCTCCTCGGGACCACTAGCCCTCCAGTTCCGCGGCCCATGCCGAGCCGGTCGCCGTTCCCGCCAGGATGGGTTCCCCTCGTCGCGCCGCTGCCGCCGGCCTCCTGTCGCCATTTTGCCGCCCCTGAACCCGGTCGCTGCCCAGCCCCGCGTTGGCCGTCCGTCGCTCCGCGCCGCCCCGCCTACAGGTTCCCCGCGTCGCCGTCCCTCGCGAGCCCCTGATGCAAGGAGCTCGCCGCACCGTCCTAGCCCCTCGTCGGCCCATGCCGAGCTCACCGTCGTCGATGTGCCTCCGTCTGCACGCCGCCGCCCCTGGCCATGCCCAGCCACCGGGGCTTCTTCTTCTTGCTGCTGCCATGCTGCTTACTGCTGCTATTGCTATGCCGCACGAGCATGCTGCTGGCTATTGCTGCTGCTAGGCTATTGTTGTTGCTTGCCGGTTGCTGTATGCTGCTGCTGCCTACTTGCTTTGTCGCATTGCTTGTTGCTGAAGTTGCTGCCACCGCTGTTGCTGCGCTGTCACTGTTACCTGCTGTGCCTGCTTGCGTTGCGTGTAGCTGTCGCTTGCTAGTTGCTTGTGTTGCCGATGCTCCCGAAGCTTGCTGTTATTGATGCTTGCTGTCGCTGGTGCTGGCTGCTCTTTGCTGTTGGTGCTCCCGCCTACTGCTGCTGTTGCCTGATGTTGTTGCCGCGTGCTGCTGTCGCCGCTTGCTGCTATGCTGCTTGCTGCTTGCTTGCAGCCACCAAATGTATGCTACAGTAGCATGCTAGGTTGCCTGCTAGCTAGCTAGTTGCCGTAGCGTGCATGCTAGAAGATGTTGCTGCGTGTTGCTGCCGCTTGCGTCGCCGTGTGCACCTTCCCCGTCGATGTGGAATCGACAAGTTCGCTGTGTTCAACGACTTCCTCGACGTCGCCGAAGACCCGTCTACCTCCTCGACGACCCCCGAAATGAGTTCGACTACCGTTGCCGAAGACCCGTCTTCCGACGCCTAGTGCCCGTCTACCGTCACCGAAGACGTGAACCACGACGACAAGAGAACGACTACCGTCGACGAGACCGAGTACCACTACTTCCACGGCGACCATGACGACAACTACTTCCACGACGCCGAGCGAACGACTACCGTCGACGAGACCGTGTACGACTACTTCCACGACATCCGCTACGAACTGATCCGCTTCGAATCGCACACTTCGAAGGTATGCCGATGAGACGCTGTCGTGTAACGAATGCCTGTGTTGTATGAGTTGAATGTATGATGCACCGTATGTTTCCGGTGACACATTGTGTTCCTCTTTCGTTGTGCCCTCGACACATGGGAACCCGATATACGGGATCACCCCATCTTTATTTACCGTTCGCGCACACGCTCCCTATTGGTTGGCTCCGATACCCCGTCGGGTTGTCGGGATAGGAACGTTGCCGTGGCATCGTTTCCGTTCTTGCCGCGATGATTTCCTCTCGCTCGCCGTGGCGACACTTGCTTATTTTCCTCCTTGCCGTGATGTGATGAACTCGCATGCATGACGCATTCATGGCATATGATCTTGTGTTGCATGTTCTTGTGCCGTAGCTTCGTTCTTTGTTCCGCATGTTAACCATCTAGGATGCCATGTAGCATCATCGCTACACCCTTGCCATGTTAAAAACATTTAATATTGTCGTGTAAATAATTGGGAGTGAATTAAATAATTCATCGTGGAGTTCCGTCGATATGCAACCGTTGGATATCGAGCTTCACTTAATGTGTAGAGTTTGTGTGAGGTTAATTGCCATGCCATGCCTTGCATTTTAACCTGTTCATGCATCATAGTAGGTTGTGCATCATGTTGTGCATCGTGTGGTGAATATCTGTGTTGATGTTGTTTTCGGTTTGCTCCGTCTCGATAGAGTTCCGCAAGCATGTCGGAATGTGAGGACCCGTTCGACTACGTTGGTTCGCTGACTTCTTCGAGTTATTCTTCTTCCAAGCGGGATCTCACGCAAGATGACCATTTCCCCAGATACCAATACTATCATTGCCATGCTAGTTTTACCGCTTCTATCGTGTATGTCTCGTTGCCTACCACATGTTTACATATCAGCCTCTCAACAATGCCATGATAACCTTCAACCTGTTCGACCTAGCAAACCACTGATTGGCTATGTTACCGCTTGCTTATCCATGTTGTTAGCGTTGCTAGTTGCAGGTGCAGATGCTTCCATGTGATAACATGGGTTCCTTGTCTTATCACCATATTTAAATTCTATTTAATTTAATGCACCTATATACTTGGTAAAAGGTGGAAGGCTCGGCCTTTCTAGCCGGGTGTTTGGTTCCACCTTTGCCCCCTTAGTTTCGGCTACCGGTGTTATGTTCCATAAATGAGCGCTCCTAACACGATCGGGGTTGTTATGGGGACCCCCTTGATAATTCGTTTTAGATTAAAGCTGGTCTGGCAAGGCCCAACTTTGCTACTACATTTGCCTAATAACTAATGAACTGCATAGGGAGTAATTAACCCAAGGATAATTTAATCAATCCCCGGGCCAGTGCTCCTCATGAGTGTTGGTCCAAAACAGAGCAGCTTATTAACGCAACCCGGGGCAACTCAGCGTTTGGCGTGGTAACCATCGCTCATCCGTCGTGTCCTGAGAACGAGGTATGCGACTCCTATCGGGATCGTCGACACGCCGGGCAGCCTTGCTGGATTAGTTTTACCTTTGAAGAGATATCTTGTGCATCGGGATTCCGGTGATGCTTTGGGTAATCTCAGAGTTGAGGTTTTCCACTAGGGAATCTGACGAGATCGCGAGCTTCGTGATTGAGGATTTCTATGCGGCTTGTGGTAATTTGTGATGGACTAGTTGGAGCACTCCTGCAGGGTTAAATCTTTTCGGAAAGCCGTGCCCGCGGTTATGTGGCAACGTGGAAACTTTGTTTAACACGGGTTCTAGATAACTTGAAGTTAACTTAATGAAAATATGCCAACTGTGTGCGTAACCGTGACTGTCTCTTACGTGAGTTCCTTCGACGATCGAGGACACGGTGGGGTTATGTCTGACGTAGGTAGGTGTTCAGGATCATTCATTTGATCATCAGTAGTTCACGTTCGTTATGCGTAGATCTTCCCTCTCTTATTTCTTGTACTCGTAAGTTAGCCACCATATATATATATGCTTAGCCGATGTTGCAACCTCACCACTTAACCATACCTCACCCATTAAGCTTTGCTAGTCTTGATACCTTTGGAAATGAGATTGTTGAGTCCCTTATGGCTCAAAGATTACTACAACACGAGTTGCAGATACATGTAAAGGTTAGTTAATGCGAGCGCGTTGATTGTTCATTTGGAGTTGCTTCTTCTTCTTCTTCTTCGTCGATCTAGGATGGGTTCCAGGCCGGCAGCCTGGGATAGCAAGGATGGACGTCGTTCTTCTTTTATCGTTTGTTTTCGTCCATAGTCGGACCCTGCTCTTACTCTTGATGATTATGTAATGTACTGATGTGACTCTGATGTAGCTTGTGGCGAGTGTAAGCCAATACTATTATATATCTCTTCCTTTCAGTACATGTACTTGTAACGATATCCATTCTTGCGACACGACGAGATGCGCTTCTATCCCTGAAGAGGCCTTCGTGCCAAATTGATGATAGGGTCGCATCTTGGGCGTGACAAAACTCAACCATACTCAACAGCAATCTCAACTTATAAGGCCCTTATGAAAGAGTAATATCAATTACAATCAAAAGTAGAGCTAAGAAAACTCATCAAACCATGGCAAACATGTCCTTGGTCAAAGAACAACTAATAACTTTTAACTTTTGCTCTTCCTATTATATTTTGATGAGATCAATTGAAGCTTTTTGAAAGAACAAGTTATTAGTCAAGAAGTGAAAATGCTAACACATAGGAGGATGTTTGCTTTAGCTAAGCCTTAACAAACAACTTACTTATCTTAATTGTATTATCAACAACAGTGTAATATGACAACTTTCGATAAAACAATATGAATGCATGCATCTTTGTCAACATAAGTGTCTGCTCTTTTCAGGATAGAAAGAAGTAGGTTTTACTGACTCAACATAAAAGTAAAAGATTGGCCCTTCGCCGAGGGAAGTAGGGAAAACTCATGTGCTAGAGCTTTTTTAGAGATTTTGAAATCAAAAAGATTGTAAAACAGGCTTTTGAGAGGTGCATAATTTGTCAAAGAATGCTAGTAGATAGCCCAGTACTTCTCATGCCAGATAAGTTTTGAGGAACGGCTCCCAAAGTGGGGACGATCACATCCCCTTAGTCTCCTTTGTTTATCACTACCAAACTTTTTTAATTTCTCATCAACAAAGCGTGAAGGAGGTTTTGTTTGTTGTTATTATCTTGTACAAGCTGGGCGCGCTCATGCCAGTCCCTACTGGTATTAGGGGTTCGTAGATCACATGCAAACCCAAGATAAAACTTATGTAGTATGAGAAGATCATGAATTATCTACTACTTCCTCATGAGCTAAAACAGAGGCACAAAACAGGGAGTAATATTTGAAGGTTTAAAGATAGCACATGAGTAATATACTTTAGGAGTGGCGGTGAAATACGACGTAAAGGGAAGATATGGTGGACTCTTGAGAAGGTTGAGGTTTCATGGTATGGATGCACAAATAGTATTCCCGCTTTGTAGCGACCCGACTCGAAACGAGTCAAGCCTCTGTGTATCTATGCCATCCCTGGATCAGTATGCTGGCACACACAGTACATCAATATATATATCAAAGTGCAATCACATGTAAATAACGTTAAATTGATATATACCTCAAAATCTCAGCGGAAAACAGTCAAAGGGAGTGGAGTCCCAAGAAACACCAACGGCAGGTTGAGTGCGGACCGTAACCCTGAATCGTATTCTTACTCGTCGAAGAAAGTATCTGCAACATAAGACGTTGCAGCCGTGTAGGTCAGCATGTTGAATATGCCGACAAGTTACAAAAGGGAGGGTGAAAATATCATCTATTCTATATGCATATATGGCAGGTGGGGCTCTAGTTTAAGTTTTGCGTAAAGAAAATTTTCTTACAACAAGAGAGAGGTAAAAGAAAAATTTACTACATTGTTGGTTGTTAATGAGAAAGGTTCCACCAACCATTTCACATACCCAAATTTCAATATAACCGACATCAACAAGATTTAATGGTGTTGAGAATTCCTAATAGTTTCAGTTCCTTCGGCTCAAGTTGTCCATGACCGTGGACACGGCTAATCGATTAGGTTTGAGTACTTTGCAGAGTTTTCCACACGTTCCCCACAAGATCCGATCGCCTCCGTTGTAGTCCTCGCACTTCAGGGTGTTTGAGAACCGGATGATCAAAACATGGTCTTTCAACGGGTTTCTCTGAGCCTCTGACGGTGCCCATCCAATCCTACCGTTCTTCTACATCTCGTAGCACCGCCTGTCCAGAGTCAACACGCTGTCCAACCAAGCCAGATCCCATAATGACTTGTGGCTGTGCAGGTAAGCCTTGGGTCTTGAAGTATCCATCCATCTCTTCGTGCCTGGGTGAAGCTTTCCGCAAGATGTCATGGCGCTTCTCCATGCATCCCGGGTCCTCTGCTGGTTTATCCCAGGGAGCCCATCAGAACCGTCCTTCACCCAGCTGTATATTTCGTTCTGAGGTCTTGCAAGTCTTGGAGTCTTCAGGTCTTGATTATTAAGTTCTCACAACACTCATGATAAACACTCAACCAAACCCCGTGTACTAGAAGCATAGCAAATTAAAGTTTATTGTCCCGGACCAAGTAACAAGGATGATGGGTGCCTACCACAAGATACTACAACAAGATCTAAATTTCCAAGTACCTACTTTGCATGCAATTGGTTGAAAGAGGTAGAACTACAATGCATATAAAATCATAGGTAAAAATATGATCAACCTGACTTGCCTGGTAAGTGATACGTCTCCATCGTATCTACTTTTCCAAACTCTTTTGCCCTTGTTTTGGACTCTAATTTGCATGATTTGAATGGAACTAACCTGGACTAACGCTGTTTTATGCAGAATTGTCTTGGTGTTGTTTCTGTGCAGAAATGAAAGTTCTCACAACGTCCTGAAAATTTACGGAGAATATTTCTGGAAAATATGAAAAATACATGCGCAAAGATCCATCGGAGGGGATGGGCCAGTGGGCCACAAGCCCTGTAGCCGCCACCCCCTGGTGGCGGCTAGCAAGCTTGTGGGGCCCACGTGGCTCTGCCGCCCCCAATCTCAGCTCTATAAATTCACTTTCGTCCCAGAAAAAATCAAGAGAGAAGATTTTGTCGCGTGTGCGATACGGAGGCGCCGCCACATCTCGTTTTTCATCTGGAGGCCAGATATGGAGTCCGTTTTGGGCTTCGGAGAGGGGAAATCGTCGCCATCATCATCATCAACCTTATTCCCTCTCCAATTCCATGAAGCTCTTCGTCGTTCGTGAGTAATCTATTCGTAGGCTCGCTGGGCGGTGATGAGTAGGATGAGATCTATCATGTAATCGAGTTAGTTTTGACGGGGATTGATCCCTAGTATCCACTATGTTTTGAGATTGATGTTGCTACTACTTTGCCATGCTTAATGCTTGTCACTAGGGCCCGAGTGCCATGATTTCAGATCTGAAATTATTATGTTGTCACCAATATATGTGTGTTTTAGATCCGATCTTGCAAATTGTAGTTACCTACTATGTGTTATGACCCGGCAACCCCGGAGTGACAATAACCGGAACCACTCCCGGTGATGACCATAGTTTGAGGAGTTCATGTGTTCACCAAGTGCTAATGCATTGGTCCGGTTATTTATTAAAAGGAGAACCTTAATATCTCGTAGTTTCCTTTTGGACCCCGCTGCCACGGGAGGGATGGACAATAGATGTCATGCAAGTTCTTTTCCCTAAGCACGTCTGACGACACACGGAATGCATGCCTACATCACATTGACGAACGGGAGCTAGCCACATATCTCTCCGTGTTATAACTGTTGCATGATGAATATCATCCAAACAAATCACCGACCCATTCCCTACAAGTTTGTCCCACTGCTGTTGTTACTTGTCTTGCTCTGCTGCTGTTACTACTGTTGCTGCTGCTGTTACTTGCTCTGCTGTTACTTGCTAATGTTGCTACTTGCTACTGCTGTTACTTGCTACTGTTTCTACTTGCTACTGTTGTCACTACTACTGTTCCTTGCCACTGCTGCTACTCGTTACACTGCTGCTACGTGCTACAATTTTGGTTCGCTGGTCGTTGATGGGAAAAGACAATTTCCGTGAACGGGCAACTTCTGGCGCCATTGATACGACGGTTAGGAATAGCCTGCCTTCAACAGATCGTTTCTGACACCGTTGCTATCATACTAATTTGCTGTTGATACTTTGCTTGCAGATACTAATCTTTCAGGTGTGGTTGAATCTGACACATTCAGCTGCTAATACTTGAGAGTATCCTCTCACTTCCTTGGCGAATCAACAAATTCGGGTTGAATACTCTACCCTCGAAAATTGCCTCGATCCCACGCGCTGGTGGGTAATTGCAAGACAATTTCTAATTGTTGAGAAATCGAGAATAGCAGTCGTCTAGCCATTGCCAGAGACTGCCAGTCAATAAGGTTGATGAAGAAGAGAATATCGCTCTCAAGAATATAACTTGATAGAACTATTCATCACTCTCCGATGAAATCTATATAAGCAAACATAGTATTCGTATAAGCAATCATACTAGCAATCATACTAGCAATCAATATAACAAACAATAATAAAATTGATGCCATCAAATCATTAGGAAAGATAAGATAGAAATCCAAAGGAAACTTCAAAGAAAAACTATGGAGTTCTCTACTACACCAATCACTAAGTAGTTTTTTTTGTTCTAATTAAACTTAACAGCAAACAAAACACTAAAATAATAAAATAACAGAAAAGAAAATATAAAATTAACTAACATAACAAAAATTATTTTTCATAAAACTATATTATTATTATTATTAAAGTATTTTCAAATAGGACATCAAACTAGCAGTGAAATCAATTTGCAACTTAATACCGAACTAGATTTGATTTCATGCTATCAAAATGAAATAAAAATAATTTTGATTGAAACACCAATGTTAACAAACAGAAAACAAAGTAAAACTTATCTACTAATATAAAATAAAATTAAAACAATTAAAACAAAAGAAATAGCAAAACTCCTAAAAGAACTAAAACATAATATGTTTTGCTTAAAACCCTAATTTAAAATATTCTATTTTTTTGAAATTAAATGTACCGATAGATAATATCACTAGGGACTAGTAACAAAAATAATCAACTCAAAATATATTTTTAAACCCAAGATATTCATAAAACTAGATTTGAATCAAATTTGTTTCAATTCAAATTTAAATTATTCAAACAGGGTCAAACTTTATATTTGCTGAAACTAGACAAAATGTGTGACACCATGCAAAAGGAATCACTCAAAAATAAGTTAATACATAAAAGTTATAGCTAAAACAAAATCAGAATCAAATCTGTTTTTGAAACTAAAAATAGAAAAAGAAAAACTAAACTAACGAAGAGGGGGTCTATGTGGCAGCTTCTGATTGGCTACGGGCGTGCGCTGCAGGTGCTAAAGGAGTGGACGGCCGGCTTATAAAGGAAGATGTTTTGCTTTTATTTAAGTGGTCTAATCTGGGCCTTTGGATCTAGATCTAACGGCTACGGGGGGGGGGGGGAGGGAGATGCTCACAGAGGGGTTGCCGGCGATGGAGCTCTCCGACAAGGCTGGGACGTGGTGGTTGTCGGAGAGGCCGTGGCGGTGGTCGTCGGCAGCGTTTGGGGGTGCAGGAGGTGGTCGCGGTCCTACGACGTCCTGTGGAGGCGTCGAAGAGGTGCGGGGACGGCGAGGGCGAGCGGCACAAGCTCGGGGAGCTCCGGGTGGTGGTCGGGCTCCGGCGAGGTTGTCGTCGGGGCGGCTGGGTGGAGGGTTTGGGGTTTTGGGGAGGGGAATGGGGTGCAGAGGAGGTGTCGAGTTCTCTGGTGGCGGCAGGTGGCGCGGGGAGGTGCGGCAGCTAGCTGCAGAGGCTCCCGGAGCTTCGGCTCCGACGAGGTGGTGGCGGGGGCAATTGAGGCGGTGAGACGGGGCGGCGACGAGGGGAACGGAGTGCGGGAGGAGGCGGGATACTTATAGGGGGTGCGGGTGGTCTCTGGAAGGAAAATAGAGAGAGATTGGCGTGGATCCGGCGACCTCCGGCGAAGATAGGAAGGAGAGGGGAATCGGGGAAGGAGAAGATCGAGGGGGGCTTCGGTCGGGCGGTGGGACGAGGGTGCCACCGAGAGAGGGGGGCTTGCAGCAGGATCGGGCGGCCGATCCGTAATTATTCGGATCTGGCGAGGCTGGCAATTCGGCCCAAACCTTCCGAATGCTCGTGGCAATATCTTTCCTATTAAAACAATTTTTCGTTTTTGTGAAAAACACGAAACTAAAACATAAAAACGAAACTAAATATAATTCCAAATATAACATTATTATATATCAAAATTATCAGAAAAATAAATCCAATAAGATGGACAGTTTTCCATGGCCAAAATAAAAACTTAAAAAAATTATTTTTGCAAAATTGCCTAAATGATTTATTTTCTTTTGCAAATAATTTTCATATGACCCCCTTAAGTTTTTAGGTTTAAATAATTTTTTTTAAAATGCCCCTGGTTTTGGAGGGTCATGTTCCTCCTCTCATATTTTTAATATATGACTCCAATTAAACTTTGAAATAGCAATAAGAGCAAATATGAAAATGAAATCCATATAAGAAATATTTTATTAGTTTTCAAATCCACCCTTTCAAAATCTTTATAGTTGAAGAAGTCATGTTTTCTTCTCTCATTTATTTTAAGTGGATGAATTTGAATTCACAGGAAAACGGGGTAAGTCATTTTGTTCCCTCTCATACAAAAGTTTGAAAAAGTTTCAAATTTCACTCAAGTTTCAATCACTCAAACAAATAAACAATCAATCTAATAATTATATTAACATTCCAAAATTTGGGATGTTACAAACCTACCACAGTTAAAATGAATCTCGTCCTCGAGATTCGAAGAGGTTAGAAAGAAAAGGTTAGAGTTTGGGGGTCTTCTAACAAATCCAATCTCGTGTAAAGTGGGGTGCTACCACACTTAAAATGAAGATTACTGGTCCCTCAATAATTTTAATGATCCTATGGAGTTTTGGCATCTGACTCCTCACAGTCTTCATACTAACTCCTTTGGTGATGCTCTTCCGTTATATTCATAAGGTTTCCATCAAAACGATGGTTCTTCTGTTGATATAAGCTTCTTCCGTTACTCGGTCTTCTTAGCTGACAGGTCTCGTGATCATTCTAAATAACCTATCAATAACTCTCATGGTGGTCTATTAGTTGTGGTTATCCTGTAGTGAGAAAGGTCTTGGCTTCATCCTCACCGTAAAATTTCCTACGCGTGACAACAAATGCCATGTACATGGGATTTTCTTATACAACTCTAAGGCTTAAACAAAAGCTTCAAAGAATGTCATTTCTCAATATGGGTAAGTGATACGTCTCCAACGTATCTATAATTTTTTATGGTTCCATGCTATTATCTTGTCAAACTTTGGATGTTTTGTAGGCCTTTTATATATTTTTTGGGACCAACTTATTAACTCAGTGCCAAGTGTCAGTTCCTGTTTTTTCCATGTTTTTGACCCCTTTCAGAGGAGATTTTGAAACGGAGTCCAAACGGAAGAAAATCACCGAAAAGATTTTTTTTGGAACGGAAGAAGATCGGGAAGCTTGGGAGCCAAGGCAGGGGAGCCTCAAGGGCCCCACAAGCCCCCACCCCACGGCCAGGGGGGAGGCCGCGCCATCTAGGCTTGTGGGCCACCTGGACGCCCTTTGCCCTAGGTATTTCACCTATATATTCCCATAAATTCCAGAAACAATCTGGAGATCATCGAAAGTACTTTTCCGCCACCGCAAGCTTCTATCTCCGCAAGATCCCATCTGGGCCACGTTCTGGTGCCATGCCGGAGGGGAGATTTGGATACGGAGGGCTTCTTCATCAACGCCATGACCTCTCCGATGATGCGTGAGTAGTTCACCATAGACCTACGGGTCCATAGTTAGTAACTAGATGGCTTCTTCTCTCTTGGATCTTCAATACAAAGTTCTCCATGATCTTCATGGAGATCTATCCGATGTAATCTTCTTTTGCAGTGTGTTTGTCGAGATCCGATGAATTGTGGATTTATGATCAGATTATCTATGAATCTTATTTTAGTTTCTTCTGATCTCTCTTATGCATGATTTCATATCCTTGTAATTCTCTTCGATTTGTGGGTTTTGTCTGGCCAACTAGATCTATATTCTTGCAATGGGAGAAGTGCTTGGTTTTGGGTTCATACCATGCGGTGACCTCACCCAGTGACACAAGGGGTAGCGAGGCACGTATCGTGTTGTTGCCATCAAGGGTAAAAAGATGGGGTTTTCATCATTGGTTTGAGATTATCCCTCTACATCATGTCATCTTGCTTAAAGCGTTACTCTATTCGTCATGAACTCAATACACTAGATGCATGCTGGATAGCAGTCGATGTGTGGAGTAATACTAGTAGATGCAGAAAGTTTCGGTCCACTTGTCTCGGACGTGATGCCTATATGTATGATCATTGCCTTAGATATCGTCATGACTTTGCGCGGTTCTATCAATTGCTCGACAGTAATTTGTTCACCCACCGTAATACTTGCTATTTTGAGAGAAGCCTCTAGTGAACACTATGGCCCCAGGGTCTACTCCACACCATATTTTCAGCCTTACACTTTTTACTGCGTTGCACTTTCCACCTTCAGATCTCACTTTGCAAACAATCTTGAAGGGATTGACAACCCCTTTGAAGCGTTGGGTGCAAGATTGTTTGTGTTTGCGCAGGTACTCTGGACTTGACAAGGTCCTCCTTCTTGATCAATACCTTGGTTCTCAAACTGAGGGAAATACTTACTGCTCCTGCGCTGCATCACCCTTTCCTCTTCAAGGGAAAAACCAACGCAAGCCCAGCCTCTGTCAACGTGTCAATTTCTGGCGCTGTTGTCTGTGGGATAGCAGAAGAATTTCTGGCGCCGTTGCCGGGGAGGAAGATCAAGTCAAGAACTCATCCAAGTAGGTGTCGCAAACTCATCTCTTGCATTTACTTTGTTTGCCAGTTGCCTCTCGTTTTCCTCTCCCCCACTTCACCAATTTGCCTTTTTCGTTCGCCCTTTTTCTCGCCTACTCTTTGTTTGCTTGTGTGCTTGCTTGCTTGCTGAAGTCACCATGAACGAAAACACCAAACTTTTGACTTCTCGAATACTAATAATAATGATTTTATTAGTACTCCGATTGCTCCCGCCACTAGTGCGGAGTCATACGAAATCAATGCCGCTTTGCTGAAAATTGTTATGAAAGAGAAATTCACTGGCCTTCCTAGTGAAGATGTCGCATCCCATCTCAATACCTTCCTGGAGCTTTGCGATATGCAAAAGAAAAAAGATGTGGATAATGACGTGATTAAATTGAAGCCTTTTCCTTTCTCGTTGCGAGATCGCGCAAAAACTTGGTTTTCTTCTTTGCCCAAAAATAGTATCGATTCTTGGGATAAGTGCAAAGATGCTTATATATCCAAGTATTTTCCGCCGGATAAGATCATCTCTCTCTGTAATGATATCATAAATTTCAAGCAACTTGATCATGAACATGTTGCACAATCTTGGGAGAGAATGAAATTAATGATTAGAAATTGTCCCGCTCATGACTTGAGTCTTTGGATGATTATTGAAATCTTTTACGCTGGCTTGAATTTCGCTTCAAGAAATATCTTGGACTCCGCTTCAGGTGGAACATTCATGGAAAACACGTTAGGGGAAGCCACAAAGCTCTTAGACAACATCATGACAAACTACTCTCAGTGGCACACTGAAAGGTCACCTACTAGTAAGAAGGTACACGTTATAGAAGAAATTAACTCGTTGAGTGCTAAGATGGATGAGTTAATGAATTTAGTTTCTAGTAGAAGTGCTCCTTTGGATCCTAATGATATGCCCTTGTATTCTTTGATTGAGAGTAGCAACGCTAGCTTGGACGTTAATTTTGTTGGTAGGAATAACTTTGGCAACAACAACGCTTTTAGAGGAAACTACGTTCCTAGGCGTTTTCCTAGTAACTTCTCTAATAACTTTGGCAACTCCTACAACAATACTCATGGAAATTACAATAGATTACCCTCTGATCTAGAGAGTAATATCAAAGAGTTCATCAACTCTCAAAATATTTTCAATGCGTCCATAGAGGAAAAACTACTCAAAATAGACGATTTGGCTAAGAGCGTTGATATAATTTCTTGTGATGTTGATGCTTTGAAAGTTAGATGTGCTCCTACCAAAATCAACATGGATGAAACTTTGAAAGCTATGCGTGTTTCCATGATTGAGAGCCAAGAAAGAACCGCCCAAATTCATGCTAGACATGAATGGCTTAAAAAGATGTGTTCTCATGATGAGAATCATGAAGATCTTAAAGTGCTTGGTGTGACTCCTATTGAATCTTTGTTTTCTTGTGTCAAACCTAATGATTATGGGGTTGGATATGAATCCACTTTGGTTGAAAAGTGCCCCAATGATTTAGAGT
The DNA here is from genome assembly GCF_904849725.1 of Hordeum vulgare subsp. vulgare. Taxonomy (NCBI): domain Eukaryota; kingdom Viridiplantae; phylum Streptophyta; class Magnoliopsida; order Poales; family Poaceae; genus Hordeum; species Hordeum vulgare. Next base: position 123,645,349 of record NC_058520.1, read on the forward strand.
CCATCTATCTTGATGCTGAAAGCATTAAAAGTGGAGTAGAAGATGTTAAAACTTTGAGTAGTAATGAAATTACTACCATGGATTTCAAGGAATTCAATTATGATAGTTGCTCCTTGATTGAATGTATTTCTTTGATGCAATCCATGTTAAACTCTCCACACGCTTATAGTCAAAACAAAGCCTTTACCGATCATATCGTCGAAGCTATGATAAAATCTCTTGAAGAGAAACTTGAATTGGAAGTCTCTATCCCTAAAAAGCTTCATGATGAGTGGGAACCTACCATCAAAATCAAAATCAAAAACTATGAGTGCAATGCTTTGTGTGATTTGGGTGCTAGTGTTTCTGCGATTCCAAAGTCTTTATGTGATGTTCTGGGTTTTAATGAGATCTAAGAGTGTTCTCTTAATTTGCATCTTGCTCATTCTACTGTCAAGAAACCCATGGGAAGGATCAATGATGTTCTTATTATTGCAAATAGCAACTATGTACCCGTGGATTTCATTGTGCTTGACATTGATTGTAATCCTACATGCCCCATTATTCTTGGTAGACCTTTCCTAAGGACTATCGGTGCTATCATCGATATGAAGGAAGGGAATATTAGGTTCCAATTTCCTTTAAGTAAGGGCATGGAACACTTTCCTAGAAAGAAAATAAGATTTCCTTATGAATCCATGATGAGGGCCACTTATGGTTCGAGCACCAAAGACGACGATACGTGATTCTATCGCTTCTATGCCTAGCTAAGGGCGTTAAACAATAGCGCTTGTTGGGAGGCAACCCAACGAATTTATCTTTTTATTTCTGTTTTGTTGCGTCCACACTTTCATAATTCTGTTGTGATTGTGTTTTTTGTGTTTCTTTTTGTGTTTGAGCCAAGCAAAGCCTTTATGACTCGTCTTGGTAATGGTTGTTTGATCGTGCTAGAAAAAGACAGAAACTTTTCGCTCACGAGATGATTTTTCATTTTTATTCAGGAAGATCTTTTGAGTTGATTCTTTTTTATGACGATTTATATGCTTTTTTCCCAGGCCGTCGTAATTTTTCAGAATTGTTGAGGTACCAGAAGTATACGAAGAATACAGAATTCTACAGACTGGTCTGTTTTTGACAGATTCTGTTTCTGTTGAGTTGGTTGCTTGTTTTGGTGAAACTATGGTTAGTATCGGGGGGGTACTAGCCATGGAAAAGTGAGAATACAGTAGCCCATCATCAATATAGATAGAATTCAAGTTTCTATAGTACCAAAAGAAGTGGTAGTTTGTTTTCTTGTACTAATGTTATCACAAGTTTCTGTTTAAGTTTTGTGTTGTGAAGTTTTCAAGTTTTGGGTGATGTTCTCATGGACAAAGAGATAAGGAGTGGAAAGAGCTCAAGCATGGGGATGCCCAAGGCATCCGAAGCCAAATTCAAGGACACCAAAAAGCCTAAGCTTGGGGATGCCCCGGGAAGGCATCCCCTCTTTCGTCTTCAATCCATCGGTAACATTACTTGGAGCTATATTTTTTTCACCACATGATATGTGTTTTGCTTGGAGCGTCTTGTATCATAGGAGTCTTTTCTTATTGTTGTGTCACAATCATCCTTGCTGCACACCTTTTTGAGAGAGAGATACATGCACTCATCGTGATTTTGCTCGAATGCTCATAGTGCTTCACTTATATCTTTTGAGCTAGATACTTTTGCTCTAGTGCTTCACTTATATCTTTTGAGCTAGACACTTTTGCTCTTGTGCTTCACTTATATCTTTCGAGCACGGCGGTGCGTGATTTGGTAGTTGGCTGGTGCTATGAAAGTAGTACCAAATGTGATAGGTACCAAAAGAGGATACAAAAACCTCCATCTTCATGTAGATTGAATAGAAAGAGAAGTTTTGATTCCTCTCAATTAGTTTTGAGACGTGGATTCGGTAATATTAAGAATTATCTTAGTAGGGTATTGTGAATCTAGAAATACTTGTGTTGAGGTTAGTGATTCCCGTAGCATGCACGTATGGTGAACCGCTATGTTAGGAAGTTGGAGCATAATTGATCTATTGATTGTCATCCTTTGTGTTTAGGTCTGGATCGCGCGATGGTTTACACCTACCAACCCTTCCCCTCGCAGTATGTGTTTAGCACTTTGTTTCGATTACTAATAAAAACTTTTGCAACAAGTATGTGAGTTATTCATGACTAATGTGAGTCCATGGTATAGATGCACTTTCACCTTCCACCATTGCTAGCCTCTCTAGTGCCGCGCAGTTCTCGACGGTGCACAAATCCACCAAATTCCTTCCTCAAAACAGCCACCATACCTACCTACTATGGCATTTTCATAGCCATTTCGAGATATAATGCCATGCAACTCCCATCGTTCCGTCTCATGACTTGTGCCATCACTCTCATATTGCCATTGCATGACCGTAAGATAGCTAGCGAGATGTTTCAACGTCATACGCCATGCTAGATCGTTGCACATCCTGGTACACTGCCAGAGGCATTTCCTATGGAGTCATCATCATTGTGATCTTTGAGCTGTGAGTAAATAAAAGTGTGATGATCATCATTATTAGAGCATTGTCCCATGTGAGGAAATAAAAAAAGAGGCCAAAGAGCCCAAAAACAAAAACAAAAAAAAGAGAAAAGAAAAGAAAAGAAAAAAAAGAGGCCTAAGTGCCCAAACAAAAAAAGAGAGAGAAAAAGAGAGAAGGGACAATGCTACTATCTTTTTCCACACTTGTGCTTCATGATAGCACCATGTTCTTCATGATTGAGAGCTTCTTGCTTTGTCACAACCATATGCTAGTGGGAATATTCATTATATAACTTGGCTTGTATATTCCAATGATGGGCTTCCTCAAAATTGTCCTAGGTCTTCGTGAGCAAGCAAGTTGGATGCACACCCACTAGTTTTCCTTTTGAGCTTTCACATACTTATAGCTCAAGTGCATCCTTTGTATGTCAATACCTACTCATTCACGTTGATATCTATTAATGGGCATCTCCACAGTCTATTGATACGCCTAGTCAGTGTGGCCATCTCCTCCTTTTTGTCTCACAACCACCACCACACTCTATTCCACCTATAGTACTATATCCATGGCTCGCGCTCATGTATTGCGTGATAGTTTTAAAAAGTTTGAGAAAGTAAGAGTGTGAAAACAATTACTTGGCCAATACTGGGGTTGTGCATGATTTACATTAGTTGTGTGAGGATGATGGAGCATAGCCAGACTATATGATTTTGTAGGGATAACTTTCATTGGCCTTGTTATTTCGAAAGTTCATGATTACTTTGCTAGTTTGCTTGAAGTATTACTATTTTCATGTCAATAGCAAACTATTGTTTTGAATCTTGCGGATCTGAACATTCATGTCACGTGAAAGAAGTTGCAAAGGACAACTATGCTAGGTAGCATTCCACGTCAAAAATTCATTCTTTATCACTTCCCTACTCGAGGACGAGCTGGAGTTAAGCTTGGGGATGCTTGATACGTCTCCAACGTATCTATAATTTTTGATGGTTCATGCTATTATCTTGTCAAACTTTGGATGTTTTGTATGCCTTTTATATATTTTTTGGGACTAACTTATTAACTTAGTGACAAGTGCTAGTTCTTGTTTTTTCCATGTTTTTGACCCCTTTTAGAGGATATTTTGAAACGGAGTCCAAACGGAAGAAAATCACCGAAAAGATTTTTTTTGGAACGGAAGAAGATCGGGAAGCTTGGGAGCCAAGGCAGGGGAGCCTCAGGGGTCCCACAAGCCCCCAACCCGCGGCCAGGGGGAGGTCGCGCCATCCAGGCTTGTGGGCCCCCTGGACGCCCTTTGCCCTAGGTCTTTCGCCTATATATTCCTATAAATTCCAGAAAAAATCATGAGATCATCGAAAGTACTTTTCCGCCGCCGCAAGCTTCTGTCTTCGCAAGATCCCATCTAGGGCACGTTCTGGTGCCCTGCCGGAGGGGAGATTCGGATACGGAGGGCTTCTTCATCAACACCATGACCTCTCCGATGATGCGTGAGTAGTTCATCATAGACCTAGGGGTCCATAGTTAGTAACTAGATGGCTTCTTCTCTCTCTTGGATCTTCAATACAAAGTTCTCCATGATCTTCATGGAGATCTATCCGATGTAATCTTCTTTTGTGGTGTGTTTGTCGAGATCCGATGAATTGTGGATTTATGATCATATTATCTATGAATCTTATTTGAGTTTCTTCTGATCTCTCTTATGCATGATTTCATATCCTTGTAATTCTCTTCGAGTTGTGGGTTTTGTCTGGCCAACTAGATCTATGATTATTGCAATGGGAGAAGTGCTTGATTTTGGGTTCATACCGTGCGGAGACCTCACCCAGTGACAGAAGGGGTAACGAGGCACGCATCGTGTTGTTGCCATCAAGGGTAAATAGATGGGGTTTTCATCTTTGGTTTGAGATTATCCCTCTACATCATGTCATCTTGCTTAAAGTGTTACTGTATTCGTCATGGAGTCAATACACTAGATGCATGCTGGATAGTGCTCAATGTGTGGAGTAATAGTAGTAGACGCAGAAAGTATCCGTCTACTTGTCTCGGACGTGATGCCTATATGTATGATCATTGCCTTAGATATCGTCATGACTTTGCGCGGTTCTATCAATTGCTCGACAGTAATTTGTTCACCCACCGTAATACTTGCTATTTTGAGAGAAGCCTCTAGTGAACACTATGGCCCCCAGGGTCTACTCCACACCATATTTTCAGCCTTACACTTTTTACTTCGTTGCACTTTCTGCCTTCAGATCTCACTTTGCAAACAATCTTGAAGGGATTGACAACCCCTTTGAAGCGTTGGGTGCAAGCTTGTTTGTGTTTGCGCACGTACTCTGGACTTGACGAGACCCTCCTTCTGGATCGATACCTTGGTTCTCAAACTGAAGGAAATACTTACTACTCATGTGCTCCATCACCCTTTCCTCTTCAAGGGAAAAACCAACGCAAGCCCAGCCTCTGTCAATGTGTCAATTTCTGGCGCTGTTGTCTGTGGGATAGCAGTAAGTCTCTCAGATTTACCATTCCGAATAGCAAGAGAATGATAAGAGTAAGTCGTCATGGTGGACAAAGCATGTCGCACTGAAATCATTATCTTGTATAAGGTTTAGTGAATCTCGTATTCTAACACTTGGGCGTACTCACAAGCATTTGTAGAATTTCTCTTGTTCCCAAACGAAATTCAGATAATCCATTGGTTCTGCAAGCTGAACAAAACATCTATCGTATTCTTCACAACTCTCGGTTTTACGCATGCTCCTAAGGAAACATTTGCCGATCCATCATAGCTTCTTCCAAGTTTCTTTCTTCATAAAAGGTAGTGCTTGATCCTTATTAGTCCCGGGGTATTTTTGTTGTAGGCCCACTTTAACTCATACTTGGAATTACTGCGCCTTTAAATCCTATAGTGTTTCATTCCGTCATACTCTTGGGGTAACCATCATATAATAATAATCCTCAGATTTATTTTTGGTACACACTCCACTCTGTGGGATACCTTTTTTCATTGGTGTGTTTACCATTAAAAGTATTGGTTCATCCATAAATCATAGTCATTTCATATTCAATCCTTTATTACATCCTTAATTTATTCTTAAAACTCCAATTCAAAAGCACTTTATTACAAATACTGCCATCCACCTTGTTCGGTATGGTCAAGCATTTTTGCCAACTTTATTCATTTGTCTCCCTTGGAGATACTCTAGTCCCACTGGAACTTTCTGAGGTGCTCCTTCAAATCATCCATCTTTTGCTTTATCATGGTGGCCATGAGCTTGATCTCCATCATCTCCGCATGCACTTCACTCAGGTATTCCTGGGTATGACGGGGTCTTGCTTCAAGTATTTCTCCAATCTGACATATGACTTCCATGGCAGGTTCACGAACAACATCAAAGAAGGTTGCTCATGGTACACGTGAAATGAAAAAGTATTGCCCAATAGTCTTTGGACAAACTCCTTTCACATGGTGGAGGTGTACTTCCACATACCAAAGTTCCCGTCCACTTTCCATGAATGGGTAGCCTTTGTAGACTGCATCTCCTTCAAGATGAATGTGCTTCATTATGTCCTTCAGGATTTTTGGGTAATCATGATCACTATTAGGGTCATGATCGTTTCTCGGCCCTTAAGGAAGGACTCGTAGACGGTTGTCATCTACATGTGTCAGAAAAACGGGTACTCAGAGGAATGTATGTGTTTCCTTGGTATGCATGGTATATTCCTACTCATTGGATCATGTGGGTTTACCGATTACTACCACACTTAAAATGAAATATACTCATCCTGCATAGACCATATTTTCTCATATCCTCATAAATGTTCAGAGATCTTTGTTCGTAGAGAAACAACGCATACAGTTTCAACATAGGCAATCATGACCCAATAATTTTTATTGATTCATGAGTTATTACAATCTCAGAGACTTCTGTTACAAAAATTCAACTCCATGATCTCATGAAAAACAAGAGTGCTTCAGGTTACACTTATTGCCATTGTCAAAACTTAACTACTCCAATTTAGCTTTCTTTCCTTGTGGACAATTACTAGCATAATGTCCTGCTTCCTTGCAATGAAAACAAATGAGTTCCGACAAGTCTCGGGGTTTCTTGTAGTTTGCTATTACTCCTTAGTTTTCCTGCTTCCTTTTTGGGCACACATTTTTTTAGTGGCCAAATTCCATACACTTGAAACATCTCATATGACTCAGGTCTTTATCTGCAGAGATTTGGCTTTTCCGAGGGTACTTTCTCTTCTTTCCAGACTGCTTCGTTCTGGCCAGTACTTCCATTTCATGTGGATCAAACTCTACTTTTTCCGTCGGGAAGTTTCCCAGATATTTATGGCTTTCCTTCGTGGAATCCTTTGACAAATGTCCTTCTTCTCCACATGAGTAACAGGCATTGGAGAAAAATCTGGTTAGGCCTTGTCCATTAGGGTCTTCTATATTTTCCTTCATCACACGTTCTTCTAAAATCTTCTTCTTGAGTGTTTCCTTCATTGCTTCTTTCTGCTGCTTGACAACTTTTTGCACCTTGGGGTAATTGTAACACTGGGCTGGGTAGTGGGTGGTTCCTTCACACAAGAAACAAGTCACCTGACTAGTTGGGCATTCCTGTGATGAGTGCTTTTCTTCACAATGAGGGCATCCATCATTGTGTTCTTCCTGGGTGTGTCCTATTTCTCCACAGATCTTGCATGCACATGGCTTCTTCATTGGATTATCATAGCTCTTCTGAATGAGATGGGATCTTAACAGAGTCTTCTTGAATTTGTCACAAGTTTCTGCTCCACTAAATCCTTGTATGGCATGATGCATTTTCCACCAAATAGCAGCACCTTGGGTAAAGTACTGAAGAGTGTGTGCCACTTCATATTTCCTTGAAATCAAATTGCTCCCGAAATGGTTCTCCATGTTCTGAATCCATATTTCAGCCTCCAGCTGGGTCATTGGTCCAAAGATTACAAGTCCAGCTTCATACGCCATCTATTGGGTCCAACGTTTTTGGGATGACATGCGTAAGAGAAAGAGGGAAAGAGGGAGATACACACAATACAAACAATATTTTTGAGAATAGGTTTTATTTGTGGCTGTCGAAGAACACACACCAATGACGGCTCACAAATCATCGTATCTAACATGGGTATATAACAGGGGTTTGGACTTCTAATGGTCATATAAATATTCGAAAGCTTCAGGGTCTTCCAATTCTTCGAGTCTTGAGAATCTTCAACTGGTGCAGCTTCAATTCTTCAAATGCATGGTGAAATTCTCTTTACTTTGAAGTGGGACTCAGTTGATCCTTCATGTGTTCAAAGGGGAAAAGGTATTGTCTAACTATTTGAGGCGAGAGAGAACATTCGATGAAATCAGAAGGGATGAGAAGTAAAGGATGTTCTTGAAAATAATTTTTTTGAGAGATCCTTTCCTAAGGGATTTCCAGTTTCTAGGGTCACGTCCTACAGTTAACATGTGCTCTGATACCATATTTGTAGCGACCCGACTCAAAATGAGTCAAGCCTCTGTGTATTTATGTCATCCCTGGATCAGTATGCTGGCACACACAGTACATCAATGTATATATCAAAGTGCAATCACATGTAAATAACGTTATATTGATATATACCTCAAAATCTCAGCGCAAAATAGTCAAAGGGAGTGGAGTCCCAATAAACACCAACGACAGGTTGAATGCAGACCGTAACCCTGAATCGTACTCTTACTCATCGAAGAAAGTATCTGCAACATAAGACGTTGCAGCCATGTAGGTCAGGATATTGAATATGCCGGCAAGTCACAAAAGAGAGGGTGAAAATATAATCTATTTTATATGCATATATGGCAGGTGGGGTTGTAGTTTAAGTTTTGCGTAAAGCAAATTTTCCTACAACAAGAGAGAGGTAAAAGCAAAATTTACTACATTGTTGGTTGTTAATGAGAAAGGTTCCACCAACCATTTCTCATACCCAAATTTCAATATAACCCACATCAATAAGATTTAATGGTGTTGAGAATTCCTGATAGTTTCAGTTCCTTCGGCTCAAGTTGTCCATGACCGTGGACACGACTAATCGATTAGGTTTGAGTACTCTGCAGAGTTTTCCACATGTTCCCCACAAGATTTGATCGCCTCCGCTGAAGTCCTCGCACTTCAGGGTGTTTGAGAACCGGATGATCAAAACATGGTCTTTCAACGGGTTCCTGTGAGCCTTTGACGGTGCCCATCCAATCCTACCATTCTTCTACATCTCGTAGCACCGCGTGTCCAGAGTGAGCATGTTGTCCAACCAAGCCAGAGCCCATAATGACTTGTGGCTGTGCAGGTAAGACTTGGGTATTGAAGTATCCATCCATCTCTTCGTGCCTAGGTGAAGCTTTCCGCAAAATGTCATGGCGCTTCTCCATGCATACCGGGTCCTCCACAGGTTTATCCCAGGGAGCCCATCAGAACCGTCCTTCACCCAGAGGTATATTTCGTTCTAAGGTCTTGCAAGTCTTGGAGTCTTTAGGTCTTGATTATTAAGTTCTCACAACACTCATGATAAACACTCAACCAAACCCCGTCTACTAGGAGCATAGCAAATTAAAGTTTATCGTCCTGGACCAAGTAACAAGGATGACGGTAGCCTACCACAAGATACTACATCAAGATCTAAATTTCCAAGTACCTACTTTGCATGCAATTGGGTGAAAGAGGTAAAATACAATGCATATAAAATCATAGGTAAAATATGATCAACGTGACTTGCCTGGTAAGGTTGATGAAGAAGAGAATATCGCTCTCAAGAATATAACTTGATAGAACTATCCGTCACTCTCCGATGAAATCTATATAAGCAAACATATTATTCATATAAGCAATCATATGATCAAAATTGTTATAGAAGGATGACTGCCGAGACGAGAGGAGGGGTGCCCGGGCGAGGGACTATGTTCTCGGCGCCGTTGCTGCCTGTGGACGCTGCCGATGATGTCGCAGCCGATCATGGCTGCCCATCGCACCATCAGAGATGGGCTGCGTCTTTCGAAGACACCATTTCGCCTGATAGAGCCAGGCGTTTTGGGTCTATTGTCTTTCATCTAGATTCTCGCTGGATTAATGTCCGAGATGAGGAAAATGATATCCTAGCCGGCAGTTTTTTGCAGGGTTGTGAAGATCCTAAGAGCGGGGACGAACTGGAGGTAGATGGTATCCTTGTGATCGTGGGTAATCCATGGGATGAACAGCGAGACACTTTGGAGAAAGGTAAGGTCTGCATCGATCTTACTCGTAACCCTTCTTGTTTCGGTGGTCGGTTTTGGGTCCTTGCAGATCACGATGAGGAGGATGAAGAGGAGGTTGCGTGTGCAGCGGCCGAGGAGGTCATGGATGATGGAGCGGCGTCTTTCTCGAGCACTGGAGATTCTCGGGCTGACGTTGTTGTGCACATACGGAAGACTGACTTGCGCCTGTCCAAGAAGAACACGAGGCCGGCGCCGGAGCGCCGCCCTTGGATCGGCCCAATACCTAAGGTTAATCTTCAGCCGATTGCTTTGTCCGATTACTTTCATGATTGGACTTTGATCAAGAAGACAAATAAATCTCGGCATAGGCCGTCGGTCTCGCCGGTGGTTAGGCAGGTGCCGGTGATTGCGCCGGTTATTCTGCTGCGGCAATCAAGGATTGATTTTTTTGAACGCGGTCTGCGCTACGGCTGGGCCTCGCCATACTGGTGTGGACTCGGGCCTGCACGAGCCTGGGTATATGGCCCAGCCGGCAGGACCCCAGGATCTGTTTCACGTATCGCCAGCGGCAGCTGATCTGTTTCATGTATCGCCAGCGGCAGCTGCGCATATTGAGACGCCAGTACCACCACTTTCGACGCCTAGGGTTGCAAAACCTGGGTTTCCTTCGCTGGGGACGGGACGAGCGGCTAGAGTGCCTTCGGCCGGTTTTCTCTGGCGTGGCATGGCGGGGAGAGGTCAGACGCACTGGCCAGTGTCGCAGAAGCCTACCAGCCAGGGGCCGATGCTGCAGGAGAAGCCTTCGAGCAAGGGACCGCTCCAGGGTGCGGATGCTCATGGGGCTGCGAGGCAGGACATCAACAAGATGCAACCGCGAGGTCGATGGGGAGACGACGGGGTTGACGCGTACGGATACGGTCACCACAGGGGCTCGTCTTCCGCGGGAGGAGGCCGTGGTCGTGCATGGCACGGTCACTCTGGCCATGGCAGGGGCTTCTCTGGACCGCCGGGCAAATTCGCTCCTGGGGTGGCGGGGCCTCCTAAGAGGGGGGCGTATCGCCCGTATTGGGCTGGCAGAGGAGGCGGGAGAAATCCACCTCCTCCCGCTCCTTCACGTGTGCCTGTTCCAGCAGGGGCCGATGAGGGTCGGCCTCAGGGCTCGGACGCCCAGGCCGAAGGAAGGCCGAAGGAGATCGTCAAGGATGTGAACCTTGCTCTTGGGACAATTAATGAGCCTATCACGGATGAGAAAGTGCTGCCTGTTGCCAAGCCTGATGGAGGAGAGAGACCTACCAAGTGGGCTCGCAAGAAAGAAAAGATGGCATGTTATCGTTGCGGTGAGACGGGGCACTTCGTCTCTGAGTGCAAGGCTGAGCTCTGTGAGATTTGTCTCAGGCCAGCTCATGGTTCTGCTAAATGCCCGCTCACAGTTGGACCAATGCCGGGCATGAATATTTATGGCGTGTGTTGCCAAGAGTTGATGTTCTTTGAGTCGCCCAACTGTGCTGCTACTACTCATATGGCGGATACATCTTATGTTGGGACGATAACTGTAGCGAGAGGCACCATGACGGCTGAACAGATTGTGAAGCAGCTTCGAGGGCTTGTGTCTTCTACTTTTAGGTGGGAACCCTTGTTGATCGCAGACAATGTCTTCAAAGTGGTGTTTCCTACCAAAGAGGATCTTGCTCGCTTGCTTAAGTTTGGCATGTGTAGAGTTCCTTGCACATCCTGTGTGTTGGAGTTTGATGCTTGGAAAAAAGAGGAACCGGTAGGGATGCCTTTGCCTCAGATTTGGGTTCAGTTTTCTGGAATACCGTCGAAGGCGCTTAATGATTTTCTGATCACTTGGAGCTTGGGCTCTCTCATTGGCAAGACTGAGAAGGTGGATATGAGGTTCACGCGTGCCAAAGGAGTAGCAAGGATCCTAGTCAGTGTGTTGAGTATCGATCTGGTGCCGGATGAGGTCACATGGACCTACGCCGGTATGAGATACACACTTCAACTTGAGATCGAAAGTCCACCTTTTTTTGAGAGCGCGCCCACAGATGAAGATGTTACTATGCATGATGGTGACGACGCGGATGGTTCTAAGGAAGCTGATGCGAAAGATGATTCCTCCAACTTCTCAGATAGGCCGAACACTCATTCTAAAAAAGATGGTGGAGGGAATGCAAATTCTGCTATGCCACCAATGTATCAACTCAAATTCTGTTCTTTCGAACCAGCATCGGTGTCGGTTAAGGGGGCGCTTTCCCAGATGGATGCTACTAAGGGAGAGGAGCCTTGTGTGCTGGCTGTGTCGCTAGGGAAAGCTCCAGTATTGCGTACTCCGACGACAGCAGAAAGTACTCCCCAATTGCTGCCTAATTTGCCCCCAGTGTCGCTGTCTGAATTTCTTGCAGCTGCACGGGGCGAGAACACGGCTGAGCATGGGGGCAATGATCAACCTGCAGTATAGGAAGATGCCGGCCAGCTTAATGAGCTTTCGGGAAGGGGAGCGCTGGCCAGGGAGGCGCTGTGCGATATGCCTCATTCCACTGCCGTCGTGCAATCGGTGGAAAACCTGGAGTCACCGAGATCGGCAGCTTTGCCTGTTCCGACAGTGGAGCAGCAGAGTGAGCTGTCGGATGCTGCTGGGCTGAATATTGCCGCTTATAGGGGCACCCAGGTTGCTGCCCTGTCTACTCCTGTTGTGGCAGCGGCGGTTCACCATGTCAACCAGGTCGGGGATGTCCAGCAAGGTCTTCAAGGGTTGCTGACACCTCAAGTATTGTCGCAGCAAGCAGAGGAGGTGAGTTATGCCAAGGAGCTGGACTCACGAGACACACTGGGATGTATTTCGGAGGAACAAATCATAGCGTTCAGGGGCATTGCTAATCCGATGACGACTGATCGGAGGTGCAGTCAAAGGATCCAAGAACAGCCTGACGTGGATGATTTGCTGTTGGGCCGAGCTATGCACATGGCCAAGATAAGGAGTGCTGAGATCTCGACAGGTATGTCTATCAACGAGGCTCATTCTATCTTGCATTTTTCACCTCATGAAATCATTAAAAATGCTACTTCTATTGGGGTTTCCTTGGGAAGTACAAGTAAGGAAGTGGCGAAATCTATTAACGATTTACTTGACCTAGAGGTTGATAGGGCTTTAGACATTATTAGGAACATGGCTGCTCTCAAACCTATGAATGATAAGGAGATTTCGGTTTTGGGGGATTTAAATTCTCTATGAGAGAACTTAGTCCCAAATGATGGACCAGAGGAGGATGAAGAACATCTATCCGATGGGGGTCATGACGTAGTGCAACCTATTACAACACCGGGGTTTAGTAGTGAGAAGTGTGCTGACGCGGAGCAGCCTTTGCAGGATGACTCACAAATCCTTGGTTATACGGATCAAGGATTTGGTGAGAAGCCTAAAAGGCCTTGGAAACGGAAAGTTTATCCAGTATCGGCAGTTCGAAGGAGTGCGCGATTTAAGACTGCTAAAAAATTCTATGATGATAGATGAGAGGAATTTTTTGGAATAGCAGAGGTCTTCATGACTTGGCTAAAAGGATTTCTGGTAGAAGTAACTATAGAGCATGAGCTTGATTTTATTGCTCCTTTGGAAACTGGTCAGGATAATTTCACGTCCCAGTTTTTGAGTTCTATATCAGCTCGGGTGGATTTTGATTGGCACTGTCTGCCTCCAAGAGGAAGATCCGGGGGGATTTTACTTGGAGTCCGTTGTGATGCCCTTCACATCAATGAAGTGGTGTTTGGAGATTTTGCTGTTAAATTCAGAAATACATCCAAGACAGATGGTTTCCAATGGGCTCTTATAGCTGTGTATGGGGCTGCTCAACCTAAATTTAAAGCTGAATTCCTCGCTGATTTAGTTAGGATTTGTGATGACAAATTACCTATTTTGGTGGGGGCGATTTCAACATCATCAGGCGGGCTGATGAAAAGAATAATGATAGTTTTGATGGCCGATGGCCTTTTATGTTTAATACTATCATTGAAAGCCTAAATTTACGGGAGTTAGAACTCTCTGGTAGGAAATTTACATGGGAAAATTCTCTACCTAACCCAACTTATGAAAAGTTGGACAGGGTTCTCTCTAGCACGGAGTGGGAACAGAAATTTCCTCTGGTAACGGTTCGTGCGCTTCAAAGAACGATTTCTGACCACACACCACTGTTATTGGACTCTGGTAATGCAAGCTATGTGGGTAACAAACATGGATTCTCCTTTGAGCTAAGTTGGTTCTCAAGGGAGGGGTTCATGGATGTCATTGCTAGGGAATGGAATAAGGTGACAGGTGGGTCATCAAACATTGACCGATGGCAGCACAAAATACGTCATCTTAGGCAATACCTTCGTGGCTGGGCAAAAAATACTTCCGGGATGTATAAGGATGAGCAGGATAGGCTTATCCAAGTTATAGATACTCTAGACCAAAAAGCTGACACTATTCTTCTGGATGCAAACGAGCGTTCATTGAAGAATGAGGCTGAACACCGCCTTTGAGTACTCCTGAGAGAGGAGGAATTGAAATGGGCCTCCCGAGCCAAAGTGAGGGCTCTAGTACTCGAGGATAACAACACTAAATTGTTTCATTTGATCACGAATGGAAAACATAGGAAAAAGCGGATTCTGCAGTTAGAGCAAGATGAGGGTACAATAGTCGGTCATGAGAACCTAAAATTCTACATGTCCAACTACTATAAAAAGCTATTTGGTGCGTCTGATCATAGTCATGTGATTATGGATGAGCATCAAGTTGCAGATATTCCTCAAGTTGGAGAGGCCGATAATGAGTTTTTATCCGCCCCATTCACAGAGAAAGAGGTGCTACACGCGATTGGCAACATGAAGAATGGTAAAGCTCCGGGGCGAGATGGGTTTCCGACTGAGTTTTACAAGAAATGTCTGCACATCATTAAGAATGATCTCATGGCTATGTTTCAGGATCTGTATGATGGCCACTTGCAACTCTTTCATTTGAATTTTGGTACCATTACATTGTTGCCAAAGAAAGAGGGGGCGACACGTATTGAGCAATTTCGTCCCATTTGTTTGCTAAATGTTAGCTTCAAGATTTTCACGAAGGTGGGAACTGATAGACTAACTACGATGGCACATTCTGTCGTGCAATCTACGCAAACAACTTTCATGCCTGGGCGGAATATCTTAGAAGGGGTTGTTGTCTTGCATGAAACATTGCACGAAATTCATTCGAAGAAACTAGATGGTGTGATCTTCAAAGTGGATTTTGAAAAGGCATATGACAAAGTTAAATGGTCCTTTCTGCAGCAAACCCTACGCATGAAGGGTTTCGACGAGCTTTGTCGAAAGCATGTTGATTTTTTTATTAAGAAAGGCAGTGTTGGGATTAAGGTGAATGATGATGTTGGTCACTTTTTTCAGACACTGAAGGATCTTAGGCAGGGGGACCCGATGTCTCCTATCTTATTTAACATTGTTGCTGACATGTTGGCTCTCTTTATTAAACGAGCTAACGAGAAAGGCCTCGTAGGGGGACTTGTCCCACATCTTGTGGATGGGGGTGTCTCTATTCTACAATATGCCGACGATACGATTCTTTTTATGGAACATGATTTGGTTAAAGCCAGAAACCTAAAGCTTATCTTTTGCCTTTTTGAGCAGTTATCCGGACTGAAAATTAATTTCAATAAAAGTGAATTGTTCTGTTTTGGTAGGGCCAAAACTGAACAACACACGTACAATCAATTGTTTGGTTGTGCTAGCGGGAATTTACCTTTTACCTATTTAGGGATTCCCATTCACTATCGCAAACTCTCAAATAAGGAAGGGAAATGCATTGAGGATCGTTTTGAAAAAAAGTTGAGTTGCTGGAAAGGCAAGCTTCTATCGTATGGTGGGAGGCTAGTTCTTGTAAACTCTATACTAACAAGCATGACTATGTTTCTTTTATCCTTTTTTGAAGTACCTGTTGGGGTGCGGAAAAGACTGGATTTCTATCGATCACGGTTCTTCTGGCAAAGCGATGAGGTTAAGACAAAATACATGCTTACTAGATGGGATATCATTTGTCCACCTAAGGAGCAAGGGGGTTTAGGAATTGAAAATTTAGAGACCAAGAATAGATGTCTACTCAGCAGATGGCTATTTAGATTATCCGGGGAGTCTGAAGGTATGTGGGTACAGATTCTGACGAATAAGTACTTCCAAAGACAAACCTTGTCTCAGGTTACAGCACGTCCTACAGACTCTCCTTTCTGGAAGGGTTTGATGCGGGTGAAGACCGCTTTCTTTCACAGAACCAGGTTCATCATAGGAGATGGTGAATTGACTAGATTCTGGGCAGATACTTGGTTAGGGGAGACGCCTTTAGCCATTCAGTATCCACAGCTGTATCATATTGCGCAACGTCGACAAGCGTCCGTTGCTTCAATATTGCGCGAGACACCTCTAAATATTCATTTTCGTAGGTCTTTACTTGCTAACAGATGGATTATCTGGCTGCATCTTGTCACAAGGTTGATGGACATCAACCTTTCTTACAAACCCGATCGTATTCAGTGGAAGCTGACTACGAATGGAGTTTTCTCGGTTAAATCTATGTATTTGCATCTCATAGATTCTACGCCTATTCCAAAATCCGCTCATATTTGGAAGATCAAAGTGCCTCTTAGAATTAAGATCTTCATGTGGTTCATCCACAAAGGAGTTATCTTAACAAAGGACAATCTTGCCAAGAGGAATTGGAATGGGCATCCTCGATGCAGTTTCTGTCCTAATAATGAAAGTATTCAACACCTCTTTCTAGATTGTCCTATGGCAAAGTTGGTTTGGCGCTCGTTGCACATTTATTTCAATATCACTCCTCCTAATAGCATAAACACATTGTTTGGGATGTGGCTACAGGGGGTTGATACTTTAACTACTAAATGTATTCGTGTGGGAGTGTGTGCATTATTGTGGGCCGTTTGGAACTGCAGGAATGACATAGTTTTTAACCGCCGACATGACTTTAACTTCTTGCAGGTCATCTTCAGAGTTACCGCACTAATCCGTACGTAGTCATTACTCACCCATGTGGACGCGAGGGAACCTATGGTTACTGGGTGTGTCCGTTGGGAGATGGTAGCTCAGGGTATCTTCAACCGGTTTGGATGGCGTCACACTAATCGGATAGGTGTTTAGGCATCTAGATATACTGTCAGCGCCGGTTTTGGACGCATTTGGCGTCTTGTATCCCTTTTTATTCCCTTTTTTAGTTTTTTTGAACCAGATGTACTCGGTTAAGACTTGAGCTTGTTTTAATATATGGCCGTATGCATCTTTCGATGCAGAGGCCGGGGTTAAGCCTCCTTTTCTAAAAAAACATATAAGCAATCATACTAGCAATCATCCTAGCAATCAATATAACAAACAATAATAAAATTGATGCCTTAAAATCATTAGGAAAGATCACATAGAAATCCAAAAGAAACTTCAAAGAAAAACCGTGGAGTTCTCTACTACATCAATCACTAAGTAGTTTTTTTGTTCTAATTAAACTTAACAACAAATAAAACACCAAAATAATAAAATAACAGAAAAAATATATATAATTAACTAACATAATAAAAAGTATTTTTCATAAAACTATATTATTATTATTTTTAAAGTATTTTCAAATAGGACATCAAACTAGCAGTGAAATCTATTTGCAAGTTAATACCAAACTAGAATTGATTTCATGCTATCAAATAACAATAAATGAAATAAAAATAATTTGGATTGAAACACTAATGTTAAAAAACAGGAAACAAAGTAAAACTTATCTACTAATATAAAATAAAATAAAATTAAAACAATTAAAACAAAAGAAATAGCAAAACTCCTAAAAGAACTAAAACATAATATGTTTCGCTTAAAACCCTAATTTAAAATATTCTAATTTTTTTGAAATTAAACGTAATGATAGATAATATTACTAGGGACTAGTAGCAAAAATAATAAACTGAAAATATATTTTTAAACCCAAGATATTCATAAAAAAAGATTTGAATCAAATCTGTTTGAATTCAAATTTGTTTTATCCAAACAGGGTCAAACTTTATATTTACTGAAACTAGACAAAATTTGTGACACCATGCAAAAGAATCACTCAAAATAAGTTAATACATAAAAGTTATAGCTAAAACAAAATCCGAATCAAATCTGTTTTTAAAACTAAAAACAGAAAAAGAAAACCTAAACTAACGAACATGGGGTCTACGTGGAAGCTTATGATTGGCTACAGGCGTGTGCTGCGGGTGCTAAACGAGTGGACAGCCGGCTTATAAAGGAAAATGTTTTGCTTTATTTAAGTGGTATAATCAGGGCCTTTGGATCTAGATCTAACGACTACCGGGGGGAGGGAGATGCTCACAGAGGGGTCGTCGGCAATGGAGCTCTCTGGCGAGGCAGGGACGCGGTGGTTGTTGGAGAGGCCGTGGCGGTGGTCGTCGGCGACGTCTGGGGGTCCAGGAGGTGGCGGCGGTCCCCCGACATCCTTTGGAGGCGTCGGAGAGGTGCGGGGATGGCGAGGGCGAGCGGCACGAGCTCGGGGAGCTCCGGGTGGTGGTCGGGCTCCGGGGAGGTTGTCGCCGGGGCGGCTGGATGGAGGGTTCGGGGTTTTGGGGAGGGGAATGGGGTGCGAAGGGGGTGGCGAGTTCTTTGGTGGCGGCAGGTGGCGCTGGGAGGTGCGGCAGCTAGCTGCAAAGGCTCCCGAAGCTTCGACTCCGGCGAGGTGGTGGCGGGGGTGATTGAGGCAGCGAACGGGGCGGCGACGAGGGGAACGGAGTGCGGGAGGAGGCGGGATACTTATAGGGGGCGAGGGTGGTCTCGGGAAGGAAAGGAGAGAGAGATCGGCGCGGATCCGGCGACCTCCGGCGAAGAAAGGAAGGAGAGGGGAATCGGGGAAGGAGAAGACCGAGGAGGGGGGCTTCGGTCAGGCGGTGGGACCAGGGTGGCACAGAGAGAGGAGGGGTAGCAGCGGGATCGGGCGGCCGATCCGTAATTATTCGGATCTGGCAAGGGTGGCGATTCGGCCCAAACCTTCCTAACGCCCGTGGCGATATCTTTCCTATTAAAACAATTTTTCCTTTTTTGAAAAACAGGAAACTAAAAACATAAAAAGGAAACTAAATATAATTCCAAATATATCATTATTATATATCAAAATTATCAGAAAAATAAATCCAATAATATGGACATTTTTCCATGGCCAAAATAAAAACTTCAGAAAAAATATTTTCACAAAATTGCCTAAATGATTTATTTTCTTTTGCAACTAATTTTCAAATGACCCCCTTAAGTTTTTAGGGTTCAAATAATTTTTTTAAAAATGCCCCTGGTTTTGGAGGGTCATGTTCCTCCTCTCATATTTTTAATATATGACTCCAATTAAACTTTGAAATAGCAATAAGATCAAATATGAAAATGAAATCAATATAAGAAATCTTTTATTAGTTTTCAAATCCACCCTTTCAAAATCTTTATAGTTCAAGAACTCATGTTTTCTTCTCTCATTTATTTTTAAGTGGATGAATTTGAATTCACACAAAAACGGGGAAAGTCATTTTATTCCCTCTCATTCATAAGTTTTAAAAAATTTCAAATTTCACTCAAGTTTCAATCACTCAAACAAACAAACAATCAATCTAATAACTATATTAACATTCCAAAATTTGGGATGTTACACGCTTAGTGCAAGGGTTGGCTGGTAAAGGATTTTAAGAGAAGATACATAATGCTGACTTGGATGCAAAACAATATAAAGTTTAACATAAAGAATTGGCATAAAACATCAAGTTGTCTTCCTTGTCACCATAACACTTCAAGCATAAGAACATAAAGGTTTTGGCTATGTCGCTACTAGAAAAACTCATGCTTGTTGTTATAACCAATGTTATGTTTGCCAAGATTAAATAAAGTTTTCAAAGCCATACCTCATGTGTAAGATCAATACTCCCATCAGAATCAACATATAAGATCGATTGCATGAAGAGAATACCAAGTGCAGTAAAGAAACCAATAGACTTCTCATTAATATTCCATCATAGACATTTCACGGTCATGGATACAAACTCTCCACAAAGGAGTGATAGACCTCAATGCAGACACCTATTTCATAAGATAACTTACCTAGACATGATACAACAATAAACTTGACCATAAAAAGTAAAGAATAAAAATAAAGATACCGGACACTCCCCCACGCTTAACAAGCTAAGGGAATGCCATTCCCATGAAGATTTCACTCTTCATCCTTGTTCTTCTTCCTCAGGTAATCCTTAGCAAAACGCTTCCATGGCAGAGGTCCTCCCTCCACACATGATTCTTCAGTCTCCAAGATCCTGCTTTCGGCAGATAAGCCTATGCGCAAAAACATAAGTTCATACTCACAGTTCTGGTTTTGAAGGTCATAGATGTGTCCTTGAAGCTCGAACACTTTGGTTGCTAGTGAGGATATGATTGATCACACTTCCTTCATCTCCTCCTCATGTTCCCTCTTCAGCTCAGCGATGATATCACAGTTGGCCTCGACACCACGCTCTATCATCAACTTGTACTTGAAGACTTCTTGATCCACTTCTTCCAGCATGGCCCTGGTGCTCCCCTCCTTGACGATCCATTCAAATCTTCTTTGTGGAGGACACCATCCTCCACCCAAAGTATTTATGGGTGTCTCTTTACCTCTGCAAGGTAAGGGTTGATGACGTTGATGAGGAACTTGTCCTTGGGAGATTTTGGGGAAGCCATGGCAGCTAAGTTTGTTGAAAATTCTCCTCGCACAAACAGATCAAAAAGAAAACGCACGAAATCGTAAGATACAAAGCCGGGACGATCTGGGAAATATATATAGCAAAAATTTCCGCACCAAAAGGAAGGTAACAAGCCAAAGTAGGGTCGGAGACGAACTCCGGGTGGTCTAGGCGGCCTCCGGACGTGGCCAGGGGCTAGCCCGCGCCAGCAGGTCGCCTGGGTGACCTGGAGCTCCTCTCCGGCTCTTCTTTAGCTCGGAATTTTCCTAATTTTGCAAAAACACATAATACGGAACTTTTATTGATGTTCGCGAAGTTTCCTTAACGTATTTCATACCTTTTCTTATTCTCTTGTGCCGGTGTCTGATAAAGTGTTGCAACATGTTCTTCGTGAGTGGCTACCTGTATCACATCCACCTCTACATTGATGGGGTCTCCATCCATGTAATGCTTGAGTCTTGGCCCATTCACAACATGTGTTTTTGTGCCTTCAAAATTATTAATATTGATTGCACCGGAGTGGTAGACTTCTTCGATATGGTACGGTCCTTCCCACTTGGAAAGTAATTTACCCGGAGAAAACCTGAAACGAGATCTATACAACAAAACTTTGTCACCAACATTAAGTTCACGTTTCAAAATTCTCTTCTCATGCCACTTCTTTACCTTTTCTTTGAACATTTTTGCGCTCTCGTAAGCTTCACTTCTCCACTCATCTAGAGAAGTCAAGTTCATGAGACGCTTTTCACCAACAAGCTTTGGATCAACATTAAGCTCTCTAAAAGCCTAGAAGGCTTGTGCTCTAACTCTAGAGGTAGATGGCATGCCTTGCCATAAACCATCTTATACGGAGACATCCCCATGGGATTTTTGTAAGCAGTTCTATACGCCCAGAAGGCATCTCCTAGCTTATTGGACAAGTCCTTTCTAGAACTGTTCACTGTCTTTTGCAAGATCAACTTGATCTCTCTATTTGTGAACTCAACTTGCCCACTTGTTTGAGCGTGGTAAGGTGAAGCAATTATATGATTAACATCATATTTGGCTAGAGCTTTTCTAAAAGCACCATATGTAAAATGTGATCCTCCGTCGGTCATGAGGTACCAAGGTACACCAAACCTAGGGGAGATTACATCCTTGAGCATTTTCAATGATGTCTTGTGATCAACACTTTCTGTGGGGATTGTTTCAACCCACTTGGTCACATAATCTACAGCTACTAAGATGTGAGTGTACTTGTGTGAAGGAGGGAAAGGACCCATAAAATCAAAACCCCAGCAATCAAAAGGCTCAATGACTAGCGAATAATTCATAGGCATCTCATTCCTCCTACTAATATTACCAACTATCTGGCACTTATCACAGGATAAAACGTAATTTCTAGCATCTTTAAAGAGAGTAGGCCAATAAAAACCTGATTCGAGAACCTTCTGTGCTGTCCTCTCACTGGCATGATGTCCTCCATAAGTACTGCTATGGCATTGTCTCAAAATATCTTTCTGATCATGCTCCGGTATGCATCTGCTCACAATTCCATCCGCACCTTGTCCAAAAAGATGTGGGTCATCCCAAAAGTAATACCTCAAGTCGTGGAAGAACTTCTTCCGCTGCTGGAATATTAAACCTGGAGGCAAAAACTTTGCAACAATAAAGTTAGCATAATCTGCATACCATGGGTCTGAATTAGATTTTACCTGCAAAACAACTAACTGTTCATCGGGAAAACTATCGTTGACCGGAATAGGATCATGTGGTATGTCCTCCATCCTGGAAAGGTTGTCTGCTACAGGGTTGTCTGCTCCTTTCCTATCAACAATCTGCAAATCAAATTCTTGAAGAAGAAGGACCCATCTGATAAGCCTTGGTTTGGCATCCTTCTTTTCCATAAGATATTTAATAGCAGCATGATCAGTATGAATGATGACTTTAGAATCAACAATGTAAGGCCTAAACTTATCACAAGCAAACACTACCGCTAAAAGTTCCTTCTCAGTAGTAGCGTAATTGTTTTGAGAAGTGTCAAGGGTTTTGCTAGCATAATGGATAACATTCAATTTCTTATCAACCATTTGTCCTAACACAACTCCCACAGCAAAATCACTAGCATCACACATGATTTCAAAAGGCAAATTCCAATCACGTGGTTGGACTATAGAGGCGGTTATCAAGGCTTTCTTAAGAACTTCGAAGGCTTCCTTACAATCTTCATCAAACACAAAAGGAATATCCTTCTGGAGAAGATTAGTGAGGGGTTTTGAAGTTTTAGGAAAGTCTTTAATAAATCTCCTATAGAAATCAGCATGACCGAGGAAACTACGAATACCTATGATGACTTTTGGATAAGGCATTCTCTTGATTGCTTCAACCTTTGCCCTGTCCACGTCGATTCCTTTTTCAGAAATCTTGTGGCCAAGAACAATTCCCTCATTGACCATGAAGTGGCACTTCTCCCAGTTGAGTACCAAGTTCGTCTCCTCACATCTCTGCAAAACTTTATTAAGGTTGTGGAAACAATGGTCAAAAGAGGTTCCATAGACGTAGAAGTTGTCCATGAAGACCTCCACAATTTCCTCACAGAAACCATGAAAGATAGAGGACATACACCTTTGAAAAGTAGCAGGAGCATTACATAAACCAAAAGGCATACGTCTATAAGCATAAGTACCAAAGGGACAAGTAAAAGTGGTCTTCTCTTGATCGGCAGTGTTAGCATGAATTTGAGAGAAGCCAGAGTACCCATCAAGATAGAAAAAGTGAGTGTTTTTGGATAACCTTTCAAGCATTTGGTCGATGAACGGTAGCGGGTAGTGGTCCTTCCTGGTTGCCTTGTTCAACTTCCTGTAATCAATACACATTCTATATCCAATAATAATACTTTGAGCTATTAGTTCATTCTTATCGTTAGGAACCACAGTCGTACCTCCTTTCTTGGGAACACAATGTACTCGACTTACCCACTTACTATCAGCGGTAGGGTAGATAATACATGCGGCTAGAAGCTTGAAGATTTCGGTCCTCACAACATCCTTCATCTTTCGGTTTAACCGTCATTGATGATCAACAACCGGTTTAGCATCAGGCTCAAGATTGATAGTATGCTGAAAAATAGATGGACTAATCCCCTTAAGATCATCAAGGGTATAGAGAATAGCGCCTCGGTGTTTACGAAGGACTTCCAACAATCGCTCTTCTTCATATCCTGAAAGGTTAGAATTTATAATAACAGGATATACTTCCTTTTCATCTAAATAATCATACTTGAGCATACTGGGAAGAGGTTCGAGATCAAACATCGGGTCTTCTTTTGGTTTTGATAAAATTCCCGAAGGTTCAACCGGAAGGTTGTCCTTCAGGATAGCAGGTTGCCTCAAGAATATGTCATCTAGCTCATTCCTTTCGTGCATATGCATATCATTCTCGTGGTTTTCCATAAATTGCTGCAAAGGATCGTTAGGAGGAATAGCAATAGAAGCAATCACTTCAATCATTTTATCATTACTAGGCAGATCAGTACCACGAGTTTGCTTCGAGAATTTAGAAAGGTTAAATTCATATGGCTCACCATTAAATTCAACAGATACTTTTCCCTTTCTGCAATCTATAATAGCTCCACAAGTTTTGAGAAAAAACCTACCAAAGATAATAGGACAAAAACTATCTTGCATCAAACCAAGTACTAGAAAGTCGGTAGGATACTTTACCTTTCCACATAGAACTTCAACATCTCGTACAATTCCAATAGGAGAGATAGTTTCTTTGTTTGCAAGATGAATTGTAACATCAACTTCTTCAATTTCACATGGTAGAATCTCATTCATAATCTCTTGATGAAATGAAAAAGGAATAGCACTAGCACTGGATCCCAAATCACATAGCCCATAATAATTATGATCTCCTATTTTAACAGATACAACTGGAGTACCTGAAATTGGGCCTTTATTCTTGGCTGTAACCAGGTTAGTGGAAACAACACAAAAATTTATATTAGAATCCTCAATATTACTAGTAACAAGATCCTTGACTAATTCAACTTGAGGATCGACTTTAATCAGGTCCTCATGCTCATCAGTCGTTCTTTCACTTTTATTCAGGATGCGTGTGACAAAAGAATGTTCCCTCATTCTTGCGGGAAAAGGGGGCTTTTCATATTAAACTGCACGCAAGATAGGCTCAACAACATTAATATCAACACGTAATTCCTTAAAAGGTTTATGGTGTTGATCCTTCTTCTTCTCAGAAGAGTCCATATGAGAGGCAAAGTCTTTGCAAAAATCAATTAGAAGCTAGGAATCAAGACCAATCTTAGCGCAAAAGGTATTGAAGTAATCAGTTTTCACATAGCTCTCAATGTAATCACGCTCATGATTTATAATGGGTTCAATACCTTTATCAATCTCCTAGTCTTCAGTGTTCTTCTGGATTCTTTCAATAAGATCCCACTTAGCTTCAATGCTTTTGTTGGAGAATGCCCCACTAGAGGAAGCATCAAGCATCTCTTTCTCTTGACGAGAAAGCCTTGCATAAAAATTTGTGAGAATAATTTCTTTGGAGAGCTTATGATTGGGACATTTGAGCATTAAGGACTTCAATCTCCCCCGAGCTTGAGCGATGCTTTCTCTATCACAAGACCAAAAGTTATAAATATAATTCCATTCTCAATGTATTTCATGAAGAGGATAAAACTTTGCGTAAAAGAGAGGCATAAGATCTTGCCAATTTAGTAAATGAGAGTTATCAAGAAGCCTATACCAATCCAAAGCCTTATCTTTTAATGATAGAGAAAATAGCTTTCTCATAACAAAATCCATCCATATACCTACAAGCTTAAATAAGGAGCATAGTTGTGAAAGATATAGCAAGTGTTCACCTGGATGTCTATCTCCTGCATATCGATTAGCCAAAACACAATCAATAATACCAGTTGGTATTTTAAAAGGCACAATTTCAGTAGGCGGGGGAGGCTTCTCCACCACAATCGCATTGGGGCAGTTCCCCACAAACAACAAACCAAGAGCAGAGTGGTCCATAGGGACAAAAAGCGGGAGCGGTATAACAAAATAGCACGTACAGTGTAAAGGTTTCCTTACCAATTTCACTTACCAATAGAGCTCCACTCCCCGGCAACGGCGCGAGAAAATGGTCTTGATGACCCACAAGTGTAGGGGATCTATCATAGCCTTTTCGATAAGTAAGAGTGGCGAATCCAACGAGGAGCAGAAGGTATTGACAAGTGATCTTGAGCATGGAAAAACTGCAAGTACTGAAAGGTAACTTTTTATGGGTTTTCTAGTATAAGCAACAAAGAAATAAATGCAAGTAAAGTAAATGGTGCCGAGGTGCAGCAAGTGGCCCAATCCTTTTAAACACAAATGATAAGCCGAGGTACTAAACATATAAAGACTACGCGTTCCTGAGGACACACGGGAGAGATAGTCAAGTGTTGTCGCCATATTCCGTCTAGTACTATGTTTTGTATTGATAAGTGTTATGTCAGTGGATCTTAACTAGTGCACCATCTAGGCTAAGACAAGTACACTATTATGATTAATCCCTCTTGCAAGCATCCGCAAATACAAGAGAGAAATTAAGGCAAAGCCTAATCATAGCAATAAGCTTTAGGATCCAATACTCCTTCATGCAAAAGTATGTGAACTGGGGTTTAGGTTTCTGTCACTCCGGCAACCCACCATAAGCATTCTTTATACACGATGCATTCCCCTAGGTCCTTAAAAAGGCGAAGTGTTATGTAGCCGACGTTCACATAACACCACTAGAAGAATAACACCATAACTTAAATATCAATCAACACATATTACTTCAACATCATATAACTACTAGCATCTAAACTTTTCCGATGTCCTCAAAAACTAATGGAACTACTCACAAGACATAAAAGAGATCATGATCGGAGGTGATGAAAATATGATTAACAATCTAGTCATAACAATAATTCTCCAACAAAACTCAATAGCATTCACCACAAAAGAGTAATCAACACCGGTAGAGTAGAGGGGATGAATAGTGCAAGGTACAACTCCGATTACAATGGTGAAGTAGATGGGATGAAGGTGGAGATGGTGCTGGTGTTGGTGTGTTGGGGAACGTCGCATGGGAAACAAAAAATTTCCTACGCGCACGAAGACCTATCATGGTGATGTCCATCTACGAGAGGGGATGAGTGATCTACGTACCCTTGTAGACCGTACAGCAGAAGCGTTAGTGAACGCGGTTGATGTAGTGGAACGTCCTCACGTCCCTCGATCCGCCCCGCGAACAATCCCGCGATCAGTCCCACGATCTAGTACCGAACGGACGGCACCTCCGCGTTCAGCACACGTACAGCTCGACGATGATCTCGGCCTTCTTGATCCAGCAAGAGAGACGGAGAGGTAGAAGAGTTCTCCGGCAGCGTGACGGCGCTCCGGAGGTTGGTGATGACCTTGTCTCAGCAGGGCTCCGCCCGAGCTCCGCAGAAACGCGATCTAGAGGAAAAATCGTGGAGGTATGTGGTCGGGCTGCCGTGGAAAAGTCGTCTCAAATCAGCCCTAAAACCTCCGTATATATAGGTGGGAGGGAGGGGACCTTGCCTTGGGGCTCAAGGAGCCCCAAGGGGGTCGTCCGAGTCCAAGGGGGAAGGCTCCCCCCCAAACCGAGTTGGACTTGGTTTGGTGGGTGGGAGTCCTTCCTTCCCTTCCCACCTCCTTTTTTTTTCTTTTCTCTTTGATTTTCTTTCCTAGGCGCATAGGGCCCTTTTGGGCTGTCCCACCAGCCCACTAAGGGCTGGTGTGCCACCCTCAAGTCCTATGGGCTTCCCCAGGGTGGGTTGCCCCCCCGGTGAACTCCCGGAATCCATTCGTCATTCCCGGTACATTCCCGGTAACTCCGAAAACCTTCCGGTAATCAAATGAGGTCATCCTATATATCAATCTTCGTTTCCGGACCATTCGAGAAACCCTCGTGATGTCCGTGATCTCATCCGGGACTCCGAACAACATTCGGTAACCAACCATATAACTCAAATACGCATAAAACAATGTCGAACCTTAAGTGTGCAGACCCTGCGGGTTCGAGAACTATGTAGACATGACCCGAGAGACTCCTCGGTCAATATCCAATAGCGGGACCTGGATGCCCATATTGGATCCTACATATTCTACGAAGATCTTATCGTTTGAACCTCAATGCCAAGGATTCATATAATCTCGTATGTCATTCCCTTTGTCCTTCGGTATGTTACTTGCCCGAGATTCGATCGTCAGTATCCGCATACCTATTTCAATCTCGTTTACCGGCAAGTCTCTTTACTCGTTCCGTAATACAAGATCCCGCAACTTACACTAAGTTACATTGCTTGCAAGGCTTGTGTGTGATGTTGTATTACCGAGTGGGCCCCGAGATACCTCTCCGTCACACGGAGTGACAAATCCCAGTCTTGATCCATACTAACTCAACTAACACCTTCGGAGATACCTGTAGAGCATCTTTATAGTCACCCAGTTACGTTGCGACGTTTGATACACACAAAGCATTCCTCCGGTGTCAGTGAGTTATATGATCTCATGGTCATAGGAATAAATACTTGACACGCAGAAAACAGTAGCAACAAAATGACACGATCAACATGCTACGTCCATTAGTTTGGGTCTAGTCCATCACGTGATTCTCCTAATGACGTGATCCAGTTATCAAGCAACAACACTTTGTTCATAATCAGAAGACACTGACTATCTTTGATCAACTGGCTAACCAACTAGAGGCTTGCTAGGGACAGTGTTTTGTCTATGTATCTACACATGTAAATGAGTCTTCATTCAATACAATTATAGCATGGATAATAAACGATTATCTTGATACAGGAATTATAATAATAACTATATTTATTATTGCCTCTAGGGCATAATTCCAACAGTCTCCCACTTGCACTAGAGTCAATAATCTAGCCCTCACATCATCATGTGAATTACATTGTAATAAATCTAACACCGATACAGTTCTGGTGTTGATCATGCTTTGGCCGTGGAAGAGGTTTAGTCAGCGGGTCTGCTACAGTCAGATCCGTGTGCACTTTGCATATATTTACGTCCTCTCCCTCGACGTAGTCGCGGATGAGGTTGAAGCGTCATTTGATGTGTCTGGTCTTCTTGTGAAACCGTGGTTCCTTTGCTAAGGCAAGGGCACCCGTGTTGTCACAGAACAAGGTTATTGGATTCAGTGCGCTTGGCACCACTCCAAGATCCGTCATGAACCGCTTCATCCAGACACCCTCCTTAGCCGCCTCCGAGGCAACCATGTACTCCGCTTCACATGTAGAATCTGCTACGACGCTTTGCTTGGAACTGCACCAGCTTACCGCACCCCCATTAAGAATAAATACGTATCCGGTTTGCGACTTAGAGTCGTCCGGATGTGTGTCAAATCTTGCATCGACGAAACCTTTTACGGCGAGCTGTTCGTCACCTCCATACACGAGAAACATCTCCTTAGTCCTTTTCAGGTACTTCAGGATATTCTTGACCGCTGTCCAGTGATCCACTCATGGATTACTCTGGAACCTACCTGCCATACTTATGGCTAGGCTAACATCCGGTCTAGTGCACAGCATTGCATACATGATAGAACCTATGGCTGAAGCATAGGGGACGGAGCGCATATGCTCTCTATCTTCATCAGTTGCTGGGCACTGAGTCTTACTCAATCTCGTACCTTGTAAAACTGGCAAGAACCCTTTCTTGGACTGTTCCATTTTGAACCTCTTCAAAACTTTATCAAGGTATGTGCTTTGTGAAAGTCCTATCATGCGTTTTGATCTATCCCTATAGATCTTAATGCCAAGAATGTAAGCAGCTTCTCCCAGGTCCTTCATAGAGAAACTTTTATTCAAGTAATCCTTTATGCTCTCCAAAAACTCTACGTTGTTTCCAATCAGCAATATGTCATCCACATATAATATTAGAAACGCCACAGAGCTCCCACTCACTTTCTTGTAAATACAAGATTCTCCAACCACTTGTATAAACCCAAATGCTTTGATCACATCATCAAAGCGTTTGTTCCAACTCTGAGATGCTTGCACCAGTCCATAAATGGATCGCTGGAGCTTGCACACCTTGTTAGCATTCTTAGGATCGACAAAACCTTCGGGTTGTATCGTATACAACTATTCCTTAAGGAAACCGTTAAGGAACGCCGTTTTGACATCCATCTGCCAGATTTCATAATGGAAAAATGCAGCTATTGCTAACATGATTCTGACGGACTTAAGCATCGCTACGGGTGAGAATGTCTCATCGTAGTCAACTCCTTGAACTTGTGAAAAACCCTTTGCCACAAGTCGAGCTTTATAAACGGTCACATTTCCGTCAGCGTCCGTCTTCCTCTTAAAGATCCATTTGTTCTGAATAGCTTTGCGGCCCTCAGGTAGTACCTCCAAAGTCCACACTTTGTTCTCATACATGGATCCTATCTCGGACTTCATGGCTTCTAGCCATTTGTTGGAATCTGGGCCCACCATTGCTTCTTCATAATTTGCAGGTTCATTGTTGTCTAGCAACATGATTGATAAGACGGGATTACCGTACCACTCTGGAGCAGCACGTGGTCTCGTCGACCTGCGTGGTTCGGCAGAAACTTGAACCGGAGTTTCATGATCATCATCATTAACTTCCTCCTCAACCGGCGTTGCAACGACAGAGGTTTCCCCTTGCCCTGCGCCACCATCCAGAGGGATGAGAGGTTCGACAACCTCGTCAAGTTCTATCTTCCTCCCACTCAATTCTCTCGAGAGAAACTCCTTCTTGAGAAAAGCTCCGTTTTTAGCAACAAACACTTTGCCCTTGGATTTGAGATAGAAGGTGTACCCAACTGTCTCTTTTGGGTAACCTATGAAGACGCACTTTCCCGCTTTGGGTTCCAGCTTTTCAGGCTGAAGCTTTTTGACATAAGCATCACATCCCCAAACTTTAAGAAACGACAACTTTGGCCTTTTGCCATTCCACAGTTCGTATGGTGTCGTCTCAACGGATTTTGATAGTGCCCTATTTAAAGTGAATGCAGCTGTTTCTAATGCATAACCCCAAAACGATAACGGCAAATCGGTAAGAGACATCATAGATCGCACCATCTCTAATAAAGTACGATTACGACGTTCGGACACACCATTACGCTGTGGTGTTCCAGGCGGTGTTAACTGTGAAACAATTCCACATTGTCTTAAGTGAGCACCAAACTCGAAACTCAGATATTCACCCCCACGAGCAGACCGTAGGAACTTGATCTTCTTGTTACGATGATTTTCAACTTCACTCTGAAATTGCTTGAACTTTTCAAATGTTTCAGACTTGTGGTTCATCAAGTAGACATAACCATATCTACTCAAATCATTAGTGAAGGTGAGAAAATAACGATATCCGCCGCGTGCCTCCACGCTCATCGGACCACACACATCGGTATGTATGATTTCCAACAAGTCACTTGCACGCTCCATTGTTCCGGAGAACGGAGTCTTAGTCATCTTGCCCATGAGGCATGGTTCGCACGTGTCAAGTGAATCAAAGTCAAGTGACTCCAAAAGTCCATCAGCATGGAGTTTCTTCATGCGCTTTACACCAATATGACCTAAGCGGCAGTGCCACAAAAATATGGCGCTATCATTGTTAACTCTAACTCTTTTGGTCTCAATGTTATGTATATGCGTATCGCTATCAAGATTCAATATGAACAATCCTCTCACATTAGGTGCATGACCATAAAAGATGTTACTCATAGAAATAGAACAACCATTATTCTCTGACTTAAAAGAGTAACCGTCTCACAATAAACAAGATCCAGATATAATGTTCATGCTCAACGCAGGCACTAAATAACAATGATTTAAGTTCATCACTAATCCTGATGGTAACTGAAGTGAAACTGTGCCGACGGCGATTGCATCAACCTTGGAACCATTTCCTACGCGCATCGTCACTTCATCTTTCGCCAGCCTTCGTCTATTCCGCAGTTCCTGTTTCGAGTTGCAAATATGAGCAACAGAACCGGTATCGAATACCGAGGCACTACTACGAGAGCCGGTTAAGTACACATCAATAACATGTATATCAAATATACCTGATTTTTCTTTGGCCGCCTTCTTATCTGCCAGATACTTGGGGCAATTGCGCTTCCAGTGACCCATACCCTTGCAATAGTAACACTCCGTTTCAGGCTTAGGTCCAGCTTTGGGTTTCTTCGTCAGATTGGCAACAGGCTTGCCGCTCTTCTTCGAATTACCCTTCTTGCCTTTGTCGTTTCTCTTGAAACTAGTGGTCTTATTCACCATCAACAGTTGATGCTCTTTACGGAGTTCAGACTCTGCGACTTTCAGCATCGCAAACAACTCGCCGGGTGACTTGTTCATCCCTTGCATGTTGTAGTTCAACACAAAGCCTTTATAGCTTGGCGGCAGTGATTGAAGGATTCTGTCAGTGATAGTCTCTTGCGGGAGTTCAATCCCCAGCTCAGCTAGACGGTTTGAGTACCCAGACATTTTCAGCACATGTTCACTGACAGATGAGTTCTCCTCCATCTTGCAAGCATAGAATTTATCGAAGGTCTCATACCTCTCGATCCGGGCGTTCTTCTGAAAGATAAACTTCAACTCCTGGAACATCTCAAATGCTCCATGACGCTCAAAGCGACGTTGAAGTCCCGGTTCTAAGCCATACAAGACTGCACATTGAACTATTGAGTAGTCCTCCTTACGTGCTAACCAAGCGTTCTTAACATCCTGATCAGCCGTAGCGGGTGGTTCATCTCCTAGCGCAGCATTAAGGACATAATCCTTCTTCCCATCTTGTAAGATTAGCTTAAGATTACGAGCCCTGTCTACAAAGTTGCTTCCATCATCTTTCAACTTAGCTTTCTCTAGGAACGTATTAAAATTTAGGGTGACTCTCGCGTGAGCCATGATCTACAACACAAATATATTCAAAGTGGACTTAGACTATGTTCAAGATAATTAGAGTTTAACTTAATCAAATTATTTGCTAAACTCCCACTCAAAAAGTACATCTCTCTAGTCATTTGAGTGGTTCATGATCCACTTACACTAGCTCAAGTCCGATCATCACGTGAGTTGAGTATAGTTTCAGTGGTAAGCATCCCTATTCTAATCATATCATCTATATGATTCATGATCGACCTTTCGGTCTCATGTGTTCCGAGGCCATGTCTGCACATGCTAGGCTCGTCAAGCTTAACCCGAGTGTTCCGCGTGCGCAACTGTTTTGCACCCGTTGTATGTGAACGTTGAGTCTATCACACCCGATCATCACGTGGTGTCTCGAAACGACGAACTGTAGCAACGGTGCACAGTCGGGGAGAACACAATTTCGTCTTGAAATTTTAGTGAGAGATCACCTCATAATGCTACCGTCATTCTAAGCAAAATAAGGTGCATAAAAGGATTAACATCACATGCAATTCATAAGTGACATGATATGGCCATCATCACGTGCTTCTTGATCTCCATCACCAAAGCACCGGCACGATCTTCTTGTCACCGGCGCCACACCATGATCTCTATCAATGTGTTCCCATCGGGGTTGTCGTGCTACTCATGCTATTACTACTAAAGCTACATCCTAGCAAAATAGTAAACACATCTACAAGCACAAACGTTAGTATAAAGACAACCCTATGGCTCCTGCCGGTTGTCGTACCATCGACGTGCAAGTCGATATTTTCTATTACAACATGATTATCTCATACATCCAATATATCACATCACATCGTTGGCCATATCACATCACAAGCATACCCTACAAAAACAAGTTATACGTCCTCTAATTTTGTTGTTGCATGTTTTACGTGGTGACCATGGGTATCTAGTAGGATCGCATCTTACTTACGCAAACACCACAACGGAGATATATGAGTTGCTATTTAACCTCATCCAAGGACCTCCTCGGTCAAATCTGATTCAACTAAAGTTGGAGAAACCGACACTTGCCAGTCATCTTTGAGCAACGGGGTTACTCGTAGCGATGAAACCAGTCTCTCGTAAGCGTACGAGTAATGTCGGTCCAAGCCACTTCAATCCAACAATACCGCGGAATCAAGAAAAGACTAAGGAGGGCAGCAAAACTCACATCACCGCCCATAAAAACTTTTGTGTTCTACTCGAGAAGACATCTACGCATGAACCTAGCTCTGATACCACTGTTGGGGAACGTCGCATGGGAAACAAAAAATTTCCTACGCGCACGAAGACCTATCATGGTGATGTCCATCTACGAGAGGGGATGAGTGATCTACGTACCCTTGTAGACCGTACAGCAGAAGCGTTAGTGAACGCGGTTGATGTAGTGGAACGTCCTCACGTACCTCGATCCGCCCCGCGAACAATCCCGCGATCAGTCCCACGATCTAGTACCGAACGGACGGCACCTCCGCGTTCAGCACACGTACAGCTCGACGATGATCTCGGCCTTCTTGATCCAGCAAGAGAGACGGAGAGGTAGAAGAGTTCTCCGGCAGCGTGACAGCACTCCGGAGGTTGGTGATGACCTTGTCTCAGCAGGGCTCCGCCCGAGCTCCGCAGAAACGCGATCTAGAGGAAAAACCGTGGAGGTATGTGGTCGGGCTGCCGTGGAAAAGTCGTCTCAAATCAGCCCTAAAACCTCCGTATATATAGGTGGGAGGGAGGGGACCTTGCCTTGGGGCTCAAGGAGCCCCAAGGGGGTC
This sequence comes from Hordeum vulgare subsp. vulgare, assembly GCF_904849725.1. Lineage (NCBI taxonomy): Eukaryota > Viridiplantae > Streptophyta > Magnoliopsida > Poales > Poaceae > Hordeum > Hordeum vulgare. The sequence goes on from NC_058520.1 coordinate 123,679,580, forward strand.
GGCCGAGTCCAAGGGGGAAGGCTCCCCCCCCAAACCGAGTTGGACTTGGTTTGGTGGGTGGGAGTCCTTCCTTCCCTTCCCACCTCCTTTTTTTTCTTTTCTCTTTGATTTTCTTTCCTAGGTGCATAGGGCCCTTTTGGGCTGTCCCACCAGCCCACTAAGGGCTGGTGTGCCACCCTCAAGGCCTATGGGCTTCCCCAGGGTGGGTTGCCCCCCCCCCCCCGGTGAACTCCCGGAACCCATTCGTCATTCCCGGTACATTCCCGGTAACTCCGAAAACCTTCCGGTAATCAAATGAGGTCATCCTATATATCAATCTTCGTTTCCGGACCATTCCGGAAACCCTCGTGAAGTCCGTGATCTCATTCGGGACTCCGAACAACATTCGGTAACCAACCATATGACTCAAATACGCATAAAACAACGTCGAACCTTAAGTGTGCAGACCTTGCGGGTTCGAGAACTATGTAGACATGACCCGAGAGACTCCTCGGTCAATATCCAATAGCGGGACCTGGATGCCCATATTGGATCCTACATATTCTACGAAGATCTTATCGTTTGAACCTCAGTGCCAAGGATTCATATAATCCCGTATGTCATTCCCTTTGTCCTTCGGTATGTTACTTGCCCGAGATTCGATCGTCAGTATCCGCATACCTATTTCAATCTCGTTTACCGGCAAGTCTCTTTACTCGTTCCGTAATACAAGATCCCGCAACTTACACTAAGTTACATTGCTTGCAAGGCTTGTGTGTGATGTTGTATTACCGAGTGGGCCCCGAGATACCTCTCCGTCACACGGAGTCACAAATCCCAGTCTTGATCCATACTTACTCAACTAACACCTTCGGAGATACCTGTAGAGCATCTTTATAGTCACCCAGTTACGTTGCGACGTTTGATACACACAAAGCATTCCTCCGGTGTCAGTGAGTTATATGATCTCATGGTCATAGGAATAAATACTTGACACGCAGAAAACAGTAGCAACAAAATGACACGATCAACATGCTACGTCTATTAGTTTGGGTCTAGTCCATCACGTGATTCTCCTAATGACGTGATCCAGTTATCAAGCAACAACACTTTGTTCATAATCAGAAGACACTGACTATCTTTGATCAACTAGCTAACCAACTAGAGGCTTGCTAGGGACAGTGTTTTGTTTATGTATCCACACATGTAAATGAGTCTCCATTCAATACAATTATAGCATGGATAATAAACGATTATCTTGATACATGAATTATAATAATAACTATATTTATTATTGCCTCTAGGGCATAATTCCAACATGGTGATGATTATATCGATGATGCCCGTGACGATGGTGATGACGATGAAAAAGATATCCCCTTCCGGGAGGAGTTCTCCCCGATGGAATCTGCCCGCCGAAAAGGTATTTTCTTCTGTATAGGTTTCCGCCATGGAGCGGCGGCAGAATCGCGAAAACTCTTCTGTCCCTGTAACTTTTAGGTCAAGAGGAAGATATAGGCCAAAGGAGAGCACCGGAGGCGGGACTAGGGAGGCCCTCGCCAGGAGGTCGCCTGGGTGACATGTGGCCCCCCTCCGGCCCTTCTTTGGCCTGTCTTCGGGATCCGTTCGGAAACTTCTTCCCTCAAATTTTCAGTGCAGTTGGAGATGTTCTTATATTGCAACTCTTCGTGCTATTTCTCCGTTGAATCCTGTGTCTCCTGTTTCGGCATCGGAAAGTTGTAAACTGTGTAAAATAAGCCAAACCACTATAAGTACATCATCATAATGTGAAATATATCAATGAATAGAGACAAATTATGATACAAAAAAGTGATGCATTTTGGACTTATAAATGAGCTAGTGGATGCAGGGTGGATTGAGTGTGGCGTATGATGAGAGAAACCGTTCTCCGACTCTGGTCGAAGGCTCAACGACGTCGCCCGTTGGTGACATTCCCCTTGTTGAAGGCATTGAGGTAGTCCTCTTATCCCCTCTTTGCTCGACGTTTGTGCTATGGTCATGGTGACCTATCGATGACGCATTAGTTTTATGGCTCGATGGATGGGTGGATGCGACACATTTGTCTAAGCCTTGGCGATCTCCGGGTGAAAGCCTCGCATCGACTTCGACTCGTGTCGACTATGATGGTGTCCTCAGACGTCATTTCCCTTTCTGGAGGCGTTCATCATGAAGCCTCTTCACCTCCCTTGTGTCTTCCACGTTTCGAGTTCTTCACGTGAAACTTTGGAGGTCAAGTTTTGGATTTGGCTAGAGCCGGAGTCAAGTTTTGGATTTGGCTAGAGCCGGAGTCGACGGCGGGTACGTAGGTTCCCCCTAGGGGCGTCACTTTGGAGGTCAAGTCTTCCATGGTGACAGTGCCTTGTGTTTCTCTTGTAGTTCGGCGTCGGGTAGGCAGTTGCGTGACCGCGGGACCGGTGTAGACGTAGAATGGTCTACTCGTTTGGTACACGATCTCGAGGCCGGTGTATCTTCTTTGTAAATTGCAGGGACGGCTTCAGATTGTGCACGACTCTCGTTTAGTATGCCGCCTCGGGGCTGGTGTGGGCAGTACAGTTGTATTGATTTTCGGCTAGTTTCCCTTATTTGTTGGTCAATACTTTTATTCTATAAGGAAAGACATAGATTCTACCGGTTTCTAGAAAAAAACTTATTACAAATAAATTATAAGTATCCTGTATCGAGATGGTTAGAAACATTGCAGCTGTGAAACCAATGAATGATTCCGATATAAATGATCTAGGGATGTGGGCGTTAGAACATTTATGCGAGGATCTTGTTCCTTCTTCACTTGTGCCTGAAGAGGCAAACGATATCGTTGATGAGGGGTATGTGGCTCCTCTACAAATGTCGATTAGCGCAGAACAGGAGACCGGTTATGTGGACCGGTCCGATTGTCAGGAAAGGCCGAAAATTACATGGAAGAGAAAGGTGTATCCTGTATCAGATGTGCGTAGAAGTGCAAGATTTAAGACATCGAATAAATTTCATGATGAGAGATGAGAGGAATTTTCTGGCATAGCAGAGGTCTGGCAGACTTGGCTAAAAGGAGATTTCTAACGGAAGCGTCTATTGAGCACAAATTATATTTCGTTGCTTTGATGGGAACTGGGAGAGATAATTTTATAGCTCAATTTTTAGGCACGCTGTCTGGTGGTATTGAGCTCGACTGGCACTGTTTACCTCCAAGAGGAAGATCCGGTGGGATCTTTCTTGGGGGTCAGGTGCAATACGCTAGAAGTCTGGAACATAGTGTTTGGGGACTTTGCCGTCAAATTTAGAGTTCGATCAAAGGTGGATGGGTTCCAATGGGCCCTGGTAGCAGTATACGGGGCGGCCCATCCTGAGCTCAAGAGAGACTTCTTGGCTGACCTTGTCCAGATTTGTGGGGATGAGGGGTTGCCAATTTTAGTTGGTGGAGACTTTAATATCATCAGAAGACGAGATGAGAAAAACAATGAGAACTTTGACGGCGGATGGTCATTTATGTTTAACTTTATCATCGAAAGCCTTGATCTGCGAGAAATTGAGCTATCAGGTAGAAAAATTACTTGGGCGAACAATCTACCTAATCCAACTTTTGAGAAGTTGGACCGGGTTCTCGCGAGTGTGGATTGGGAGCAGAAGTTCCCTCATGCCATAGTTCGCGCTCTGCCCACAGCTATATCCGATCACACCCCATTGTTTGTGGACTCAGAGGAGGCAAAACATGTGGGGAATTAAAACCTCTTCTCTTTCGAGTTAGGCTGGCTTGAATGAGAGGGTTTCGTGGACCTCGCAGCCAGGGAATGGGCCATGGACACGGGAGGTACCTCCAACGTTGAGTGGTGGCAAAATAAGATAAGACACATACGTCAATTCTTACGGGGATGGGAGAAGCATGAAAGTGGAATTTATAAGAAAGAGAAACAAAGTCTTCTCGAACTTATAAATACGCTAGACATAAAAGCCAAAAATTCATTATTAGATGACAATGAGAGGTCATTAAAAACGGAGGTTGAACTGAAGCTAAAACAACTACTCGGAGAGGAGGAGTTGAAGTGGGCACTTAGGGAAAAAGTTCGCCAGGTTGTGCAAGGTGATGACAATACACAATACTTCCATTTGATAGCTAATGGAAATCATAGAAAGAAAAAAATACATCAACTCGAGCAAGATGAGGGTACAATTGTTGGACACGAGAATTTGAAATTGTACATCTCTGATTACTAGAAAAAACCTCTTCGGGGCTCCTGAAGACAATTTTGTATCCATGAATGAACACATGGTCGGTGACATACCTTAGTTCGGGACGGACGAGAATGAGTTATTAACCGAGCACGGAGAAAGAGGTGTTTGAAGCCATATCATAAATGAAAAATAATAAGGCACGAGGCCCAGATGGGTTTCCGGCTGAGTTTTACAAAAAGTGTTGGCACATTATCAAAGGTGACTTCCTACCTATGTTCCAAGACTTATTTGACGGAAACTTACAGTTATGCCACCTAAATTTCGGAACAATGACACTGTTGCCAAAGAAGGAGGGTGCAGTGCGTATAGAACAATTTATACCTATTTGCCTTCTGAATGTCAGCTTCAAAATCTTTACAAAGGTAAGAACGAATAGGTTGACACAGATTGCACATCAGGTAGTGCAACCTTGTTAGACGACTTTCATGCCGGACAAGAACATACTGGAGGGTGTGGTGGTCCTGCATGAAATACTGCATGAAATTCACTCGAAGAAACTAGATGGGGTTATGTTCAAGGCTGATTTCGAGAAGGCATATGATAAGGTCAAATGGCCATTCCTACAACAGGCATTACATATGAAGGGGTTCCATGAAATATGGAGGAATCATGTTGAATCATTCGTACAAAAATGGAGTGTTGGAATCAAAGTCAATGATGACATTGGCCATTTTTTCCAAAATTTCAAAGGTCTGAGGCAGGGAGATCCAATGTCACCCATCCTCTTCAACATAGTTGCAGACATGTTGACAATTCTAATAGGAAGGGCTAAACAAGGAGGCCAGGTAGGTGGACTGGTGCCACATCTGGTGGATGGTGGCATGTCTATCCTGCAATATGCTGATGATACTATCCTGTTTATGGAACATGATATAGCAAAAGCCAGGAATATGAAGCTTATACTCTCCATCTTCGAACAACTGTTGGGCTTGAAAATCAATTTTCATAAGAGTGAGTTTTTTTATTTTGGGAAAGCCAAAGATGAACAAAACACTTACAAACAATTGTTCGGCTGTGAAATGGGGAGCCTACCGTTCAGTTATCTAGGCATACCTATTCACCATCGCAAGCTTTCCAATAGTGAGTGGAAAAGCAGCGAGGTTCGATTTGAGAAAAAGCTAAGCTGCTGAAAGGGCAAGCTGCTCTCATATGGGGGAAGATTAATTCCGATAAACTCGGTACTTACGAGTATGTCGATGTTCCTTCTATCCTTCTTTGAGGTACCCATAGGGGTACGCAAAAGGTTGGATTTCGATCGATCCAGATTCTTTTGGAAGAGTGATGATGACAGAAAGAAATATAGGTTAACTAGATAGGATATTATTTGTAGACCCAAAGACCAAGAAGGTCTCGAAATTGAGAATTTAGAGGTAAAGAATAGATGCCTGCTAAGTAAGTGGCTATTCAGACTTTCGGTAGAGATAGAAGGCATGTGGGTACAAATTTTGCATAATAAGTACCTACATTCTAAAACCTTATCCCAGGTAAAAGTCAGAGTCAATGATTCACCATTCTGGAAGGGATTGATGAGAGTAAGGTCAACCTTCTTCCATAGAACCAAATTTATTATTGCAAAATGGTGAGAGTATGAGATTCTGGGAGGATTTGTGGTTGGGGAGATGCCTTTGGCCGTTCAATATCCAGCTCTCTACAATATTGTGCAATGCAAGGATGCGTACATAGCCACAATACTTGAGTCAAATCCTTTAAATATCCAATTCAGACGATCATTGATAGGCCATCGCTGGACGGATTGGCTCCACCTTGTCAGGAGGCTCATGGATATCCAGTTATCACAGGAACCTGATACGGTTCATTGGAAGCTTACAAATAACGGAATATTTACGATCAAATCAATGTATCTGAATCTTATTAACACGACTAATATCCCAAAATCCATTAATATTTGAAGAGTCAAGGTACCCTTAAGGATCAAGGTCTTCGTGTGGTTTGTGCACAAGAAGGTGATTCTAACTTAGGATAATTTGGCTAAACGTAATTGGGGGGGGGGGGAGTACTCGATGTAGCTTGTGTGATAACGATTAGAACATGGCACACCTCTTTCTCAAATCTTCACTTGCGAGAGTTCTTTGGCACACAGTTCGTATAGCCTTCAACATTGTACCTCCGGATAGCATTGACACGTTATTTGAAACGTGGCTAGATGAAGTTGATATGATTATTGCTAGACACATTCGTATTGAAGTTTGTGCACTTTTTTGGGCTATATGGAAGTATAGGAATGATGTGGTTTTTGACAGACATACGCATATACGTTTTTTGCACGTACTTCACAAAGCTGTGACATTGATCCGTACATGGTCTTTACTCATTCCTGCGGAAATCAGGGAGCTTTGGTTACTGGGTCTATCCGATGGGAGATGATAGCGCGGGATATCTTTGACCGGTTTGTATGAAGGTCCAGTAATAGTATAGATGGTAAGACATCTTGGCCTGTTTTGCCGATTGTGGCACGTTTTGCTTTACTTTTGCTTCTTTACTGCTTTGTCGAAGACTATGTTGAACCATGATCCGTTTGTTTGTTTTAATAAAAGGACCGTATGCATTGTACTTATGCAGAGGCCGGAGGTAATACTTTTTTTTTTAAATGTTTTGTAATCCCGCGAGTCAAATAGTCCATGTAGCAGAAAATCATAATCTTTAATCCTCCTAAACTCTTGAAATCCAATGCCATCGAACATGGCAGAAAGCCAGAAAGGAAGTATAGGTATGGTCTGAAGCGAGCAAGGGAACAAATAACACGGCGATCCCACGAGAACTTTGCGCCACGTCACAAACGCATACCCACGACAACGACGAGCCTTTCGGGTCAGACGACATGTGCGCGCGCCGCAGTTGGCCGCGTGCATCGATCGGAAACCCGCCGTAGAGTACGTGCAATGCGGTGCGGTGCCGGACGCCTGGACGAAGGGCTCGAGGACACGATTCGTGCCGGTGCCGTTTATATAGTATACGCGCGCGCGAGCCTCCATGCGTGCGAGCGTCGTCGTATTAAGCACGGACGGGGACACTAATCCGTGGCACGAGCTGAGCATATGAACCCGACGTTTGCACGTCAACTGGGCATGCATGCGCACGTTGTGTAGGCAAAACGACCAGTTCAATGCACAATCTATTTGCTCGACGTCTTTTTTTCCAAACTATAGTGCACTTGCAAGTTGACAACTCTATCTATACTATTCGGGGATTCCGTTTCGTAGATGCGCACGGTGACGCGGCCAATACTTTTTGCAAGCAGTGGTGTAGTGTGGAGGTAGTGGAGCAGATGGTGTGGTGTCGGGAGGAGTCACCCACAGCACGTGGGCCCCGCCGCCAGCCTCAGGTTAGTCAACTGGCAGATGCCGCGTGGTCCACGGACAGCGCCCGCATGTCACGATTTATTATAGCTGCGTCATTGTACCGGCTTTGTTCCTGCTCTCGATCCTGCGACCCGGATACGCTCGTTGAATGTGGGATCGAGCAGCGGTGTCCGGCAACTTCAATTGAATGCCCCCCCGTTAAATCTTACTCGTACATGTGTCTTGGCAGTACACGCTTAGGACATCTCCGACGGCAACTCGTAGATTTTCTTTCCCATTGGTCCGTAAACAGGAAAACCAGTGTGTGGATACGGATGCGAGGAAACGACATCAAATGATACCGTATACATTTTGACAATAACTCGAACCAGTCAAACGAAATTCGAGCAAACGTGGCTGAATTTTCTGCAAACATGACGTATTTCATATAAACACGGCGGATTACATTTAGGACAAAACAAGAACCACCCCTAAACCTATCCAATGACGACGGTGCCCGGCGTCCAAGCCCGTGTCGTCCTCCATCCGTCGTTTTCATGAGCATTGACGATAAGACTGATGAAGTGAAGGTGTGGTCTCTTGCTAGGAAGAGTAGAACAAGGGAGACAAAATGGCCCACATGATACACTAAGCCATGCCGCCTCCCGTGGCCTACTCATCCTCGTAGGAGTCTACCCCTTGTCTGTCGTCGGTGGACATGAGGTCCACAAGGGAAATGGTGACGCCTTGGCTTTCGTCGTTCAATCGGGCCGTCTCGGGGTTCGACGACGGCGCGTAAGAGGCGCAGCTCGCGTTTTCCACTTCCGAGATCGCCTAGAACTAGGCCTCCGCGGCGGCCGCTTCCTCGCGAGCGTCGGCTTGAGCGCGGATGGCATCGTAGATGGCACGCTGCTCCGCGTCTAAGTTCGGGTTCATCGCGACCATGGCCGCCACTTCGTCTTTGCTCGCGCGCTTCCGTCAATATGACCAAACACTAGTCGATGTTGCTCCAGCGCTTGCTGTAACGCCGACGTACGCGCCGGAGCAGGCTGCCCCTGCGCCATTGCGGCATTGTAGTGCGCCTGCATCTGCGTCATGATGTAGCCGGAGTGCATAGGAGGCGAGGGAGTCGGGGCGGTGTCATCGGAGTCCGTCTCCATCATGGTGTCGTCGTCGGAGACCTCGGCCGATCTGGCCGGCAAGCCGACCATGATCCGCTTGGCACGATGGCTCTGCGACGCGGCGGCAATGGCGGCCACCCCGTGCTTGATCTCCGATGACAGACTGTCCCGCAATGCTTTCCTGTTGGCGGTCATGGCGGATGTAGAGGAAACGAGGAGGATGTGAAGTGGATGTAATGTGTTGTGGACATAGACGTGTGTGGGCACCCTTTAAATAGTGGATTCCCATGAGGCAATGCATTAAGGCGGGACGCCGGAGTGGGTTTCTCGGTCTGCAAGCCTTCTTAACAACCACGTACGGACGGGCGGGGCATTGAACGGATGTGGTAGATATCCGTCCGTCTCGTCTAGTCACGCGTCTTTGGCATTGAATAGGCACAAACACGGGAGACGGGTCGCGGGCGGTGCCCTCGGCCGACGAGCCAATTCAATGCTGGCGCTAGTGAGAGGTCGTGTCCGCTCTTCAATGGGGAGATGCTGCTCTACAACGACATGAATGCAGGCAGCTCGCGCCGGGTAGAAGAGCGATCGAAGGGGGAGGGGTTTTTGGTCAGCCAGGGTGGTCAGAATTGGGTGAAGTAGCGGTCCAGACTCCCACAAACCTCTCCATATTTGTCTCCGGTTTACGGAAGAAATCGTGTCCGGACCGCCTCGCGGACCGATAAAGGAGTGCGTTGGATGACTTCCGTGGTTCGGACCGCGGGGTCCGCAACTTGCGGGAGGTTAGTGGGTCCGCCTTGGAGATGCACTTAGTGCATCTTCTTGGGTGCATCAAACCGTTTGTAAACGTATGGACCACATTGTCTGACTTGTGTTCTTCAGTACCGTTCGTCGAACAACCACACACTGGTCCAGAGAGCTGCAATGTCAGACTTCGCTACTTTGTGCGCACACAAAAGCCAGGCGGAGCCTGCACATTTAGACATTTACGCAATGTCGTCACTCAAAAGTTTGTCATTTCCTCACTATCTCCGCTTCGATTGATGCTGCTACGCACCCTAGTCCCTGCCTATTTGTCGTCCACCATCGCGATGGAGCCGGAGGAGGTGATGATGGAGATATACATAGCCCCGCTGGGCCCGGAGGTGGAGGAACCGTCATGGTGGTCACTCGCATAGCCAACGTCTCGTATAACATCAATCTCGAGGGGGGGGTACAATGATACGACTCCAACATATTTTTAATTTTTTGATTGTTCCATGCTATTATATTATCATTCTTGGATGCTTTATATGATGTTTTATATCATTTTTGGAAACTAACCTATTAACCAAGTGGTTAGTGCCAATTATTATTTTTGTGTGTGTTTTTGGCTTTTCAGGAAATCAGTACCAAACAAATTCCAAATGCAACAAAACTTTATGATGATTTTTCTGGAAAAAATAAGACCTGGAAGCTCCGACGGTAGACCATATGCCACACGAGTTGGCACCAAGCCAATAGGGCGCGCCCAGGGGGGTGATCGCACCATGATGGCTTGGGACCACCTCCCGATACCTCTTCACCTAACTCCGCCTCTATAAATCCTAATATGTTGAGAAAACACGGGAGAGCCACCCAAATACTTTTTCTGCCGCTCCAAGTCTTTGCTCCGCCGTGATCCCATCTGGAGCATTGTTCTGCTACCCAGCCGGAGGGGGATCAATCACAAAGGGCGTCAACCTTGTTGCTCCCATGGTGATGAGCGAGCAGTCCCCCACAGACCTACAGGTCTGTGTTAGTATCTAGATGGCTATCTCTCTCTATGTTCTTCAATGCAAAGATCACCGCGATTTCCACGGTGATCTATCATATGTAATCCTCTTTGCGGTGTGTTTTTTAGGATCCGATGAATTATGGGTTTATATTACGATTATTCATGAAATCTATTTGAGACATCTCTGAATTCTTATAGTCATGATTATGATAGCTTCGTATTTCTCTCCGATCTATCGGTTTCCTTTGGCCAAGTAGAATGATTTATCTTCAATGGAGTGGTGCGTTGTAATGGGTTCAATCTTGCTATGCTCAATCTCAATGACAGAAGGGGACATGAAACATATTGTATTTCTACCATTAATGATAAAAAATATGGGGTTTATTCATATTAGTTGAGTTTACTTTGTCAACATCATGTCATCTTGCTTCAAGCATTACTCTGTTTTACTTAATATTTTAGATGCACGTTGGATAGCAGTCGATGAGTGAACAAATAGCAGTAGATGCAGGCAGGAGTCGGTCTACTTGCTTATGGATGTGATGCTTATATGTGTCATCACGTGTACAAATATTACATAACTATGCACTTCTCTATCAATTGCATAACTGTAATTTGTTTACCCACTATATGCTATCTTCGAGAGAGAAGCGTCTAGCGAAAACTATAGCCCCCGGGTCTTCATAAATTATATTACTTAAACCCTAAAAATATTTCTGCACTTCTATTTCTATTTTCATTATATATTTATATTATCTATCCATCACTACTCAATACTTGCAAGTAACGACTTCAAGGGGCTTGACAACCCTCTTGCCCGCGTTGGGTGCAAATGTTTGCTATTTTGTTTGTAGATGCTGACGACGAGCATTTGTGTGGTCCTCTGTCGCTTCGATAACCTCAGTTCTCACTCAGGAAAATACTTATATCTGTTGTGATGCATCTCCTCTCCTCTTCGGGGAAAAACACAACGCAATTTACAAGTAGCGGGGAGAATTTGTGGCGTCGTTGCCTCGGAGTATCACCAAATTATTATCAAGTACCTTCACAAAAATTATCATTCACTTCTTCTACTTTTTATTTGCCTTTATATTTGCTTCCCTAAAAATATCAAAAAAAAACAAAAATATTTATCTTTACTAGTTTGTTTGCTTTGCGTGCTATTATGGCTAGTTCTTCTCTTGTTTCGTGTACTCCCAAGAATGAAGTGCTTAACTTTAAACAAAGGGGGGAGAAAGTTTAAAAGATTCTTGGAATAGGATTTGTAATGCTCAAAAGAGGTCAACTCGTAGGCAATCCCCCAATATATTTCTTGGTAACTTTTATGTGGGCATTACTACTTGTACAGGTTCATGCTTGAAACTATTACTAGTGGTAATTTCTTAATGAGTCATAGTTCAGCTGCTTCCAAAGAAATGGAAAATTTAGTGGGATCACCACTTATCATTATTACATTAAGACTGGAGCATGTTATGCAAAGGCTAGAGATTACTAAAAATAAAAAGCCTACTAAAGAACACATTGAGGGTTTAGAAAAAAGCCTTCACAATCATATTACTCAATTTAGATCAAAGGTAGGGATTACATCGAAAACATTAAAGGAGAAAGATACAATTATCAATGAGAAGGTGCATCAAAGTTTTCACAGAATTGATAAAACGGAGGAAGTCATTGATAAAATGGGTTCTATTTCACTCCCTCTAAAACTAATGCTAGCACCTCTCAAAGGAAAAATTCTAAAGTCATGCATGTCCTTAAGAATACTAGTATCACTCCTATTAAAAGAGACCAAGATCTTTAAATGAATGTTGTGCATCCCAATTTTATAAACATGATAAGGGGTCCTATTATTAATCCTCCTCCCTTAATTCCTATGAAGCATGGTCGTGTGATTGAAGAACTTGATAAGAAGGATCACAATACTGAAAACTATGCATTATATCTAGCTAGGAGCATAAAACGATAGCGCTTAATGGGAGCTAACCCAATAGTTATTTTATTTATCGTCTTTTACTTTATGTTATTTTGTGTTCACATGATTACTTTACTATAATGATTGTATTTCTATGCTTTAATTACTGTTTGTGTCAAGTAAAGCCTTCGGGGTGATTTGGTTGATAAATAGATTTGATCCTGTGCAAAAAGCCAAAACTTTTTTGTCCAGTTTGGAATTTGTTTGATTTTACTAGAACGTCTTTTTGATCTGATTTTTTACACACAATTTATTTACAAAATTGCCCAGATTGTATTAGTTTTTCAAAATTTTAGGAGTTACAGAAGTATGATTTTAGTATTGATCTTTACATATTGCTTTGTTTTACAGAGAATCAATTTTTGCTTGTAGAGTTTACTTGTTTTGATAATGCTATGGATTATATCAGGGGGTATAAGTCATGGAAAAGTTATAATACAATATGTTATGCAATAATTAAATGAATAAATATAGAGGTAATATCATCCGCGGTCATAAAATTTGCTATGGATGTTCTGTTTGATGGTATGACATGTAATATACATATTTGAGGTCATTTAACTTGTTGTCTAGTGCAAATAGGATGCTTTCTACTACATTTGGGCGTACACCCTTCATGCATGGAATGACATGCGTGGCAGCGGCCCCACGTGTTAGTGGTTGGCAGTACATATTTTTTGAAATAACTTCTTAGATATTTTTTAATTAAGCAAAAGATTGTAAAAATAATTATTGTTTGGAGGGGGCGGGTTTTTTGAACCCATTACCTTCAAAAGGTGCGCACACGAGAGGCGAACCAACACACCCAATGTCATTTATTATTTTATAAATAGATAATTACCTCATATATGATTTAACCCTTCAAGTAGAACACCTAGGCCTACAAGGTGAAATGGCCTATGATGTGTGAAGCCTATTTTGCATTTTTATTTTTTTTCTTAAAAAATATGTATATAAATTTTGATCTGAGTAATTAAGTAATAAGTAACCATAATATTAGCAAAATTACAATTCAAAAATATTATACAAAAATAAATGAGCAAAAAATTTAACATAAAAATGAGAAAGCCGCTAGGTCTCGAACCGAGGAGGCCACGCCCAACAATTTATATTTTAAGTATGAATATGTATTTACATGGAAACTGAACTATGCAAATATTCGTATAATTATTGAAATATTTGTATAATTAAAATAATATTTTGAATTTTAATTTTACAAATGTTTTTTATTTTAAAGTATACAATTATTATTTTTAATCCATAAATATTATTTTTAATTTATAAATATTTTGAAAACAATACATGAACACCTTTAAAAGTAAGTTATTTTGTTTGTATTAAAAATATTTAGAGCATGAATATTTAAATATTAATTTTCTAACCGACATCATAATTTACATACCACCCCCAAATTTCTTTAAAGAACTAAAGGTGCAAAATGGGCTGCACTCATCATAGGCCATTTGAGCATATAATGTTTTATTATTCTTTTTAAGCATCAAGTGGCTTTGGTCGTGGTGACTCACCACGTGTGTGCACCTTCTAAAGGTCACGTGCTCGAATCCCGCCCCATGTAAACCATATTATTATTTATGTTTCCCTTATAGCGCTAACATGTGGATCTCACATAGGCTTTTCTGCTTAATTAAAAAAATTCAGGGTGTTATGTGAAAAACATTTACTCCAAGCCATTGACATCTGGCCACTGTCATGCTAGGAGGCAAGGTGTATGCCTCCATACAATAGAATGCACCGTATTTGCACCAAACAACAAGTCAAATAACCACAAATACGTATTTTACAAGTTTTAGCATCAAACTGAACATCCAGCGCAAGTTCTATGACCGCGAGTGCTATTACCTTATAAATTTATAACAATAACTAAAGTTTATGGTTTGACTATTATACTAACGGATCTCATGAGGTTTGTGTTGAGTTTTCTATGTTGTAGTTTTCAAGTTTTGGGTGCTATCACGATGGATGAATGAATAAGGAGTAGAAAGACTCTAAGCTTGACCATGGCCAAGGTCTCCCAAGGTAATATCGTAGTAAGACTCAAGCGTATAATCTTGGGAATGCACCGGAAGGCATCACCTCTTTCGTCTCCATTCCATTAGTATGTTAGTTGGAGCTATATTTTTATTCATCGCATGATATGTGTTTTGCTTGGAGTGTCGTGTATTATAGTTTTTTTGTTTTTGTTTTCCAAAATTATTGCTTCTCGGACACACCTATTTGAGATAGACACATGTTCATCATGATTTGTTAGAATATTTTAAGTGATTGACTTATATCTTTTGAGCTAAGCAGTTGCTCTAGTACTTCACTTTATCTCTTAGAAATAATTGCACTCTCATTCTTCACTTGTATTTTTTGAGAGACTAATAGGAGGTTACGGTAATTTTCATGGGTTATAAGACTAGTCCAAAAAGTATAGGTATTCAAGGATGATATAATAAAAAAATTCATGAAGAACACAAAAGAGAAATTGTGGGTTAATGATATTTATGTGGTAATATGAAAGGGTGTGAATACATGGTTATTGGTTAGTAGAAATATAGATAGTTAAAGGGTGTTAACCTGTTTTTCATCTAAATATTGGTTATGGCATGGTGATGATGTGCAACCCTTCTTATTCCTTGTTGAAATCCTAGTGTTGTTCAGGTTGGGGCGCGCAATGGTTAACTCCTACCAACCTCCTCACTATTGGTATCTGAGTAGTACTTTGCTTCAAGAGAGCCAATAAGGCTTTGCAATAAGTATATGAGTTCTTTATGACTAATGTGAATCCATCAATGTACGCAGACTCACCATTCCATGTTTGCTAGCCTCTTCGCCACCGTGCATTGCCCATTCTCACCTCGAGGATTGATGCAAGCTTCGTCGGTAGATCCAAACCCCGCGACATGATGCGCTCTGTTGCACATAAGCCACCTTATATCTTCCTCAAAACAACCACCACAACTACCTATCATAGCATTTCCATAACCATTCCAAGATATATTGCCATGGAACTTCCGCCATTATGTCACATGACTTGTGTGTTCATCATCATATTGATTTGTGTGATCATGTAGCTGACATAATATTCGTTGCGCAACAACCGTTCATCATTATTTACATGTTACGCTAGATCATTGCACATCCTGGTACACTGCGAGATGCATTCATACAGAGGCATCTTGTTTAGTAGTTTTTCATCTCAGGTGGTAAGTAGATAGAAGTGTGATGTTCATCATTATTAGAGCACTATACGAGGTAGTAAGTTGATAGAGCTACAATCCAAGTGCCTCACTTAACACTGTGGTGCTTAAAAAATTTATTTTTGTGGTGAAGATGGATCCATGCCATGCTAATATGATAAAATGAATGGAGAGTAACATTTTTAGGGATCGTATATTTTGAAAGTTCATGATTGTGTTACCTATGTTTGTGGATACTACTATGTTGATGTTTGTTATTTCATCATTTCTCAATAATCATAACCGAAAAAGATTACATGTTAGGTAGCATGTCACATCAGAAATTCTATTTTTATCATTTACCTACTCGAGGACGAGTAAGAATTAAGATTGGGAATGCTGATATATCTCCAATGTATCTATAATTTTTTATTGTTCCATGCTATTATATTATCATTCTTGGATGATTTATATGCAATTATATGTTGTTTTATACCATTTTTCGAACTAACATATTAGCCTAGTTTCTAGTGCCAGTTCTTGTTTTCTTTGTGTTTTTGGCTTTTTAGTAAATCATTATCAAACGAAGTCCAAATGCAACGAAACTTTTTGATGATTTTTTCTCGAAAAAAATAAGACTTGGAAGCTTGTATGACCAATATTGTGATTGTCAAACTTCGATAGATTTTGCTTTCTAACCCAAATGTGAAACTACTATTAAGCATAAAGCACATGGATAATTTTATATTTGTGATATTCAATTCATTCACAATTTACTCTTAAGATATAAGTGAAGCTGTTGGAAATATGCCCTAGAGGCAATAATAAATTTGTTATTATTATATTTCCTTGTTCATGATAATCATTTATTATCCATGCTAGAATTGTATTGATTGGAAACTCAAATACATGTGTGGATACATAGACAACACACTGTCCCTAGTGAGCCTCTAGTTGACTAGCTTGTTGATCAAAGATAGTCAAGGTTTCCTAGCCATAGGCAAGTGTTGTCACTTGATAATGGGATCACATCATTAGGAGAATCATGTGATGGACAAGACCCAAACTATAAACGTAGCATATGATCGTGTCAGTTTATTGCTACTGTTTTTCTGCATGTCATTGTATCTGTTCCTATGACCATGAGATCATGCAACTCCCGGACACCGGAGGAATACCTTGTGTGTATCAAACGTCGCAACGTTACTGAGTGACTATAAAGGTGGTCTACAGGTATCTCCAAAGCTGTCTGTTGGGTTGGCATGGACCAAGACTGGGATTTGTCACTCCGTGTGACGGAGGGATATCTCAGGGCCCACTCAGTAATACAACATCACAACAAGCCTTGCAAGCAATGTGACTAAGTAGTTAGTTACGAGATCTTGTATTACAGAACGAGTAAAGAGACTTGCCGGTAACGAGATTGAACTAGGTATGAACATACCGACGATCGAAACTCGGGCAAGTAACATACCGAAGGACAAGGGAACAACATACGGGATCAACTGAGTCCTTGACACAGAGGTTCAACCGATAGAGATATTAATAGAATATGTAGAGAAAATATGGACATACAGGTCCCGCTATTGGTTATTGACCGGAGAATGTCTCAGGTCATGTCTGCATAGTTCTCGAACCCGCAGGGTTTGCACTTTTAAAGTTCAGTGACGTTTCGGTATAGTTGAGTTAAAGGTGTTGGTAACCAAAAGTTTTTCGGAGTCCCGGATGAGACCCCGGACGTCACGAAGAGCTCCGGAATGGTCCAGAGGTAAAGGTTGATATATAGGAGTCCTGTTTTGGTCACGGGAAAAGTTTCGGGCTCATCGGTAGTGTACTAGGAGTGTTGGGAGGGTACCGGGGACCATCAGGAGGAGTATCACACCCCGAGAGGCCTTATGGGCTATGGGAGGATACAAACCAATCCCTAGTTGGCTGACATAAGCTCCCACTAAGGCCCATGAGGTTGGAGAGGCAAAAACCCAAAGGTGGAAAAGGTGGAAAGGCTTTCCAAGTGGGAAGGAGGAATCCTACTCCTAGTAGGATTGGAGTAGGACTCCTCCACCTCCAATTTCGGCCAAACCTTGAGGGTTTGAGGCTGCCTGCTCCCCTCCCTCCCTCCTATATATACTAGAGGCATTGAGGGTTTTTGAGAGACACAATTTCAGCTACGTGCTACCCTCTCCTCTAGTTTGTAGTTCTTCCTCTAGATCAGATTTCTGCGGTGCTTCGGCGAAGCCTTGCAAGATAGATCACCACCATCATCGGCGCGTCGTCACGCTGCCGGAGAACTCATCTAGTTTCCCGTCTCTCTTGCTGGATCGAGAAGGCGGGGGTTGTCATCGAGTTGTACGTGTGCTGAACGCGGAGGTGTCGTCCGTTCGGCACTAGATCGGGATGGATCGTGATGGGATCGCAGGACGGATTATGATGAGATCGCGGGACGGGCTGCAATTTGAATCGCAAAGATGTTCCACTACATCAACCGTGTTATGTACGCTTCCGCTTAGCGATCTACAAGGGTATGTAGATTCACTCTCCCCTCTCGTAGATGATCATCGCCATGGACAGGTATTGCGTGTGCGTAGGAAAGTTTTTGTTTCCCATGCTACGTTCCCCAACAGTGGCATCATGAGCTAGGTTCATGCGTAGATGATATCTCGAGTAGAACACAAAAAAGTTTGTGGGCGTTGATGTTTGATTTGCTGCCCTCCTTAGTCTTTCCTCGATTCGACGGTATTGTTGGATTGAAGCGGCCCGGACCAACCTTACTCGTACGCTTACGAGAGACCGGTTTCATCGACTGACATGCAACTTGTTGCATAAAGATGACTGGCGGGTCTCTGTTTCTTCAACTTTAGTTGAATCGGAATTGACCGAGGCGGTCCTTGGAGAAGGTTAAATAGCAGTTTGCATATCACCGTTGTGGCTGTGCGTAAGTAAGATGCGATCATACTAGATACCCATAGCAGTCACGTAAAACATGCAACAACAAATTAGAGGACGTCTAACTTGTTTTTGCAGGGTATGCATGTGATGTGATATGGCCAATGACATGATATGATATATTGGATGTATGAGATGATCATGTTGTAATAGTTAAATATCGACTTGCACGTCGATGCTATGACAACCTGCTCGAGCCATAGGGTTGTCTTTAAACTAATGTTTGTGCTTGTAGATGCGTTTACTATATTGCTAGGTAGTAGCTTTAGTAGTAATAGCATAGATAGCACGACAACCTCGATGGCGGCACAATGATGGAGATCATGGTGTGGCGCCGGTGACGATGAAGATCATGCCGGTGCTTTGGTGATGGAGATCAAGAAGCACAAGATCATGGCCATATCATGTCACTTATGATTTGCATGTGATGTTAATCATTTAATGCACCTTATTTTGCTTAGAACGAGGTAGCATTATAAGGTGATCCCTCACTAAAATTTCAGGATAAAATTGTGTTCTCCCCGACTGTGCACCATTGCGACAGTTTGTCGTTTTGAGACACCACGTGATGATCGGGTGTGATAGACTCAACGTTCACATACAACGGGTGCAAAACAGTTGCACACGTGGAACACTCGGGTTAAACTTGACGGGCTTAGAATGTACAGACATGGCCTCAGAACACAAGAGACCGAAAGGTCGAGCATGAATCATATAGTTGATATGATCAACATGGAGATGTTCACCACTGAAACTATACTCAACTCACGTGATGATCGGACTTGAGTTAGTGGATTTGGATCATGCGCCACTCGAATGACTAGAGGGATGTCTATCTGAGTGGGAGTTCTTAGTAATATGATTAGCTAAACTCAATTATCATGAACATAGTCAAAAAGTCTTTGCAAATTATGTTGTAGCTTGCGGTGTAGCTCTACTGTTTTTGATATGTTCCTAGAGAAAATTTAGTTGAAAGATGTTAGTAGCAATTATGCGGACTGGGTCCGTAAACTGAGGATTGTCCTCATTGCTGCGCAGAAGGCTTATGTATTTAATGCGCCGCTCGGTGTGCTGAACCTCGAATGTCGTATGTGGATGTTGCGAACTCTAACATACACGTTTTCTGATGACTACGTGATAGTTCAGTGTGTAATGCTTAACGGATTAGAATTGAGGTGCCAAAGACGTTTTGAACGTCACGGAACATATGAGATGTTCCAAGAGATGAAATTGGGATTTCATGCTCGTGCCCTTTTTGAGAGGTATGATACGTCCGACAAGATTCTTTGTCTACAAAGTAAGGTAGAAAAGCTCAATCGTTAAGCATGTGCTTAGATTTTCTGAGTACTACTATCACTTGAATCGAGTGGGAGTTAATCTTCCAAATGTGATTGTGATGGTTCTCCAAAGTCACTGCCACCAAGCTACTAGAGCTTCGTGATGAACTATAACATATGAGGGATAGAGATGATGATCCTTGAGCAATTCATGATGTTTGACACCGCGAAAGTAGAAATAAAAAAGGAGCATCAATTGTTGATGGTTAGTAAAACCACTAGTTTCAAGAAGGGCAAGGGCAAGAATGGATACTTCATGAAACGGCAAACCAGTAGCTGCTCTAGTGAAGACACCCAAGGTTGAACCCAAACCCGAGACTAAGTTCTTTTGTAATAAGGGGAACAATCACTGAAGAGGAACTACCCTAGTTACTTGGTAGATGAGAAGGCTCGCAAAGTCGTCAGAAGTATGTTGTATATACATGATATTGATGTGTACTTTACTAGTACTCCTAGTAGCACGAGGGTATTAGATACTGGTTCGGTTGCTAACTGTTAGTAACTTGAAACAAAAGCTATGGAATAAACGGAGCCTAGCTAAAGGCGAGGTGGGGATATGTGTTGGAAGTGTTTCCAAGGTTGATGTGATCAAACATCGCACGCTCCCTCTACCATCGGGATTAGTGTTAAACCTAAATAATTGTTATTAGGTGTTTGCGTTGAGCATGAACATGATTAGATCATGTTTATTGCAATACAATTATTCATTTAAAGAGAATAATGGTTATTCTATTTGCTTGAATAAATACCTTCAATGGTTTATTGAATCTCAATCGTAGTGATACACATGTTCATAATATTGTTGCCAAAAGTTACAAAGTAGTAATGATAGTACCACTTAGTTGTGGCACTGATGCTTGAGTCATATTAGTGTAAAACTCATGAAGAAGCTCCATACTGATGGATCTTTGGACTCACTCGTTTTTGAATCATTTGAGACATGCGAACCATGCCTATTGGTGTGAACGCATGAAGAAACTCCATGCAGATGGATCGTTTAGACTCACTTGATTTTGAATCACTTGAGACATGCAAAGCATGGGCAAGATGACTGAAAGCCTCGTTTTCCAGTGAGATGGAACAAGAGAGTAACTTGTTGGAAGTAATACATTTTGATGTATACAGTCCAATGAGTGTTGAGGCACGCAGTGGATATCATTATGTTCTTACTTCACGCATGATTTGAGTAGGTACTAGTATATTTACTTGATGAAACACAAGTCTGAATTATTGAAAGGTTCAAGTAATTTTAGAGTTAAGTTGAAGATCGTCGTGACAAGAGGATAAAATGTCTACGATATGATCGTAGAGATGAATATCCGAGTTGTGAGTTTGGTACACAATTAATACAGTGTGGAAAATGTTTCACAACTAATGCCACCTGGAACACCATGGTCTAATGGTATGTCCGAACGTCATAGCCACGCCATATTGGATCTGGTGCATACTATGATGTCTCTTATCGAATTACCACTATCGTTTTTGGGTTATGCATTAGGGACAACCACATTCACTATAAATAGGGCACTACGTAATTCTGTTGAGACGACACCGTGTGAACTATGGTTTGGAGAAACCTAAGTTGTTGTTTCTTAAAAGTTTGGGGCTGCGACGCTTATGTGAAAAAGTTTTAGCGTGATAGGCTCGAACCCAAAGCGGATAAATGCATCTTCATAGGACACCAAAAATAGTTGGGTATATCTCCTGTCTCAGATCCGGAAGCAAAGTGTTTGTTTCAAGAAACGGGTCCTTTCTCGAGGAAAGTATTCTCTCGAAAGAATTGAGTGGGAGGATAGTGGAAACTTGATGAGGTTATTGAACCGTCACTTCAACCAGTATGTAGGAGGACGTAGGAAGTTGTTCCTGTGGCGCCTACGCCAATTGAAGTGGAAGCTGATGATAGTGATCATGAAGCTTTGGATCAAGTTACTACAAACCTCGTAGGTCGACAAAGTCACGTACTGCTCCAGACTGGTACGATAACCCTGTCTTGGAGGTCATGTCGTTGGACAACAATGAACCTACAAGCTATGGAGAAGCGATGGTGGGCCCGGATTCCAACAAATGGTTGGAGGGCATAAGATCCGAGAGAGATCCATGTATGAAAAAAAGTGTAGAATTTGGAAGAAATACTTGATGGTCGTAAGACTGTTAAGTACAGATGGATCTTTTAGAGGAAGACAAACGATGATGGTGAAAGTTACTATTTAGAATGCTCGACTTGTTGCAAAGAAGTTTCCGACAAGTTCAAAGAGTTGACTATGATGGAGTTTCTCACTCGTAGCGATGCTAATAGTTTGTTGGAATTATGTTAGCAGTTGTTGCATTATTTATGAAATATTGCACATAGGATGTCAAAACATTGTTTCCTCGACGGTTTCCTTGAGGAAAGGTTGTATGTGATACAACCAAAAGGTTTTGTCGATCCTAATGATGCTACAAGTATGAAAGCTCCAACGATCCTTATATGGACTGGTGCAAGCATCTCGGAGTTGGAATATACGCTTTGATGAGACGATAAAAGCTTTTGAGTTTATACAAGGTTTATGAGAAACTTGTATTTCCAAGGAAGTGAGTGGGAGCACTATAGAATTTCTGATGAGTACATGTGGTTGACATATTGTTCATCGGAAATGATGTAGAATTTCTGGAAAGCATATAGGGTTGTTTGAAAAGGTGTTTTCAGAGGAAAACCTGGATTGAGCTACTTGAACATTGAGCATCAAGATCTATAGAGATAGATCAAGACGCTTGATAAAACTTTTAATGAATGCATGCCTTGACAAGTTTTTGAAGGACTTCAAAATAGATCGGCAAAGAAGGAGTTCTTGGCCGTTTGTAAGGTATGAATTTTAGTAAGACTCAAAGCCCGACCATGACAGAAGAAAGAGAAAGGACGAAGGTCGTCCCCTATGCATTAGCCATGGGCTCTATAGTATGTTATGCTCTGTACCTCACGTGATGGGTGCCTTGCCATGAATTTGTCAAGGGGTACGAAAGTGATTCACGAACGGATTACTGGACATTGGTCAAAAGTTATCCTTAGTAACTAGTGGAATAAGGAATTTTTTCTCGATTATGGAGGTGTTAAAAGAGTTCATTGTAAAGGGTTACGCCGATGCAAGCTTTGACACTAATTCGGAAAACTCTGAGTAGTAAACCAGATTCGTATAGTGGAGCAGTCATTTCTAATAGTTCCAAAATGACATGTTGGTAACATCACCTACAGGATGACATAGAGATTTGTAAAGCACACTCAGATTTGAAACGTTTAGACCCGTTGACTAAAAACCTCTCTCACAAGCAAGACATGATCGAACCCCAGAAATGTATGGGTGCTAGATTCATTACCATCACACAGTGATATGAACTAGATTATTGACTCTAGTGAAAGTGGGAGACTGTTGGAAATATGCCCTAAAGGCAATAAGAAATTGGTTATTATTATATTTCCTTGTTCATGATAATCGTTTATTATCCATGCTAGAATTGTCATGATTGGAAACTCAAATACATGTGTGGATACATAGACAACACACTGTCCCTAGTGAGCCTCTAGTTGACTAGCTCATTGATCAAAGATGGTCAAGGTTTCCTGGCAATAGGCAAGTGTTGTCACTTGATAACGAGATCACATCATTAGGAGAATGATGTGATGGACAAGACCCAAACTATAAACGTAGCATATGATCGTGTCAGTTTATTGCTACTGTTTTCTGCATGTCAATGTATCTGTTCCTATGACCATGAGATCATGCAACTCCCGGACACCGGAGGAATACCTTGTGTGTATCAAACGTCGCAACGTTACTAAGTGACTATAAAGGTGCTCTACAGGTATCTCCAAAGCTGTCTGTTGGGGTGGCATGGATCAAGACTGGGATTTGTCACTCCGTGTGACGGAGAGGTATCTCGGGGCCCACTCGGTAATACAACATCACAACAAGCCTTTCAAGCAATGTGACTAAGGAGGTAGTTACGGGATCTTGTATTACGGAACGAGTAAAGAGACTTGCCGGTAACGAGATTGAACTACGTATGGAGATACTGACGATCGAATCTCGGGCAAGCAACATACCGAAGGACAGAGGGAACAACATACGGGATTAACTGAATGCTTGACATAGAGGTTCAACCGATTGAGATCTTCGTAGAATATATAGGAGCCAATATGTAAATCCATGTCCCGCTATTGGTTATTGACCGGAGAATGTCTCAGGTCATGTCTGCATAGTTCTCGAACCCGCAGGGTCTGCACACTTAAGGTTCGGTGGCGTTTCTGTATAGTTGAGTAAAAGGTGTTGGTAACCGAAAGCTGTTTGGAGTCCCGTATGAGATCCCGGATGTCACGAGGAGCTCCGGAATGGTCCAGAGGTAAATATTGATATATAGGAAGTCCTGTTTTGGTCACCGGAAAAGTTTCGGGCTCATCGATAGTGTACGAGGAGTGTCGGGATGGTACCGGGGACCATCGGGAGGTGTGTCACGCCCCGAGGGGCCTTACGGGCTGTGGGAGGATTCAAACCAGCCCCTAGTGGGCTGACATAAGCTCCCACTAAGGCCCATGAGTTTTCAGAGTCAAAAACCCAAAGGTGGAAAAGGTGAAAAGGGTTTCCAAGGGGAAAGGAGGAATCCTACTCCTAGTAGGATTGGAGTAGGACTCCTCCACCTCCAATTTTGGCCAAACCTTGAGGGTTTGAGGCTGCATCCTCCCCTTCCTCCCTCCTATATATACTAGAGGTATTGAGGGTTTTTGAGATACACAATTTCAGCCACGTGCTACCCTCTCCTCTTGTTTGTAGTTCTTCCTCTAGATCAGATTTCTACGATGCTTAGGCGAAGCCCTGCAAGATAGATCACCACCATCACCGGCGCACCGTCACGCTGCCGGAGAACTCATCTACTTCCTCATCTCTCTTGCTGAATCGAGAAGGAGGGGGTCGTCATCGAGCTGTACGTGTGCTGAACACGGAGGTGTTGTCCGTTCGGCACTAGATCGGGATGGATCGTGATGGGATCGCGGGACGGATCGTGATGAGGTCGCGGTACGGGCTGCGATTTGAATCGCGAAGATGTTCCACTACATCAACCGCGTTATATACGATTCCTCTTAGTCATCTACAAGGGTATATAGATTCACTCTCCCCTCTCGTAGATGATCATCACCATGGATAGGTATTGCGTGTGCGTAGGAAATATTTTTTTTCCCATGCTACGTTCCCCAACACAAGCACAAGAGTAAAAATCAAACTACTCTCAAAAGATATAAGTGAAGAACGACAAGTAGACAAACAATTAAGTAGCTATGTGAGGACTCTCTCTCAATAAAAAAATTCAGATCTGAGATTTATTTCAAACATCAAAGAAAAAGCAAAGGACACTCCAAGAATAGGACATATCATGTGAACAAATGAAAATTTACAACCAAAATAGGCTAACCGATAGTTGGTGACTTGGAGAGGTGGGATGCCTAACATGGCATAACTAAGGTTAGATACTTGAGACTTCTTGTAATATTGACTCGGGGAGCTTTGGGCATCCCCAAACTTGAGACCTTGTGTCTCTTTAAATCATCTCTCATCCTGGTTTCACCTAAGTCGCAAAAATTCATCCACATAAAACTTGACAAGAACTCGTGAGATATGTTGGTACACATAAGGATAAATCAACACTTAATGTACTACCAATAAAAGTTGTATAATAATTTAAAAACATCAGCTATTGTATACTATCATTTCCACAACTTATATCTACTAATATAAGCCATGAAAACTCTAGGATAAGTAGGTAACAAAACTATGACAACAATATGTCCAAACAGAACAGTTCGTAGAAATTAATTTCAGAAGTGTACTTATGTAACTCTAAAAATTGAAAAATATTGGAGTAGTAAAAAAATTGTATGAAAGTAGTGTGTAAAAATTTCAGATATTATCCACACTCCAGTAAAATTTGTAAAATCAAACAATACAACAAAAGTTTTTTTGTACAACGCACATCAAACATGCAATTCAAACATCCTAAAGGAAAACATTGGATATTTTTATTGAAAAACATCATAATAAATAACAGCAAGAAAGGACCAACAAAAGAAAATGACGCCCCAAGAAAAACACATATTATGTGACGAAGAAAAATATAACTCCATGTGATGTATACCGATAATGTTGAAGATGAAAGAGGGGATGCTTTCCGGGGCACCCCCAAGCTTAGACGCATGAGTCTTCCTTGGATAATACCTTGGGGGCATTGAGAATCCTCAATATTAGGGTATTGCCTCTCCTTGTTCTCCTCATATTAGTATCTCAACCAAAACTTGAATACTACAATCACACCAAACTTAGTGGAACTTCGTGAGTTGGGTTAGTGTAATAAAGATAGATCATTCACTTAGGTACTTTCAAGATAAGATTCTTAATTTTTCTCACATAAATAATATTTTATTCTATAATTTATATCACTAAACATAAGCTATGGAAACATTAAAACAAGCAAACTATGCATGCAAAACAGAATCTATCAAAAACAGAACAACCTCTAAAGATGTGAACTAAAACCACACTTCCCTATCTCTAGAAATTATGAAACATTAGGAAAGTGTAGGTAGTTCGAGGAGAAATATGGTACTTGATTGGCATAATACAATTGAAAATTATAATCATGGTGACAATTTCCATGGTTATCATTACTGGTGCAACAACGTGCTATACAAACAGTTTTTAACCCCTTTCTGTGACGAATGTTTAAACCACCGCCATGTATGTGTGGGCGGTGAGGGGGGCATCCATCTCAGACGATACGAAAAATTGTCGGCGATGGTGACCGAATAACACACACACTATATTTTGGGCATATGTGTGGGGTTTGGGATCGATAACACACGTCTATCACGAGCCAAACACTCCTAATTGCTCATGGAAAACAAACGGTGTTTGACCTTTTACCGTTTTGCAAAACGTTACCTAGTCCACCCGGGCCATGGTATAGACTGTTTGTGATATCTTCATCATTGCACATGAGATTTCCCTGTAAACCATCTGCCATTTAATGATATCATCGGACATGTTTTGCTAAACATTTACGTGTGGGGTCGTCTTTGCATTGGGCACGGTTTCGTGTTGGCTCACATGTGAGATAAAGTTCTATCGCAAATGATTGAGGAGCTCCTATCCACCTATACACGTGCTATAAATTGTTTGCGATTTTATATGTATCACCAATGTTTCAGTTTATATCTCGTGTGCTTTCCTGTAGATCACATGCGGTTGCGCTATGAGTTATGTGTGCTTTCCATGTAGATCATAGGCGGTTCAGCTATGAGTTGCGTGTGCTTTCCATTCTATTGTGCACACACTTAGTTTCTTGAACTGTGCTGAAATGGCCTAGTTACTGTAAAATATCGCATTTGAATCACCCTGCGGATAGAAAATTCGCCACACTATGCAATCTACAAATAGTGTCCACATGAAGAACATTCATCATAATTCTCCACAATATGCAAGTGAATCAATAGTGTCCACAGGAAGAACATTC
The DNA here is from genome assembly GCF_904849725.1 of Hordeum vulgare subsp. vulgare. Lineage (NCBI taxonomy): Eukaryota > Viridiplantae > Streptophyta > Magnoliopsida > Poales > Poaceae > Hordeum > Hordeum vulgare. The sequence continues at coordinate 123,706,950 of NC_058520.1, forward strand.
ATCATAATTCACGACAATATGAATTTGAGCAAATGCTAGCTACATTCCACAACTGTAAGACCGACATATCCAGTACATAATCATATTGTGTATGAAATACGAAGACATGATCACATGGAAAACAATGCATCCATGCGTATATGTTTAACTAGTAACACTGTATGAATGCGTACTTATTCTTGGTGGATATGAAGATCAAAATATTTGATTCCTTTAGTGGGCTTGATACAGTGTTTCACAAAGAAGGTGCCAATAAATTTCCTAACACAGAACAATTCATCTGTGCCAAGCGGTCAAGAGTTCATCAGTCCGAAGATCAACTGCAAGACTTTTAGATCAGAATGTGACATACGTGTGGAGTAGAAGATAATAATTAAGAAACACACTTACTAGTTCTATTTACTCAGTACTGGTAGAGGATTGAACATGTCTACATAGGTTCATCATGTGTGCATAAACGTAATATCCACATAGGCTGGTCCCTTGTTGTTGTTGAGGACACTGAAATTTTTTGTACAGTATTAGTCATGCATTTGCCCTCCTAGGAACAAACTAACTGGTGTTAGTTGTTTCTTTTATTTTCTTTGGAGAGAAATAGAAAGAGGTTGACCTACAAACTTGAACATCTCAATAGTATTTTTTGACAATAACGGATGTTGTTGTCTTACCGGAGAAACGATCACGTGATGCAGAGGTAGTTGGTTGTCGAACTGTAACCTCCTAAAGTTATGTTCTTTGACAATGCACTGCAAATTAAGATGAATTTTCACATACTCAATTCTTGAACCAGATATGAACAGAACATATTAGCATCACGGAATTCAATACCTATCCATGAAATCCTGAAGATGACTCAGATCCTGAGGATTATTTGACTCTCTGAGATAATCCTGGTAGTAAATTGTGTTGCTACTTGGAACAATGACCACCAAGATCTAGTAACGTCTACACTTTAAGAAAACTTTGAACTTATGAACTATGTAATAAACTAAAAGATGATCAACGTGTGACTCGTTGTATATTTAACTTACTGTTCATGATATGGCCACATGAAGAATTCTCCTATCTATAAGTCAAACATGATCTTGGCTACATGATCAATGGAAGCCTTGCGTGTGTCATTATTTTTTAACAAAGTGTCGTTTGCTAAATCAGGATCTATGAAATACGCATGCACCCTTAATGATCTCTGCATCATCAATCCCTTGAAGGAAATACAATACAGTTCGGGTTTTTTCATTTATGACCTTGTACGGAGAAGTTGATCAGAGTTTGTGAAGTACTTACAACATCAAGCATTTGACAAGAGTGACATCAAGATCATCGAAGTTGAAGAAGATATGAATGTCCTCAAGTTCCACACTGATGTTACGTGCAACATGAGAGAAATCGAATTGTCTTAGTGCACTTTGAGAATGTTATGATCTTCTCCTTCCGACATTCTATCTGCAATATTTATGTAACCTGCGACAACTAGAACTGCACTCCTCAAAGTATTCGCCAACAAGAATTGGTTGGCCATACTTGCACTTGCATGCATCAAATGGGCCTACTTTCTTACTAGAAAGTAGCTTTTCAACTTCTGCTTCACACATGCCATCAGAACCGAGATTACCCAGCCCTTCAAGAAACTTGTTGTCAATTTGGTTATGGGCAATGATTCTTTGTAGTAGGAGGCTCCTGGTCCTATCCCTCCTTGTTTTTGGGTGGGGGTGCAACTTCTTGTGTGCAACCAATGCCCGCTTTCGTCTTCTTAGGTAAAGCACTTCCTGTTTGACGTCTGGTTTCATGAACGACGTGTTGCTCAGAAGCCTCTGAAGGTACGATGCACTGCTAAACAAATGATGCCACTATGATGGGCTACTGAGCTATAGTACCAGAGGTGACGAAGAGCTGACCAGCCGTTGAAGCTATGTTGGGCTTCTGAGCAGCTGGTGCCAACGTGCCGGTTTGTTGATGCGTCTCTCACAACACGTTCGTTTGCTGAGCACGAAGTGCCGACACATCAGTATGCTTATTGATACGTCCATTTTGCATCATGCTTTCATGTTGATATTTATTGCTTTTTGGGCTGTTATATTATTTGTGGTACCATATTTATGCCTTTTCTCTCTTATTTTGCAAGGTTTATTTGAAGAGGGAGAATTCAGGCAGCTGGAATTCTGGACTCGAAAAGGAGCAAATCATAGTCCACTATCTGCACATCTCCAAAGGCCCTGAAAAATTACGTGGATTTTTTCTGGAATATATTAAAAATAATGGGTGAAAGAACTACCGGAGGGGGGCCACCAGGGCCCCACAAGCTTGCCCACCGCCACCACCCCCCTGGTGGCGCAGGGCAAGCTTGTGGGCTGCCTGACGGCGCACTAGCCCCCCTCTTTTGCTATATGAAGGGTTTTGGTCTGGAAAAAATCAAAAGGGAGCTTTTTCATGGTTTTGCCGCCGCCACGAGGCGGAACTTGAGCAGATCCAATCTAGAGCTCCGGCAGGACGATCCTGCCTGGGAAACTTCCCTCCCGGAGGGGGAAATCGTCGCCATCGTCATCACCAACACTTCTCTCGTCGGAGGGGAGGCATCTTCATCAACATCTTCATCAGCACCATCTCCTCTCCAATCCCTAGTTCATTTCTTGTAATCAATCTCCATCTCACGACTCCGATTGGTACTTGTAAGGTTGCTAGTAGTGTTGATTACTCTTTGTAGTTGATGCTAGTTGGATTACTTGGTGGAAGAGTTTATGTTCAGATCCTTGATGCTATTCATTACACCTCTGGTCATGATTATGATTATGTCTTGTGAGTAGTTACTTTTGTTCCTGAGGACATGGGATAAGTCATGCTGATAATAGTCATGTGAATTTTATATTCGTTCGGTATTTTGATATGATGTATGTTGTTTTTCCTCTAGTGGTGTTATGTGAACGTCGACTACATAACACTTCACCATGTTTGGGCCTAGAGGAAGGCATTGGGAAGTAGTAAGTAGATGATGGGTTGCTGGAGTGACAGAAGCTTAAACCCCAGTCTATGCGTTGCTTCGTGAGGGGCTCATCTGGATCCACTAGTTTAATGCTATGGTTAGACTTTGTCTTAATTCTTCTTTTGTAGTTGCGGATGCTTGCGATAGAGGTTAATCATAAGTGGGATGCTTGTCCAAGTAAGGGCAGTACCCAAGCGCCGGTCCACCCACATATCAAACTATCAAAGTAACGAACGCGAATCGTATGAACATGATGAAACTAGCATGACAGAAATTCCCGTGTGTCCTCGGGAGCGTTTTTCCTGCTATAAGACTTTGTCCAGGCTTGTCCCTTGCTACAAAAGGGATTGGGCCACTTGCTGCACCGTTGCTACTACTTGTTACTTGTTACTTTTTGCTCGCTACGTTTCACCTGCTACACAATCACTTGTTACCGCTACTTTCAGTGCTTGCAGTTATTACCTTGCTGAAATCCATTTATGAGAGCCTTCTTCTCCTCGTTGGGTTCGATACTCTTACTTATTGAAAGGACTATGATTGATCCCCTATACTTGTGGGTCATCAAGACTCTTTCTAACGCCGTTGCCGGGGAGTGAAGCGCCTTTGGTAAGTTGAAATTGGTAAGGAAACATCTATATATTGTGTTGAAATTCATTGTCACTTGTCACTATGGAAACTCTTCCTTTGGGGAGTTTGTTCGGGGTATCTTCACCATGAACGGAAGAAAGAGGAGTTGCTCCTCAACCTGAGGTACCTACTGAAAATATCTTTTATGAAATTCCTTTGGGTATGCTTGAGAAACTGCTGGCTAATCCTTTTACAGGAGATGGATCTTCACGTCGAGACTTTCATCTAATATATGTAGATGAAGTTTGTGGTTTAATTAAGTTTGCAGGTTTGCCCAAGGATGAGGTAAAGAAGAAAGTCTTTCCTTTATCTTTGAAGGATAAGGCGTTGACATGGTATAGGCTATGTGATGATGCTGGATCATGGGGCTACAATCGGTTGAAATTGGAATTTCATCAAAAGTTCTATCCTATGCATTTAGTACATCGTGATCGGAACTTTATTTATAACTTTTGGCCTCGTGACAGGGAAAGCATAGCTCAAGCTTGGGGGAGGCTTAAATCAATGCTATATTCATTCCCCAATCATGAGCTCTCGAGAGAAATTATCACTCAAAACTTTTATGCTCGGCTTTCTCATGAAGATCGTACCATGCTTGACACTTCTTGTGCCGGTTCTTTTATGAAGAAGGATATTGATCACAAGTGGAATTTATTGGAGAGAATCAAACGCAACTCTGAAGATTGGGAGCTGGAGGAAGGTAAGGAGTTAGGTTTGAATTTCCAGTTTGATTGCGTTAAATCTTTTGTTGAGACAAACACTTCTAGAGATTTTAGCGCTAAGTATGGACTTGACTCTGAGATAGTAGCTTCTCTATGTGAATCTTTTGCTGCTCATGTTGATCTTCCCAAAGAGAAGTGGTTTAAATATCATCCTCCTGTAGAAAGCAACATAGCCAAAACCAATCTAGTTGAGGAGAAAATCATAGATTTTAGTGATCCTGTTGTTCCTTGTGCTTACACTGAGAAACCACCATACCGTGCTAGGATAAAGGATTATTCTAAAGCTCCAACTGTGATATGTAGGTGTTACATTAGACCACCTGCACCCCCTGAGGAGATTAGAGTTGAACCTAGTGTTGCTATCATCAAAGATCTCTTAGGCGAAGACATAGACAGACATGTTATCAAATTCTGTGAGGACTCCGCTAGAATTGCTAAACCTCACGTGAAAGACAAACACGGACCTGTAGTTGGCCTGCCCGTTGTTTCTGTTAAGATAAGAGATCATTGTTACCATGGTTTATGTGATATGGGAGCTAGTGTTAGTGCAATACCCCGTTCTCTATATGATGAAATCAAAGATGAGATTGCACCTGCTGAGTTAGAACCCATTGGTGTCACTATTACGCTAGCTAATAGAGACACTATCTGCCCTCTGGGAATTGTGAGAGACATAGAAGTCCTATGTGGTAAGACGAAGTATCCTACTGATTTCCTCGTCCTTGGTACTGCACAAGATAGCTTTTGTCCCATCATATTCGGTAGACCCTTTCTCAACACTGTCAATGCTCACATTGATTGAATTAAGCAGACCGTCACAGTAAGTTTCGAGGGTGTGTCTCATGAATTTAACTTCTCCAAGTTTGGAAGACGACCCCATGAAAGAGAGTCGTCTGGTAGAGATGAAATCATTGCTCTTGCCTCTATTGCCGTACCTCCTACGGATCCTTTAGAGCAATATCTGCTTGAGCATGAAAATGATATGCATATGGAGAAGAGAGATGAGATAGATAAAATTGTCTTAGAACAATATCCTATTCTCAAGAGTAATCTGCCTGTTGAACTGCTTGGGGATCCTCCCCCACCAAAGGGTGATCCTGTGTTCGAGCTTAAACAGTTGCGTGATACTCTCAAGTATGCCTATCTTGATGATAAGGAGATATATCCTGACATTATTAGTGCTCTCCCCTCAGAGCGCGGAGAGAAGAGGTTACTAAAAATTCTGAGGAAGCACCGCGCTGCTATTGGATATACTCTTGATGATCTTAAGGGTATTAGTCCTACTCTATGTCAGCACAAGATTATCCTGACTTTAAACCAGTTGTTGATCATCAAAGGAGATTAAATCCTAAGATGAAAGAGGTCATTAGAAAAGAAATATTAAAGCTTCTCGAAGCAGGAATCATTTATCCTGTTGCTCATAGTGATTGGGTAAGTCGAGTACATTGCGTACCTAAGGGAGGCATCACCGTCGTTCCTAATGATAAGGATGAACTAATCCCACAACGGATTATTACCGGCTATAGAATGGTGATAGACTTCCGGAAACTGAACAAGGCAACCAGGAAAGATCATTATCCTTCGTCGTTTATTGACCAAATGCTAGAAAGGTTATCAAAGCACACGCACTTCTGCTTTCTAGACGGTTATTCAGGTTTCTCGCAAATACCTGTTGCACAATCTGATCAAGAGAAAACCACTTTCACCTCCCCTTTCGGTACCTTTGCCTATAGACGTATGCCTTTTGGCTTATGTAATGCACTTGCCACCTTCTAAAGATGTATGATGGCTATATTCTCTGACTTTTGTGAAAAGATTGTCGAGGTTTTCATGGATGACTTCTCCGTTTACGGGTCTTCCTTTGATGATTGCCTCAGCAACCTTGATCGAGTCTTACAGAGATGCGAAGAAACCAACCTCGTCTTGAATTGGGAGAAGTGCCACTTTATGGTTAATGAAGGTATAGTCTTAGGACACAAAATCTCTGAAAGAGGCATTGAAGTTGATAAGGCTAAGGTTGATGCAATTGAGAAAATGCTTTGCCCCACAGATATCATAGGTATACGAAGTTTCCTAGGTCATGCTGGTTTCTATAGAAGGTTCATTAAAGACTTCTCTAAGATTTCTAGGCCTCTTACCAACCTCTTGCAGAAGGATGTTCCTTTTGTTTTTGATGAGGATTGTGAGGAAGCCTTTGAAATACTTAAGAATACTTTGATAACCGCACCTATTGTTCAACCACCTGACTGGAACTTGCCCTTTGAAATCATGTGTGACGCTAGTGATTATGCTGTTGGTGCTGTTCTAGGACAGAAAGTTGACAAGAAGTTGAATGTCATTCACTACGCTAGTAAAACTCTAGACAGTGCCCAAAGAAACTATGCCACTAAGGAGAAGGAATTTTTAGCAGTCGTGTTTGCATGTGAAAAGTTCAGATCTTACATAGTTGACTCCAAAGTCACTATTCACTCTGATCGTACTGCTATTAAGTACCTTATGCAGAAGAAGGACGCTAAGCCTAGGCTGATCAGATGGGTTATCTGTTACAGGAATTTGATCTGCACGTCGTTGACCGAAAGGGTGCTGACAACCCTGTAGCAGATAACTTGTCTAGGCTAGAGAATATCCTTGATGACCCACTACCTATTGATGACAGCTTCCCTGATGAGCAATTAAATGTCATCCGCACTTCACATAGTGCACCGTGGTATGCCGATTATGCAAACTATATCGTAGCCAAATACATACCACCCAGTTTCACCTATCAGCAAAAGAAGAAATTCTTCTTTGATTTGAGACACTACTTTTGGGATGATCCTCACCTTTATAAGGAAGGAGTAGATGGTGTTATTAGACTTTGTGTGCCTGAACATGAATAGGGACAGATCCTGCAGAAGTGTCATTCCGAAGCCTACGGAGGACACCATGCTGGAGATAGAACTGCCCACAAGGTATTGCAATCAGGTTTCTATTGGCCCACTCTCTTCAAGGATGCCCGTGAGTTTGTCTTGTCTTGTGACGATTGCCAAAGGATAGGGAACATCAGTAAGCGTCATGAGATGCCTATGAACTATTCACTTGTCATTGAACCATTTGATGTCTGGGGCTTGGATTATATGGGACCCTTCCCGAGTTCCAATGGGTACACTCACATCTTAGTTGCTGTGGATTACGTTACTAAGTGGGTAGAAGCTATCCCCACTAAAAATGATGATCACCACACCTCTATTAAGATGCTTAAAGAAGTCATATTCCCAAGATTTGGAGTCCCTAGATACTTGATGACTCATGGCGGTTCACACTTCATTCATGGTGTTTTCCGCAAGATGCTAGCTAAGTATGATGTCAACCATAGAGTTGCATCTCCTTATCATCCTCAGTCTAGTGGTCAAGTGGAGTTGAGCAATAGGGAGATCAAGTTGATCCTACAAAAGACCGTCAATAGATCTCGAAAGAACTGGTCAAGCAAACTTGACGATGCACTATGGGCTTATAGGACTGCTTATAAGAATCCCATGGGCATGTCACCGTATAAATGGTTTACGGTAAGTCGTGTCATTTACCTCTTGAGCTGGAACACAAAGCTTATTGGGCAATCAAAGAGCTCAACTTTGATTTCAAACTTGCCGGTGAGAATTGGTTGTTTGATATCAGCTCGTTAGATGAATGGAGAGCCGAGGCATATGAGAATGCCAGGTTGTTCAAGGAAAAGGTTAAGAGATGGCACGACAAACGAATACAGAAACGAGAGTTCAATGTAGGTGATTATGTCTTGCTATACAATTCTCGTTTGAGATTCTTTGCAGGCAAGCTTCTCTCTAAATGGGAAGGTCCCTATGTTATCGCGGAAGTATATCGTTCCGGTGCCATCAAAATCAATAACACGGAAGGAAATTTTCCTAGAGTGGTAAATGGGAAAATAATCAAGCATTACATCTCTGGAACTCCCATAAATGTTGAGACCAATATCATCAATGTCATAACTCCAGAGGAGTACATAAGGGTTGTTTATCAGCCTGTTTTAGACCTTGAAAACGAAGATGTATTTGTTTCGGCAAGAAATTGGACTCCGATACTTTTCCAATCGGAAATTTCCTCAGTTTTGGAATTTTTGGGAAATTAGAAAAATAAAAAGTAGCCCGGAGAGCAAACGAGGTAGCCACAAGGGCCCACTCCGCCATCATCCCCCTGGTGGCGGTGGGCAAGCTTGTGGGCACCTCGTGTGCCTCCCGGACTCCATTTTCTTGTGGAGGACTCCTTCTAGCCCAGAAAAAATCAATATATAGTCGCCCGAAGGTTTTGATTTCCGTATCGCGTAGTTTTCCTCTGTTTTCGTTTCGAGCTTGTTTCTGCCGCAGATATAGATCATCATGACTTCCCCAAACGCTCTTAATGACAAGATCTTCGAGAAGGTCATCAATCCCTACCTCACGGAAGTGCTGAAACACCCTCAATATATCAAGATGAGCGAGGGGATGTTGCACATCCGTGATGTTGAGGGGCCTAAGAAGACCGCAAGCATGGAGACGAGGATCGAAGCAATGGAGCAACAAGTCTTCAAGTGCCAAGGGATGGTGGAGCGTGGACTCAACGCCAACCACACGATGATCACTAGCAATCACAAGATGGATGCCATTGATATTGGGAAACACCTCTCCATGCTCTACGATAGGGTTGACCAACTTCAGGGCCATACCTATGACCTGCAGAATCAAAACTGTGAGTATGAGTACAGATTTAAATCAATAAGGTTGGCTGCAGATTTGAGGATTTCGGCGACTCGTTCATCCTGCCATGATGGAGCACCTATGCCTTGGAAGACGGAGGATCAGACTACTCCAACAACACCACCATCACCACCAAAGGAAGACAACTAAGCATTGGTATGGGCAATCCCCTTGGCTTCTTCCAAGTTCGGGGGAGTTGCCCTGGTATCGTATCACCTTTATATCTTTTGCTTTTACCTTTGTTTTAGTTCTTTCCTTTTCAGTTTTTATTTCTTCTTTTAGAGGAATAAGTCTTTAATTTTTAGTTTGAGTCTTTTGCTTTTGTCTCTCCCCCGTTGTATTCGAGCTTACGAGCTATATAATAAATAGTTTCTTAGTCAAGGGCTTCGCTTTGTGCCATGATCAAAAGTATGAAAAGAACGATAGCATGAGAGATCATGAGACGATCTTTTGGAAAGTGATAAATTCACGTATGACACGTATGATGATTGAAACTTGTTGAGAATAAATCAACATAGACATTAGTCATTGTTGCCATTAATAAGAAGTAATAAGGAAAGAGAGGTTCACATATAAATATATCATCTTAGACACTTTTTACAATTGTGAGCACTCACCAAACTATTAGATGCCTAGGAGTAGATGTTGGACAAGGAAGACAACATAATCAATTGTGTTTGCTTGGTTCCAAACAATGTTATATGATTAGAGATCCCTTAGCATGTGACGATTGCTTCCACCTCATATTAGCCAAAACACCCGCACCAAGTAGAGATACTACTTGTGCATCCATAAACCTCTAACCAGTTTTGCCATGAGAGTCCACCATACATACCTATGGATTGAATAAGATCCTTCAAGTAAGTTGTCATCGGTGCAAGCAATAAAAATTTCTCTCTAATATGTAAGATCTATTAGTGTGTGGAAAATAAGCTTTGTACGAACCTGTGATGAGGAAGACATAAAAGCGACAGACTGCATAATAAAGTTTTTTATCACAGGAGGCAATATAAAGTGACGTTCCTCCGCACTAAGAGGACACGCATTCAAACCTCCAAAGCGCATGACAACCTCTGCTTCCCTCTGCGAAGGGCCTATCTTGTACCTTTACTTTTTACCCTTGTAAGAGTCATGGTAATCTTCACCAATTCCCTTTTTGCCTTTGTCTTGGCTACCGTCACATGCTTGGGAAAGATCTATATTCATATATCAACTTGGAGTTGAGTACTCATGCTTTATTGTTGTTGACTTTACCCTTGAGGTAAATGGTTGGGAGGCAAAACTATAAGCCCCTATCTTCCTCTGTGTCCAGCTGAAACTTTGACACCATGAGTACCACGTGAGTTATAACAATTGTGAAAAAAAAGATGATTGAGTATGTGGGTTTGCCTTACAAGCTCTTATTTGACTCTTTCTGATGTTGTGATAAATTGCAATTGCTTCAATGACTATGGACTATTGTTGGTTACTTCTCGGTAAGGTTTTTTGCTTCATGCTTTGCTTTGTGAAGGAATTGTTACTTTTCCATAAGAATCTTTATGATGTATTGTTGTTCTATGTGTGATCATGATGCCCTCATGTACGTATTATGTTTTATCGACACCTTCGTCCCTCAACATGTGGACATGTTTATGAAACTTGGTTTTCGCTTGAGGACAAGCGAGGTCTAGGCTTGGGGGAGTTGATACGTCCATTTTGCATCATGCTTTCATGTTGATATTTATTGCTTTTTGGGCCGTTATATTACTTGTGGTACCATATTTATGCCTTTTCTCTCTTATTTTGCAAGATTTCTTTGAAGAAGGAGAATTCAGGTAGCTGGAATTGTGGACTGGAAAAGGAGCAAATCCTAGTCCACTATTCTGCACATCTCCAAATGCCCTAAAAATTTACGTGGATTTTTTCTGGAATATATTAAAAATACTGGGCGAAAGAACTACCGGAGGGGGGCCACCAGGGCCCCACAAGCTTGCCCACCGCCACCACCCCCTGGTGGCACAGGGCAAGCTTGTGGGCTGCCTGAAGGCCCACTAGCCCGCCTCTTTTGCTATATGAAGGGTTTTGGTCTGGAAAAAATCAAAAGGAGTTTTTTCGTGGTTTCGCCGCCGCCACGAGGCGGAACTTGAGCAGATCCAATCTAGAGCTCCGGCAAGACGATCCTGCCGGGGAAACTTCCCTCCCGGAGGGGGAAATCGTCGCCATCGTCATCACTGTTGGAATTATGCCCTAGAGGAAATAATAAATATAGTTATTATTATAATTCCTATATCAAGATAATCGTTTATTATCCATGCTATAATTGTATTGAATGAAGACTCATTTACATGTGTGGATACATAGACAAAACACTGTCCCTAGCAAGCCTCTAGTTGGCTAGCCAGTTAATCAAAGATAGTCAGTGTCTTCTGATTATGAACAAGGTGTTGTTGCTTGATAACTGGATCACGTCATTAGGAGAATCACGTGATGGACTAGACAAGAACTAATAGACATAGCATGTTGATCGTGTCATTTTGTTGCTACTGTTTTCTGCGTGTCAAGTATTTGTTCCTATGACCATGAGATCATATAACTCACTAACACCGAAGGAATACTTTTAGTGTATCAAACGTCGCAACGTAACTGGGTGACTATAAAGATGCTCTACAGATATGTCCGAAGGTGTTCCTTGAGTTAGTATGGATCAAGACTGAGATTTGTCACTCCGTGTGACGGAGAGGTATCTCGGGGCCCACTCGGTAATACAACATCACACACAAGCCTTGCAAGCAATGTAACTTAGTGTAAGTTGCGGGATCTTGTATTACGGAACGAGTAAAGAGACTTGCTGGTAAACAAGATTGAAATAGGTATGCGGATACTGACGATCGAATCTCGGGCAAGTAACATACCGAAGGACAAAGGGAATGACATACGGGATTATATGAATCCTTGGCACTGAGGTTCAAACGATAAGATCTTCGTAGAATATGTAGGATCCAATATGGGCATCCAGGTCCCGCTATTGGATATTGACCGAGGAGTCTCTCGGGTCATGTCTACATAGTTCTCGAACCCACAGGGTCTGCACACTTAAGGTTCGGCATTGTTTTATGCGTATTTGAGTTATATGGTCGGTTACCGAATGTTGTTCGGAGTCCCGGATGAGATCACGGACATCACGAGGGTTTCTGGAATGGTCCGGAAACGAAGATTGATATATAGGATGACCTCATTTGATTACCGGAAGGTTTTCGGAGTTACTGGGAATGTACCGGGAATGACGAATGGGTTCCGGGAGTTCACCGGGGGGGGGGGGGGGCAACCCACCCCGGGGAAGCCCATAGGCCTTGAGGGTGGTGCACCAGACCTTAGTGGGCTGGTGGGACAGTCCAAAAGGGCCCTATGCGCATTGGAAGAAAAATCAAAGAAAAAAAAGGAGGAGGTGGGAAAGGAAAGAAGGACTCCACCCACCAAACCAAGTAGGCCTCGGTTTGGGGGGAGTCCTTCCCCCTTTGGCTCGGCCGACCCCCTTGGGGCTCCTTGAGCCCCAAGGCATGGTCCCCCCTCTCCCACCTATATATACGAAGGTTTTAGGGCTGATTTGAGACGACTTTTCCACGGTAGCCCGACCACATACCTCCACGGTTTTTCCTCTAGATCGCGTTTCTGCGGAGCTCGGGCGGAGCCCTGCTGAGACGAGATCATCACCAACCTCCGGAGCGCCGTCACGCTGCCGGAGAACTCTTCTACCTCTCCGTCTCTCTTGCTGGATCAAGAAGGCCGAGATCATCGTCGAGTTGTACGTGTGCTGAACGCGGAGGTGCCGTCCGTTCGGCACTAGATCGTGGGACTGATCGCGGGATAGTTCGCGGGGTGGATCGAGGGACGTGAGGACGTTCCACTACATCAACCGCGTTCACTAACGCTTCTGCTGTACGGTCTACAAGGGTACGTAGATCACTCATCCCCTCTCGTAGATGGACATCTCCATGATAGGTCTTCGTGCGCGTAGGAAATTTTTTGTTTCCCATGCGACGTTCCCCAACAGTGGTATTAGAGCTAGGTTCATGCGTAGATGTCTTCTCGAGTAGAACACAAAAGTTTTTGTGGGCGGTGATGTGTGTTTTTCTGCCCTCCTTAGTCTTGGCTTGATTCTGCGGTATTGTTAGATTGAAGCGGCTTGGACCGACATTACTCGTACGCTTACGAGAGACTGGTTTCATCGCTACGAGTAACCCCGTTGCTCAAAGATGACTGGCAAGTGTCGGTTTCTCCAACTTTAGTTGAATCGGATTTGACCGAGGAGGTCCTTGGATGAGGTTAAATAGAAACTCATACATCTCCGTTGTGGTGTTTGCGTAAGTAAGATGCGATCCTACTAGATACCCATGGTCACCACGTAAAACATGCAACAACAAAATTAGAGGACGTCTAACTTGTTTTTGCAGGGTATGCTTGTGATGTGATATGGCCAACGATGTGATGTGATATATTGGATGTATGAGATGATCATGTTGTAATAGATAATATCGACTTGCACGTCGATGGTACGGCAACCGGCAGGAGCCATAGGGTTGTCTTTATACTAATGTTTGTGCTTGCAGATGCGTTTACTATTTTGCTAGGATGTAGCTTTAGTAGTAATAGCATGAGTAGCACGACAACCCCGATGGCGACACGTTGATGGAGATCATGGTGTGGCGCCGGTGACAAGAAGATCGTGCCGGTGCTTTGGTGATGGAGATCAAGAAGCACGTGATGATGGCCATATCATGTCACTTATGAATTGCATGTGATGTTAATCCTTTTATGCACCTTATTTTGCTTAGAACGACTGTAGCATTATGAGGTGATCTCTCACTAAAATTTCAAGATGAAATTGTGTTCTCCCCGACTGTGCACTGTTGCTACTGTTCGTCGTTTCGAGACACCACGTGATGATCGGGTGTGATAGACTCAACGTTCACATACAACGGGTGCAAAATAGTTGCGCACGCGGAACGCTCGGGTTAAGCTTGACGAGCCTAGCATGTGGAGACATGGCCTCGGAACACATGAGACCGAAAGGTCGATCATGAATCATATAGATGATATGATTAGCATAGGGATGCTTACCACTGAAACTATACTCAACTCACGTGATGATCGGACTTGAGCTAGTGTAAGTGGATCATGAACCACTCAAATGACTAGAGAGATGTACTTTTTGAGTGGGAGTTTAGCGAATAATTTGATTAAGTTAAACTCTAATTATCTTGAAGATAGTCTAAGTCCACTTTGAATATATTTGTGTTGTAGATCATGGCTCACGCGACAGTCACCCTGAATTTTAATACGTTCCTAGAGAAAGCTAAGTTGAAAGATGATGGAAGCAACTTTGTAGACTGGGCTTATAATCTTAAGCTAATCTTACAAGCTGGGAAGAAGGATTATGTCCTTAATGCTGTGCTAGGAGATGAACCACCCGCTACGGCTGATCAGGATGTTAAGAACGCTTGGTTAGCACGTAAGGAGGACTACTCAGTAGTTCAATGTGCAGTCTTGTATGGCTTAGAACCGGGACTTCAACGTCGCTTTGAGCGTCATGGAGCATTTGAGATGTTCCAGGAGTTGAAGTTTATCTTTCATAAGAACGCCCGGATCGAGAGGTATGAGACCTCCGATAAATTCTATGCTTGCAAGATGGAGGAGAACTCGTCTGTCACTGAACATGTGCTCAAAATGTCTGGGTACTCAAACCGTCTAGCTGAGCTGGGGATTGAACTCCCGCAAGAGTCTATCACTGACAGAATCCTTCAATCACTGCCGCCAAGCTATAAAGGCTTTGTGTTGAACTACAACATGCAAGGGATGAATAAGTCACCCGGCGAGTTGTTTGCGATGCTGAAAGTCGAGAGTCTGAACTCCGTAAAGAGCATCAACTGTTGATGGTGAATAAGACCACTAGTTTCAAGAGAAACGGCAAAGGCAAGAAGGGTAATTCAAAGAAGAGCGGCAAGCCTGTTGCCAATCCGACGAAGAAACCCAAAGCTGGACCTAAGCGTGAAACAGAGTGTTAGTATTACAAGGGTATGGGTCACTAGAAGGGCAATTGCCCCAAGTATCTGGCAGATAAGAAGGCGGCCAAAGAAAAATCAGGTATATTTGATATACATGTTATTGATGTGTACTTAACCGGCTCTCGTAGTAGTGCCTGGGTATTCGATACCGGTTCTGTTGCTCATATTTGCAACTCGAAACAGGAACTGCGGAATAGACGAAGGCTGGCGAAAGATGAAGTGACGATGCGCGTAGGAAATGGTTCCAAGGTTGATGCAATCGCCGTCGGCACAGTTTCACTTCAGTTACCATCAGGATTAGTTATGAACTTGAATCATTGTTATTTAGTGCCTGCGTTGAGCATGAACATTATATTTGGATCTTGTTTATTGCGAGACGGTTACTCTTTTAAGTCAGAGAATAATGGTTGTTCTATTTCTATGAGTAACATCTTTTATGGTCATGCACCCAATGTGAGAGGATTGTTCATATTGAATCTTGATAGCGATACACACATACATAACATTGAGACCAAAAGAGTTAGAGTTAACAATGATAGCGCCATATTTTTATGGCACTGCCGCTTAGGTCATATTGGTGTAAAGCGCATGAAGAAACTCCATGCCGATGGACTTTTGGAGTCACTTGACTTTGATTCACTTGACACGTGCGAACCATGCCTCATGGGCAAGATGACTAAAACACCGTTCTCCGGAACAATGGAGCGTGCAAGTGACTTGTTGGAAATCATACATACCGATGTGTGTGGTCCGATGAGCGTAGAGGCACGCGGCGGATATCGTTATTTTCTCACCTTCACTGATGACTTGAGTAGATATGGTTATGTCTACTTAATGAAGCACAAGTCTGAAACATTTGAAAAGTTCAAGCAATTTCAGAGTGAAGTTGAAAATCATCGTAACAAGAAGATCAAGTTCCTACGGTCTGATCGTGGGGGTGAATATCTGAGTTCGAGTTTGGTGCTCACTTAAAGACAATGTGGAATTGTTTCACAGTTGACACCGCCTGGAACACCACAGTGTAATGGTGTGTCCGAACGTCGTAATCGTACTTTATTAGAGATGGTGCGATCTATGATGTCTCTTACCGATTTGCTGTTATCGTTTTGGGGTTATGCATTAGAAACAGCTGCATTCACTTTAAATAGGGCACCATCAAAATCCGTTGAGACGACACCATACGAACTGTGGTATGGCAAAAAGCCAAAGTTGTCGTTTCTTAAAGTTTGGGGATGTGATGCTTATGTCAAAAAGCTTCAGCCTGAAAAGCTGGAACCCAAAGCGGAAAAGTGCATCTTCATAGGTTACCCAAAAGAGACAGTTGGGTACACCTTCTATCTCAAATCCGAGGGCAAAGTGTTTGTTGCTAAAAACGGAGCTTTTCTCGAGAAGGAGTTTCTCTCGAGAGAATTGAGTGGGAGGAAGATAGAACTTGACGAGGTTGTCGAACCTCTCATCCCTCTGGATGGTGGCGCAGGACAAGGGGAAACCTCTGTCGTTGCGACGCCGGTTGAGGAGGAATTTAATGATGATGATCATGAAACTCCGGTTCAAGTTTCTGTCGAACCACGCAGGTCGACGAGACCACGTGCTGCTCCAGAGTGGTACGGTAATCCCGTCTTATCAATCATGTTGTTGGACAACAATGAACCTGCAAATTATGATGAAGCAATGGTGGGCCTAGATACCAACAAATGGCTAGAAGCCATGAAGTCTGAGATAGGATCAATGTATGAGAACAAAGTGTGGACTTTGGAGGTACTGCCTGAGGGCCGCAAGGCTACTCAGAACAAATGGATCTTTAAGAGGAAGACGGACGCTGACGGCAATGTGACCGTTTATAAAGCTCGACTTGTGGCAAAGGGTTTTTCACAAGTTCAAGGAGTTGACTACGATGAGACATTCTCACCCGTAGCGATGCTTAAGTCCGTCAGAATCATGTTAGCAATAGCTGCATTTTTCGATTATGAAATCTGGCAGATGGATGTCAAAACGGCGTTCCTTAACGGTTTCCTTAAGGAAGAATTGTATATGATGCAACCGAAGGTTTTGTCGATCCTAAGAATGCAAACAAGGTGTGCAAGCTCCAGCGATCCATTTATGGACTGGTGCAAGCATCTCGGAGTTGGAACAAACGCTTTGATGAGGTGATCAAAGCATTTGGGTTTATACAAGTGGTTGGAGAATCTTGTATTTACAAGAAAGTGAGTGGGAGCTCTGTGGCGTTTCTAATATTATATGTGGATGACATATTGTTGATTGGAAACAAGGTAGAGTTTTTGGAGAGCATAAAGGATTACTTGAATAAAAGTTTCTCTATGAAGGACCTAGGAGAAGTTGCTTACATTCTAGGCATTAAGATCTATAGGGATAGATCAAAACGCCTGATAGGACTTTCACAAAGCACATACCTTGTTAAAGTTTTGAAGAGGTTCAAAATGGAACAGTCCAAGAAGGGGTTCCTGCCAGTTTTACAAGGTACGAGATTGAGTAAGACTCAGTGCCCAGCAACTGATGAAGATAGAGAGCATATGCGCTCCGTCCCCTACGCTTCAGCCATAGGTTCTATCATGTATGCAATGCTGTGCACTAGACCGTACGTTAGCCTGGCCATAAGTATGGGAGGTAGGTTCCAGAGTAATCCAGGAGTGGATCACTGGACAGCGGTCAAGAATATCCTGAAGTACCTGAAAAGGACTAAGGAGATGTTTCTCGTGTATGGAGGTGACGAATAGCTCGCCGTAAAAGGTTACGTCGATGCAAGCTTTGACACAGATCCGGACGACTCTAAGTCGCAAACCGGATACGTATTTATTCTTAACGGGGGTGCGGTAAGCTGGTGCAGTTCCAAGCAAAGCGTCGTAGCAGATTCTACATGTGAAGCGGAGTACATGGCTGCCTCGAAGGCGGCTAAGGAGGGTGTCTGGATGAAGCAGTTCATGACAGATCTTGGAGTGGTGCCAAGCGCACTGAATCCAATAACCTTGTTCTGTGACAACACGGGTGCCATTGCCTTAGCAAAGGAACCACGGTTTCACAAGAAGTCCAGACACATCAAACAACGCTTCAACCTCATCCGCGACTACGTCGAAGGAGAGGACGTAAATATATGCAAAGTGCACACGGATCTGAATGTAGCAGACCCGCTGACTAAACCTCTTCCACGGCCAAAGCATGATCAACACCAGAACTGTATGGGTGTTAGATTTATTACAATGTAATTCGCATGATGATGTGAGGGCTAGATTATTGACTCTAGTGCAAGTGGGAGACTGTTGGAATTAGGCCCTAGAGGCAATAATAAATATAGTTATTATTATAATTCCTGTATCAAGATAATCGTTTATTATCCATGCTATAGTTGTATTGAATGAAGACTCATTTACATGTGTGGATACATAGACAAAACACTGTCCCTAGCAAGCCTCTAGTTGGCTAGCCAGTTGATCAAAGATAGTCAGTGTCTTCTGATTATGAACAAGGTGTTGTTGCTTGATAACTGGATCACGTCATTAGGAGAATCACGTGATGGACTAGACCCAAACTAATAGACGTAGCATGTTGATCGTGTCATTTTGTTGCTACTGTTTAATGCGTGTCAAGTATTTGTTCCTATGACCATGAGATCATATAACTCACTAACACCGAAGGAATACTTTGTGTGTATCAAACGTCGCAACGTAACTGAGTGACTATAAAGATGCTCTACGGGTATCTCCGAAGGTGTTCGTTGAGTTAGTATGGATCAAGACTGGGATTTGTCACTCCATGTGACGGAGAGGTATCTCGGGGCCCACTCGGTAATACAACATCACACACAAGCCTTGCAAGCAATGTAACTTAGTGTAAGTTGCGGGATCTTGTATTACGGAACGAGTAAAGAGACTTGCCGGTAAACGAGATTGAAATAGGTATGCGGATACTGACGATCGAATCTCGGGCAAGTAACATACCGAAGGACAAAGGGAATGACATACGAGATTATATGAATCCTTGGCACTGAGGTTCAAACGATAAGATCTTCGTAGAATATGTAGGATCCAATATGGGCATCCAGGTCCCGCTATTGGATATTGACCGAGGAGTCTCTCAGGTCATGTCTACATAGTTCTCGAACCCGCAGGGTTTGCACACTTAAGGTTCGACGTTGTTTTATGCGTATTTGAGTTATATGGTTGGTTACCGAATGTTGTTCGGAGTCCCGGATGAGATCACGGACATCACGGGGGTTTCCGGAATGGTCCAGAAACGAAGATTGGTATATAGGATGACCTCATTTGATTACCGGAAGGTTTTCGGAGTTACCGGGAATGTATCGGGAATGACAAATGGGTTCCGGGAGTTCACGGGGGGGGGGGGGGGGCAACCCACCCCGGGGAAGCCCATAGGCCTTGAGGGTGGCACACCAGCCCTTAATGGGCTGGTGGGACAGTCCAAAAGGGCCCTATGCGCATTGGAAGAAAAATCAAAGAGAAAAAAAAGGAGGAGGTGGGAAAGGAAAGAAGGACTCCACCCACCAAACCAAGTAGGACTCGGTTTGGGGGAGTCCTTCCCCCCTTTGGCTCGTCCGACCCCCTTGGGGCTCCTTGAGCCCCAAGGCAAGGTCCCCCCTCTCCCACCTATATATACGGAGGTTTTAGGGCTGATTTGAGACAACTTTTCCACGGCAGCCCGACCACATAACTCCATGGTTTTTCCTCTAGATCGCGTTTCTGCGGAGCTTGGGCGGAGCCCTGCTGAGACGAGATCATCACCAACCTCCGGAGTGCCGTCATGCTGCCGGAGAACTCTTCTACTTCTCCGTCTCTCTTGCTGGATCAAGAAGGTCGAGAACATCGTCGAGCTGTACGTGTGCTGAACGCGGAGGTGCCGTCCGTTCAGCACTAGATCGTGGGACTGATCGCGGGATAGTTCGCGGGGCGGATCGAGGGACGTGAGGACATTCCACTACATCAACCGCGTTCACTAACGCTTTTGCTGTACGGTCTACAAGGGTACGTAGATCACTCATCCCTTCTCGTAGATGGACATCACCATGATAGGTCTTCGTGCGCGTAGGAAATTTTTTGTTTCCCATGCGACGTTACCCAACAATCACCAACACTCCTCTCGTCGGAGGGAAGGCATCTTCATCAACATCTTCATCAACATCATCTCCTCTGCAATCCCTAGTTCATCTCTTGTAATCAATCTCCATCTCACGACTCCGATTGGTACTTGTAAGGTTGCTAGTAGTGTTGATTACTCTTTGTAGTTCATGCAAGTTGGATTACTTGGTGGAAGAGTTTATGCTCAGATCCTTGATGCTATGCATTACACCTCTGGTCATGATTATGATTATGTCTTGTGAGAGTTACTTTTGTTCCTGAGGACATGGGATAAGTCATGCTGATAATAGTCATGTGAATTTGATATTCGTTCGGTATTTTGATATGATGTATATTGTTTTTCCTCTAGTGGTGTTATGTGAACGTCGACTACATAACACTTCATCATATTTGGGCCTAGAGGAAGGCATTAGGAAGTAGTAAGTAGATGATGGGTTGCTGGAGTGACAGAAGTTTAAACCCCAGTCTATGCGTTGCTTCGTGAGGGGCTGATTTGGATCCACTAGTTTAATGCTATGGTTAGACTTTGTCTTAATTCTTCTTTTGTAGTTGCGGATGCTTGCGAGAGAGGTTAATCATAAGTGGGATGCTTGTCCAAGTAAGGGCAGTACTCAAGCGCCGGTCCACCCACATATCAAACTATCAAAGTAACGAACGCGAATCATATGAACATGATGAAACTAGCATGACAGAAATTCCCGTGTGTCCTCGGGAGCGTTTTTCCTCCTATAAGACTTTGTTCAGGCTCGTCCCTTGCTACAAAATGGATTGGACCACTTGCTGCACCGTTGCTACTACTTGTTACTTGTTACTTTTTGCTCGCTACGTTTCACCTCGCTACACAATCACTTGTTATCGCTACTTTCAGTGCTTGCAGTTATTACCTTGCTGAAATCCGTTTATCAGAGCCTTCTGCTCCTCGTTGGGTTCGACACTCTTACTTATCGATAGGACTACGATTGATCCCCTATACTTGTGGGTCATCACTTATCAGGCGGTTGTTAACCGTTGGACTGATGAGCAGGTGGTTCTTGGCTTTCGGACTGCTTAGCAGGTGGTTCCAGACTTCCGGAATGCTTGACACGTGGTTCCGGACTTTCACACTTCCTAGCACGCGGTTCGACCAAGTTTGTCTGCTGAGCATGTAGTGCCGATGTGTCTGCACTTTCTCCTTTAGTGGACGGAATCTGAACCGATGATACCCATTCAGTAGTTGTAGGCCTTGCCATAGGCTGCTCAAGAGCGGACAATGACCTGGTTTGTACGGTAGGAAGTCGGGCGGGTTGATCACTTGTTGATGGCTGGGGCATCATATTTCCAAGAGTATGTTCACCGCAGGAGTCACACAAGATCTGCTATAATGACACGAGAGTCACTAGTTCGAGGGCGACATTGGTTGCTTTTGGGGGGTGGAGGGATATCATCCAGGAAGTCTATTTCTTTCCGTGGCCACTAGATATGATTTGATCGTGTTTCTTCCAAGGTCCTGTGCTCATCAGGGTCCCCAAGATCATTCTTCAGGGCAGAATTACTAAATCGGGGCTTTATTTCAGTCATGTAGCACTTCACACAACCCGACTTAAATGGCACATTGTCCAACAAGAGTCCCTCGTCCAAGTCATGGTTGTAAACCCACGTTGTTGCACACTTTAAAGTACCTTCATAATGTGTAAGCATGACCTTAATCTCCCCCTTGTCCATATAGATTAGATATAGCACCATCATGTTGAGTTGCACCATCATTGTCACCTGGGCTTAGCTGATGCACAACTAATCTTGTGGCCATACAATAAGTGGCATCATCCATCCGATATCCACTTCCGTCTCGTGGCTATCTGTCACCATTAGTGTCTTTTGCTGCATCTATGATACCTCAATTTCCTTTTGAACTACAAGATACATGTCCCTCTTAATCTTTTTGCACAAGTCTCTCCGCTTACCATCACTCCTAGATTTTTTTCATGTCGAGCCTCTCTTCTTTTCTTAGTGAGAAAGCCCTCTTGTGTGGTACATTGACCCAAATACCCCTTGCATGGCTAGGGGGCTCTTTGGTAGCCAGAGCCTCGGACAGAATGTCACATGGCCGTGAGTTCTCATAGAACCTTCTAGTGTTTTTGGAAGCCTTTGCCATCACATTATTCTTTTTTGGTCTGTTTAGTTTTCAAAGTAATAAGAACCATCTCCATGTCTGATTGCATGTGCCCGCAAGCAGTCCCTAGTGCGAGTGCCCCTAATTTCTCTAAAGGCCATTTTTTCACTCGTAGCTACTGATTCTTTGTCCTCCTGTTCCCATATGGATTTCATGCCGTAGTATCCTGTCACGCCCATACGGTGTGTGTGTGTTCTTCTTTTCAATATTCAATTGCATGGCTCTCTCCTTACTAAACTCTTCACTACCCTTGAACCTTCCGAATTCTTTTCAGCCTTCCTTTGTAATTTTGGGTATGAGGGGATTGGGTCCTTGCTTTGACTCAAGTACTTCTTGTACAACACATGCTTCCAGTTTCTCCAAGCATCCCTGGCCTTCTTCAGTGTAGCGTGTTCCACCTGACCTCTCCACTCCTCTAGAATGTTGAAGTGTGCCATGATCTCCCAGCCTATCCTCTACAGTGTTTCTGTATCAGCATTTTGAAAGCTCGTCAGATTAATGTTGAGCCTTGGCCTGCCAACAAATCCACACACACCCATGAACCTCGTGTGTGCTTTATCTGGTTTAGTTGGAGCCCAAGACTTCAAATCGATGTCAGTTACTTTGTATACACCTTTAGTCTAGTGTGTGGGCTTGCTTGGAGTGTTCTTCCATCTCTCTGCCAGAAGGGTGATTGTGACAGCCCTATCTCGTTCATCAATTCTAGATACATGATCATCTCTTGCACACATGTTGGCTCCAGACCGAGACGAAGATACATCGGCAGAAGCATGACTGTCGTCGCTCCTAGTAGTCATCTACATAGGACACATGCAAAATTCAGAAAAGGGGGATAAGCATAAATTAAAGGTTACAATAGGGAAACAAGCTGTTTAAACATGACAGGTGATAATTTGGAAATGTATAGTTAATATGTTCATTTTGTGTGACTCATGCGCACATGATATGTAACTTGGCAATAACTAATTGGAACAAATACAACCTATTTATAGTTAGAAAGTAGATATTGAACATAAATACACTATCCATTATTTTATAACCAATTTGGGGACAAACCGAACCAAATAGGAAAAGGGGTCGCGAGATAATAGACCTCAACGTGATGAAGGGAAGCAACCGACTTTTTTGTTGTGCAAATCCAGCAGGAGAGGCGAGGGTACATGATCGATATGCTCGAGGGTGGCTGGCAAGAAAATAAAGACGGTGAGGTGCTGTCGGGACCCCGATCCTAAGCCATACAACTCCAGCATGTACACATCATATCACTTTGTGGCCTCACGCACGGTAATCACCCCGGTTGCCACCTTACCTTGGCCGGGACCGTTTGCGTCTTTTGGCTCACGTATATGACTATGTTGCCAGCAATCATATGTCAAAGAACCTGGGTCGAAGTGGCTAGTTATGAACCCAAGTGGCACATCCGTACAAGGACAGGCATACATAACCCAGCAAGGTAGGTGTCGGTCATCAGCGAGTGTAGACGAGTCGTAGCAAGCTACAGGGACTCCATTACACCGCGTGACATTTCCCCGTGGGGACAGACACAGCAACCAAGAAGCATACATGCCGGTCAATCAATGTGTCCGGAGCAGTAGCAAGCTACCAAGGCTCGGTGGAAACACAAAGAGGCATTTCCCGGTATGGAGTACTACTCAAGGCACACAACTAGGTGTCGAATCCAACACATATCAATGCATTGCAAGCATACACACAATATGCACGATATGTGTAGATACAACATGGCATCACAACATAACTCTACAACACATCATTTATTTAATAGACTCCGAAGAGCCAACATAGTTTTATGTTACAAACAGAAGGGGTCACATGACCCAACATTCAGAGCATACAAGCATCAAGCGGAAGTTACAAGTCTGGGTACAGACATCTACTAAAAGCGGCTGGAAGAGCCTAAAAGCTACAACGACCCTACCATAGGAGCCAGATCACTGTCTCGTTTCCCAAACTAAACCATCGATGTTAACGTCAAGAGATAACGAAGAAAGAGCGGCGTCTATTCTGCAAAAATGTAAATAAGCAACAGTGAGTACGAAGGTACTCAGCAAGTCTTACATCAGTGCTAACTATATATGCATCAAGTATCAATGAATGGAATTATGGGGTTTATTGCAGAGAAGCCACCTTTGACCTTTGGCTAACCTATTATACAACATAGTTTTAATATCTCTCTCGTCTCCTTACGAGAGAGCGCACACGAGTCCACATAACCATCACATCAATACACCACCATGGATCCTCTCTCGTCATCCTACGAGAAGGCCATCCATAGCACTCACACTTATCTGGACCATTTTAGAGTAACCATTAAAGTTATCTATGAACCATGTAAGTATCCAAGCAGTCCATGTCCGAGGACGCGGCTATTCGAATAGATAGATACCCTGCAGGGGTGTACTTCGTCACACATGCTTCCGCCACTTATCGCCAAGTGCACATAAAACCAGCACCTCGGCAACCTTCAAGCGGAAGCCCAGCGAGGGAGTTGGCCACGGACGTTAACCTACTAAGACTCACGCCGAAGACAGTCGCCTATCTGAGTTGGAACCCATAATGGAAGTCCGGCCGAGGTTTTGTCCTAATGCATAGAAATGAGAGCAGGAGCGAGAGAAATAGGATTTTGTCGGAATGTTCAAAGGGGTTTTGCTTGCCTGTTGATAGGAAGAACTTAGCTATTCTTCGATGCCGGTGATAACTACATCTCGCAAGGTCTATTGACAGATCAAACGAAAGAAATTAATCACGGCAAATGCTTCACAATGATGCACGAGCATGGCAAGTTATCATGATGCTGATTTCATCTAATACAAGTGATCACAAGTTGAAAGAAGTTTATTTGATCTATATAAATCATTTTCAAAATCCAATTATATCCTTTGTAAACCTATTATGAATTTGTCATATTCAGCAAGGTTAAAATGTCCAAACATGTGTATAAATGTCACCAATGGATTCCTTGCATTTTTCTGATGCTTTTTCATATATAAATTGTTTACATCACAGTTATATTTTAATTTCTATGTTTTTTACAAGTTTTAGCAATTTTCTGGAATTAAATTAAACCAGAAAACTATTACTGCATCAGGCTGATGTCATCCCTGCGTCAGCAGGTCAACCAGCCGGGTCCAGGTCAAACCTGACCAGTGGGGTCCACTGGTCAGTGACCCAGGGGCTAACCCCGCGCTGACCAGCCCCTAATTGGGGTTTGACCAGGCGTGGGGCCCTATGGCAGCGACTGGGGGGAGGTTAACTACACGCTAATGCTCGGCCACGTCGACGGCTACCGGAGAGTGGTCGCCGGCGACTGAGCCGCGGTGGAGGGCTCGCCAGAGTTGTGCTATTTTGCGCTATCGAGGTCGAAATCGAACGCGGTTGACGGCTACGGGATGCTGGCGAAGCGCCCGATCTGGCAAGGGCACTAAGAGAGGCTAGGGTGGCCGGGAGAGGTGCCGGCGACGAGCGGACCGATGGCCGGAGTTCGGCCACGGTGGGGGAACGGCCTACGGGACACGCCAGAGCAAGGGAGGAGAGGGGAAAGAGTCAGCGGCTCACGGGGGTTCCATTCCTAGCATCGGCGAGGTTGGAGGGTCTCTCTCGCCGACGATTCGACGGCGGCGAGATCTGGTGGCCGGAGGATGAAACGGTGACGATGGCGATGCTACGGGGGCTCGGGTGCTCGGAGGAGTTGATGGAGGGATGCAGCTCGTCGAGGCGGACGAGTAGAGCTATTCAGGGAGGTGAGGGGTGGCCGGGGTCGAGCTTGCGACGAGCTCGGGCAGACCGGCAATGGCGGCGAGATGAGCAGGGGACAGAGAAGAGAGGAGGGAATGGTCCAGGGGGAGGAGAGGATAAGGGGGGGGGGGGCGGCCTCGTGCGCTGGTGCGGTGGAGGCACAAGGGGCTCCACGCGAGCAGGAGGTGGCGAGGGGCGCCGTGCCTTCCTTCTCCTGTGCCTTCTGGCATGAGGAGGAAGACGACAGGGGAGACCCCCCTCTGGTGGGCTGGGCCAGGAGGTGCGATAGGTAAGGTTCTTTCTGTTTTTTATTTGTCTTTTATTTCTTTCTGGTATTTACTTTTAGGATTTAAAATAAATAGTTTGACCAAATATAAAACCCAAAAATTTTATTATGTGACAAAGACAATAATGTCCAATGCCACATAAAAGTTTCAACATTTTTTAAACTTTAAAATAGAAGGAATCAAAATAATTCCATTCCAAATAGCTATTTAGTCAACTCAAAAATCCTTTTCAAAAAGTTCCTCTGACCTAGAATTTTGGTTTGACAAATTTACCTTATGTCACTATTTTGCTAAGAATTTGCAACATTTTCCTGGTTCCTTTTAAGGTATTAAATTTTTATTGCCTTCTTGTCAATTGATCAAAACATTTGGGGTTTTGATCACTTCCTATTAAAACATCAAAGTTTTTATAATGCATGCTTGAATGCTTGGCAAACAAAGAAAGCTAGGGCCGTGACAACTCACCCCCACTGAACAAGAATCTCGTCCCGAGATTTAGGCGTAGTCGGGAAGAGTTCGGGGTATTCAAGCCGAAGGCGATCTTCGCGCTCCGAGGTTGCTTCATTCTCGGAATGATGAGACCACTGAACCTTGGGAAACTTGATGTTGCGATGTCGGGTTCTGCGCTCGTTTTCGTCAAGAATATGAGCAGGATATTCTCGATATGATAGGTCATCTTGGAGATCAAGCGTTTCGTGGTCTACTTCGCGGACAGGGTCCTTGAAGCAACGCCTGATTTGAGAAACGTGGAACACATCATGAACTTTGGAAAGCTGAGGGGGTAGCTCTAACTCGTAGGCAACCTCTCCTCGTTTAGCGAAAATACGGAAAGGACCAATGTAACGAGGAGCCAATTTGCCTTTGATACCGAAACGATGGGTACCTTTGAGGGGTGAAACCCGAAGGTAAGCCTTGTCGTCAACTTCATAACTTACTTCCTTATGACGGCGGTCATATTGACTCTTTTGACGAGATTGGGCAGTTTTTAAATTCTCACGAATAATGCAAACTTGCTCTTTTGCATCCTGGATCATATCCGGTCCAAAGAACTGTCTTTCACCGGTTTCTGACCAGTTTAATGGTGTTCGACATCTTCGTCCATACAAAACTTCGAAAGGAGCTTTGCCCAGACTAGACTGGAAACTGTTGTTATAAGCAAATTCGGGGAATGGAAGACACTTCTCCCAATTCATTCCGAATGAGATAACACAGGCTCTGAGCATATCTTCAAGAATTTGGTTGAATCTTTCTACTTGACCACTTGACTGAGGGTGATAAGCAGTGCTAAACGAAAGATGAGTTCCCATAGCATTTTTGAAACTTCCCAAAATCGAGAAGTGAAAAGACTTCCACGATCTGAATTGATTTCTAGACGAACACCATGAAGAGAAACTATTCGAGAAATATATAGGTCTGCGAGCTGACTAGCAGTTGTACTTTCTCGGACTGGAAGGAAGTGAGCAACTTTCAAAAGGCGATCAATGACGACAAAGATGGCATCATTCCCTTTCTTGGTCTTTGGAAAACCAATGATAAAATCCATACGAACCTTGTCCCACTTCCACTCGGGAATAGCCAGGGGTTGAAGGGTGCCAGCAGGCCTTTGATGCTCTGCCTTAATGCGACGACAAACGTCACAGTTAGCGATGAATTGAGCGATTTCTCTCTTCATACGGGTCCACCAGAACCTCTGGCGTAGGTCCAGATACATTTTAGTGCTACCGGGATGAATCGTGAGAGGCGATTCATGAGCTTCCTTCAGAATCAATTCACGAAGTTGTTGCTTCTTAGGAACCACCAAAAGATTCTCAAAGAACACAACACCTTTATCATTTTCCAAGAAACGACCAGCAACTCCTTTGGCGATGTTGCTCTTGATCCGGGAAATTCCCGTATCATGTTTCTGGGCTGCTATGATCTGATCCTCAAGAGTCGGTTTCGACACCAAGGTAGAAAGGAATCCTTGAGGAACAAGGTGAATGTTAAGCTTACGAAATTCCTCATGGAGAAGTGGTTGATTTTGTAGCAACATGAGGTTGTTACAATAGGATTTACGACTTAGTGCATCAGCCATGACATTGGCTTTGCCTGGTGTGTAAGATATTCCTAAATCGTAATCCGTAATCAACTCACCTCATCGTCTTTGCCTGAGATTCAAATCCGGTTGGGAGAATATATACTTGAGACTGTGGTGATCAGTGTATATTTCGCAACGATTCCCCAGGAGGTAATGTCGCGAGGTTAATAGTGCATAAACTACAGCGGCAAGTTCCAGATCATGAGTTGGATAATTCTCCTCATGTGGACGCAACTGTCGAGATGCGTATGCAATCACATGACGGTCTTGCATAAGAATGCATCCAAGTCCTTGTCGCGAGGCATCACAGTAGATAATAAAGTCCTTTGAGAAATCTGGGGCACAAGTACCGGGGCAGTAGTCAGTTGTCTTTTCAACTCCTAAACACTTTGCTGGCACCGTGGGGTCCATTCGAACTTCTTATCTTTCTTGAGAAGTTCAGTTAGAGGTTTGGCAATTTTGGAGAAATTCTCGACGAAGCGGCGGCAATAGCTTGCTAAGCCAAGGAAACTCCTAACTTGCTTCACCGATTTAGGTGGAGTCCAATCAAAAACGGCCTGAACTCTCTCGGGATTGACAGAAATACCTTTTGCCGAGATTACGTGACCTAGATAGGTCACTTCTGGTAACCAAAATTCACACTTGGAGAATTTGGCATAA
Source organism: Hordeum vulgare subsp. vulgare (assembly GCF_904849725.1). Lineage (NCBI taxonomy): Eukaryota > Viridiplantae > Streptophyta > Magnoliopsida > Poales > Poaceae > Hordeum > Hordeum vulgare. The sequence continues at coordinate 123,736,081 of NC_058520.1, forward strand.
AGGCGGTGCTCTCGAAGTTTCATCAATACCAGCCTAAGATGCTCAGCATGTTCTTCTTCGTTCTTCGAGTAAATCAAAATATCATCGAGGTAAACCACGACGAATTTATCCAAGTACTCCATGAAGATCGAATTCATTAAGCGGGAGAAAGTGGCTGGGGCATTGGTTAGACCGAAGGACATGACGGTGTACTCGTATTGGCCATAACGAGTGACAAAGGCCGTCTTAGGAATGTCCCCGTTCCTAATTTTGATTTGATGATAACCTAATCTCAAATCCATCTTTGAAAAGACTGCAGATCCAGCGAGCTGATCATACAGATCGTTGATCCTGGGGAGCGGATATTTGTTCTTTATCGTGACCAGATTAACCGGTCGGTATTCTACAACCATCCGTTCCGTACCATCCTTCTTCTTGACGAAGAGGACAGGGCAAGCCCAAGGGGAAGAGCTAGGATGGATGAAACCTTTCTTCAAGGATTCATCAAGTTGGGTTTTAAGCTCAGCTAATTCTTGAGGAGACATCTTATAGGGTCCTCTAGCAATTGGAGCAGTTCTTGGGACAAGTTCTATGACAAACTCTACTTCTCTGTCAGGTGGGACACCTGGCAGTTCCTCTGGAAAGACATCCGGAAAATCACGGACTACTGGGATGTTTTCAAGGTCTGGAAGAGGATTGGCATTGAGGGCATATATCTGGCGTTTTGAAATACCAGATGAGACATTACTAACCGGCCAGAAGTATGGGTGAGCTGAACAGATCTAGAGAAACAATCAATTTTGGCATGATGAGCTGTCAACCAGTCCATCCTCAAAATGACATTGATGTCTGAAGTCTTGAGAGGTATCAAGGAAGCAAGGAATACTAGACCATCAATAAGGATTTGGTTCCCATGACTTACTGCATTAGTTTGCCATTTGGAACCTGGAGCCTGAATTACTAATGGGGTGGGCATATCTACGAAAGAAATGTTATGCAAGGAGGCATAATGTTCGGAGATGAAGGAGTGAGATGCTCCAGAGTCAAAAAGAACTGAAGCTGGATGAGAATTAACAAGGAGTGTCTTAAGCACGACATCATCATCATCTTGAGCTTCTTCTGTAGATACATGGTGCACACATCCACGAGTTAGAGCAACTGACTTTTCCTTGAACTTCTTGGTTGGTGGCTTGCAACGAACAACACCCATTCCTGAAGGAGGTGGAACAAAACCACGCAAAGGACAATCCCTTGAATAGTGCCTTGGCTTACTACACTTGAAGCACGATCCAAAAATAGGACAGGGGTCTGGGTTGAACGCTTGATTGATGAGATTATCCTGGGGGACACTTGGCATCGGCAGACGAGGCGCCACATAGGTTGGCCTTGGTACATATCTCAGAGTGATAACAGCATTTGGGATCCATATCCTACGCTTCTGGGATATAGAAGTTCAAGATGATCCAACATCACGGTTGTGCTTGCAAGATTCCTTGTAGGTCATTCTGCTTGTTTCTGCTTGGATGGCTTTGTTCACAAGGACCTCAAAACTGATGAACTCAAGCAAATTGAGATCATGACTAAGCTTTGGGTTAAGACCTTTCCTGAACCTAGCTTGCTTCTTGGCATCCGTGGATACTTTTTCTGGTGCATAACGCGCAAGGCGTCTAAATTCACGACTATAAGCATTTACATCCAACTTGTCTTGAGTCAAACTGCAAAACTCTTCTTGCTTACGATCTATCAGGGCCTGCGGAATATGATGTTCACGAAAAGCTTCACAGAACTCCTTCCATGAAGTAACTTGTGTTGGAAATATGCCCTAGAGGCAATAATAAATTAGTTATTATTATATTTCTTAGTTCATGATAATCGTTTATTATCCATGCTATAATTGTATTGATTGGAAACACAATACTTGTGTGGATACATAGACAAAACACTGTCCCTAGTAAGCCTCTAGTTGACTAGCTCGTTAATCAAAGATGGTCAAGGTTTCCTGGCCATAGGCAAGTGTTGTCACTTGATAACGGGATCACATCATTAGGAGAATCATGTGATGGACTAGACCCAAACTAATAGACGTAGCATGTTGATCGTGTCATTTTGTTGCTACTGTTTTCTGCGTGTCAAGTATTTATTCCTATGACCATGAGATCATATAACTCACTGACACCGGAGGAATGCTTTGTGTGTATCAAACGTCGCAACGTAACTGGGTGACTATAAAGATGCTCTACAGGTATCTCCGAAGGTGTTAGTTGAGTTAGTATGGATCAAGACTGGGATTTGTCACTCCGTGTGAACGGAGAGGTATCTCGGGGCCCACTCGGTAATACAACATCACACACAAGCCTTGCAAGCAATGTAACTTAGTGTAAGTTGCGGGATCTTGTATTACGGAACGAGTAAAGAGACTTGCCAGTAAACGAGATTGAAATAGGTATACGGATACTGACGATCGAATCTCGGGCAAGTAACATACCGAAGGACAAAGGGAATGACATACGGGATTATATGAATCCTTGGCACTGAGGTTCAAACGATAAGATCTTCGTAGAATATGTAGGATCCAATATGGGCATCCAGGTCCCGCTATTGGATATTGACCGAGGAGTCTCTCGGGTCATGTCTACATAGTTCTCAAACCCGCAGGGTCTGCACACTTAAGGTTCGACGTTGTTTTATGCGTATTTGAGTTATATGGTTGGTTACCGAATGTTGTTCGGAGTCCCGGATGAGATCACGGAAGTCACGAGGGTTTCCGGAATGGTCCGGAAACGAAGATTGATATATAGGATGACCTCATTTGGTTACCGGAAGGTTTTCGTGCATTACCGGAAAAGTTTCGGGCTCATCGGTAGTGTACCGGGAGTGCCGGGAGGGGTGCCGGGGACCATCGGGAGGGGTGTCACGCCCCAAGGGTTCTCATGGGCTATGGGAAGAGATAAACCAGCCCCTAGTGGGCTGGAATAAGTTCCCACTAAGGCCCATAAGGTTTGAGAAGGAAAAAACACAAGGTGGAAAGAGTTTCCAAGTGGGAAGGTGGAATCCTACTCCAAGTAGGATTGGAGTAGGACTCCTCCACCTCCAATTTCGGCCAAACCTTTAGGTTTTGAGGCTGCCTCCTCCCCTCCCTCCCACCTATATATACGGAGGTTTTAGGGCTGATTTGAGACAACTTTCTCACGGCTGCCCGACCACATACCTCCATAGTTTTTCCTCTAGATCGCGTTTCTGCGGAGCTCGGGCGGAGCCCTGCTGAGACAAGATCATCACCAACCTCCGGAGCGCCGTCATGCTGCCGGAGAACTCTTCTACCTCTCCATCTCTCTTGCTGGATCAAGAAGGCCGAGATCATCGTCGAGTTGTACGTGTGCTGAACGCGGAGGTGCCGTCCGTTCGGTACTAGATCGTGGGACTGATCGCGGGATTGTTCGCGGGGCGGATCGAGGGACGTGAGGACGTTCCACTACATCAACCGCGTTCACTAACGCTTCTGCTGTACGATCTACAAGGGTACGTAGATCACTCATCCCCTCTCGTAGATGGACATCACCATGATAGGTCTTCGTGCGCGTAGGAAAATTTTTGTTTCCCTTGCGACGTTCCCCAACAGTGGTATCAGAGCTAGGTTCATGCGTAGATGTCTTCTCGAGTAGAACACAAAAGTTTTTGTGGGCGGTGATGTGCGTTTTGCTGCCCTCCTTAGTCTTTTCTTGATTCCGCGGTATTGTTGGATTGAAGCGGCTTGGACCGACATTACTCGTACGCTTACGAGAGACTGGTTTCATCGTTACGAGTAACCCCCTTTGCTCAAAGATGACTGGCAAGTGACTGTTTCTCCAACTTTAGTTGAATCGGATTTGACCGAGGAGGTCCTTGGATGAGGTTAAATAGCAACTCATATATCTCCGTTGTGGTGTTTGCGTAAGTAAGATGCGATCCTACTAGATACCCTCGGTCACCACGTAAAACATGCAACAACAAAATTAGAGGACGTCTAACTTGTTTTTGCAGGGTATGATTGTGATGTGATATGGCCAACGATGTGATGTGATATATTGGATGTATGAGATGATCATGTTGTAATAGAAATATCGACTTGCACGTCGATGGTACGGCAACCGGCAGGAGCCATAGGGTTGTCTTTATACTAACGTTTGTGCTTGCAGATGCGTTTACTATTTTGCTAGGATGTAGCTTTAGTAGTAATAGCATAAGTAGCACGACAACCCCGATGGCAACACGTTGATGGATGATCATGGTGTGGCGCCGGTGACAAGAAGATCGTGCCCGTTGCTTTGGTGATGGAGATCAAGAAGCACGTGATGATGGCCATATCATGTCACTTATGAATTGCATGTGATGTTAATCCTTTTATGCACCTTATTTTGCTTAGAACGACGGTAGCATTATGAGGTGATCTCTCACTAAAGTTTCAAGACGAAGTTGTGTTCTCCCCGACTGTGCACCGTTGCGACAGTTCTTCGTTTCGAGACACCACGTGATGATCGGGTGTGATAGACTCAACGTTCACATACAACGGGTGCAAAACAGTTGCACACGCAGAACACTCGGGTTAAGCTTGACGAGCCTAGCATGTGCAGACATGGCCTCGGAACACATGAGACCGAAAGGTCGAGCATGAATCGTATAGTTGATATGATTAGCATAGGGATGCTTACCACTGAAACTATTCTCGACTCACGTGATGATCGGACTTGAGATAGTGGATTTGGATCATGTACCACTCAAATGACTAGAGAGATGTACTTTTTGAGTGGGAGTTCTTAAGTAATATGATTAATTGAACTAATTGTCATGAACATAGTCTAATGGTCTTTGAGAATTACGATGTAGCTTGCGCTATAGCTCTACTGTTTTTTTATGTTCCTAGAGAAAATTTAGTTGAAAATTGATAGTAGCAAACTTTGCAGACTGAGTCTGTAAAACCGAGGATTGTCCTCGTTGCTGCGCAGAAGGCTTATGTCCTTAATGCACCACTCGGTGTGCTGCACCTCGAGCGTCGTCTGTGGATGCTGTGAACATCCGACATACACGTTTCTGATGACTACACGATAGTTCGGTGCAAAGTACTTAATGGCTTAGAAGCAAGGCACCGAAAACGTTTTAAACGTCACGGAACATAAGTGATGTTCTAAAGAGATGAAATTGTGATTTCATGCTTGTGCCCTTGTTAAGAGGTACGAGACCTCCAACAAAATTCTTTGACCACAAAGTAAAGGAGAAAAGCTCAATCGTTGAGCGTGTGCTCAGATTGTCTGAGTACGACAATCACTTGAATCAAGTGGGAGCTAATCTTCCGGATGAGATAGTGATGGTTCTCCAAAAGTCACTGCCACCAAGCTTTGAGAGCTTCGTGATGAACTATAACATATCAAGGATAGATACAATGATCTTTGAGAGATTCGCGACGTTTGACACTGCGAAAGTAGAAATCAAGAAGGAGCATCAATAGTTGATGGTTTGAAAAACCACTAAGTTTCAAGAAAGGCGAGGGCTAGAAGGGATACTTCGTGAAACGGCAAAACAGTTGCTGCACTAATGAAGAGACCCAAGATTAAACCCAAACCCGAGACTAAGTGCTTCTGTAATAAGGGGAACAGTCACTGAGGCGGAGCAACTCTAGATACTTGGTAGATAAGAAGGCTGGCAAAAGTCGAGAGAAGTATATTTGATATACATAATGTTGATGTGTACTTTACTAGTACTCCTAGTAGCACGAGGGTATTGGATACTGGTTCGGTTGCTAAGTGATTAGTAACGCGAAATGAAAGCTACGGCATAAACGGAGACTAGCTAAAGGCGAGGTGACGATACGTGTTGGAAGTGTTTCCAAGGTTGATATGATCAAACGTCACACGCCCCCTTTACCATCGGGATTGGTGTTGAACCTAAATAATTGTTATTTGGTGCTTGCGTTAAGCATGAACATGATTGGATCGTGTTTATTGCAATACGATTATTCATTCAAAAGGAATAATGGTTACTCTATTTGCTTGAATAATCACCTTCAATGGTTTATTGAATCTCGATTGTAGTGTTACACATTGGTGCCAAAAGATACGAGTTAAATGATGATAGTACCACTTACTTGTGGCACTGCCGCTTGAGTCATGTTAGTATAAATTGCATGAAGAGGCTCCATGCTGATGGATCTTTACTCACCTGATTTCGAATCACTAGTGACATGCAAATCATACCACATGAGCAAGGCCTTGTTTTCATTGAGATGAAACAAGATAGTAACTTGTTGGAAGTGATACATTTTGATGTATGCAGTCTAGTGAGTGTTGAGGCACGCAGTGGATATCATTATGTTCTTACTTCACTGACGACTTGAGTAGATACAGGAGTATTTACTTAATGAATCACAAGTCTGAAATATTGAAAAGTTCAATTCTGTTTCAGAGTGAAGTTCGTCGTAACAAGAGGATGAACTGTCTACGATATGATCATAGAAATGAATATCTGAGTTACGAATTTTTGGTACACAGTTAAGACAATGTGGAAATTGTTTCACAGTTCATGCCACCTGGAACATCATGGTGTGATGATGTGTCTGAACGTCATAGCCACGCACTATTTAGTATGGTGCATGCTGGGATGTCTCTTATCGAATTACCACTATCGTTTATGGGTTATGCATTAGAGACAACCACATTCACTTTAAATGGGGCACCGCGTATTTCCGTTGAGATGACACAGTATAGACTGAGGTTTAGAGAAATCTAAACTGTCGTTTCTTGAAAGTTTGGGGCTTCGAAACTTATGTGAAAAAGTTTCAGTCTGATAAGCTCGAACCCAAAGCGGATAAATGCATCTTCACAGGATATCCAAAACAGTTGGGTACATCTCCTATCTCAGATCCGAAAGCAAAGTGTTTGTTTCTAGAAACGGATCCTTTCTCGAGAAAAGGTTTCTCTCGAAAGAATTGAGTGGGAGGGTAGTAGAACTTGATGAGGTTATTGAACCATCACTTCAACCAGTGTGTAGCAGGGCGTAGGAAGTTGTTCCTGTGGCGCCTACACCAATTGAAGTGGAAGCTGATGATGGTGATCATTAAGCTTCGAATCAAGTTACTACAAACCTCGTAGGTCGACAAGGTCGCGTACTGCTGCAGAGTAGTACGGTAACCCTGTCTTGGAGGTCATGTTGTTGAGCAACAGTGAACCTACGAGTTATGGAGAAAGCGATGGTGGGCCCAGATTCCGACAAATGGCTGGAAGCCATAAAATCCGAGAGAGGATCCATGTGTGAAAACAAAGTGTAGACTTTGGTAGAACTACTTGATGGTCATGGGACTATTGGGTAAAATGGATCTTTAACAGAAGACAGACGATGATGGTGATAAGTCACTATTAAGAAAAGCTCGACTTGTCGCAAAGATGTTTTCGACAAGATCAAACAGTTGACTATGATGAGTCTTTCTCACTCGTAGCGATGCTAAAGGTCTGTTAGAATTATGTTAGTAGTTGCTGCATTATTTATGAAATATTGCACGTAGGATGTCAAAACATTGTTTCCTCGACGGTTTCCTTGAGCAAACATTGTATGTGATACAACCAGAAGGTTTTGTCGATCCTAAAGATACTAGCAAGTATGCAAGCTCCAGTGATCCTTCAATGGACTGGTGCAAGCATCTCGGAGTTGGAATAAGCACTTTGATGAGATGATCAAAGATTTTGGGTGTGTACAAGGTTTATGAGAAACTTGTATTTCCAAAGAAGTGAGTGGGAGCACTATAGAATTTCTGATAGGTATATGTGGTTGACATATTGTGGATCAGAAGTAATGTAGAATTTCTGTAAAGCATACAAGGTTGTTTGAAAGAAGTTTTCAAAGGAGTACCTGGATTATGCTACTTGAAGGTTGAGCATCAAAGATCTATGGAGATAGATCGAAAGCGCTTAATAGAAGTTTCAACAAGATGCATGCCTTGACAAGTTTTTGAAAGAGTTCAAAATAGACCAGCAAAGAAGGAGTTCTTGGTTGCGTTGTGAGGTGTGAATTTGAGTAAGACTCAAAACCCGACCACGGCAGAATAAAGAGAATAGATGAAGGTCGTCTTCTATGCCTTAGCCGTAGAATCTAAAGTATGCCATGCTGTGTACTGCACCTGAAGTGTGCCTTGACTCAAAGTATGTTGAGAGGTACAGAGAGTGATCCATGTTTGAATCACTAGCAGCGGTCAAAACTTATCCTTAGTAACAAATGGACTAAGGAATTTTTCTCGATTATGGAGGTGGTTAAAGAGTTCGTCGTAAAGGGTAACGTCGATGCAAGCTTTGACACTAATCTGAATAACTATGAGTAGTGAAACGGATTCATATAGTAGAGTGGATATTTGGAGCATTTCCGAATAGCACGTAGTAGCAGCATCTATAAGATGACATAAAGATTTGTAAAGAACGCACGGATCTGAAAGTTTCAGAACCGTTGACTAAAACCTCTCTCACAAGCAAGACATGATCAGACCCCATAACTATATGGGTGTTGGATTCGTTGGAATCACATGGTGATGTGAACTAGATTATTGACTCTAGTGCAAGTGGGAGACTGTTGGAAATATGCCCTAGAGGCAATAATAAATTAGTTATTATTATATTTCTTAGTTCATGATAATCGTTTATTATCCATGCTATAATTGTATTGATTGGAAACACAATACTTGTGTGGATACATAGACAAAACACTGTCCCTAGTAAGCCTCTAGTTGACTAGCTCGTTAATCAAAGATGGTCAAGGTTTCCTGGCCATAGGCAAGTGTTGTCAGTTGATAACGGGATCACATCATTAGGAGAATCATGTGATGGACTAGACCCAAACTAATAGACGTAGCATGTTGATCGTGTCATTTTGTTGCTACTGTTTTCTGCGTGTCAAGTATTTATTCCTATGACCATGAGATCATATAACTCACTGACACCGGAGGAATTCTTTGTGTGTATCAAACGTCGCAACGTAACTGGGTGACTATAAAGATGCTCTACAGGTATCTTCGAAGGTGTTAGTTGAGTTAGTATGGATCAAGACTGGGATTTGTCACTCCGTGTGAACGGAGAGGTATCTTGGGGCCCACTCGGTAATACAACATCACACACAAGCCTTGCAAGCAATGTAACTTAGTGTAAGTTGCGGGATCTTGTATTACGGAACGAGTAAAGAGACTTGCCAGTAAACGAGATTGAAATAGGTATACGGATACTGACGATCGAATCTCGGGCAAGTAACATACCGAAGGACAAAGGGAATGACATACGGGATTATATGAATCCTTGGCACTGAGGTTCAAACGATAAGATCTTCGTAGAATATGTAGGATCCAATATGGGCATCCAGGTCCCGCTATTGGATATTGACCGAGGAGTCTCTCGGGTCATGTCTACATAGTTCTCGAACCCGCAGGGTCTGCACACTTAAGGTTCGACGTTGTTTTATGCGTATTTGAGTTATATGGTTGGTTACCGAATGTTGTTCGGAGTCCCGGATGAGATCACGGACGTCACGAGGGTTTCCGGAATGGTCCGGAAACGAAGATTGATATATAGGATGACCTCATTTGGTTACCGGAAGGTTTTCGTGCATTACCGGAAAAGTTTCGGGCTCATCGGTAGTGTACCGGGAGTGCCGGGAGGGGTGCCGGGGACCATCGGGAGGGGTGTCACGCCCCAAGGGGTCTCATGGTCTATGGGAAGAGATAAACCAGCCCCTAGTGGGCTGGAATAAGTTCCCACTAAGGCCCATAAGGTTTGAGAAGGAAAAAACACAAGGTGGAAAGAGTTTCCAAGTGGGAAGGTGGAATCCTACTCCAAGTAGGATTGGAGTAGGACTCCTCCACCTCCAATTTCGGCCAAACCTTTAGGTTTTGAGGCTGCCTCCTCCCCTCCCTCCCACCTATATATACGGAGGTTTTAGGGCTGATTTGAGACGACTTTCTCACGGCTGCCCGACCACATACCTCCATAGTTTTTCCTCTAGATCGCGTTTCTGCGGAGCTCGGGCGGAGCCCTGCTGAGACAAGATCATCACCAACCTCCGGAGCGCCGTCACGCTGCCGGAGAACTCTTCTACCTCTCCGTCTCTCTTGCTGGATCAAGAAGGCCGAGATCATCGTCGAGTTGTACGTGTGCTGAACGCGGAGGTGCCGTCCGTTCGGTACTAGATCGTGGGACTGATCGCGGGATTGTTCGCGGGGCGGATCGAGGGACGTGAGGACGTTCCACTACATCAACCGCGTTCACTAACGCTTCTGCTGTACGATCTACAAGGGTACGTAGATCACTCATCCCCTCTCGTAGATGGACATCACCATGATAGGTCTTCGTGCGCGTAGGAAAATTTTTGTTTCCCTTGCGACGTTCCCCAACAACTTGGCCCGAAGGACGCATAGCCTCAAAGTTCTCCCACCATAGAGTAGCAAAACCTTCGAGGTGATATGTGGCATAGGTAACCTTGTCTCCATCAGCCATGTTTGCATAACACAGCTTGTTATTGATACTTCAGAGCCAATCATCTGCATCTAGTGGCTCAATGGAATGATGGAAGGTGGGTGGATTCAATTTGATGAAATCTCTGATGGATACTAGCTCATTGCACTGATAGGTTGTATTCCGCTCAATGTGCTCCAACAGACGGTTGGTGGCATGCTTGTTCCTCTCAATTTCTAGCATAACCTCTGTCAACAAAGGCGGATTAAGAGAATCTTCTCCATCCGTACCATCTCCATGGTTCTGATCATGGCCAGCAGAACTCCGGGTTACTCGCGACATCCTGTTGAAACAATCCAGGGTTCACAGACAAAGAACACTAAATACCACAATCCTAGAGAAAATCGGACAGCATAACGACTGTATAGGCATGAAATATGAGGCATCCTTCAAGAGATCTAGGCAACATGACTACTCAATATTATGGATTCGAGGTGCAGCAAGAACAAAGGCAGCTCTTCTCATAATTCTGATGAAAGCAGGAATGACACACAGAAACCATCCTATAAGTCCATGGTTCAGTAACTCATCCTCCTAGTAGACAGATAAGAGAACCTACTCCTTAATCCCCGTAGAAAAGAAAAGGTGACTCAGAATAGAGTGACTTGAGGAAAAGAGTAAAAAGAGCCTTACGTTCCTTCCACAATCAATTACCTTATATAACTATAGATTTTCTAGACTCAACATCGACCATTCTAGCTTGGTAATCCTACAGGCAGTCAAGCTCTGATACCAACGCTGTTGGGACCCCGATCCTAAGCCATACAACTCCAGCATGTACACATCATATCACTTTGTGGCCTCACGCACGGTAATCACCCCGGTTGCCACCTTACCTTGGCCGGGACCGTTTGCGTCTTTTGGCTCACGTATATGACTATGTTGCCAGCAATCATATGTCAAAGAACCTGGGTCGACATGGCTAGTTATGAACCCAAGTGGCACATTCGTACAGGGACACGCATACATAACCCAGCAAGGGAGGTGTCGGTCATCAACGAGTGTAGACGAGTCGTAGCAAGCTATAGGGACTCCATTACACCGCGTGACATTTCCCCGTGGGGACAGACACATCAACCAAGAAGGATACATGTCGGTCAATCAATGTGTGCGGAGCAGTAGCAAGCTACACAGGCTCGGTGGAAACACAAAGAGGCATTTCCCGGTATGGAGTACTACTCAAGGCACACAACTAGGTGTCGAATCCCACACATATCAATGCATTGCAAGCATACACACAATATGCACGATATGTGTAGATACAACATGGCATCACAACATAACTCTACAACACATCATTTATTTAATAGACTCCGAAGAGCCAACATAGTTTTATGTTACAAACAGAAGGGGTCACATGACCCAACATTCAGAGCATACAATCATCAAGCGGAAGTTACAAGTCTGGGTACAGACATCTACTAAAAGTGGCTGGAAGAGCCTAAAAGCTACAACGACCCTACCATAGGAGCCTGATCACTGTCTCGGTTCCCAAACTAAACCATCAATGTTAACGTCAAGAGATAACGAAGAAAGAGCGGCGTCTATTCTGCAAAATTGTAAATAAGAAACAGTGAGTACGAAGGTACTCAGCAAGTCTTACATCAGTGCTAACTATATATTCATCAAGTATCAATGAACAGAATTGTGGGGTTTATTGCAGAGAAGCCACCTTTGAGCTTTGGCTAACATATTCTATAACATAGTTTTAATATCTCTCTCGTGTCCTTACGAGAGAGCGCACACGAGTCCACATAACCATCACATCAATACACCACCATGGATCCTCTCTCGTCATCCTACGAGAAGGCCATCCATAGTACTCACACTTATCTGGACCATTTGAGAGTAACCATTAAAGTTATCTATGAACCATGTAAGTATCCAAGCAGTCCATGTCCGAGGACGCGGCTATTCGAATAGATAGATACCCTGCAGGGGTGTACTTCGTCACACATGCTTCCGCCACTTATCGCCAAGTGCACATAAAACCAGCACCTCGGCAACCTTCAAGCGGAAGCCCAGCGAGGGAGTTGGCCACGGACGTTAACCTACTAAGACTCACGCCGAAGACAGTCGCCTATCTGAGTTGGAACCCATAATGGAAGTCCGGCCGAGGTTTCCAACATGGCCTCAAACGATGTGAGCACGGCCCCAAGCCGGTCCCGACTGGGCCGTTCATCCACTTAGCCGGCCGTGCCACAACCTATGAACGTTTCGAACTACTGCGACTTCTGGACTGAGAACAGAGTAGTTAATAGGCCGAGAGGGGCCGAGTTACCGGAACCCAATGTGCGGTAGTAGCTAGTCTTGGAACACCAACACAAGATCTCAGGTCCTAAATGCGGCGGTAATGAGACAACCCACCATGTACTCCTACATGGCCTCTCATCGCTACCTTTACCAAAACAGTTTCACATCTTTAACTCTCATCAATAGGACATGATCATTCCAATACATCATTCCGATGCTCGGACCAAACTCAACAAGCTTAGCAAGCATAACAGGGTAATGCACATATGACTCAAGCATCTACCAGGTATGCTACGTTGCATTGGTTTAGCTATTTACGGTGATCAAAATCAGGTCATGCAAAGGAATAGGTGCAGCTATCGTAATGCAACTATGAACTGAATCATTTTGTCCTAATGCATAGAAATGAGAGCAGGAGCGAGAGAAATACGATTTTGCTGGAATGTTCAAAGGGGTTTCGCTTGCCTGTTGATCGGAAGAACTCAGCTATTCTTCGATGTCGGTGATAACTACATCTCGGAAGGTCTATTGACAGATCAAACGAAAGAAATTAATCACGGCAAATGCTTCACAATGATGCACGAGCATGGCAAGTTATCATGATGTTGATTTCATCTAATAAAAGTGATCACAGGTTGAAAGAAGTTTATTTGATCTATATAAATCATTTTCCAACTCCAATTATATCCTTTGTAAGCCTATTATGAATTTGTCATATTCAGCAAGGTTAAAATGTCCAAACATGTGTATAAATGCCACCAATGGATTCCTTGCATTTTTCTGATACTTTTTCATATATAAATTACTTTCATCAGAGTTATATTTTAATTTCTATGATTTTTACAAGTTTTAGCAATTTTCTAGAATTAAATTAAACCAGAAAACTATTACCGCGTCAGGCTGATGTCATCCCTGCGTCAGCAGGTCAACCAGCCGGGTCCAGGTCAAACCTGACCAGTGGGGTCTACTAGTCAGTGACCCAGGGGCTAACCCCGCGCTGACCAACCCCTAATTGGGGTTTGAGCAGGCGTGGGGCCCTACGGCAGCGACTGGGGGGAGGTTAACTACACGCTAATGCTCGGCCACGTCGACGGCTACCGGAGAGTGGTCTCCGGCGACTGAGCTGCGGTGGAGGGCTCGCCGGAGTTGTGCTATTTTGCGCTACCGAGGTCCAAATCGAACGCGGTTGACGGCTACGGGACGCTGGCGAAGCGCCCGATCTGGCATGGGCACTAAGAGAGGCTAGGGTGGCCGGGAGAGGTGCCGACGACGAGCGGAGCGATCGCCGGAGTTCGGCCACGGTGGAGGAACGGCCTACGGGCCACGACAGAGCAAGGGAGGAGAGGGGAAAGAGTCAGCGGCTCACGGGGGTTCCATTCCTGGCATCGGCGAGGTTGGAGGGGCTCTCTCGCCGACGATTCGACGGCGGCGAGATCCGGTGGCCGGAGGAAGAAACGGCGACGATGGCGACGCTACGGGGGCTCGGGTGCTCGGAGGAGTTGATGAAGGGATGCAGCTCATCGAGGCGGAGGAGTAGAGCTATTCAGGGGGGCGAGGGGTGGCCGGGGTCGAGCTTGCGACGAGCTCGGGCAGACCGGCAATGGCGGCGAGATGACTAGGGGACAGAGGAGAGAGGAGGGAATGGTCCAGGGGGAGGAGAGGATAGGGGGGGGGGACGGCCTCGTGCGCTGGCGCGGTGGAGGTAGGAGGGGGCTCCACGCGAGCAGGAGGTGGCGAGGGGCGCCCTGCCTTCCTTCTCCTGTGCCTTCTTTCACGAGGAGGAAGACGACAGGGGAGACCCCCCTCTGGTGGGCTGGGCTAGGAGGTGCGACAGGTAAGGTTCTTTCCGTTTTTTTATTTCTCTTTTATTTCTTTCTGGTATTTACTTTTAGGATTTAAAATAAATAGTTTGACCAAATATAAAACCCAAAAATGTTATTATGTGGCACAGACAATAATGTCCAATGCCACATAAAAGTTTCAACATTTTTGAAACTTTAAAATAGAAGGAATCAAAATAATTCCATTCCAAATAGCTATTTAGTCAACTCAAAAATCCTTTTCAAAAAGTTCCTCTGACCTAGAATTTTGGTTTGACAAATTTACCTTATGTCACTATTTTGCCAAGAATTTGGAACATTTTCCTGGTTCCTTTTAAGGTATTAAATTTTTATTGCCTTCTTGTCAATTGATCAAAACATTTGGGGTTTTGATCACTTCCTATTAAAACATCAAAGTTTTTATAATGCATGCATGAATGCTTGGCAAAAAAAGAAAGCTAGGGCTGTGACAGGTACGGGCAGCCGCGTGTTCGAAGAGGCAATGAATGGTAGGGTTGACGCCGGGAAGCGGGTAGAGCACAACGGAGCCGGAAAGTGTTCTACTGTGGGTCTGGGGGACGGAACTGAGTTAATGAGATGGATTTTGGGTCCAATATGTGGGTTGTTGAGCAAAACGGGGGAGGGCGTGCAGGGGGGGTGTTGGCGGCTTCGGTGAAAATGGTGAAAAAAGAGTGTCGGGTGCCCCGCATAAAGGCCTATAAATTCGTTTGAAATGAAAACATAACAACTTTGAAAGTAGGCATGCCTTCATCGTTTTGTCTAGAAATTTTTTCCACGATACGTAGCTATCATAATACCGTACTATTGATTTTGTGCCGCATTTCATGTATTGTTTGTTATTTTCATCCATTGTTTCATTTACCAGACATTTAGTGCATACAAATCAAATCCCAACTGCAACTACATGTGGGTGCTGGCAAAGAAGGCATTACAAATCACATATGTGTCACTTTGTGTGTTTGCATTCATTTTATAAGGAATGAAAAGAATTTTCAAACATTTTGGCTCTGAGATACGTCCACCTACATAAGGCTTGTTTCTAATTTAATTACAGGGAATGTAGATGGACTCAGAAAATCACGGAGATCGTTGTGTCATCATGGCGCGACCTCAAGATAGCGTGGAAATGTTTTGGTAAACTTTGACAAAAGTTAGGATGATTGCTCCTTGGAAACCATAACATCTTGGTAGAAGGATCATAGTTTCAAAGGGAGAAGCGGCAAATCGAAATCCCATCGATGGTGTCTTTATCGCCTCTCCTCCAATTTTACACACTATAGGAAAACATCATTATACGCCAGGTTTTATTTACTCGTGCATTTATGTGCTCATTTGCTATATTTAAGTCATTTTTGTCATTTATGGGGTGTTTAGTGCATATAAATCAAATCCAAACTTCAACAACGTGTGTTGACGAGAGGGATAAGGACTATCGTTCGATCAGGGTGCATCCTATGTTGTAGACGTATGATCCACGTGGCTTGCGTTTTGGCCAATCATAAAGCATGACTCACGTTACACGAATTAGGGGTCATCAGCCATGGTTTGGGAGGCACACAGCTTGAGTGAATGGACCATGTGCTATTTGTTTATGCACAACAATCATATTTTCATTTCAAATGAATTTGTGACTTCATCATTTGACCGTCAGGCCCGCTCCCCCCTCCCCGAGGTCACGCCCTGTTGGCTTGTGGGCCCCTCATGTGGCCTCCAACCTTCTTCTAAAACTCCTTGATCTTCTTTTGCTCCAGAAAAAATCACCAAAAAGTTTCAGGTCAATTGGGATTTGTTTGGTATGGAAAACCCGAAAAGTGAAAAACATGCAGAAAACAACAATTGGCACTCAGCACTGGATCAATAGGTTACTGCTAAAAAATAATAAAAATTGGTAAATAAATACCCCAAAAGGATTCTAAAATGATAATATATCAGCATGGACATATCACTAAGTTGTGTTCCTTGACCCTCTAATCTCATCGTGCCGCTGTTACTTAAGGTATTATTTTCGTTGAGTGGCCTAATTAAGGTATTAAATTTATATTAGTCTACTAGTGATGATACATGTAAAATGGTTGGTCATTGATTAGTGTCATCGCACAACTGGATAACATTATGTAGCGCTCTTTATAAATTTTGAAAATAAAATCTTGTGATTTATTCACGCAACTTTGTCCATTCATAATCCATTTTTTTAATTATCCGTCGCATGTGCAGATGGAACGATGTGAATGGATGGGGGATCAGACAAGCTCAAGATATGTGGATGGCATGCATGAGTTCTTGGCTTTCATTGAACACACAAAGAATAGAATTGGGGAAGAAGATTACATCCTTTGTCCATGCAGGGATTGTACCAATACGGTGTCACTCCCAATTGATGTGGCCGAATCACACTTATACAAGATGGTATTCATGGGTGGATACACACGATGGACTATACTTGGTGAAGAGCCAGTTATGGATGAAGGTAATAACCTTCATGTCGGTGAGGTGCCAAACCCCAATCGGAATTGCATGGGTGTTGAATTTAACCTCGGGGCTCGGATGTCAAGCTACACAAAGAAGACTGGTGATACGTCCATTTTGCATCATGCTTTTAGGTTGATATTTATCTCTTTATGGCCCGTTATTAAACTTCATGGTACAATACTTATGCCTTTTCTCTGTTATTTTATAAGGTTTACATGAAGGGGGAGAATGTTGGCAGCTGGAATTCTGGTCTGAAAAAGGAGCAAGTTTGAGATACCTATTCTGCGCAACTCCAAAAGCCGTGAAAATCAACAAGGAATTATTTTGGAATTTATAAAAAATACTGGACGGAAGAAGTACCACAGGGGAGCCACGAGGAGGCCACAAGCCTGCCAGGCGCGGCCTACCCCCCGGCCGCGCCTAGGTGGCTTGTGGGCCCCCTATTGCCCCTCTGGCTCCTATCTTTTGCTATAAGGAGGGTTTCGTTCCAGAAAAAATCAAGAAGAGGCTTTCGGGAGGAATCGCCGCCGCCACGAGGCGGAAGTTGAGCAGAACCAATCTAGAGCTCCGACAGGGCCGTCCTGTCGGGGAAACTTCCCTCCCGAAGGGGGAAATCGTCGCCATCATCATCACCAACTCTCCTCTCATCAGAGGGGACTCATCACCATCAACATCTTCATCAGCACCATCTCATCTCCAAACCATAGTTCATCTCTTGTAACCAATCTCCGTCTCGCGACTCCGATTGGTACTTGTAAGGTTGCTAGTAGTGTTAATTACTCTTTGTAGTTGATGCTAGTTGTATTACTCGGTGGAAGATCATATGTTCAGATCCTTGATGCTATTCAATACCTCTCTGATCATGAACATAATTATGCTTTGTGAGTAGTTACATTTGTTCCTGAGGACATGGGATAAGTCTTGCTATAAGTAGTCATGTGAATTTGATATTCGTTCGATATTTTGATGCGTTGTATGTTGTTTTTCCTCAAGTGGTGTTACGTGAACGTCGACTACATAACACTTCACCATTATTTGGGCCTAGAGGAAGGCATTGGGAAGTAATAAGTAGTTGATGGGTTACTAGAGTGACAGAAGCTTAGACCCTACTTTATGTGTTGCTTTGTAAGGGGCTGATTTGGATCCACTAGTTTAATGCTATGGTTAGACTTTGTCTTAATTCTTCTTTCGTAGTTGCGGATGCTTGCGAGAGGGGTTAATCATAAGTAGGATGTTTGTCCAAGTAAGGGCGACACCCAAGAACCGGTCCAGCCACATTTCAAACTATCAAAGTAGCGAACGCGAATCATATGAACATGATGAAAACTAGCTTGACATAAATTCCCATGTGTCCTCGGGAGCGCTTTAGCTCATATAAGAGTTTGTCCAGGCTTGTCCCTTGCTACAAAATGGATTGGGACACTTTTCTGCACCTTTGTCACTATTGTTACTTGCTACTTGCTAGGAATCATCTTATTACACAACTATCTGTTACCGATAATTTCAGTGCTTGCAGAGAATACCTTGCTGAAAACCACTTGTCGGTTTCTTCTGCTCCTCGTTGGGTTCGACACTCTTACTTATCAAAAGGACTATGATAGATCACCTACACTTGTGGGTCATCAAGACTCTTTTCTGGCACCGTTGTCGGGGAGTGAAGCGCCTTTGGTAAGGAAACGTTTATATAGTGTGCTGAAATTTATTGTCACTTGTCACTATGGAAACTAATCCTTTGAGGAGCTTGTTTAGGGTATCTTCACCTCGAACGGAAGCACAAGGAGTTGCTCCTCAACCTGCTGCACCTACTGAAAATATTTGTTATAAAATTCCTTCGGGCATGCTAGAGAAACTGTTGGCTAATCCTTTTACACGAGATGGAACATCACATCCCGACTTTCATCTAATCTATGTAGATGAAGTTTGTGGTTTATTTAAGCTTGCGGGTTTGCCTGAGGATGAGGTCAAGAAAAGGTCTTTCCCTTATCTTTGGGGGATAAAGCATTGACATGGTATAGGCTATGTGATGATACTGGATCATGGAACTACAACCGATTGAAATTGGAATTTCATCAAAAGTTTTATCCTATGCATTTGGTACATTGTGATCGGAATTATATCCATAATTTTTTGCCTCGTGATAGAGAAAGTATCGCTCAAGCTTGGGGGATGCTTAAGTCAATGTTATATTCATGCCCCAACCATGAGCTCTCGAGAGAAATTATTATTCAGAACTTTTATGCTCGGCTTTCTCATGATAATCGCACCATGCTTGACACTTCTTGTACCGGGTCTTTTATGAAGAGAGGTATTGACTTCAAATGGAATTTATTGGAAAGAATTGAACGCAACTCTAAAGATTGGGAGTTTGATGAATTTAAGGAGTCAGGTATGAATCTGGAGTTCGATTGCGTTAAATCCTTTGTTGAAACAAATACTTTTTGTGATTTTAGCGCTAAACATGGACTTGACTCTGAGATAGTAGCTTCATTATGTGAAACATTTGCTGCTCATATTAATCTCCCTAAAGAGAAGTGGTTTAAATATCATCCTCCCTTAGAAGTCAATGTGGTTAAACCCAATCGAGTTGAAGAGAAAGTCATTGCTTATAATGATCCTATTGTTCCTAGTGCTTACATTGAGAAACCACCTTTCCGTGTCAGAATAAAGGATCATTCTAAAGCTTCAATTGTGATACGTAGGGGCTACATTAGAACACCTACACCCCCTAAGGAAATTAGAGTTGAACTAGCATTGCTATTATCAAAGATCTCTTGTCCGACAATGTTGATGGCCATGATATTCACTTCTTTGAAGATGCTGCTAGAATTTCTCAACCTCATGCTAGAGACAAACATAGGCCTGTTGTTGGCACGCCTGTTGTTTCTGTTAAGATAGGAGATCATTGTTATCATGGTTTATGTGACGTGGGTGCTAGTATTAGTGCAATACCTCAATCTTTATATGATGAAATTAAAGACGAGATTGCACCAGTCGGGATGTAACCTATTGATGTCACTATTCAGCTTGCCAATAGAGATGCTATCTGCCCTTTGGGAATTGTTAGAGATGTTGAAGTCTTATGTGGTAAAACTAAGTATCCTGCTGATTTTCTCGTTCTTGCTACCACACAAGATAGCTTTTGTCCCATCATATTTGGCAGACCTTTCCTCAATACTGTCAATGCTCATATTGACTGTGAGAAGCAAACTGTCATTGTTGGCTTTGAAGGTGTGTCCCATGAGTTCAATTTCCGCAAGTTTGGTAGACAACCTCAGGAAAAAGAATTGTCTAGTAAGGTGAAATTATTGCCCTAGCTTCTATTGTTGTGCCTCCTACTGATCCTTTAGAGCAATACTTGCTTGAGCATGAAAATCATATGCATATGGATAAAAGAAATGAGATAGATAGAGTTATCTTTGAACAACATCCTATCCTTAAGAATAATTTGCATGTTGAACTGCTTGGAGATCCACCCCCACCAAAGGGTGATTCTGTGTTCGAGCTTAAACAGTTGCGTGATACTCTTAAGTATGCTTATCATGATGAAAAAGAGATATATCCTGTTATCATTAGTGCTAGCCTTTCAGAGCATGAAGAAAAGAAATTATTGAAAACTCTAAGGAAGCACCGTGCTGCTATTGGATATACTCTTGACGATCTTAAGGGTATTAGTCCCACTCTATGCCAGCATAAAATTAAAACTGATCCTGATTCCAAACTAGTTGTTGATCATCAACGGAGATTAAATCCTAGGATGAAAGAGGTAGTAAGAAAAGAAATACTAAAGCTCCTGGAAGCAGGCATTATCTATCCTGTTGCTCATAGTGATTGGGTAAGTCCGGTGCATTGCGTCCCTAAGAAGGGAGGTATTACCATTATCCCTAATGATAAAGATGAATTGATGCCACAGAGGATTATTACTCGCTATAGGATGGTGGTTGATTTTAGAAAATTGAATAAAGCCACCAGGAAAGATTATTACCCCTTGCCTTTTATTGACCAAATGCTGGAAAGATTGTCTAAACACACACACTTCTGCTTTCTAGATGGTTATTCTGGTTTCTCCCAAATACCTGTTGCACAATCTGATCAGGAGAAAACCACTTTTACTTTCCCTTTCGGTACCTTTGCTTACAGACGTATGCCTTTTGGCTTATGTAATGCACCTGCTACCTTTCAAAGATGTATGATAGCTATATTCTCTGACTTTTGTGAAAATATTGTTGAGGTTTTCATGGATGACTTCTCCGTTTATGGGTCTTCTTTTGATGATTGCCTCAGCAACCTTGATCGAGTCTTGCAGAGATGTAAAGATACCAACCTTATCTTGAATTGGGAGAAGTGCCACTTTATGGTTAATGAAGGCATCGTCTTAGGACATAAAATTTCTGAAAGAGGTATTGAAGTCGATAAGGCTAAGGTCGATGCGATCGAGAAAATGCCATGCCCTACAGATATCTAAGGTATAGGAAGTTTCGTTGGTCATGATGGTTTCTATAGAATGTTCATTAAGGACTTTTCTAAGATTTCTAGGCCTCTTACCAATCTCTTGCAAAAGGATATTCCTTTTGTTTATGACGTTGATTGTGAGGAAGCCTCTGAAATACTTAAGAAGGCCTTGATAACTGCACCTATTGTTCAACCACCTGATTGGAACTAACCTTTTGAAATTATGTGTGATGCTAGTGATTATGTTGTTGGTGTTGTTCTAGGACAAAGAGTTGATAAGAAGTTGAATGTTATTCACTATGCTAGTAAAACTCTAGAGAGTGCCCAAAGAAACTATGCTACTACGGAAAAGGAATTTTTAGGAGTCGTGTTTGCATGTGAAAAGTTCAGATCTTACATTGTTGATTGCAAGGTTACTATTCACACTAATCATGCTGCCATTAAGTACCTCATGGAAAAGAAAGATGCTAAACCTAGAATTATCAGATGGGTTCTCTTGCTACAAGAATTTGATTTGCATGTTGTTGATAGGAAGGGTGCTGAGAACCCCGTAGGAGATAACTTGTCTAGGTTGGAGAATGTTCTCGATGACCACAACCTATTGATGATAGCTTTCCTGATGAGCAATTGAATGTCATCAATGCTTCACGTAGTACACCGTGGTATGCTGATTATGCAAATTATATTGTTGCCAAATATATATCACCTAGTTTCACATACCAACAAAAGAAGAAATTCTTCTTTGATTTGAGACATTATTTTTGGGATGATCCTCACCTTTATAAAGAAGGAGTAGATGGTGTTATTAGACGTTGTGTACCTGAGCATGAACAGGGACATATCCTACAGAAGTGTCACTCCGAGGCTTACGGAGGACACCATGCGGGAGATAGAACTGCACACAAGGTATTGCAATCAGGTTTCTATTGGCCTACTCTCTTCAAGGATGCGCGTAAGTTTGTCTTGTCTTGTGATGAATGTCAAAGAATAGGTAATATCAGTAAATGTCAAGAAATGCCTATGAATTATTCACTTGTCATTGAACTACTTGATGTTTGGGTTTTGATTATATGGGACCTTTTCCAAAGTCCAGCGGGTATACTCATATCCTAGTTGTTGTTTATTACGTTACTAAGCGGGTAGAAGCTATCCCAACTAGTAGTGCTGATCACAACATCTCTATTAGGATGCTTAAAGAAGTTATTTTCCCTAGATTTGGAGTCCCTAGATATCTAATGACTGATGGTGGTTCACATTTTATTCATGGTGCTTTCCGTCAAACGCTTGCTAAGTATGATGTCAACCATAGAATTGCATCTCCCTATCATCCTGAGTCCGGTGGTCAAGTAGAGCTAAGTAATAGAGAGATTAAACTAATTCTGCACAAGACTGTTAATAGGTCTAGAAAGAATTGGTCTAAGAAGCTTGATGATGCACTGTGGGCTTATAGACCTGCTTATCAGAATCCCATGGGCATGTCTCCGTACAAAATGGTTTACACTAAAGCATGTCATTTAACTCTTGAGCTAGAGCATAAGGCTTATTGGGCATTCAAAGAGCTCAACTTTGATTTCAAACTTGCTGGTGAGAAGAGGTTATTTGATATTAGCTCACTTGATGAATGGAGAACTCGGGCATATGAAAATGCCAAGTTGTTCAAAGAAAAAGTCAAGAGGTGGCATGATAAAAGGATACAAAAACGTGAGTTCAATGTAGGTGATTATGTCTTGCTATACAATTCTCGTTTAAGATTTTTTGCAGGCAAGCTTCTTAAATAGGAAGGTCCTTACATTGTTGAAGAAGTATATCGTTCCGGTGCCATAAAGTTCAACAACATGGAAGGTAATTTTTCGAGAGTGGTAAATGGGCAAAGAATCATGCATTATATCTCACGTACTCCCATAAATGTTGAAAGCAATGTTATTAATACCATAACTCCGGAGGAGTACATAAGAGATATTTATCAACCTGTTTCAGACTCCAAAAACGGAGAGGTGTGTGATTCGGTAAGTAAACCGACTCCAAAACTTTTTCAGTAGCAATTTTTCTCTGTTTTTGAATTTTTAGAAAAATAGAAAAATTTAAAGTAGTCCGGAAAGCGCACGAGGAGGCGACAAGCCTGCCAGGCGCGGCCTACCCGCTGGCCGCGCATGGGTGGCTTGTGGGCACCTCGTGTGCCTCCCGGACTCCATTTTCTTGTTGAGTACTCCTTTTGGTCGGGAAAAATTCATTATATATTCTCCCAAAAGGTCTGATCCTCGTATCACGCAAATTTCCTCTGTTTTCGTTTTGAGTTGTTGTGCACACAGATCTAGATCGCTATGGCATCCCCAAAAGTTCCGAAGGACAAGTTCTTCGAGAAGGTCATCAATCCCTACCTCGCGGGAGTGCTGAACACCCTCAATCTATCGAGATGCGTGAGGGGGTGCTGCACATCTGTGATGTTGAGGGGGCCAAGAAGATCGGAAGCATGGAGGCTAGGCTCGAAGCAATGGAGAAGCAAGTCTTCAAGTGCCAAGGATGGTGGAACGCGGACCCAACACCAATCACATGATGATCACGGAGTTCACCAACAAGCACAAGATTGATGCCAATGACATCGGGAAGCACCTCTCGAGGCTCTATGACAGCATTGATCACCTCCAAGCCCAGATCTATGACCTGCAAAATCAAAACTGTGAGTATGAGTATAGATTTAAATCAATACGGTTGGCTGCAGATTTGAGGATTCCGGAGACTCGATCATCTTTCCAGGATGGAGCACCTATGCCTTGGAAGACGGAGGATCAAACCCAGGTTGCAACAACTCCACCTCCATCACCTCCGAATGAAGACAATTAAGCTTGGGTATGGGCACTCCCCTTGGCTTGTGCCAAGCTTGGGGGAGTTTCCCCGGTATCGTATCACCATCACATCTTTTGCCTTTACCTTTTTCTTAGTTCGATCCTTTTTGGTTTTATCTTTCTCTAGTAGAATAAAGTTCTTAGTGTTCTAGGCTTGAGTTTTCCTTTGTGTCACCCCCATTGTATTTGAGCTCGTGAGTCATATAATAAAGAGTGTTTTAGTTAAGGGCCTTGCCTCATGCCATGATCTAAAGAAAAGAATAGTAAAATGATAAAAGCATGAAAGATCATGTAATGATCTTATGGGAACTGATGGCTTCACATATAAATAGAATGTTGATTGAAACTTGTTGTGGGTGGACAAACGTAGACATTGGTCATTGTTGCAATTAATAGGAAGTAATAAAGAAGGAGAGGTTCACATATAAATATATCATCTTGGGCACCATATATGATTGTGAACACTTATTAAACTATTACATGCTTAGAAGTAGATGTTGGACAAGGAAGGCAACATAATGAATCTTGTTTGCTTGGTTCTGAACAATGTTATATGACTAGAGATCCCTTAGCATGTGACGATTTCTTCCATCTCTTATCAGCCAAAACTTCCGCACTAAGTAGAGATACTACTTGTGCATCCATAAACCGTCAACCTAGTTTTGCCATGAGAGTCCACCATACCTACCTATGGATTGAAAAAGATCCTTCAAGTAAGTTGTCATTGGTGCAAGCAATAAAAATTGCTCCCCAAATATGTATGATCTATTAGTGTGTGGAAAATAAGCTTTGTACGAACCTGTGATGAGGAAGACATAAAAGTGATAGATTGCATAATAAAGTTCTTTATCACAGGAGGCAATATAAAGTGACGTACCTTCACACTAAGAGGTCACACATCCAAACCTCAAAAGCGCATGACAACCTCTGCTTCCCTCTGCGAAGGGCCTATCTTGTACCTTTAATTTTTGTCCTTAAAAGTGTCATGGTGATTGACACCAATTCCTTATTTCGCCTTTATATTGGCCAACGTCATATGCTAGGGAAAGATCTACATTCATATGTCAACTCGGAAGTAAGTATTCATGAATTATTATTGTTGACATTACCCTTGAGGTAAGTAGTTGGGAGGCGAAACTTTAAGCCCCTATCTTTCTCTGTGTCCAACTAAAACTTTGATCTCATGAGTACCACGTGAGTTGTAGCAATTGTAGAAGACGAAAGGATGATTGAGTATGTGGATTTGCTTTACAAGCTCTTACTTGACTCTTTCCGATGTTATGATAAATTGCAATTGCTTCAATGACTATAGGCTATTGGTTGTTAATTCTCAATAAGGTTCTTGATCCATACTTCACTTTGTGAAGGAATTATCACTTTAGCATAAGAGATTATATGATGATATTGTTGTTCTAATTATGATGTTGATGCCTGCTGGTTCATATCTTGTTTTGTCGACACCTCTATCTCTAAACATGTGGGCATATTTATTGATCTCGGCTTTCGCTTGAGGACAAGCGAGGTCTAAGCTTGGGGGAGTTGATACGTCCATTTTGCATCATGCTTTTATGTTGATATTTATCGCTTTATGGGCTGTTATTAAACTTCACGGTACAATACTTATGCCTTTTCTCTCTTAATTTATAAGGTTTACATGAAGAGAGAGAATGTCGGCAACTGGAATTCTGGTCCGAAAAAGGAGCAAGTTTGAGATACCTATTCTGCGCAACTCCAAAAGCCGTGAAAATCAATGAGGAATTATTTTGGAATTTCTAAAATATACCGGACGGAAGAAGTACCAGAGGGGAGCCACCAAGAGGCCACAAGCCTGCCAGGCGCGACCTACCCCCTGGCCGCGCCTAGGTGGCTTATGGGCCCCCTATTGCCCCTCTGGCTCCCATCTTTTGCTATAAGGAGGGTTTCATTCCAGAAAAAATCAGGAAGAGGCTTTCGGGAGGAATCGCCGCTGCCACGAGGCGGAACTTGAGCAAAACCAATCTAGAGCTCCGGCAGGGCTGTCCTGCCGGGGAAACTTCCCTCCCGGAGGGGGAAATCATCGCCATCGTCATCACCAACACTTCTCTCATCGGAGGGGACTCATCACCATCAACATCTTCATCAGCACCATCTCATCTCCAAACCCTAGTTCATCTCTTGTAACCAATCTCCGTCTCGCGACTCCGATTGGTACTTGTAAGGTTGCTAGTAGTGTTAATTACTCTTTGTAGTTGATGCTAGTTGGATTACTCGGTGGAAGATCATATGTTCATATCCTTGATGCTATTCAATACCTCTCTGGTCATGAACATAATTATGCTTTGTGAGTAGTTACTTTTGTTCCTGAGGACATGGGATAAGTCTCGCTATAAGTAGTAATGTGAATTTGGTATTTGTTCGATATTTTGATGCGTTGTATGTTGTTTTTCCTCTAGTGGTGTTATGTGAACGTCGACTACATAACACTTCACCATTATTTGTGTTGGGGAACGTCGCATGGGAAACAAAAAATTTCCTACGCGCACGAAGACCTATCATGGTGATGTCCATCTACGAGAGGGGATATTCGATCTACGTACCCTTGTAGATCGCATAGCAGAAGCGTTAAGAAACGCGGTTGATGTAGTGGAACGTCCTCACGTCCCTCGATCCGCCCCGCGAACCGTCCCGTGATCCGTCCCACGATCTAGTGCCGAACGGACGGCACCTCCGCGTTCAACACACGTATAGCTCGATGATGATCTCGGCCTTCTTGATCCAGCAAGAGAGACGGAGAGGTAGATGAGTTCTCCGGCAGCGTGACGGCGCTCCGGATGTTGGTGGTGATCTAATCTCGGTAGGGCTCCACCCAAGCTCCACAGAAACGCGATCTAGAGGAAAAACCGTGGAGATATGTGGTCGGGCTGCCGTGGCAAAGTTCTCTCAAATCAGCCCTAAAACCTCCGTATATATAGGTGGGAGAGGGGGGCCTTGCCTTGGGGCTCAAGGAGCCCCAAGGGGGTCGGCCGAGCCAAGGGGGGAGTCCTCCCCTTCCAAACCGAATCCAACTAGGTTTGGAAGGTGGAGTCCTTCCCCTTTTTCCCACCTCCTCTTTTTTTTCCTTTCCTCTTTGATTTTCTTCCTATGGCGCATAGGGCCTTCTTGAGCTGTCCCACCAGCCCACTAAGGGCTGGTGCGCCACCCCCAAGGCCTATGGGCTTCCCCGGGGTGGGTTGCCCCCCCCCCCGGTGAACACCCTGAACCCATTCGTCATTCCCGGTACATTCCCGGTAACTCCGAAAACCTTCCAGTAATCAAATGAGGTCATCCTATATATCAATCTTCGTTTCCGGACCATTTCGGAAACCCTCATGACGTCTGTGATCTCATCCGGGACCCCGAACAACATCCGGTAACCAACCATATAACTCAAATACGCATATAACAACATCGAACCTTAAGTGTGCAGACCCTGCGGGTTCGAGAACTATGCAGACATGACCCGAGTGACTCCTCGGTCAATATCCAATAGCGGGACCTGGATGCCCATATTGGATCCCACATATTCTACGAAGATCTTATCGTTTGAACCTCAGTGCCAAGGATTCATATAATCCCGTATGTCATTCCCTTTGTCCTTCGGTATGTTACTTGCCCGAGATTCGATCGTCAGTATCCGTATACCTATTTCAATCTCGTTTACCGGCAAGTCTCTTTACTCGTTCCGTAATACAAGATCCCGCAACTTACACTAAGTCACATTGCTTGCAAGGCTTGTGTGTGATGTTGTATTACCGAGTGGGCCCCGAGATACCTCTCCGTCACATGGAGTGAAAAATCCGAGTCTCGATCCATACTAACTCAACGATCACCTTCGGAGATACCTGTAGAGCATCTTTATAGTCACCCAGTTACGTTGCGACGTTTGATACACACAAAGCATTCCTCCGGTGTCAGTGAGTTATATGATCTCATGGTCATAGGAACAAATACTTGACACGCAGAAAACAGTAGCAACAAAATGACACGATCAACATGCTACGTCTATTAGTTTGGGTCTAGTCCATCACGTGATTCTCCTAATGACGTGATCCAGTTATCAAGCAACAACACCTTGTTCATAATCAGAAGACCCTGACTATCTTTGATCAACTGGCTAGCCAACTAGAGGCTTGCTAGGGACAGTATTCTGTGTATGTATCCACACATGTATATAAGTCTTCATTCAATACAATTATAGCATGGATAATAAACGATTATCTTGATACAGGAATTATAATAATAACTATATTTATTATTGCCTCTAGGGCATAATTCCAACAGTCTCCCACTTGCACTAGAGTCAATAATCTAGCCCTCACATCATCATGCGAATTACATTGTAATAAATCTAACACCCATACAGTTCTGGTGTTGATCATGCTTTGCCCGTGGAAGAGGTTTAGTCAGCGGGTCTGCTACATTCAGATCCGTGTGCACTTTGCATATATTTACGTCCTCCCCTTCGACGTAGTCGCGGATGAGGTTGAAGTGTCGTCTGATGTGTCTGGTCTTCTTGTGAAACCGTGGTTCCTTTGCTAAGGCAATGGCACCCGTGTTGTCACAAAACAAGGTTATTGGATTCAGTGCGCTCGGCACCACTCCAAGATCCGTCATGAACTGCTTCATCCACACACCCTCCTTAGCCGCCTCCGAGGCAGCCATGTACTCCGCTTCACATGTAGAATCTGCTACGACGCTTTGCTTGGAACTGCACCAGCTTACCACACCCCCATTAAGAATAAATACGTATCCGGTCTGCGACTTAGAGTCGTCCGGATCTGTGTCAAAGCTTGCATCGACGTAACCCTTTACGGCGAGCTCTTCGTCACCTCCATACACGAGAAACATCTCCTTAGTCCTTTTCAGGTACTTCAGGATATTCTTGACCGCCGTCCAGTGATCCACCCCTGGATTACTCTGGAACCTGCCTGCCATACTTATGGCCAGGCTAACGTCCGGTCTAGTGCACAACATTGCATACATGATAGAACCTATGGCTGAAGCATAGGGGTCGGTGCTCATATGCTCTCTATCCTTATCAGTTGCTGGGCACTGAGTCTTACTCAATCTCGTACCTTGTAAAACTGGCAAGAACCCTTTCTTGGACTGTTCCATTTTGAACCTCTTCAAAACTTTATCAAGGTATGTGCTTTGTGAAAGTCCTATCAGGCGTTTTGATCTATCCCTATAGATCTTAATGCCTAGAATGTAAGCAGCTTCTCCTAGGTCCTTCATAGAGAAACTTTTATTCAAGTAATCCTTTATGCTCTCCAAAAACTCTACGTTGTTTCCAATCAGCAATATGTCATCCACATATAATATTAGAAACGCCACAGAGCTCCCACTCACTTTCTTGTAAATACAAGATTCTCCAACCACTTGTATAAACCCAAATGCTTTGATCACCTCATCAAAGCGTTTGTTCCAACTCCGAGATGCTTGCACCAGTCCATAAATGGATCGCTGGAGCTTGCACACCTTGTCAGCATTCTTAGGCTCGACAAAACCTTCGGGTTGCATCATATACAACTCTTCCTTAAGGAAACCGTTAAGGAACGCCGTTTTGACATCCATCTGCCAGATTTCATAATCGAAAAATGCAGCTATTGCTAACATGATTCTGACGGACTTAAGCATCGCTACGGGTGAGAATGTCTCATCGTAGTCAACTCCTTGAACTTGTGAAAAACCCTTTGCCACAAGTCGAGCTTTATAAACGGCCACATTGCCGTCAGCGTCCGTCTTCTTCTTAAAGATCCATTTGTTCTAAATAGCCTTGCGGCCCTCAGGTAGTACTTCCAAAGTACACACTTTGTTCTCATACATGCATCCTATCTAGGACTTCATGGCTTCTAGCCATTTGTTGGAATCTGGGCCCACCATTGCTTCTTCATAATTTGCAGGTTCATTGTTGTCTAACAACATGATTGACAAAACTGGATTACCGTACCACTCTGGAGCAGCACGTGGTCTCGTCGACCTGCGTGGTTCGACAGGAACTTGAACCGGAGTTTCATGATCATCATCATTAACTTCCTCCTCAACTGGCGTCGCAACGACAGAGGTTTCCCCTTGCCCTGTGCCACCATCTAGAGGGATGAGAGGTTCGACAACCTCATCAAGTTCTATCTTCCTCCCACTCAAGTCCAGGCGGTGTCAACTGTGAAACAATTCCACATTGTCTTTAAGTGAGCACCAAACTCGAACTCAGATATTCACCCCCACGATCAGACCGTAGGAACTTGATCTTCTTGTTACGATGATTTTCAACTTCACTCTAAAATTGCTTGAACTTTTCAAATGTTTCAGACTTGTGCTTCATTAAGTAGACATAACCATATCTACTCAAATCGTCAGTGAAGGTGAGAAAATAACGATATCCGCCGCGTGCCTCTATGCTCATCGGACCGCACACATCGGTATGTACGATTTCCAACAAGTCACCGGCACGCTCCATTGTTCCGGAGAACGGAGTTTTAGTCATCTTGCCCATGAGGCATGGTTCGCACGTGTCAAGTGAATCAAAGTCAAGGGACTCCAAAAGTCCATCGGCATGGAGTTTCTTCATGCGCTTTACACCAATATGACCTAAGTGGCAGTGCCACAAAAATATGGCGCTATCATTGTTAACTCTAACTCTTTTGGTCTCAATGTTATGTATATGTGTATCACTATCAAGATTCAATATGAACAATCCTCTCACATTGGGTGCATGACCATAAAAGATGTTACTCATAGAAATAGAACAACCATTATTCTTTGACTTAAAAGAGTAACCGTCTCGCAATAAACAAGATCCAGATATAATGTTCATGCTCAACGCAGGCACGAAATAACAATTATTCAAGTTCATAACTAATCCTGATGGTAACTGAAGTGAAACTGTGCCGACGGCGATTGCATCATCCTTGGAACCATTTCCTACGCGCATCGTCACTTCATCTTTCGCCAGCCTTCGTCTATTCCGCAGTTCCTATTTCGAGTTGCAAATATGAGCAACAGAACCGGTATCGAATACCCAGGCACTACTACGAGAGCCGGTTAAGTACACATCAATAACATGTATATCAAATATACCTGATTTTTCTTTGGCCGCCTTATTATCAGCCAGATACTTGGGGCAGTTGCGCTTCGAGTGACCCATACCCTTGCAATAGTAGCACTCTGTTTCAGGCTTAGGTCCAGCTTTGGGTTTCTTCGTCGGATTGGCAACAGGCTTGCCGCTCTTCTTTGAATTACCCTTCTTGTCTTTGTCGTTTCTCTTGAAACTAGTGGTCTTATTCACCATCAACACTTGATGCTCTTTACGGAGTTCAGACTCTACGACTTTCAGCATCGCAAACAACTCGCCGGGTGACTTGTTCATCCCTTGCATGATGTAGTTCAACACAAAGCCCTTATAGCTTGGCGGCAGTGATTCAAGGATTCTGTCAGTGATAGCCTCTTGCGGGAGTTCAATCCCCAACTCAGCTAGACGGTTTGAGTACCCAGACATTTTGAGCACATGTTCACTGACAGACGAATTCTCCTCCATCTTGCAAGCATAGAATTTATCGGAGGTCCCATACCTCTCGATCCGGGCGTTCTTCTGAAAGATAAACTTCAACTCCTGGAACATCTCATATGCTCCATGAAGCTCAAAGCCATACAAGACTGCACATTGAACTACTGAGTAGTCCTCCTTACGTGTTAACCAAGCGTTCTTAACATCCGGGTCAGCCGTAGCGGGTGGTTCATCTCCTAGCGCAGCATTAAGGACATAATCCTTCTTCCCAGCTTGTAAGATTAGCTTAAGATTACGAGCCCAGTCTACAAAGTTGCTTCCATCATCTTTCAACTTAGCTTTCTCTAGGAACGTATTAAAATTCAGGGTGACTGTCGCGTGAGCCATGATCTACAACACAAATATATTCAAAGTGGACTTAGACTATGTTCAAGATAATTAGAGTTTAACTTAATCAAATTACTTGCTAAACTCCCACTCAAAAAGTACATCTCTCTAGTCATTTGAGTGGTTCATGACCCACTTACACTAGCTCAAGTCCGATCATCACGTGAGTTGAGTATAGTTTCAGTGGTAAGCATCCCTATGCTAATCATATCATCTATATGATTCATGATCGACCTTTCGGTCTCATGTGTTCCAAGGCCATGTCTGCACATGCTAGGCTCGTCAAGCTTAACCCGAGTGTTCCGGGTGTGCAACTGTTTTGCACCCGTTGTATGTGAACGTTGAGTCTATCACACCCGATCATCACGTGGTGTATCGAAGCGACGAACTGTAGCAACGGTGCACAGTCGGGGAGAACACAATTTCGTCTTGAAATTTTAGTGAGAGATCACCTCATAATGCTACCGTCGTTCTAAGCAAAATAAGGTGCATAAAAGGATTAACATCACATTCAATTCATAAGTGACATGATATGGCCATCATCACGTGCTCCTTGATCTCCATCAACAAAGCACCGACACGATCTTCTTGTCACCGGCGCCACACCATGAGCTCCATCAACGTGTCGCCATCGGGGTTGTCGTGCTACTCATGCTATTACTACTAAAGCTATATCCTAGCAAAATAGTAAACGCATCTGCAAGCACAAACGTTAGTTTAAAGACAGCCCTATGGCTCCTGCCGGTTGCCGTACCATCGACTTGCAAGTCGATATTATCTATTACAACATGATCATCTCATACATCCAATATATCACATCACATCGCTGGTCATATCACATCACAAGCATACCCTCCAAAAACAAGTTAGACGTCCTCTAATTTTGTTGTTGCATGTTTTACGTGGTGACCATGGGTATCTGGTAGGATCGCATCTTACTTACGCAAACACCACAACGGAGATATATGAATTGCTATTTAACCTTATGCAAGGATCTCCTTGGTCAAATCCGATTCAACTAAAGTTGGAGAAACAGACACTTGCCAGTCATCTTTGAGCAACGGGGTTACTCGTAGCGATGAAACCAGTCTCTCGTAAGCGTACGAGTAATGTTGGTCCAAGCCGCTTCAATCCAACAATACCGCGGAATCAAGAAAAGACTAAGGAGGGCAGTAAAACGCACATCACTGCCAACAAAAACTTTTGTGTTCTACTCGAGAAGACATCTACGCATGAACCTAGCTCATGATGCCACTGTTGAGGAACGTCGCATGGGAAACAAAAAATTTCCTACGCGCACGAAGACCTATCATGGTGATGTCCATCTACGAGAGGGGATATTCGATCTACGTACCCTTGTAGATCGCACACCAGAAGCGTTAATAAACGCGGTTAATGTAGTGGAACGTCCTCACGTCCCTCGATACGCCCCGCGAACCGTCCCGCGATCCGTCACGCGATCTAGTGCCGAACGGACGGCACCTCCGCGTTCAGCACACGTACAGCTCGACGATGATCTCGGCCTTCTTGATCCAGGAAGAGAAACGGAGAGGTAGATGAGTTCTCCGGCAGCGTGACAGCGCTCCGGAGGTTGCTGGTGAGGTAATCTCGGCAGGGCTCCGCCCGAGCTCCGCAGAAACGCGATCTAGAGGAAAAACCGTGGAGATATGTGGTCGGGCTGCCGTGGCAAAGTTGTCTCAAATCAGCCCTAAAACCTCCGTATATATAGGTGGGAGAGGGTGGGGCTTGCCTTGGGACTCAAGGAGCCCCAAGGGGGTCGGCCGAGTCAAGGGGGGGAGTCCTCCCCTTCCAAACCGAATCCAACTAGATTTGGAAGGTGGAGTCCTTCCCCTTTTTCCCACCTCCTCCTTTTTTTCCTTTCCTCTTTGATTTTCTTCCTATGGCGCATAGGGCCTTCTTGGGCTGTCCCACCAGCCCACTAAGGGCTGGTGCGCCACCCCCAAGGCCTATGGGCTTCCCCGGGGTGGGTTCCCCCCCCCCCCCCCCCCGCCCCCGGTGAACACCCGGAACCCATTCGTCATTCCCGGTACATTCCCGGTAACTCCGAAAACCTTCCGATAATCAAATGAGGTCATCCTATATATCAATCTTCGTTTCCAGACCATTCCGGAAACCCTCGTGACGTCCGTGATCTCATCCGGGACCCCGAACAACATTCGGTAACCAACCATATAACTCAAATACGCATATAACAACGTCGAACCTTAAGTGTGCAGACCCTGTGGGTTCGAGAACTATGCAGACATGACCCGAGTGACTCCTCGGTCAATATCCAATAGCGGGACCTGGTCGCCCATATTGGATCCCACATATTCTACGAAGATCTTATTGTTTGAACCTCAGTGCCAAGGATTCATATAATCCCGTATGTCATTCCCTTTGTCCTTCGGTATGTTACTTGCCCGAGACTCGATCGTCAGTATCCGTATACCTATTTCAATCTCGTTTACCGGCAAGTCTCTTTACTCGTTCCGTAATACAAGATCCCGCAACTTACACTAAGTCACATTGCTTGCAAGGCTTGTGTGTGATGTTGTATTACCGAGTGGGCCCCGAGATACCTCTCCGTCACATGGAGTGACAAATCCCAGTCTCGATCCATACTAACTCAACGAACACCTTCGGAGATACCTGTAGAGCATCTTTATAGTCACCCAATTACGTTGCGACGTTTGATACACACAAAGCAATCCTCCGGTGTCAGTGAGTTATATGATCTCATGGTCATAGGAACAAATACTTGACACGCAGAAAACAGTAGCAACAAAATGACACGATCAACATGCTACGTCTATTAGTTTGGGTCTAGTCCATCACGTGATTCTCCTAATGACGTGACCCAGTTATCAAGAAACAAGACCTTGTTCATAATCAGAAGACCCTGACTATCTTTGATCAACTGGCTAGCCAACTAGAGGCTTGCTAGGGATAGTGTTTTGTCTATGTATCCACACATGTATATAAGTCTTCATTCAATACAATTATAGCATGGATAATAAACGATTATCTTGATACATGAATTATAATAATAACTATATTTATTATTGCCTCTAGGGCATAATTCCAACAATTTGGGCCTGGAGGAAGGCATTGGGAAGTAATAAGTAGATGATGGGTTGCTAGAGTGACAGAAGCTTAAACCCTAGTTTATGTGTTGCTTTGTAAGGGGCTGATTTGGATCCACTAGTTTAATGCTATGGTTAGGCTTTGTCTTAATTCTTCTTTCGTAGTTGCAGATGCTTGCGAGAGGGGTTAATCATAAGTGGGATGTTTGTCCAAGTAAGGGCAACACCCAAGCACCGGTCCACCCACATATCAAACTATCAAAGTAGCGAACGCGAATCATATGAACATGATGAAAACTAGCTTGATAGAAATTCCCATGTGTCCTCGGGAGCGCTTTACCTCCTATAAGAGTTTGTCCAGGCTTGTCCCTTGCTACAAAAGGGATTGGGCCACTTTGCTACACCTTTTTCACTATTGTGACTTGCTACTTGCTACGGATCATCTTATCACACAACTATCTGTTACCGATAATTTTAGTGCTTGCAGAGAATATCTTGCTGAAAACCACTTGTCAGTTCCTTCTGCTCCTCGTTGGGTTCGACACTCTTACTTATAGGAAGGACTAATATAGATCCCCTACACTTGTGGGTCATCAACTGGCATGCCAAAAAACCAAAATAAAAACCAAGAGTGTAAAGCATACGACACAGACCTTGATTTTATTCTAGGTTTGCTGCTATGATTGCAGATTTCGAGGGCCCAAAAGCAGATACAGCCAAGTACAAGAAGGTGTCAACAATTGATGCGGCCTCCAAGAAAGATTTGTATCCAGGTTGTAAAAAGAAATATTCCAAGTTGAGTGTCACACTAGAGCTTCTTAGATTTAAAGCAGAAAGCGGTCTGTCAAACAAGGCATCCATAGAGTTGTTGAGTCTTTTCAAAGACATTCTTTGAGAAGATAATGTGCTCCCCAAAAGCATGAATGAAGCGAGGAAAGTTGTTTGTCCATTTGAACTTGAAGTCCAGAAGATGCATGCTTGTGTGAATGATTGTATGTTGTATCGTGGCACCTACAAATATTTCCGTTCGTGTCCCATATGCAAGCATGCATGATACAAGCGCGGGAAAGCAAAGGACCAGTATAAAACGAATGAAGAGATCAAAAAAGGAAACTCATTCAGGTTTGTTTCTTACTTGGCCGTAATTCCAAGTTTGAAGCGTTTGTTTAGAAAATCCTAGAGAGGCAAAGAGGTTGTGGTGGCATCATGTTGAGCGAACTATGAATAAATATATGAGGCACCCAAAAGATGGGGCTGAGTGGGAACAAATCATGGAGAGTTTTAAAGATTTTGCATAGGAACCTATAAAAATATGGCTAGGGCAGCGTATTGACAGATTTAATCCATTTGGCGATATGATCACCCAACACAACACTTGGCCAATGCTTCTCTGCATATATAACCTTCCTCCTTGGTTGTGTATGAAAAAAAATACATCATGATGTCGATGATTATCCAAGGCCCGAAGCAACCTGGAAATGATATCGACATTTACTTTCATCTATTGGTAGAAGAACTGATGACATTGTGGAAGCCTGGTGTGAACTGTTATGATGCCTATGGAAAGGAGTTTTTCTGCTACATGTGTTGCTGCTGCATACTGCTACGGCTACAAAAGACCTTCCCTGGCAACAACGCCAGAAATCCTTTTGCTGCTGGTTATGCCTATAGGGACTTCCTTGGCAGATATGCAAAGGATTCCCCCGCGGCCTTGGAGCCTTGCATTGGTGTTCCCTTGAAGAGGAAAGGGTGATGTAGCACAGCGGCGGTAATTATTTCCCTCAGTTTGAGAACCAAGGTATCAATCCAGTAGGAGGATCGCGTCAAGTCACAAGTACCTGCACAAACACAAAGAGCTTGCACCCAACGCTATGAAGGGGTTGCCAATCCCTTATAGATTGTTTGCAAAGTGAGAACTGAAAGCAAAAAGTAAACAAAGCAAAGTAAAAGTGAATGTGGAGACGATAGTTGTGAATAGACTCGGGGGTCGTACTGTTCACTAGTGGCTTCTCTCATGAAAGCAAGTAGACGGTGGGTGAACGAATTACTGTCGAGCAATTGATAGAACCGCGCAAAGTCATGACGTTATCTATGGAAATGATCATATTTATAGGCATCACGTCCAAAAGAAGTAGACCGATACTTTCTGCATCTACTACTATTACTCCACACGTCGACCACTATCCAGCATGCATCTAGTGTATTGAGTTCATAAGAACAGAGTAACGCCTTAAGCAAGATGACATGATGTAGATGGACAATCTCAAATCTTGATGAAAGCCCATCTTGTTATCCTTGAAGGCAACAACACGATGCGTGCCTTGCTGCCCCTTCTGTCACTGGGAAAGGTCACCGCACGGTATGAACCCAAAACCAAGCACTTCTCCCATTGCAGGAATCATAGATCTAGTTGGCCAAACAAAACCCAAGACTCGGAGAGACTTACAAGGATATCAAATCATGCATATAAGAAATCAGCAAAGACTCAAATATAATTCATAGATAATCTGATCACAAATCCACAATTCATCGGATCTCGACAAACACACCGCCAAAGAGGATTACATCAGATAGATCTCCATGAAGATCATGGAGAACTTTGTATTGAAGATCCAAGAGAGAGAAGAAGCCATCTAGCTACTAACTACGGACCCGTAGGTCTGAAGTGGACTACTCACAAGTCATTGGAGAGGCGATGATGTTGATATAGAGGCCCTCCAACTCCAAAGTCCCCTCCGGCAGGGCACCGGGAAGGGTCTCCAGATGAGATCTCGCGGAAATGGAAGCTTGTGGCGGCGGAAAAGTGGTTTCGTGGACGCCTTGATTTTTTCTGGGATTTTAGGGAATATATAGGCCAAATAGCTAGGGCAGGGGAGCGCCAGGGAGGCCACAAGCGTGGTTGCCGCGGGCCCCCCTGGCCGCGGTGTCAGGGCTTGTGGTCTCCCTGTGGGCCTCCTACCTTGGCCCTCAAGTCCCCCGATCTTCTTCTGTTTTGGAAAAATTCATTTCGGGGATTTTATTCCGTTTGGACTCCGTTCCAAAATCAGATCTGAATAGAGTCAAAAACACAGAAAAAACAGGAACTGGCACTTGGCACTGAATTAATAAGTTAGTCCCAAAAAAGATATAAAAGGTATATAAAACATCCAAAGTTGACAAGATAACAACATGAAACCATCAAAAATTATAGATACGTTTGAGACGTATCGCATACTATTCAATATATGACAGCATTAGGCAACACTTCGGGGCAGAAAACAAAGGGGTCAGTAGGATGTGTCACATGCATGGATAGGATAGAGAGTAGATTTCTTTCCAACTCGCACAAAACCATGCAGTTGCATCATCGTAGGTTCTTAAGGAGAGATCACCCTTACCGAACAATGACAACTCAATTTGATGGTACACTAAAGAAAGGAACGAGCCCAAGACCCTATGATGGGAAGGTAGTCCACGTCATGGTTAAAAATATGAAAGTTGTGCTTGGTAAGTGATCATGTTTGATGTAAAAAAGAACACCCAGGGACCAAGTGTTTAAGAAGAAATCAATGTTCTGGGAATTACCTTATTGGGAGTTCCTAAGTGTATGTCACTACATTGATGTCATGCACGTAGAGTAGAATGTCTGTGAAAGCATCCTTGGTACTCTCCTCAAGATTGAAGGCAAAAGAAAGGATGGTGATGGTGCATGACTCGATATGCTTGGTGATCAATCAGAACGCATGAATGAAGGAGAAGATGATGGCAAATTGCTCCACCTACACCAGAGTTATAACTTCACTGCAACAAAAGTAAAAGGGTTCTTCGATTTTTTGTCGTCAATTAAGACACCCTCTTCCTACCCCGAAAACATCAGAAGTCTCGTGGATAAGAGCTTGCCTAAAAATAAGTTGTCTCATATGAAGTCACATGATTGCCACGCAAATCCTCCCGATGTCGATAGGGAATATGATGCACACGCACATAATAAACACACTTATTGATCTTTCTAATTTCTTTAACAAACTATGGCATAAGGTGGTAGATATTGAAGAGTTGGATCGTATGCAAGCTGATTTTGCAACAATATTGTCAAACTTAGAGATGTTCTTCCCACTGTCATTCTTTGATGTCATGGTCCTTATCATTGTGCACATTGTCGACGAGATAAAGTATTATGGTCATGTGTTTCTTTGCAACATGTATCCCTTCGAGCGGTATATGGGAATATTGAAGCACTATTGTCGGAACTGATGTCATCCAGAGGCAAGAATCCTACAAGGTTATACCGTGGAGGAGATGGTTGAGTTTTGCACCGATTACATGAAACTTAGACCTACTGGTGTGCCCCTGTCTCGCCACGAGGGAAGGCTAGCTAGTAAGCCGGTCCTTACTGGCATGCGAATTTGTCCACCCGAAGAAACGGTCGGTCAAGCCCATTTAATGGTACTACTGAACAGCCTGATACTCGACACTTATGGTGCAGAACACATGAAGGAGATACGACGAAGCAATTACCCAATGTGCTTTCACCAACTGTCGAGACAAATGCAAACAATAAGGTCTATGTAAGATGGCTGAAGGATCGCTTGGCACGCGGATCCAATCATGACCTTGCAACGTGGTTGGCACAAAAGCAATCAACGGCGATTGTGAAGTACCAAGCATATGACATAAATGGAAACACGTTATACACTGAAGAACATGATAGTAAGACCTCATATCAGAACAAATCTGTTAGAATAGAATGCCTAACTATAGATGATGATGGTAAACAAGTGTACTATGGGACCATCAAAGAGATTATGAAGCTTGACTATGTGGAATTGAAGGTGGCATTATTCATGTGCAGATGGGTCCCTCTTGGTAGCATAAAGGTTGGTGCTTACAGGAAGACGTATGTTGACTATAGAAATATTGCATATCACAAGGACCCATTTATTCTTGCCAGCGATGCTACCCAGATTTTCTATGTGCCAAACACCTTGCATAAGCACTGCCATGCAGTGATGTATGGCAAGAGGAGGATACTAGGCGTCGAGAATGTTGGTGTTAAACATGAGTGCAATCAATATGATGAGTTGCCACCTGAGGGGCCACACGACATAAAAGAGGAGAAGCGTAAAATCAACAGAAAAACTAAGTTCAGTAGGGGTCAACCTAATGATCGTGATCGCCCCATGTACATGGGAATTAATTCAAAAAAGTAATCATTATGTGTATTGTACTGAATTGTTGCATGTACTAAATCATGAACGATGTGTACTAAGTTCGTTCTATTAGAAGTTTTGCATGTACTTTATTGTGAGGTATGCATGGCCTTATGTTGATCTAGATTAATATGTTGTCAACCCTAGAAGGGAATTTGAACTATGTATGATCATTTACCCTATAGCTAGAATGCTTAGTTGATCTCACTCTTGTATGTATGAACTGAACATGCAGTGTGGTCACCAATTGCACACAGTTCATTCACTCAAGCCATGTGCCTCCCAAACCGTGGCTCATGACCCCTAATGCATGTAACGTGAGTCGTGCGTTATGATTGGCCAAACCCCCATTCACACGGATCGCTAGTCAACACCGTAGGATGCACCATGATCGAACATCAGTCCTTATCCATCTCGTCAACACACATTGTTGAAGTTGGGATTTGATTTAAATGCATTAAATCCCCATTAGTGCAAAAAATGTCTTAAATATAGCAAACGAGCCCATAAATGTGCCAGAAAATCAAACCTAGCGCATAATGATGAATGACTACCATACAGAAAAATTGGAGTCGACGTGATCAACACACCGTTGATTGGAGTTCAATTTGCCACTTCTCCCCTTGGAACTATGATCCTTCTAGTGAGATGCTCATACGTCTCCAACGTATCTATAATTTTTTATGGTTTCATGCTATGATATTGTCAAACTTTGGATGTTTTGTATGCCTTTTATATCTTTTTTGGGACTAACTTATTAACTCAGTACCAAGTGTCAGTTCCTGTTTTTTTCATGTTTTTGACCCCTTTCAGAGGAGGATTTTAAACGGAGTCCAAATGGAACGAAACTTCCAAAAAGATTTTTTTCCAAAACAGAAGAAGATCGGGAAGCCTGAGAATCAGGGAAGGGGGCCACCAGGGACCCCACAATCCCCCTAGCCGCGCCCAGGGGGGCCCACGCCTCCCATGTCTTTCGCCGATATATTTCCTAAAATCCCAGAAAAAATCAAGAGACCATCAAAAGTACTTTTCCGCCGCCGCAAGCTTCTGTCTCCGCAAGATCCCATCTGGGGCACGTTCTGGTGCCCTGCCGGAGGGGGGATTCGGATACGGAGGGCTTCTTCATCAACACCATGACCTCTTCGATGATGCGTGAGTAGTTCGCCATAGACCTACGGGTCCATAGCTAGTAGCTAGATGGCCTTTTCTCTCTCTTGGATCTTCAATACAAAGTTCTCCGTGATCTTCATGGAGATCTATCTGATGTAATCTTCTTTTGCGGTGTGTTTGTCGAGATCCGATGGATTGTGGATTTATGATCATATTATCTATGAATCTTATTTGAGTTTTTTCTGATCTCTTATATGCATGATTTCATATCCTTGTAATTCTCTTCGAGTTGTGGGTTTTTTTTGGCCAGCTTGATTTATGATTCTTGCAATGAGAGAAGTGCTTGGTTTTGGGTTCATACCGTGCGGTGAACTCACCCAGTGACAGAAGGGGTAGCGAGGCACGCATCATGTTGTTGCCATCAAGGGTAAAAAGATGGGGTTTTCATCATTGGTTTGAGTTTATCCCTCTACATCATGTCATCTTGCTTAAGGCATTACTCTGTTCGTCATGAACTCAATACACTAGATGTATGCTAGATAGCGGTCGATGTGTGGAGTAATAGTAGTAGATGCATAAAGTATCGGACTACTTGTCTCGAACGTGATGCCCATATGTATGATCATTGCGTTAGATATCGTCATGACTTTGCGCGGTTCTATCAATTGCTTGACAGTAATTTGCTCACCCACCGTAATATTTGCTATTTTGAGAGAAGCCTCTAGTGAACACTATGGTCCCCGGGTCTACTCCACACCATATTTCCAGCCTTACTCTTTTTCTTCGTTGCACTTTCCGCCTTCAGATCTCACTTTGCAATCAATCTTGAAGGGACTCACAAACCCTTTATAGCGTTGGGTGCAAGCTCTTTTTTGTTTGCGCAGTTACTCTGGACTTGACGAGATTCTCCTATTGGATTGATACCTTGGTTCTTAAATTGAGGGAAATACTTACCGCTCCTGTGCTGCATCACCCTTTCCTCTTCAAGGGAAAAACAAACGCAAGCAAGTCTCCGTCAACGTATCAAATTTTGGCGTTGTTGTTTGAGAAGTAGCACATGCTATGGTTTCCAAGGAGCGGTCATCGTAACTTGTGCCAAAATTTACCAAAACATTTCCACGTTGTCTCGAGATCACGCCACAATGACACACTGATTTTCGTGATTTCCTGAGTCCGTCTGCATTTCCATTAATTAAATTACTGACATTTATTGTGTAGGTGGACGCATCTCCCATCCGAAATGTTTGGAAATTCTTATCATTGCTTGGACAATGACGAAAATCATGCGAAGTTACACCCTGATACGTCCCAAACGTATCTATAATTTATGCTTGTTCCATGATCTTTTGGGTGACATTGTTATATGTTTTGCTACACTTTTATATCATTTTACACATATTTGGACTAACCTACTAACTCAGTGCACCCAGTTCCAGTTTCTCTCTGCTGATGTCTATTTTGCAGGGGATTTTACCCAATTTTCTGAAGCCCGAAAAAATCCAGAATATATTTATATATAATCAGCGAAACAGAAGCTTCCGGATCACATGATCAAGGCATCTATGTAATTCTCTTGCTATTGCTATGCTCGGTTTGTTGGGATCCGATGGATCATGAGATTATGTTCAGATTGTTATGATTTATATATTTGATTATCCTTTTATATTATGTTCCTTAGTGATTCATGTATGTTCTCCGTTGCTTTTTATTGCTTTGGCCAAGTACTAGATCGTAACTCCAAGACGGAGCGTTATGCATGATTGTGGGTTCGGGCCCCTCGATGTCTAGCTTGAGTGATAGAAACATGAAACTAGGGGATGTGCTTGTTGCCACCAGGGAGAAAACAACAGTGCTTGTGACCACGGTTGCAAGGATTGTTTACCATATGCATAGTTCGTTAATGCAGTTGTCCGTTGCTTTGAGTTTACACTTTGGGTGGGGCTCGCAACTTAATACCAGAGAGGTGTTCTGGATAGATACCTCAAGGTGGATTATTAGTAAGTAGATGCTGATGAATAAACGGTCTACTTGTCTTGGCGTACTGCCCATTACTATTGAACCTCTAACTATCAAGGAGCATAATTAGCATTGCGGTGCGATCATAATTCTGTCAATTTCCCAACTGTGATTTGTTTACCCTAGCATAGTTGTTTATCGTATTTTGGGAGAGAGACATCACTAGTGAACATCATGTGACTCCGGTCCATATCACCATCATTGTTTACACCTCCATCATTTACCGCATTCATTTACTTTTTCATTGCAACCACTATTACCTTCCCGCTTGTGTTTCGATCCTTTGCAAACTACAAGGCCGGAGAGATTGAAAACCTCTCTGTACTCGTTGGGAGAAAAGTTATTTGTTGTGTGTGCAGGTGCACGTCTTCTGCTGACCAGGGCAAGAGACACCTACTTGTTGATCCTAGGAGTCCTCCTGATTCGATAAACCTTACAGTCTCCGTGTAAGGGAAATTTGCTGCTTACTACATCTCCACCTTCCACTTGGGGTATCCAACGAAGGGTGAGAAGTATATACATCAACTCGACATCAAGCGAATTTCTAGAGCCGTTGCCGGGGACTCCAGTCTTCAAGATAAGGGAGTTGCACATTATCTTTTAACTTTGCTTTTTAGACTTGTTAGTTTGCTTTTCATGATTGGCATGACTAGTAAGGATTATGGACAACTCTGCTCTTGGTTTGTTGCTTGTGGGTAACAGCTCCTTTGCTATTGTTGTGGAGAAGCCTCCCCCACCTACGTAAATTGTGCCCTTTAAAATACCAACTGGTATTATTGATTGTGTCTTGGCTAATCGATATGTAGGAGATAGACATCCAGGCGAACACTTGTTATATCTTTCACAACTATGCTCCTTATTTAAGCTTGCAGGTATATCAATGGATTTTGTTATGATAAAGCTATTCTCTCTATCATTAAAGGATAATGCTTTGGATTGGTATAGGCTTCTTGATAACTCTCATTTGCTATATTGGCAAGATCTTATGCCTCTCTTTTATGCAAAGTTTGATCCTCTTCATGAAATACATCGAGACAAGAACTATATTTATAAGTTTTGTCTCGTGACACAGAAAATATAGCTCAAGTTTGGGGGAGACTGAAAACTTTAATGCTAAAATGTCCTAACCATGGGCTCCCCAAAGATTATGCTTATGTGGAGAGTAAGAGTACCTTTTTGCCTATGGATCATGGTAACAATGCTTTATGTAATACTTATATTGTTGAGTTTATTCATGATCCCACTGAAAATTATTATGAGAAGGGAACATATGCTTATAGATATTTCAATAATATCAAG
Source organism: Hordeum vulgare subsp. vulgare (assembly GCF_904849725.1). Lineage (NCBI taxonomy): Eukaryota > Viridiplantae > Streptophyta > Magnoliopsida > Poales > Poaceae > Hordeum > Hordeum vulgare. The sequence goes on from NC_058520.1 coordinate 123,781,038, forward strand.
TTCCCTCTCTTTATGTTGAAGGTTTTGAAGCTGCACTTGTTTTGCCTTCCTATGCTTATTGCTTTGTGCTTGAATGAATCATTCTATTGCAATATTCCTATGCATAGGAAGCATGTTAGACTTAAATGTGTTCGATATTTTCTTCTTTATGCTCTCTTTTGTTCTACAAATCTTATTCCTATGAGAGCATCATTAAAATCTTAAGCCTATATTTATGGCTATAAAGAAAGAGCTCTAGGGATACAACCCTTGTTATCTTAACTTTGAGTTTTTACTTTCTGTTTTAGTGGTGTTGATGTGTGTTACTACTGTAGCAACATCATTGTATCTTTATTTTTAAGTTTCGTGCCAACTTATAGCCTTCAATTGCAAGAAAGTTCCAAGTTATAGCCTCCGATTGCAAGAAAGTTCCAAGTTATAGCCTCCGATTGCAAGAAAGTTCAAAAATTGTGACATGCTGTCGAGAAACAGATTCTGTCTGCCTCACGGAAAAATTCACCAAAAATCACCAGATCATCTTTTTGATCTGAATTTTTATAATAGCATGCTCAATATAATTTTATTTCTGGCATATGTTCTGAGTTTTTTATTTGAGTTGCAGAAGTGCCCCGAATAAATTATTTACTACCTGTTGTTCTGTTTTTCACAGATTCTGCCATGTTTTGTGTTTTCATTGTTTTGCGAATCCTAAGCTTGCTTTTTATTTGCAATTTTTTTGGCAATCATGAGAATCATTATATTTTCATGAAGATCTTTATTTCCAGCAGGTACTGAATTATTTTATTAAGGGAACTAACCACTCTAATCAGCTTATGATGAGTTTTGTATGAAGGGAGTTTTCAGGTATGCGATCAGAGAGATGATGAAAGAAGATACACGAGTGTCAAGTGCTCAAGCTTGGGGATGCCCCCATGCACCCCAATAAATATTAAAAGGAGACTCAGGCGTCTAAGCTTGGGGATGCCCCCGCCGATCCCCTACTCTATCAACAATCATGAGTTCGTCCATCTCCATGTTATATGTTTATCACTTCATATGATATGTGCTATGCTTGGAGCGTCCCGCTATTTGCTTTTTAGTTTGTTTTAGTTTTGCTTGCCGTTCATAACAAGTCGGAACCTAGCCTACCTTGTTTGGTAGAGACACACGCTCCATTCCACTCTAGAACATAACATAGCTTTTCATGCTTATCTTTTTGGTGTGTTCTTCATCTTCTCGTAGCTACTGTCATGCTTAGCTCTTAGTTTTCATGCTTATCTTTTAAGAGCTGTTATTTAGGTTGATTTTGGAACTCTCTTGATATATCATGCTTATCTTGTTTAGAGAGTTGGCTTGTTGCACTGAGTTGTGTGTCTTGCATAAGTAGGTAACTGAGATTGCTATTTAAGTATAGTAGTAACCTGCAATAGTTTTGACGTATTGATTTGAGTAATGTTTGGACTATTAGTGCCAAGAGCTTGAGCCTATTAGTGATAGGTGTCATATTTTTGGAAATCCGTGTGTTTTTCAAAAACTAAAAATTAGTTAAGAACTCTAGCTACTAAATTGATCGCTAACCTCTCAAGGGGTTGGAATATATAGAGTACCCTCACGTTACCATGAGTCGAGTATGTACAAGGATAACCAAACCCCCAAACACTCCTCCTCGGGGTACTTGTCTCTTTGTGAACCTCATAATTAGATAGAGAGTTACCGATAAAAAGTGTATGAGTTCTTCGGACTAATGTGAGTATTCGATTGTTGGCACTTCCACCATCCATATTTTGCTAGCCTCCTCGGTACCGTGCATTGCCCTTTCTCACATTGAGAGTTGGTACAAACTCCGTCGGTGCATCCAAACCCATGACTATCTTTCCTCAAAACAGCCACCATACCTACCTACTAAGGCATTTCCATAACCTTTCCGAGATACATTGCCATGCAACATCCACCATCTCATGACTTGATCTTCATGTCATACATGCTTTTGCTTGATCATAGAGCCGCATGATAGTTGGGCCTTGCTCGAAATTATTGCTACATGACGCGCTAGTATCATTGCATATCCTACTACATTGGCACACGCATACATTTGCATACATCATGATAGTTTTCACTTGTCTTTATGTTGAGTACTTCTTATAAAGTGTGAAGATTTTTCTTTCTATTCATGTAAAACATAGAGTGTTGCCCTTAAGTGAGGAAAAGATACCAAAGTGGACAAAACAAAAGATTCCAAAGAGGACAAATGAGAGATAAAAAGAAAGAACCAAAGAGGCCACAAAAAAATAATAAAAGAGAAAAAAAGAGAGAAGGGGCAACACTGCTATTCCTTTTGAAATATCCACACTCGTACTCCATTCCTATATTGGTACTACATAGAGATTGTCATTCGTGCATAACTATGTGGGGACCCTTACACTATAGAACTTGGTTTGCATATTCTAATGATGAGCCTCCTCAAATGAGCTCTAGGTCTTCATGAGCAAACAAGTTGGATGCACCCCCACTAGTTCCATTAGAGAGCTTACCTTAGCTCGTATGTGCATCCGTTACATGGCAATCCCTACTCCTCACATCATATCTATCATTTGGCTTTCTCTCGCCTATGGTTGTCTTCATTGATGTGAGCCTTTCACACCTTTGTGTCTTCATTCCCCATCATTATTCTATTTTCCATCCTAAGTGCCAACATATCTTGCTTACACTAATTCATTGCATGAGTGCTCAAAATCAAAAGGGAGAGGATCATTTTGACTTGTGCCTCGCAAGTGGTCTGGGGATGAGTCAAAATAAGATTCCGAAGGAGACTAAGTGTGAGGTTTAGTAGATTGAGTTCTCAGTTAAAAAGTAATATTTTATCTCTGAACCAATCTCCCACTTCTTGCACGCAAACACCATTTGGAGACATTCGAGTCACGGACAGCGAGAGCTCTTGCACCTTTATGTTCTCACTTCCCTAAATTCAATACTAGATATATACTCTTACTTGTTATTATCTTGACTGGAATTGCATATCTCACTTGCTTTACTTTGAATTCTTATATGTGTGTTAGCATGTCAGCACAGAATTATTGTATTATAATTTATCTACTCGAGGACGAGCAGAAATTAAGCTTGGGGATGTTGATACGTCCCAAACGTATCTATAATTTCTGCTTGTTCCATGATCTTTTGGGTGACATTGTTATATGTTTTGCTACACTTTTATATCATTTTACACATATATGGACTAACCTACTAACTCGGTGCACCATTGCCAGTTTTTGTCTACTGATATCTATTTTGCAGGAGGCTTTTACCAAATTTTCCGAAGCCCGAAAAATCCAGAAAAATATATAAAAAATCAGCGAAACAGAAGCTTCCAGATCACCGGAGGGCCAGAGGGCGGCTAGGGGCATCCCAGGCGGCCTGCGGACACGGCCAGGCCCTAGGCCACGCGAGGAGGTCGCCTGGGTGGGTCCCACCTCCTACGGTGCCCTCCTTTGGCCTATATTTAGAGTCCCGAGAGGAAATCCTAGCAGACTTTATGGAATTGCGAATTTCTCCATCATTCCGCCGCCGCAGCGGTTCCAAGATCGGGTGCGTCACGAGACCTCTTCCCAGCACCCTGCCAGAGGGAGGATTGACCTCCGGGAGCTTATTCGCCGCCATGGACGCTTCGCGGACTTGCCGTGGGTAGTCCTCCTTGGACCATGAGTCCATGACCAGTAGATATGTGATGTCTTCTCTCCAATCTTGTGCTCCAATGGTTAGTCCTTCTGAGATGCCCCACATGATCAAGGCATCTATGTAATTCTCTTGCTATTGCTATGCTCGGTTTGTTGGGATCCGATGGATTATGAGTTTTTGTTCAGATTATTATGAGTTTATGTTCGGATTATTATAAGTTATATATTTGAATATCCTTTTATATTATGTTCCTTAGTGATTCATGCATGTTCTCTGTTGCTTTTTATTGCTTTGGCCAAGTAGTAGATCGTAACTCCAAGAGGGAGCGTTATGCATGATTGTGTGTTCGGGCCCCTCGATGTCTACCTTGAGTGACATAAACATGAGACTAGGGTATGTGCTTGTTGCCACCAGGGAGAAAACAAAGGTGCTTGTCACCATAGTTGCAAGGATTGTTTACCTTACGCATAGTTCGTTAATGCAGTTGTCCGTTGCTTCGAGTTTACACTTTGGGTGGGGCTCGCAAATTAATACCGGAGAGGTGTTCTGGATAGATACCTCAAGGTGGATTATTAGTAAGTAGATGTTGATGAATAAACGGTCTACTTGTCTTGGTGTATTGCCCATTACTATTGAACCTCTAACTAACAAGGAGCATAATTAATATTGCGATGCGATCATAATTCTGTCAATTTCCCAACTGTAATTTTTTTACCATAGCATAGTTGTTTATCGTCTTTTGGGAGAGAGACATCACTAGTGAACATCATGTGACTCCAGTCCATATCACCATCATTGTTTACACCTCCATCATTTACCGATTTCATTTACTCTTCTGTTGCAATCACTATTACCTTCCCGCTTGTGTTTTGATCCTTTGCAGACTACAAGGCCGGAGAGATTGACAACCTCCATGTACTCATTGGGAGCAAAGTTATTTGTTGTGTGTTCAGGTCCACGTATTTTGCTTACCAGGACAGGAGACACCTACTTGTTGATCCTAGGAGTCCTCCTGGTTCGATAAACCTTACAGTCTCCGTGTAAGGGAAATTTGATGCTGACTACATCTCCACCTTCCACTTGGGGTATCCAACGAGGGGCGAGAAGTATATACATCAACTCGTTATCACACCCATATGTAGTTGCAGTTGCGATTTTATTTGTATGCACTAATAATGCATGGTAAATGCAAAAAATGCCTTAGATATAGCAAATGAGCCATGCAATCCACGAGAAGATCAATAATAGGAGTACAACTGTGTTTCCGTACCATTGGAAAGATCGATGCAAAACGATGAGGTTGTCACCGATTGGAGTCCGAAATGCCAACTCTACTTTTGGAAACTATGATTCTTACTTGTGAGATGCCTTGGTTTCCAAAGGGGCGGTCATCACAGCTACGCCAAACATTACCAATTTTTTCCATGGGGTATTCACATCATGCCATGGTGACACACCCATTTTCATGATTTTCGGTGTCCATATGCATTTCCTCCAATTAAATTACTAACAATCCCAATGTTGGTAAGAAAAATGTCTTAAAATTAACCAAAAAAGTCATGAAATGCGGATGGAAATCAATACAGGGGTTCAAAGGTGATTGTCTACCGATGAAAAATAATTTGACGTGAAATGATGAAGTCGCAAATTCATTTGAAATGAAAATATGATTGTTGTGCATAAACAAATAGCACACGGTTCATTCACTCAAGCCGTGTGCCTCCCAAACCATGGCTGATGACTCCTAATTCGTGTAACGTGAGTCATGCTTTATGATTGGCCAAAATGCAAGCCACATGGATCATACGTTTGCAACACAGGATGCACCCTGATCGAACGACAGTCCTTATCCTCTCGTCAACACACGTTGTTGAAGTTAGGATTTGATTTATATGCACTAAACACCCCATAAATGATAAAAATGACTTAAATATAGCAAATGAGCACATAAATGCACCAGTAAATAAAACATGGCGTATAATGATGTTTTCCTACAGTGTGTAAAATTGGAGGAGAGGCGATAAAGACACCATCGATGGGAGTTCGATTTGCTGCTTCTCCCTTTGAAACTATGATCCTTCTACCAAGATGTTATGGTTTCCAAGGAGCAATCATCCTAACTTTTGTCAAAGTTTACCAAAACATTTCCACGCTATCTTGAAATCGCGCCATGATGACACAATGATCTCCGTGATTTTGTGAGTCCATCTACATTTCCTGTAATTAAATTAGAATCATGCCTAATGTAGGTGGACGTATCTCAGAGCCAAAATGTTTGAAAATTCTTTTCATTCCTTATACAACGAATGAAAACACACAAAGTGACACAGATGTGATTAGTAATGCCTTCTTTGCCAGTACCCACATGTAGTTGCAGTTCAGATTTGATTTTTATGCACTAAATGCCCGATAAATGAAACAATGGATGAAAAATATCAAACAATATATGAAATGCGGCACAAAATCAATACTAGAGTATGATGATAGTTGCGTATCATGGGAAAAATTTCTAGACAAAACGATGAAGGCACGCCTACATTTCAAAGTTGTTAGGTTTTGATTTCAAACAAATTTATGTTGCTTATGGCCCTCCCAACTCTGTTCTCTAACTTATAAATTCTCATATACCCCAAAAACATCAGAAGGAGTCCCGAAACAATTTTTACACCACCGCAAGTCTCTGTTCCGACACGAGGCCATATGGAGCTCCGTTTCGGCACCCTGTCGGAGGGGGGTCGATCACGGAGGGCCTCTTCATCAACCTTGTTACCCTCACGATGATGCGTGACTAGTTCACCACAGACCTACGGGTCCACGGCGAGTACCTAGATGGCAATCTCTCTCTCTCTTTGATCCACATGATGTAATTCCTTTTGTACATGCGTTTGTTGGCATCCAATGAATTGTGGGTTTATGTTCAGATTATGCATGATAAATATTTGAGTCTCCTCTGAGTACTTATACGATTCTTATGTGCATGATTATGATAGCTTCATAATTTTCTCCGACCTATTGAAATAGTTTGGCCAACTAGATTGATATTTCTTCGGTGAGAGAGGTGCATTGTGGTAGGTTCAATGTCACGAATTTCTATATAGCAGTGAAAAAAGGGGACAAGATGTATCTTTGTGTTGTTGCTACAAAGGATAAAACGATGGAGTTTATTCATATTGCTTGAGTTTACTTTGTCTACATCATGTCATTGTTCTCCATGCATTACCCTATTTTACTTAATACTTTAGATGCATGATGAAGAGCGGTCGATGAGTGGAGTAATAGTAATAGGATCACGTAGGAGTCGGCCTATTTGTTTATGGACATGATGCCTATATACACATGATCATTGCCATGAATATCACATAACTATCTGCTTTTCTGTCAATTGCCCAACACTAATTAGTTTACCCACCGTATGTTATTTTCATGAGAAATGCCATTAGGGAAAACTCCTACCCCCGGGTCTATTCACAACATATTGATAAAACCTTCAATACCTTGCTGCCACTTACTTCTTTTTAGTTTATTTTGCTATCTACAATTATCTACACACCTCACTCGCTTGCAAATAACAAGACAAGAGTATTGATAACCCTCTTACCCGCGTTGGGTGCAAGTTGTTTGTTCTTTTGTGTGTAGCCGCTGAAGATGGCTATAGTTGATATTCCTATTGTTTCAATAAACCTTGGTTTCATAACTAAGGAAAATACTTACCCACATTGTGTTGTAATAATTTGTTCCTCTTGAAGGAAAACCCAACGCAGATCACATGTATCATGAAGGATTTCTGGCGCCGTTGGCGGGGAATAGGATCACAACCTACCAAGTAACTCCACACAAATTTTTATTCACTTGTTCCACTTTTTATTTGCTGGTATATTTAGTTTTTCTCATAGAAAAATCATACAAAAATATTTACCTTTGCTTGCTTAGCTTGTCAATAGTTTGCATCTTCGCTCTCTAGTTTACTTGCCTATCTATGTTTTCTTCATCTTTGTCACACCAAAGAAGAAAGTAAAATGCAAAGATTAAGATAATTGGATCCTCATCCACTAGCTAATCTTTTCAAAAGACCTATTTATGGTGAAACAATTGCTAGTGCGCGTGCGCTAGATTCTCTTTACGAGGCCTTGCTTGAAAATCATGAATCAAAAAAGTGTTAAATTTATAAATTGATTCATAATAATTCCTTGAATGAAAAGCATAATTGATATATTTATAAATTTGAATATTATGTTACATGTAATCATTATGAGAGAGGCAAATATGGTTACAGAAATTTTCATGTTACTTGCGTACCTCTCTTGATATTCAAATTGTTAGTGCTTCATTCTTCCTACTTGCTTATGCTAGACACTTCTTGTCTTGATAAATTGTTTGCTTATAACAAGCCTATAAATTGGAAGTAAGTTAGACTTAAATGTGCTTGTTACATGTTTTATGATTCTCTCTTTGTGCTTCAATTGTTGTCTTTATGTGAGCATCATTTTTACCACATGCCTATCTTAATGACTATAAAGAAAGAGCTTGTTGGGAGACAACCCAATAGTTATCACTTATTTCTGTTAGTTTATGATAACATGATTATTTCCTCTATAATTATTATGTTTTTTTGATTTAATTAGTGTGTGTGCCAAGTAAATCCTTTGGGATGATTTGCAAGATAAGTAGAATTGATACGACGCAAAAAGAGAAACGTTGACGTCCAGTGCAGAATTTCTCTAATTTTACTGGGACGACTTTTTTTAAGCTGGATTTGTTACAAGTTATTTCTATACAAATTCCTCAGATCATCCTAATGTTTCATAATTTTTGGAGTTACAGAAGTATAGGTTTATTACAGATTACTACATATTGTTCTGTTTTGGTCAAATTCTGTTTTTGCTTGCGTAGTTTACTTTTTTTTATGATGCTATGGATTGTATCGGGGGTATAAGCCATGGAGAAGTTAGAACACAGTACCATATGCTAAAACAAAATAAGTATCAACTTATAACAACACCTAAAAGTATTTGATATGTTGCTTATGCTTTGTTGAGTTTTATGTGATTGAAGTTTTGTTGAGTTTTATGTTTTATGTTTTGTTGTGTTTTATGTGATTGAAGTTTTCAAGTTTTATGTGATTGAAGTTTTCAGGTTTTGAGTATTACTCCGATGGGCAAAGGATTGAGGAGCATTGGAAGCCTAAGCATGGGGATGCCCAAGGCACCCCGAGTTAATATTCTAGGACTAATCAAGCGTCTAAGCTTGAGGATGCCCGGGAAGGCATCCCCTTTTTTCGTCTCAATCCATCGTTATGTCACTTGGAGCTATATTTTTATTCATCACATGATAAGAGTTTTGCTTGGAGTGTCGTTTTCTTTTTTTTAATTTTATTTTCAGTTTGCCACAATCATAGTTTTCTGGACACACCTATTTGAGAGAGATACCACATCATGACAATTTGTTAGAATACTCTATGTGCTTCACTTATATCTTTTGAGGTTAGCACTAGTTCTAGTACTTCACTTATATATTTTGTAGCACGGTGGCATGTAGATTTTATAGAAATAATATGCTCTCGTTCTTCACCTATATTTGTTTTAGAGATGGATAAATAGTGATAGAAAATTGCATGGGTCATAAGACTAGATAAAAAATAATGGATGTTCAATGAGTGATAATTAAAGCCATCGTGTAGCACATATAGAGAAATTTTGGGTTAATGATATTTATGCGGTGATATGAAAAAGGTGTGAGTGCATAATTATTAATTCAGAAAGGTATCGAGATTAAGAGATGTTAAACGTCTTGTTCATCTAAAAAATAAAAGGGCATGGTGACGATGTGTGAGCACTTCCATTCCTCGTTGAAATCCTATTGTTTTTTTGAGTCGGAGTCGTGCGATAGTTAATTCCTACCAATTCTCTTCCTTGGGGCATGCGAATAGTACTTTCATTTGTGATAAAACTAATAAAACTTTCCAACAAGTACATGAGTTCTTCATGACTAATGTGACACCATGGACATACACAATCTCACCTCCTCATATTTGCTAGCCTCTTCGGTACCGTGCATCGCTCGTTCGCACCTTGAGGATCGGTGCAACCTTTGCCGGTGCATGAAAACCCTATGACATGGCACGATCTGTTGCACATAAACCTTTTTATATCATCCTCAAAATGGCCACCGTACCTACCTATCATGGCATTTTCATAGCCATTCCGAGCTATATTGCCATGCAAATGCCATCATCACATCACATGACTAGTTCGTTCATCAAAATAATGCTTTGCATGATCATATAGGGCTGACATAGTATTTGTGGAAAAGCCATCGTTCATCATATTTTGATACATGTCACATTAGATCTTTTCACATCCAATGGTTCACGCTCATGTATTGTGTGAAGAATAAAAAGTTGATGCATATTGGAAGAGTACGATCTAATTGCCTCACTTGGACACCATGGTGCTTAAAATTTGGATTAATCTCGTGAATATGGAGCCATGCGTTGCTAATATAATCAGATGGATAGGGGTAAAACAATCTTTGAGGATCGTATGTACTTTGAAAGACTAATGATTTTGCTGCTTATACCTATAAGTATTGTTGTGTTAATATTTGTTAATTCATCATTTCTTAGTAAGCATACATGCATAAGGTTACATCGATCATAGATAGCATGTCACATCAATTTTTTTTGTTTTTATCATTAACCTACTTGAAGACGAGGAGGAATTAAGCTTGGGGATGCTCAATACGTCTCCAACTTATCTACAATTTTTTATTGTTCCATGGTGATATATTACCATTTTAGAATACATTTGGGGTATCTATTTACCAATTTATATTATTTTTGAGCACTAACCTATTGAACCAGTGCCCAGTGCTAGTTGTTGTTTTGTGCATGTTTTTCACTTTTCACGTTTTCCTTACCAAACGAAGCCCAATTGACCAGAAACTTTTTGGAGATTTTTTCTGGACAAAAAGAAGACCGGGGAGTATCGGAAGAAGTCTTGAGGCCGCATGAGGGGCCCACAAGCCAACAGGGCATGGCCTAGGGGGCGCCCTCGTGGCTTGTGCCTCCCTCGTGGCCCTCCCGACTCCGTTCTATGGTTTATAAATTCTCTTATACCCTAAAAACATCAGAAGGAGTCCCGAAACACTTTTTACGCCACTGCAAGTCTCTGTTCTGACATGAGGCCATATGGAACTCCGTTCCAACACCCTGTCAGTGTGGGGGTCGATCATGGAGGGCCTCTTCATCAACCTTGTTTCCGTCATGATGATATGTGAGTATTTCACCACAAACATACGGGTCCACGGCCAGTACCTAGGAGGCAATCTCTCTCTCTCTATCTCTCCGTCTCTCTCTCCCTCTCTCTCTTTGATCTTCAATACAATGATCTTCACATCTTCGCTTTGATCCACATGATGTAATTCCTTTTGTGCGGTGCGTTTTTTGGGATCCAATGAATTGTGGGTTCATATTCAGATTATTCAGGATAAATATTTGAGTCTCCTCTGAATACTTATATGATTCTTATGTGCATGATTATGATAGCTTCGTACTTCTCTCTAGTCTATTGAAATAGTTTGGCCAACTAGATTGGTATTTCTTTGATGCGGGAGGTGCATTATGGTAGATTCAACTTGGCAAATTTCTATATTCCTATGACAGAAGGGGACAAGATGCGTCTTTGTGTTGCTGCTACTAAGGATAAAACGATGGGGTTTATTCATATGGCTTGAGTTTACTTTGCCTACATCATGTCATTGTTCTCCATACATTACTTTGTTTTACTTAATAATCTAGATGCATGATCAATAGCAGTCAATCACTGGAGTAATAGTAATAGGTGCAGGCAGGAGTCGGCCTATTTGTTTATGGGCGTGATGCCTATATACACATGATCATTGTCGTGAATATCGCATAACTATCCGCTTTTCTGTCAATTACCAAACGGTAATTTGTTTACCCACCATATGCTATTTTTTATGAGAGATGCCATTAGGGAAAACTATGGCCCCGGGGTCTATTCAAAACATATTGATAAAACCTTCAATACCTTGCTTCCATGTACTTGTTTTTATTTTACCTTGCTATCTACAATTATCTACACACCTCACTCTCTTGCAAATAACAAGACAAGAGGATTGACAACCCTCTTACTCGCGTTGGGTGCAAGTTGTTTGTTCTTTTGTGTGCAGCAGCTGAAGACGGTTGTGGTTGATATTCCTATTGGTTTGATAAACCTTGATTTGGCACTTGCGTGAAGTTCGGGCTCCGCGATCCCGCATACGACCACGAGGGACGTGCTAGAGTCACGCCGGCACTGACAATGAGGGTTGAGCTCCTCCTATACCCCCACCTTCGACAGAGGATTGACCTCCTATCACGCCGCCACCGCCGACCGATCGAGGATGGACTTCCTATAATGCCGACACCGCTAAACGATCGTGGATTTACCTCCTATCTGGTAGTGGCTACCTCGGTAGCGGCCCACATCTCTATCATGATAACGTTTTTGGGGTTTCTGGAGAGCGGTTGTTTACCGCACGATATTTACCGAGTAGCACATCACAAATAGCCATGTTCCATCTCGCACGATTTGGTTTGGGAATCCGTGTGCCCTATACAACAGAGTGTGATAAATAATTCCCCTGGCCGTTATCAGATCCCCATACTTAAACAGCCTCCAAATATGTGGCCCCCAAGTTCCCTAGCATGGCGGTGATATTGGGGGAATGAAGACGAGTGGTGATGATGGTTTCAGTGCGGCTGCTCCGGTTCGTATAATCGCTCTTGGCAGCGCCACCATGACGCCGGTCACCATCGAGCACTTGCCAAAAGTCATCAGGAGGCCGGTGTACTACGTATCTGAATCGTCTTTGGAGTTCCAATCATTTCTCATCTTTTTAGCATGTCCAAAAGCAAGCAGCTCACTCAATTCATCCTGAATTGGACCCCCCCCGACGTCTCTCTTAGGGAAGTGTTCAATTGTCGGATCGAGAGTATGACTCCACAAGATTCCCGCAACATGAGTTCGATTCTGAGTTTTGCGCCACCGAGAAGTACCAAAAGCTGATTTGTGTGCACGGACACACTCCTACTCAACGTGTATGCACGGAGGGATTCGACATTCGTAGACAGTTTTTTGGTTGTCCGTTTGAGGTTAGTTATAAGTTCATCCCTTAAGTTCAGTTACTGCCCCACTTATCTTGATTATTTAACATTCGCACGGATATAAGGCTTGTGCCTTTGTTAACTGGTTGGATGAGGAATGGCATGTCATGGCTCGGAGTGTTATCACCAAGCTTACAGAAGATAACGTAGAGTTGAAGAAGAAACTGGTTGATCTTAAGTGTACAATTACTACGATGAAGCAAGAAAGAATCAACCACATATAAGATATGAAAGCAAGAGACAAGAAGGAACTAGCATGTGTGGTTGTACTTGCCGCATTAGCCATCTTCTGCGCGTTGTTTACAAGGATCATTAGGTGTTTTGTTTGATTATTAATGGCTACATCAATAAGGATAGCTCATCTATTGCTTACCAATTATCCTATGTTAAATGCTTGTTTCACACCCGTTATGTTTCATATAAGTGCATGGGTAGTTAAACAATGCTTCTAAGCAACCGTGTGAACTGCTAAAATGTAGACATGTGAAAGAGTTCACATATTGGACACATTTTGATGCTCCAACCATTGCGTGTAATTACCACATTGAGAACTACAAAATAGTGGGAATTTAAAGAGATGGGTCGGGTACACACAATTAGGATTGATTATATAAGAATTCTAACCGTCTTCCAAGGCGCCAATATAATCTCTGAATCCCCTAGTTCAATTGCCAGTCCTCTTGCCTTCACACCATGCTTGAGTTGCCACCATCTTCATCATTCCAACCGGCCACTCTACACTTCCACACAATCTACAGTCTTGGTTTCTCATCGGTCATTTAATTACGTACCGCAACAATGTCGAGCAACAACGAGGAGGACAATTCTGCTGGTCTCGCACCCGATCTAGGGTCAACCTCAGAATCATCGCGCTTGTCTTCCATGAGTCCGGCGTCGAGCCATGACCTCCATTTTATCTGGTTCATGGAAGGGACACTGTCGTGGTTTTGTTACGGCAGATGTCCTCGTCAAATGACTTAGATGTGAGGCCATCGCAACTAGGTGGCGACTTGAACGGGGTTACTCGGAATCGAGATACCCGAGTTTATCTAGGTTTGGCCCCTCCGATGGAGGTAAAATCATATGTCCTTCTTTTGTTGTTTATTGCTGATCAAGTCGATTACAAGGGTGCGGAATTGTTAACCTAGCTCTGGAGCATTTCTTCCTTGTATTTTCCACCTCAGGGCTCCTCTTTATATACACACACAAAGGCATTGAGATTACAAATAGAGTTCGGGTCGCATTGCAAGCCGTGTCTTATTGTCCTTCCTGCTAACTTGGGCGAAGGAGAGTCGTCATGTTTCTCTTCAAGAGCCGGCTTGCAGCGTAATGGGCCTTGAGCCGACCTACTGGTGAGTCGCCCCTTGAGCCTTTGCGTCTAGGGCCTCCTGCCCAAGTTATATCCCACACAGTTATCCCCATGGCGGGCGAACCAGCGGGGTATATCTCCAACATTGGCCCCCGGTTTAATTTGGATTTATCCATGTTAAACTCCATCCTCGAAAAATACAAATGAAAACATCTCAAAGGTGAAGACTAGCATGAGTCACCCTTTGAGTTGGTAGTCTCATGTTTCTGAGGGAAATATTTGCGTGGGTCAGTACTTTGCTAGGTTATCTGCTTTGTTCAAGACTTGGTACTTTTATCAACCGTTGATGTCATGACGCCATCCAATCTATTGTTGACGTCTTCTAGTCATCATAGGGAATCTTTTTCAAGCAGTGTCGAAATCCTTGTCACGCACAGAAACGAGGTGCTTTGTTTGCCGCAAATTACTACGTCCACCTCATTTTCTGTGCGCTGCTTCGGGTCTTGATCTATTATATATAAACTGGCTAGTATCCTTTTAACCTTATCTCCTTCCTCTCGCCTCTCACATCTTTCTCGAGCTCTCCGGCACCACACTTTCTCACGTGACTTAGTCCCTCCTCAGTCGCCACCAGAGTTTGTCGTCGTCGACAACAGAGGTCTTCTGAACACGGTCATCCAGTCTTCATCCACTATGAATCCTTTTAAGTTTCTCATTACCACTTTAGGTCACTACCGTCGTTCATCGTTCGTCGGAAGTTCATCACATGTGTTATAGATCTATTGTATTTCATGCGCGCATTGTGTGCAATTTCACCACCACGGTCATCTAGCAGTCTTTGTAGATCCATAGAGGATTCATCTAGATTTTTCGTAGATGCGTGTTTTGATAGTTCCACTATTTAAAGTGTATGTTTCTTCTTTTTTATGCATTAGGTAGATCCACTCGTTCAGCCGCTTTGACAGGAAATTTGTTTGTCTCTATGCAAGTTTCATTAAGTCTTGATAGAACCTTTGAACTGCCCTTGAGTCAGTTTTAATATGGCTTAAATGCTTAGTTCTGCTCCATTAGCCGGCTTACCCAAAGACAGACCATTATTTGGCTGCATGATGTGTAAACTCATATGAGGCGTCAAATCCTTCATTTCAACGTCGGCTCTTCTTTATCTGCAAATTGACCTTGGCCACTGTATTGCCTAAGACCGGCTTAAAAACCCAACTCATCATACATTTTCTCTTTATTTGTTGTTGTTCCGTGCTTGCAAAATTACTATGCCTCCCAAGACGAGAAAATTCTGTGGTTGGGTGAGATCCCATGAATCTGTTCTCATCTAGGAGAACCTTGTTACGGACGGTGTTTTGCCAGCTCAAAACATAATCAGCTCGCGAGCATGTGACGAAGAAAGCTCCCCACAACCCGAGCAAGGGGAGATAATTTGTTTCACTCGTCATGCGAAGATGGCATTTCGGCCACCCGGCTCAGAATTCTTCACGTACCTCCTTCACTTTTTTAATCTCAGGCCTTAGGATATTGGTCCCAACTCAATGACCCGTATTTGTCAATTCCACGTACACTACGAAGTATACCTTCATATTGAGCCATCTGTGACTCTCTTTAGAGAGTTCTTCTATCTTAATCGTCAAACTGAAACTAAAGACGACCAGTATTTGTCAGTTCCACGTACTCTGCGAAGTGTACCTTCATATTGAGCCATCTGTGACTCTCTTTAGAGAGTTCTTCTATCTTAATCGTCAAACTGAAACTAAAGATGGCCCATGTGTGGAACTTGATGGCGTTTCCATGCAAAAGAGGAAGGATAGTCCTTTCCCTGTGACCAAACTCGCGAGTCATCCAAAATAATGGAATAATATTGGGTTCTACTACAAAAACACCACACCCGTGGACCAGAACCCATTGCGGGTTATCGATTGGAATGGCTTGGCTACGATGCTGAATTTCTGGCTTGGCCAACCAACGAGGAAATAAAATTTCTAGCCCCTGAGCTACAAAAGTTAAAAGCCCTAACTGATAATGGCCTTACTGGGATCGGCCTGATCCGATGTAGGATTACCTAGCAGATTCAACCCATCGGTATAAGGGGCGATTTAATGTATAGCTCGTCTTCAACAGTGTTGTCAACCATGAGATGTGTTTGCAACCATCTGCCGAAAGTGGTGATGTGTTAAATCCAGTCGTCACACTGCTCCGGGTGTTTGGAGCACAGAATATTCTTGTGTTCATTGACATACGGGGTCACCAAGGTAGAATTCTATAGAACTGTGTAGTGTGCTTGAGCCCAAGAATGCCCGTCCATACATATTATTGAGTTCGCTTCTAGCGTCCATTTTCCAGTCAGCCTCCCCTCATACCACGATTGAGGGAGACCAATCTTCTTAAGGTCAGGAGTAAAGTCAACACAAAACCCAATGACCTCCTCTGTTTGATGGCCCATGGAGATGCTTCCTTCTAGCCTAGCAGGGTAACGAACATATTTCTTTAAGACTCACATGAACCTCTTAAAGGGGAACATATTGTGTAGAAATATAGGGCCCAAAATGCCAATCTCGTCGACTAGAAGAACTAGGACGTGCGTCATGATATTAAATAAGGATGGTGGGAACACAAGCTTGAAACTGACAAGACATTGCACCAAATCACTCTTTAACCTTGGTATGATTTCTGGATCGATTACCTTTTGAGAGATTGCATTGAGGAATGCACATAGCTTCACAATGGACAATCAAACATATTCCGGTAGAAGCCCCCTCAATGCAACTGGAAGCAGTTACGAAATAATCATGTGGGAGTCATGAGACTTTAGGTTCTAGAACTTTTTCTCTCCCATATTTATTATTCCCTTTATATTGGACGAGAAGCCATACGGAACCTTCGTACTGAGCAGGCATTCAAAGAATATTTCCTTCTCTTCTTTGGTAAGAGCGTAGCTCAGAGGACCTTCATACTACTTTGAATGCATGTCGTCTTTTTCGTGAACACGTTGTTGGTCCTCCCGCGCCTCGGGTGTATCTTTTGTCTTCCCATACACGCCCAAGAAACCTAGCAAGTTCACACAAACATTCTTCATCACGTGCATCACGTCGATTGCAAAGCGGACCTATACGTCTTTCCAATAGGGTAGGTCCCAAAATATAGATTTCTTCTTCCACATGGGTGGGCGTCCCTGTTAGCAGATCCCTCGCAATGGCTAGAAAAATGATGTTCTCGATTGCTCAACAATCAGAAATTGTCTTGCAATAGCCCACCAGCGCGTGGGATCGAGGCAGTTTTTGAGGGTGGAGTATTCAACCCAAATTTGTTGGTTCGCCGGACAGGAAGTGAGAGGATACTCTCAAGTATTAGCAGCTGAATGTGTCAGATTCAATCACACCTGAAAGATTAGTATCTGCAAGCAAAGGATCAGTAGCAAAGTAGTATGATAACAACGATGTCAGAAACGATCTGTTGACGGCAGACTATTCCTAACGATTGTATCAATGGCGCCAGAAGTTGCCCGTGGACGGGAAATATTCTTTCCCATCAACGTCGTGCGAACAAAAGTATTGTAGCAGGTAGCAGCAGTGTAACGAGTAACAGCAGTGGCAAGGAACAGCAGTAGTGATAGCAGTAGCAAGTAGCAACAGTAGCAAGTAACAGCAGAGCAAAGCAAGTAAGAGCAACAGCAACAGTAGTAACAACAGCAGAGCAAAACAAGTAACAACATCAGTGGGACAAACTCGTAGGCAATGGGTCGGTGATTTGTTTGGATGATATTCATCATGCAACAGTTATAACACGGAGAGATATGTGGCTAGCTCCCGTTCGTCAATGTGATGTAGGCATGCATTCCATGTGTCGTCATACGTGCTTAGGGAAAGAAACTTGCATGACATCTATTGTCCATCCCTCCCGTGGCAGCGGGGTCCAAAAGGAAACTACGGGATATTAAGGTTCTCCTTTTAATAAAGAACCAGACCAACGCATTAGCACTTGGTGAACACATGAACTCCTCAAACTATGGTCATCACCAGGAGTGGTTCCGGTTATTGTCACTCCGGGGTTGCCGGATCATAACACATAGTAGGTAACTACAACTTGCAAGATCGGATCTAAAACACACATATATTGGTGACAACATAATAATTTCAGATCTGAAATCATGGCACTCGGGCCCTAGTGACAAGCATTAAGCATGACAAAGTAGTAGCAACATCAATCTCAGAACATAGTGGATACTAGGGATCAATCCCCGTCAAAACTAACTCGATTACATGATAGATCTCATCCTACTCATCACCGCCCAGCGAGCCTACGAATAGATTACTCACGAACGATGAAGAGCTTCATGGAATCGGAGAGGGAAGAAGGTTGATAATGACGATGGCGACGATTTCCCCTCTCGGAGCACAAAACGGACTCTAGATCTGCCCTCCAGATGAAGAAGAGGATGTGGCGGCGCCTTCGTATCACAAACGCGACGAAATCTTCTCTCTTGATTTTTTCTGGGACGAAAGTGAATTTATAGAGCTGAGTTTGGGGGCGGCAGAGCCACGTGGGCCCCACAAGCTTGCTAGCCGCCACCAGGGGGTGGCGGCTACATGGCTTGTGGCCCACTGGCCCATCCCCTCCGGTGGATCTTTGCGCAGGTATTTTTCATATTTTCCAGAAATATTCTCTGTAAATTTTCAGGACGTTCCAAGAACTTTCATTTCTGCACAAAAATAACACCAAGGCAATTCTGCTGAAAACAGCGTCAGTCCAGGTTAGTTCCATTCAAATCATGCAAATTAGAGTCCATAACAAGGGAAAAAGAGTTTGGAAAAGTAGATACGATGGAGACGTATCAACTTCCCCCGAGCTTAAAACCTTGCTTGTCCTCAAGCAACTCAGTTGACAAACTGAAAGAGAAAGAAAAACTTTGACAAACTCTGTTTGATCTTGTTGATGCAACTATGTCTAACTCATAACCAGAATTTCAGCAAGATCACAAGTTAACCACATAAGCAAGTGACACAAAGGTCTCACGGTAAACTAATATCAATGGCATAATCAGCTAACGGGCAAATAATAATGAGTTTCAAATATCAACAATTCAATCAAAACAAGCATGAAGCAATATGAATAGGTGGTATCTCGCTAGCTCTTTCTGAGACCCCAAAACATAAATGCAGACCCCTTTCAAAGATCAAGGGCTGACTAAACATTGTAATTCATAGCAATGAAGATCCAGTCATAGTCATACTCAATATCAATCAAAAGCAAAGCATAAAAATGACAGAGGTTCTCTCTAATTGGTGCTTATATAAGAAGAGGATGACTCAACAGGAAAATAAATAGACAGGCCCTTCACAGAGGGAAGCATTGATTTGCACAGGTGCCAGAGCTCAAGCTTTGAAAACAGAGATAATAATTGTGGGTGGCATGCTTTCATTGTCAACGCAATGACCAAGAGTTCTCAATATCTTCCATGCTACTCATGCTATAGACGGTTCCCAAACAGAAAAGTAAAGTTTTAACTCCCCCACCACCAATCAATCACACTCCACGGCTAGCCGAATCCTCGGGTACCGTCCATACTAACATCAATCCGGGGGGAGTCTTGTTTTACAGTTATGTTTTCGATTTAAGCGTGGAACTGGGCATTCCAATTACCGGCCCCTTTCTCGTGAATGACAGTGAATAAACACATGTCGAGGATAACACGCCTAGCATGGAAGATACCAATATCCCCCTGTCACCACATGAGCGGTTCGGGCATGCAAAATAGATTATTTCTTGAAGGTTTAGAGAATGGCACATGCAAATTTACTTGGAACGGCAGGTAGATACCGCAAATAGGTAGGTATGGTGGACCCTCATGGAAAAAACTTTTGGGTTTATGGAAGTGGATGCACAAGCAGCATTCCGCTTAGTACAATTAAAGGCTTGCAAAAGACTCAGAAGCGACCAACTAGAGAGCGACAACAGTCGTCAAGATGCAATGAGTTTGACTAACATTGAATGCAAACATGAACAGGATATAAATCACCATGAACACGAACATCATAGAGGCTATGTTGATTTCGTTTCAACTACATGCATGAACATGCGCCAAGTCAAGCCACTTGAATCATTCAAAGGAGAATACCATCCTATCATACTACATCATAGTCATCTCAAAATCTATGTTGGCATTCAAGACAAACCATTATAAACTCTCAGCTAGTTAAGCATGGCATTAGAAACTATGATCTCTAAGTTGTCATTGCAAACATGGTTCTCTCACAACAAAGCTGAATCAGGCATGACAAGCTAGTCATATTTACAAAAACAAAATAGATAGAGTTCATACCAGCTTTCCCAGTCTCAGTCACTTCATCATATATCATCATTATTGCCTTTCATTTGCACGATCGAACGATGTGAACAATAATAAGACTGCTTGTGCAATGGACTAAGCTGAATCTGCAGGCAAACACAAAGGAGAAGACAAAGTAATATGGCTCTTTGAAAGCTAAACAGGTATGCATGCAAGACCCACTAAACATTGTAACCAATATCTTCTACCTTGACCCAAAGAAAAAGAAAACTATTTACACGGGAAAACTCCCAACAAGCAAAAGAAGAAAGGAAAATCTTTTTGGGTTTTCTCAAAAGGACACAAATCAAGAAAACAAGAAAATGAAAATAAACTAGCATGGATAATACAGTGGCAAGGTGTAAACACCGA
The DNA here is from genome assembly GCF_904849725.1 of Hordeum vulgare subsp. vulgare. Classification (NCBI taxonomy): domain Eukaryota; kingdom Viridiplantae; phylum Streptophyta; class Magnoliopsida; order Poales; family Poaceae; genus Hordeum; species Hordeum vulgare. The sequence continues at coordinate 123,801,870 of NC_058520.1, forward strand.
CTGATAAAGTGAAAGCATAAGCATGAATGTAAGGTCGGTGAGAACACGTACTCCCCCAAGCTTAGGCTTTTGGCCTAGCTTGGTCTACTCCCAAGGATGGTCCTGGCGAAACCCAAAATCATAATGGGTGTTATACGAGAGTGCTGCAGCCACTGCCTGAATAGCTGCCTCACGAAGTCGAGCAGTCGTCGCCTCCCTCTCATACTCCTCTACCTCTCCTATGGTTATGTAGTATCTCGGTTTTACCTGAAAGTCAAAGAAAGCAGGAGAAGGAAGGGTAATATGGAAAACACGCTGCCGGTTAAATATCAAACGGTATAGGAGGGATTCATCATCCCTCTCAAGGAACTGGTAGCGTGTTAGAGCAACACGATCAAGGTAGGCTGTACGGAGAGGGGGGTCTGCTGAACGGATGGGTACTCCAAGAAAATTTTCTAAGCGTGTAACATAAATTCCACCAAATAAATCCCCCTCAATGGCATTATTATTCAACCTCCTTGCTATAATAGCTCCCATGTTGAAGCTCCTGTCACCTGTTACTTCGCTCCTAAGGATACTAAGGTCGGATTCGCATAGGTGACAATGTGCACCCTTGCTGTTAATGCACCTACCTATGAAGAGTGCAAAGTAGTGCAAGGCAGGGAAATGAAAGCTTCCTGTGGTAGCTTGTGTGATATCTCTAGTTTCTCCAACAGTTATACTAGAGACAAAGTCTCTAACCAAAGACTTAGGAGGATCCTTAAGACTACCCCCATCGGGTATCTTGCAAATCCTATTGAAATCCTCCAAATCTATGGTGTAGGATTTATCATACAGATCAAACAGTATGGATGAGTCACGGCCAACTGGAAATTTAAATCTACGCACAAAAGAGGCAGTGAGCATAGCATATTGTTCACATTTAGCTGAGAGGAATTCTACTAACCCGGCATTGCGGACAAGTGTATCAAACTCATCCTTGAAGCCTGCTTCGATCATGAACTCATCAGAAGGCCATTCACATGGTTGTACCGGTGCGTCCCTTAGTTGATAAGGTTCGGGCTCCCGAAAAGAAAGATGGGGACCCTTCTTACTTGAGGACCCACCATAAACTTCCTCCTGAACATAATTTCCTTTTGCTGAAATTTTTGAAGTTCAAGAGAAAAGTGAATGAAGACCAACCACACCTTGTAGCAATTACTCCTACTAGTTCCTAGAGACCGTATCACGCGTTAAAACTACTTGGGACCAGCTAAAATCAACATTTCTAGCTCAAGAACACGGTCACCAAGGTAGCAAGAATACGCGAAGGATAAAGCACTAGAGCAAAAACTAATTGGACCAATGGAGGAGTCACTTACCAAGGAGTATTTTCCCCAAAACGGTTTGGAGAATGGTGCTTTGAGCAAGGAGATCGAAAATCACAGCCAAATGAGCAAGAACACGGGTTTGAGCTGCGAAACGATTTTTTTCTAGAGGTGGAAGAAGAGGATGGGAGCTGGAATGAGTGGAGGGGGGCCCTGTGGGCCCCACAAGCTTGGTAGCCGCCACTAGGGGGCGGCGGCTACAGGGCTTGTGGCCCACTGGTGTGGCCCCCAGGCCAGCTCTCAGTCCCAGTATTTTTCAAATATTCCAGAAAAATTCATACTAGTTTTCAGGGCCATCGGAGAACTTTTATTTTCGGGGTATTTTTCTCTGGGACGCTAAAATAGAAAACAGGAAAAACTAAACTAAATCTATCATTTTTCTTCTAAGCAGCAGAAAATGAAAGCTTAAAATAGAGGTATGTGACTCTTTGATTCATCCATTTCATGGTCATCGAAAGAAATCCGTCAATGGGGTTGATCAAACCCTCATGACAAAACCTTCTCGAATCGCAAAAGAGAACGGAGAATTTTCGAATAGCCACTAAGTCACCTCAATGGGGCTATGTATGTCCCCAACAAGCAAATCATACTTCATCTTGACAGGAGGAATAGGGCATTCAAAGCTGCCAATAAGAATCGATAAAGTATTTTCGATAGCATTGATGCAATATACTTGATATCGTTTCTTCGGAAAGTGCATTGTATGCTCATTACCGTTGACATGGAAAGTGCCTTTGTTGCAATCTATAACAGCCCCTGCAGTGTTTAAAAAGGGTCTTCCGAGGATGACAGCCATGGCATCGTCCTCGGGAATATCCAAGATAACAAAGTCCGTTAAGATAGTGGTGTTAGCAACCACAACAGGTACATCCTCGCAAATGCCGATAGGGAAAGCAGTTGATTTGTCGGCCATTTGCACAGAAATTTCAGTGGGTGTCAACTTATCCAGTTCAAGTCTATGCTAAAGAGAGAGCGGCATAACACTAACACCGGCTCCAAGTCACATACGGCAGTTCTTACGTAGTTTCCTTTAATGGAGCAAGGTATAGTGGGTACTCCGGGATCACCAAGTTACTAAGGAGTTCCACCTTTGAAAGTGTAATTGGCAAGCATGGTGGAGATGTCTAGATCTGGTATCTTCTGTTTATTGGTCACGATATCTTTCATGTACTTGGCATATGGAGACATTTTGAGTATATCAGTTAACGGCATCTGCAGAAAGACGGGTCTTATCATCTCAACGAAGCGCTCAAAATCCTCATCATCCTTTTTCTTGGATGGCTTAGGAGGAAAGGGCATAGGTCTCTGAACCCATGGCTCCCTTTCTTTACCATGCTTCCTAGCAGTGAAGTCATTCTTATCGTATCTCTTAGGTTGTGGGTTATCAGGATTAACCGTAGGTTCAATCTCCACATCCTCATCATTGCTAGGTTGAGCATTATTATGAACATCGCTGTCCATATTGTCACCAGGTTCATGTTCATCACCAGATTGTGTTTCCTCATCAGATGCAGAAATATCATTTGGTTCTTTAGGTGTGACAATATTTGGTGAACTGACATGTAGGTTTCTATCATCCTTCTTCTTCTCCTTAGGATGACTGGGTGTATCAGCATTAATTCCTTGAGAATCTTGATCAATTCCCTTAGGATGGCCCTCATGATACAAAGGTTCCTGAGTCATTTTGCCTCCTCTAGTAATGACTCTGACAGAGTTGTCATTTAATTCATTGAGCAAGTCATTCTGAGCTTTAAGTACTTGTTCTACCTGAGTAGTAATCATAGAGGCATGTTTACTCAGAAGCTTCACATCATTGACATTTCTGTCTACACAAGCACTTAAATGGCTAAGCATACGAGTACTTTGTTCCAAATGTCTACTAACATAATCATTGAAACTCTGTTGTTTAGCAACAAAGTTGTCAAATTCATCAAAGCATAGGCTAGCAGGTTTGTCAAAAGGAATATCACTCTTATCAAACCTACGCAGAGAATTCACTTCTACTACTTGTATCGGGTTACCGAGACCATGGATGTCTTCGATAGGTGGTAGATTTTTGACATCTTCAGATCTAATGCCTTTCTCTTGCATAGATTTCTTGGCTTCTTGCATATCTTCGGGACTGAGTAATAGAATACCTCTTTTCTTAGGAGTTGGCTTAGGAGGTGGTTCGGGAATAGTCCAAGCATTATCGTTGATCAAGATGTTATTCAGAAGGATCTCAGCTTGTTCGATAGTTCGTTCCCTGAAAACACAACCAGCACAACTATCTAGGTGGTCTCTAGAGGCATCGGTAAGTCCGTTATAGAAGATATCAAGTATCTCGTTCTTCTAAACAGGGTGATCAGGCAAAGCATTCTGTAGCTGGATGAGCCTCCCCCAAGTTTGTGGGAGACTCTCTTCTTTGAGTTGAGCAAAGTTGTATATTTCCTGCAAGGCAGCTTGCTTCTTATGGGCAGGGAAATATTTCTCACAAAAGTAATAGAACATATCCTGGGGACTACTCACACATCCAGGAGCAAGAGAAGTGAACCAGGCTTTAGCGTCATCCTTTAGAGAGAAAGGAAACAACTTAAGGATATAGTAGTAGCGGATCTTCTCCTCACTAGTGAAAAGGGTGGCTATATCGTGTAGTTTGGTAAGATGGGCTACGACCGTCTCAGACTCATAACCATGGAAAGGATCAGATTCGACTAGAGAGATTATCTCAGGGTCGACAGAGAATTCATAATCCTTATCGGTGATAAAGATAGGTGAAGTGGCAAACTTCGGGTCGTATTTCATCCTAGCTTTTCAGAGATTTTTCCTTCCACTTGAGAAGTAATTTCTCAGCGTCATAGGCATCCTTACACGCAAGAAAATCCTCAGCTATCTCCCCCTCCATAACGTAACCCTCAGGTATATCAGGCAATTCATATCTAGGAGAGCTAGATCTAGCAGGAGCAAAATCAGGTTCTATCTCAATAGTATCGGCAATTTCAGAAGCATCGCGAGCATTGGCAGTAACTCTAGCAATATGAGCATCAAGGAATACCCCTAGTGGCACATCAGGCAAAGTAATATCTCTAGAAGTATCAAGCATAGCATCATCACGCAAGGCAGTATCAGGCATAGCAGTATCACGCATAGCATCTCTAGCAGTATCACGCATAGCATCTCTAGCAGTATCACGCATAGCATCTCTAGCAGTATCACGCATAGCATCTCTAGCAGTATCAGGCATAGTAGCATCATAAGCATCATCAAGCACGTGCGACATATCAAGATTTCTAGCAGGAGGTGGTGTCGCAAACTTACTCATAACTGAAGGTGAATCAAGTGCACACCTAGATGGCACTTCCTTGCCTCCCCTTGTAGTTGAGGGCAAGACTTTGGTTTTTGGATCTTTCAGATTCTTCATAGTGATCAGCAGATATAAATCCCAAGTGACTCAGAGAATATAGCAATCGCTTCCCCGGCAATGGCGCCAGAAAAATGTTGTTAGCAGATCCCTGGCAATGGCAAGAAAAATGTTGTTCTCGATTGCTCAACAATCAGAAATTGTCTTGCAATAGCCCACCAGCGCGTGGGATCGAGGCAGTTTTCGAGGGTAGAGTATTCAACCCAAATTTGTTGGTTCGTCGGACAGGAAGTGAGAGGATACTCTCAAGTATTAGCAGTTGAATGTGTCAGATTCAACCACACCTGAAAGATTAGTATGTGCAAGCAAAGTATCACTAGCAAAGTAGTATGATAACAACGGTGTCAGAAACGATCTATTGATGGTAGACTATTCCTAACGATTGTATCAATGGCGCCACAAGTTTCTCGTGGATGGGAAATATTATTTCCCGTCAACGTCGTGCGAACAAAAGTATTGTAGCAGGTAGCAGCAGTCTAACGAGTAACAACAGTGGCAAGGAATAGCTGTAGTGACAGCAGTAGCAAGTAGCAACAGTAGCAAGTAACAGCAGAGCAAACCAAGTAACAACAGCAACAACAGTAGTAACAGCAGCAGAGCAAAACAAGTAACAACAGCAGTGGGGCAAACTCGTAGGCAATGGGTCGGTGATTTGTTTGGATGATATTCATCATGCAACAGTTATAACACGGAGAAATATGTGGCTAGTTCTTGTTCGTCAATGTGATGTAGGCATGCATTCCATGTGTCGTCATACGTGCTTAGGGAAAAGAACTTGCATGACATCTATTGTCCATCCCTCCCGTGGCAACAGGGTCCAAAAGGAAACTACGGGATATTAAGGTTCTCCTTTTAATAAAGAACCGGACCAACGCATTAGCACTTGGTGAACACATGAACTCCTCAAACTATGGTCATCACCGGGAGTGGTTCGGTTATTGTGGTGAACACATGAACTCCTCAAACTATGGTCATCACCGGGAGTGGTTCGGTTATTGTTACTCCGGGGTTGCCGGATCATAACACATAGTAGGTAACTACAACTTGCAAGATCGGATCTAAAACACACATATATTGGTGACAACATAATAATTTCAGATCTGAAATCATGACACTCGGCCCCTAGTGACAAGCATTAAGCATGGCAAAGTAGTAGCAACATCAATCTCAGAACATAGTGGATACTAGGGATCAATCCCCGTCAAAACTAACTCGATTACCTGATAGATCTCATCCTACTCATCACCACCTAGCGAGCCTACGAATAGATTACTCACGACGATGAAGAGCTTCATGGAATCGGAGAGGGAAGAAGGTTGATGATGACGATGGCGACGATTTCCCCTCTCCGGAGCACAAAACGGACTCCAGATCTGCCCTCCAGATGAAGATCAGGATGTGGCGGCGCCTCCGTATCGCAAACGCGACGAAATCTTCTCTCCTGATTTTTTTTCTCGGACGAAAGTGAATTTATAGAGCTGAGTTTGGGGGCGGCAGAGCCACGTGGGCCCCACAAGCTTGCTAGCCGCCACGATGGGGGTGGCGGCTACAGGGCTTGTGGCCCACTGGCCCATCCGCTCCGGTGGATCTTTGCGCAGGTATTTTTCATATTTTCTAGAAATATTCTCCGTAAATTTTCAGGACGTTCCGAGAACTTTCATTTCTGCAGAAAAACAACACCAAGGCAATTCTGCTGAAAAGAGCGTGAGTCCATGTTAGTTCCATTCAGATCATGTAAATTAGAGTCCAAAACAAGGGCAAACGAGTTTGGGAAAGTAGATACGATGGAGACGTATCAGTCCCTTAGCGTCATTCGGAATAAATTGTCCGCAAGGACCCTTTCCAAAGATTACTTGTAAATCATTGACCATATAAAGTATGTGATCACTAGTACAGATGGCAGGCTTCTTCCCGTGTTCTGCCTCACCTTTGAAATGCTTGCCATTCTTTCGACATTGATGGTTGGTCGGAAGAAATCGATGATGTCCCGGGTACACATTCTTCTTGCATTTGTACAAATATATACTTTTGATGTCATCTAAACAGTGCGTGCATGCGTGGTATCCCTTGTTTGTCTGTCCTGAAAGGTTACTAAGAGCAGGTCAATCATTTATGGTTACAAACAGCAACACATGTAGGTCAAATTCCCGCTGTTTGTGCTCATCCCACACACGTATACCTTTTCCATTCCACAGCTGTAAAAGTTCTTCAACTTATGGCCTTAGGTACACGTCAATGTCGTTGCCGGGTTGCTTATGGCCTTGGATGAGCACTTGCATCATAATGAACTTTTGCTTCATGCACAACCAAGGAGGATGGTTATAGATACATAGAGTCACGGGCCACGTGCTATGATTGCTGCTCTGCTCCCCAAAAGGATTAATGTCATCTGCACTTAAACCAGACCATACGTTCCTTGCGTCACGTGCAAAGTCCCCCACCTTCTCTCAAGTTTTCTCCACTGCAACCCATCAACGGGTGCTCTCAACTTCCCGTCTTTCTTATGGTCTTCCTTGTGCCATCGCATCAATTTGGCATGCTCTTTATTTCTGAACAAACGTTTCAACTGTGGTATTATAGGAGCATACCACATCACCTTTGCAGGAACCCTCTTCGTGGGGCACTGGCTCTCAACATCACCAGGGTCATCTCGTCTGATCTTATACCGCAATGCACCGCATACTGTGCATGCGTTCAAATCCTCGTACTCATCCTGGTAGAGAATGCAGTCATTAGGGCCTGCATGTATCTTCTGCACATCCAATCCTAGAGGGCAGAGAACCTTCTTTGCTTCGTACGTACTCTCGGGCAATTTTTTATCCTTTGGAAGCTTCTTCTTCATTATTTTCAGTAGCTTCCAAAATCCCTTGTCACATAAACCATTCTCTGCCTTCCATTGCAGCAATTCCAGTGTGGTACCGAGCTTTGTGTTGTCATCTTCGCTATTTGGGTACAACCCTTTTTTGTGATCCTCTAACATGCGCTCGAACTTCAACTTCTCCCTTTCACTTTTGCATTCTCTGTGTGCATCGACAATGACCCGGAGAAGATCATCAACGGGCACATCGTCTGGTGCCTCTTGATCTTCAGCTTCCCCCGTTGCAGTATCACCGTATTGAGGGAACATAACATCTGGATAGTTGTCATCATCCTCTTCTTCTTCATTGTCTTCCATCATAACCCCTCTTTCTCTGTGCTTGGTTCAAACATAATAGTGGGGCATGAAACCCTTCTCAAGCAGGTGGACGTGAAGGGTTTTCGGGGAAGAGTAATCCTTTGTATTCTCACAGTTAACACATGGACACTACATAAAACCATTATGCTTGGTTGCCTCGGCCAGACCGAGAAAATTGTGCATGGTTGTAATGCACTCCGAAGTGTGTTTGTCACCGTGCATCCATTGGCGGTTCATCTGCATTATGAAATTAAGTATATCAAAAACCATTGCAAAACATAATGAATAGAGAAATGACCAAATTAATACAAGTTCATCATCACATTAAAACCAAAGTACAATAGTGATTAAATGTTATTACTGCAAAAATAAATACATAAAGTTCATATATAGTTCTCATAAAACAACACAAAACTATGTAAAACATTTAAATACAACAACAAATGTGATTAAAATCGCAACTAAGGTAACAATTGACCCAACAACATAACGATACCAAGCCTCTTTATCAATGGCATATTTTCTAACATTCCTAATCTTCAAGCTCATTGAATCCATCTTCAAGCGCATTGCATCCATCTTCAACCACATTGCATCCATCTTGATCTTGTGATCATCGACGACATCGGCAACATGCAACTCCAATTCCATATTCTTCTCCTCAATTATTTTCAATTTTTTCTTCAAGTAATAGTTTTCTTTTTCAACTAAATTTAACCTCCCGACAAGAGGGTCGGTTGGAATTTCCGGTTCACATACGTCCTAGATAAAAACATCCTTGTCACGTTGGTCGGCATAATTGCTATAAACACTAAATGAAACAAATAGTTATAAAAGAAAATATACCACGTCCGAATCATAGGCCGAACGAGGGACGACGTGGGCGGATACCAAAACCATCGCCCTATATTATAGCAAACAATAATAACAATAATAAGAAATTTATACAAGTATCTATCTAAATCACACAAGTAATAATTTGTTTCTTTTAAAAATAAGATAAGAACAAGAGGCTCACCACGATGGTGCCGGCCACGAGATCGGTGCGGGCGATCGACGACGGTGAGGATAGTGACGGGACGCACCTACACTTGTGCAGACTCTAAGAAGTTAATTTGAGCTCAAATTGTGCATCTAAATCAAAAGAACTCCCACATACACTCCTACACTAAAACCCACAAACCACTCTACTTCTAGAGCATTTGAAACGAGCTAAACTAACAGTGAGAGATGAAAGGATGAAGTAGTTAACCTTTTAGACCACTTGTGTAGTTGGTGCATAGCCAAACCTAGACAAATCTTGAGGAAAATGGAGGTTGGAGGTCGAGCTTGGAGAGGAGAAAGGATAAGTGTGGCTCGAGCATTTCATCGAACACCTCATGTGCATGCATAGAACGGTGAACAGAGTAGGGCATGCACACCTCCCACATGGCCAAAAAACAACGGAGAGGCTGGGCAGGGGCGAGGGTAGTTATAGGCATTTCTTTGGTCCCGGTTGGTGGCCAGAACCAGGACAGAAGACTCACCTTTAGTCCCGGTTCCAGCCACCAACCGGGACTAAAGGTGCTGCGCCAGAAGCAAGGGCCATTGGTCCCGGTTCGTGTCTCGAACCGGGACCCTGGCCCGTCCGGTGCCCTGGCCTCACGAACCGGGAATGATGCACCCATTGGTCTCGATTCGTAACAGAACCGGGATTAAAGCTCTTATCTCGCATGGACCAAAGCCATGTTTTCTACTAGTGTTGACAACCCGGTCATGGGCCTTCTTGTCTAGTTGCGGGTAACTCCCCGGACACCCACCCTCCCGAGCATAGAAACCTCCACCTCCTCCCTCGTCTCCATGTTGGTTCGTCAGGACAAGGGTCCCGACGTTGATGCTTTGCTATCGTTATTGGGCAGCTGTCCTTCTCTTGGCGTTGGGTAGTTGACGAAAAAGGGTTTCCCCCCGCTTTATATATAAAGCAACCATCACCGAACAAGATGAACCAGCCGATACAAACACACAGACACCACACCACAGACACCCTAGGCTGGTACAAGGACGCTGAAAATAGCAACACCACCCCAACAAACTCGAACAAACATGAGATGAAACTGTAAGCATAGCTACAAAGTCGTCGGGGCCCTCAACGGTGGGAGAACCAGCACGAAGAGGAGAAGTCGTGTATGACGAAGAATGGGCTCCAAGGCGGCACCTTCAGCAAGGGAACGGCACCATAGCATCGCCACCGCCCAATCCAAGCATTAGGGTTTCCCCTAGAGCACCACGGTGACAGATGAGATGCCGCGACGGTGCCTTCAAGAAGGGAGCCGACGCAAGAACGCCGCCACCGCCAGCCTGTCAAGTCAGATCGGGTTTTCACTCCGGCCAATACTCATCATCACCGGGTTGGGTTACGGACAAACGCAATGCCGCCATTGAACGACACACCCCGGTCAACATGCCGCCCACACGGCCATGGTGGTCTGACAGCGCCCGAGCCGCATGCTTTTCCCATGAGCACCCCACTTCCACCAAACGGGTCACCGCCACAGCATCCGAGCCCCACCCTCCTCCAGGGGTACACCCAACCGACGCAACCGGCTAGAACGGAGAAAAGATCCTTCCACCCTAAAGTCGACACTTTGGCAGGGTTGATGGCCTCGGCGGCTAGATCTGGGCCAGGGGAACTCCGGCAGCCACCCGTAGGAGCCGCCAGATGCCACACAGGGGGCACCCTGCTACCCTCCAAGATCTCCTGCCACCTCTGGCAGGTCTCGTGCACACCCACGCCATACCATGGATCCACCCCAGCCGGAGAAGTTCGGAGTTGAAACCGTAGAGGAGGCAAGGAGCTAACCCCAAGCCCATCGCAGACGAACCGCCACCGGAGCAAGTCCCGTCATCGCCGCGGGAAGACCAGGCCGACCACGAGGTTGCAGCCACGCTGCTGCAAGCCCCACCACATCGAGCCCTAGATTGGCCTCGCCCCCGCCCCCTCCCCACGACGCCCGCCTTCACCATGGACCAAATCCGGGAGGATTTGGCTGTAGGCGTGCCAGCCCGCCACCACCAGATCTGGACTTGCCGTGGCCGCCGCGCTACAGACGCCCGCCCAGCCGCCGTCGCGACGCCACCAGGCGTCCATGCCGCCACCCTGGAGGTGCGTCGTCATGCCACTGGCCCCCGCCGTAGGCCAGCGCCCCAGACGAGCGGTCGCCCCGCGCCTACAGTGGATCCTGAGAGGAGGGAAAAAGGAGCCCCCCCCCCCCCCCCGCCCTTGCCTGTCGGGCTTTGCCCGATGGCACCGCGGGGCGGCAGCGAGGGAGGGGGACCGCGGGAGGAGGAGAGTAGGGGAGGGGGCTAGGGTTCCCCCCGGCGCTCCCGCGGGAGGGGTAGGGGCGGCGTTGGGTAGTTGCCTGTTTTTTTTGTCTTTTTTGTCTTTTCTAGTGAACATTTGCTCCGGTCATGTGTGTGTGCTCCAAGCGAGAATGTGTATGTATTAGAAGATCTGTGAATTGTTCAATCAATGTGTTCAGTTCTACAAGCTTTGTGATTGACATTAGTGCATTTGGGGTGTTGCATACATTTTACTTCCATTTGTTCTATCTAAAGCAGGGTAAACATAAACAGCCTGCTTCCGATTTTCAGTGTTTGCGGCCGTAGCAGATTTTAGGTATCAAAGCCACAGCTGAATTTCATGAAACTCCAGTGTAGCCCAAGCCTAAACGCCAATTATCCCAGACCGCAATACTCCTAGCAAACATAAGGGGACAGAAGGATACCCCGGCTCGATCCGGCGCGCTTTATTCACGCACGGATGCACGGCCGTGCGCGTATCGCCGTGATGAATGCGGTCGACTTTTGCAACGCTGACATCTCTTGTATAGAAAATACGATCGAACGTGCGTGTGGAGGTAGTTACCTGAATGCAGCACAAATAAACTGAGACAACAATTCAATGGTGACCAAGAAGATTTGAGGCAAGTGAGAGGGAGAGCACTGCACTACCTATGCGCGTGCATTGCTACGTCGGTCGAACAATTAGAGGACCCCCGTAATAAAGAAACGGCACCTAACGATGCATACACCCGTACCACGTACGTACTAGGGAGCATGTGTTCCGTATTGATCCAAGTGAATTAATTGGTCGTCTGAGAGCGTACTGTACTGTACTGTACTCTTACCAGTAATACACAGGGGGTTTAAATTGATCTGAGCCTCTGGTACTACTACATACAAGTGAAATCAGGGCTCCGTACATACGCGCTAGTAAAAAACTAACTGGTCACCACGAGATCGGACTTGAATAGATTGTTGTAACTAGTTCAGTTCAATGGGAAGTCAGATCGAGAGAACCTTAAACACTCGCTGCGGTACCACGTCCGTAGGCAGATTGTGCTTTCTTGGCGGGGCGCCATGCCGGCAAACGTGGGCAGAAGCAGAATCCAAGTTACTCAGCCATGGATGGAGGGAATGGTTCAAACCGGAGCCGAGCTTAAGGAAGCGTTTCGAATTCGAAAGACACGCTCACGCACGCACGCACGCACGCGAAATGATGCGATTATCAGAAAGCAAACGGTACGGCCCCTCCCTCCCTCCCGGCTGTGCGCCAATTGCTTTGTCGGGAAGAAGTGCCCTAATAAAATTAATTTTAATAATACACTAACGGAATCTGGTCTTCGACCGTACGACGACGAGTTCATCCCCATAACAAAGATATGCTATTCTAAGATTGGTCCATGTAGCTAGTGGCTCTACGCTGCTTACGCTGCATCATCAGTTGGGAAAGCATGAGAGTTTGCTGCTATGCTATGCTCATCATGTAGCCGTGCAAAAACTTTGTACAGGAACTCATGATATTGCCACCGATTTCTTTCAGCCGCCACGCACGTGATGGAGAGTCCCACACCCCACTACCACATACTATGATCCCTGGTGTATTTTATGTCGTTAACATGCATATACAAATGTTTGGACTTGTCATGTGAGGAAATTTGTATAGGTAATGGAATTATAACAGAAAAAATAATCTCGTTGTGTTGAACCTTTTTGAAAAAATATCACATTATGTTGCAAATAAAATGTGATATCAACGTTAAAAATAATATTTGTAAAAGAATAATACTTCTTGTTTCTAGCTCGTCCTTGGATCCTGGAGAATAATGCACCGAAGTAAAACAAATTGTATATACAGATTATTTACTCAGAATGCTCATGTCCCGACGAGCTGAGTCAAATCATGTTTTATTCTGATCATGCTTCTTCTAATCGGTAACCGGAGGCCAATTTCAAGCTAACAAGTCCTGCTCTCCTTCATGTGCGCCTTAATTGGTTTGTGCATTCCCATGCCTAAAAAAGAATTACTACTGGTACATCCCAAGGAGCTCTTGTAGTAAAGCAAGTGGCCACTCTCATCTGCTTGTTCACTACCACAAAATCAGACATTTCAGACGGTGCAAGGCTCTAGGAGGTACCACTGACAATGATCCAAATGATTAAGGCCTCGTAAAACCAAGAGAACGTTTATTGAGATTGTAAAACCTGCATTTGTGGCTTTTTATGCTTATACTCCTCGAGATTATTGTTGGAAAACCTGTGTATGTCTTATTTTTGCTAGAAAAGCCTGCGTCGCATGGTGCCGTGCTATTTAACTAGTATTCCATGTTACGTTTGTTTTATTTTTCTATTTATTATAGGAAGTGTTGTTTTTAAAGAATCTCTTCTGTTGTCCGGGTGTTGTCTTTGTTGATGATTACAGCGTTGTTGTTGAAGTTTTTCATCCTTGCGACAAGGTCTTTGTTCTTATATTTCTCTCTCTTTTTTATCTTATAGTTACCAATGTGCATCTTTGATGTTTTTAATATTTTGTTGGTACAGACATTGGGTGTAGTTGTTATCTTCGTGATATTAATATTTTTTTTTATTAAAAAAGTAATTCCTGACTTATTATCCCCCTTATATTATGGTGCTATTTTGATCATAATTTTTATTGATAAAATATAGGCTATACATAACAAAAATAGCATCATCAAATGTGATCCAACGATATGACTTTTTATGACATGAATTAACATTTTTTAGTTAAATTTCTAATTAAAATATGACAAAAATACGAAGAAGGCCAATAAATGGGACAAAGGTAGTAGACCAAAAGAAGATTTTTTTTTTGTATTTTTTCTCTTCGAGAAACAAGACACGGCCTGAGCATCGTGTCGTGCCAGAAGCATTATTGAAAATGCCGTACATGATTATGCACCATAACCTTTGGAAAATAACAATTGCATGTTTGCGGGGTAGAGTAGCACACATACTACTACATGATCTTGGTGAATTCACAAGACAGAAACACGCGGTGGGATGCAGCGCCTGTTGAGGGCCACGCACGCCCCACGGTGGACGCGGGAAAGATCCTGCTACCGCTAGTTCTAGTGCTACCAACCGACTGGGCGCCGGGGCAGGCGGTGCCGCTCGAGTTAAACAAACGGAACGGAACAAGGCGGAAGAGGCTAAACGCGCAACGCAGGAACACCTAGGGGTGCGGTGATAGAACCATTGACCTTGTCGTTAATGCCGCGCTTAGTTGGGCTTGGCCATTCCCGCGCTCGACCGAATTATCACCTTAACTTAATACGCGCGCGCACGGGTGCCGAGATGACCCCGCCAATACGCACTCACGCTCGCTACCTGGAGCATCCACACCCCCACACAGTACTACACTAGTAGTACTCCGTGTTGTGGGTATACTTAAAACTAACTACTCCAGTCCTAGCATAGTATAGCACTGCTTGCTAGCTTAGCCGGTGCACGGTGACGACGTGGGCATCGACTCGAATAGAAAATGGAGCAGCGCTAGGGCCGGGACTGGACGGGCGAGCGAGCGCCGTGTTCCGCGGGGCTCCTGTTCGGCCTGTGGCGGGCGCCACCCCCTCTCGCTATTGTCGAGAGACCCACGGTTTTGTGGCCGTGGCCGTGCCTACCCCCTCCCACACGGGCACGGGCAAACGAATTACGCATAGATAGATATATGCAATAAGAGATGACCGTGTTTGGGAGCTAGCTACTGATGCTGGAACCACGTCGCCACGCGGGCGTCCACTTGCGCCCGCTGCCGTATCGTTATCGTTGGACGGATCGGCGCCACCGTGGAGCGGCGACCGCGACCGCGACCGGCTGCCGTCGCGGCGGCTTTGTATATAAGCGCGATCTGGCTGCCGGTATGCGTGCGTTTGTACGTTGCGCCGGCCGGAGGTGTACGTAGCGTTGTAGCGCTTGCGCCGCTCCGACTCTTTCCGCTGACGCCGACGGGTCTCGGCCGCCGCGCGATGAACACAATGCTGGGTGAGGCTGAGGGTGCCGTTTCGTTTGTTCCGTTCCGCCCAGTCGCTCTGTCCGTATCCGGTGTCTCAGCTCAGCTCGTCACTCATTAGTGTCTCCTCCAGTTTTTTATTGATCGTGACATTGACTGCCAGCGTGTGATTGTGAGACCAAACAGTTTCCCGACCTAAGCTAAGCCAAGCGAACCTTAGCAAATCAAGCGGCAGTGCAAGTTAATGCTCAGCCGTTCGATTTGGTTCTGACGGCCACGATGGATGTTGTCGTCGCATGGGCAAACAAGACCAGCTAGCGGCAGAGCTCCCCGTTGTCATGACTTGGCCTGTGGGTCACACCTGATTTTCCGTTTTGGTGGTATGCTGCTAGGCACGCGCCTGGTCGCACCGGAGGCCATCCACACCGTCCAAGTACAGCCGAGAACTGAAGCAAGGAATCGCGACCGTCAGATGGGAGGACCGTAATCCTCAGCGGATATTCATGTCAGGTCGGCTATCATTGGCGTGAGCGGGCTGGCCCGGAAGCAGAAGACAAAGGGTCTGCTTACGTGTGCATCTGTACAACATACCGTATTTTTGTTTTTAATAGACCATACGGTATATGTTAGTACGCACGTACGACATGCCCAATTTAGAGTATACAAGTGTTTGATTTGACGGCCGGAGCACATCTACGTTTCAATAATGCATTCCTTGACCAATAATGCTTAACATACGAACACATTCTACAGGATTTTACGGGCTGGGTACTGTAAGCTCTTTTAATTGCCCCCCCTGAATTTCAGTGATGGGCCCGTGTGCCTTAATCAATTCCCGGCCAATCAGTGATAAGCAATCTGTGAAAAAATTGTAAAAACTCCGTACGTGTAGCATTACTGAGCACGGCCGGAGTACTTCCACGGTACTAGTAATCCTACCGTTTAAGTTGCAACCTTTTTGTTTTGCAGGTGTTTAAGTTGTACTCCATCACAGTATATTAGGCGCATCTCACATCTCTCTTGGACCAAGGTGTGTAACTACTAAGAGAAAAAACGGAGCCGCACGAGCTGGATATGCGCCTAATTAATCGTGAAACTGACGCATAGTAACCCACCCGTCCAGTGAACGAGCGACTCCCTCGCATGCATTGGTGGAGACGGTTTAGAGCGAAAATTTTCTCCCTCCGAGTTTCCTTCTTCTTCCCCGCGCGTTCTTTTCTCCCCCGAGCGTTGTCCTTTCTTCCCCGCGCGGTTTCCTTTCTCCCCCGTGCAATTTCCTTTCTCCCCGCGAGTTTCGTTTTCTTCCCCGCGCGGTTTCTTTTCTCCCCCGAGCGTTTTCCTTTCTTCCCCGCGCGGTTTCTTTTCTCCCCCGAGCGTTTTCCTTTCGTCCTCGCGCGGTTTCCTTTCTCCCCCGCGCAATTTCCTTTCTCCCCCGCGCGGTTTCCATCCAAATGGCTAGCGAAATTTTGGGAGATGAAAAAGCTCCCGTCGGTGTTCCTCTCTATAAGTAGCTGTGGTGATGGAGGTACACGAACAGACAGCGCTCATCTTCTCTCCTCGGTCCAATGGCGCCGCCGCAACAAGGTGCAACAGATCACCGACTTCCTCCTCTTGGCCTCCGTGGGCTTTCTAGGGTTGCTTCCAACCAAGAGCACCGCCGCCCGAAGGACTTCCTCCTCTTGGTCTCACTGGACGAGCGGGAATTCCATCCTTCTCCATCGTCACGGCTAGTTTCGAGCATCTTCCTCCCCAACGACTTTGCCTCGACGACGCGTTGGCCTCGCACACCCATCTCGCCCTGCGACACCTAACGAGGCCGGTTCGTCGAACTGGAGTGCCTCCGTCGGCGGGGCCGGTACAGGCTACGGAGGGATCACAAGTTCTACGTTCATGGGGTTTAACCTCATCAATGGCAGCGGCGGGATCTCGTTTGGTGGTGGCTGCGGGATCTTGTTTGGCGGCGACGACAGCGAGTCCTTGGGATTCACGTTTAGTACCGGCGCACGTGGTGCCACCATAGAAGGTAAACCCTAAACCTTTGTGATAGATAGATATTTGCTTATGAACTGATTTGAGTTTTTTAATGTTATGTGTCATAGGTTAATCAATCCCTAGCCGAGTACGCCCATAAAAAGCTCAATAGGATCTCCTTGAGTCATCAAGCGTGCATGAGAGAGATCATCAAACACAAGGGGTCTATTCACTACGCGGTACCTCACTTGAAGAAAAAGCATTAGAGAGACAAGGTCTTCTCCCGGTTCGTTTGACGATTAACAGAGAATATGTTGAGTAGGCAATTGAATTCTTGAACTCAACATGATTTGTATTGCCTCATGTACATACACGAGTAAAAATAACATGAGATCAAAAACCTTCTACACTTTCTTTTCATCATCTCGCAATACTAAACTTGGCTATCCGTCACATTCTGCACTTTCTTTTCATCATTAAGATAGATAGACGGGTTGCGACGACACCTTATGCATACCCCATCTTTATTTATCACCACCGTCGTCGCAGAATCTTTGCACCAATAATTGTCACACAGCATAGGGTTTCCACACAACTCACAAGAAGGCAAATCCTTTGGAACCAGGAGCCTACATCCCAAGCAAAGGAATATAGATGGCTCACCACGGATGCCATACTTTCTGCACAAAGTCGGATGGATGCAAACCTCACATGTTGATATAGGGTTCGAGTAGGTTTAGAGTACCCTTGCATGTCGACGCAAAACTTCATCTTCAACTGGCCCTTCGACCTCTAGCTCTTGCAGCACCTCCTCCACAGCAAGAACCTCGAGCACGCCTAGCACCTCCTCCACGGCAGGAACCAAGAGCATGCCTAGCACCTCCTCCACGGCAGGAACCTCGAGAACGCCTAGCACCTCCTTTATGGCATGAACCTCCAGCACGCCTAGCACCTCGTCCACAGGAGGAACCTCCAGCACACCTAGGCCATCCATGGAGTCCATCGGTTCGGGTTTGTGTGTCACATGGACTCCTAGCATCTCCATTGTGTGGGGTTTTATACCCTGCTTTCTATACATGAGAATGAAAACAGAAACATAAAAGGTTTCCATGTGAATGCGAAGGAGAGAGGGAGAGGAGGCCTCACACACAGCCATGCAGATCGCATGCAGATTCACACCTTCCACAAAACCGATTCATGTTCACACTTGCATGCACAGCCGAAAGGCAAATGGAAGGAGAGAATTCAACGGTCTAATTAAACCCAAAATGGGCCAATTAATAGGCTAATTAATGCCATGCGCCTTATTTCCCTCCAATTGTGAAAAAACATGGTTTTTGAGATGCGGCCAATATACTGTGATGGAGTAGCCGACTTAACTTTTTGGCATCACACTACGAGAAAAATGAATCCTCCTAGTTTTTAGGTCATGTACCATGTGAGGTGTTTTAAAATAGTTTACTTTTCTTAAGCACATGTGCCTATTTCTAAGGGACGGGTAGTTCAAGGGTAGTTTAATTAAGCACCACCACTATATCCCTCCAAAAAAGGCACACCATATAAGCACTAGTGCTTAAAATAATTTATTTATTAACACATTTCTAAGCATCTTGTATTGTACTAGTATGTAATCATACAAATAAGAGAAAAAGATTGGGAAGAAGAAAAGAAGAAAGATTAGGGGGGAGAGGAAAAGGGGAAGAAAAGTGAAGATGAGGAAGGGCGGGAACAAGCCTTGTCGGGTGACGAGAATGTCTCGTGGTCTAGCGGATTATAAATACATGACGGTTTCAGATGTGGGTAATAGTGACGATCAAATCAAGCACATCGCGAAAGAGGAGTATCGTCACCAAAAGAGGTCGAAATTACTGTTTTGACCCTTTGCACAACGTTTAGCATGATCCGACCCTTGTTTGGAAAAAATCGATGTCTCACCTTTTTCCTACCGATATCGTCCTTCGTGGTAGGGTATAACTGCCTACCTTCATGGTCCTGGCAGTAGGTTGCTCATCAAAGAAGACGGTGACGTCAGCCCCCGCTGACGTGGATAAGTGGCTACCGCCACTGTCCTTAGCGGTGGGCAGTTATACATTACCCACAGTATCCATTGTGGTAGGCAAGTGATAGTGAATTGGGTGACACGGCGGCCTATGGGGCACCCACCCACCCAAGTTGCTTGAGTTCATCTTCTCAATTCGTCGTGAAATAAAGAAGGGACTCCTCTCTCCCCTCGCCATTCCACATCTCATGTGGATGTCCTTCGTTTGGGAACCGTTTGTCGGATCTTGGATGCAAAATCGAGAGAAAGGTAAGCTCTTTCAATCACTTCAAATAGTTTTTGTCAAATCCTTATAGTCTAGATGCATTATTTAGCACTAGGTGACCCTATTTCATTAAGTTGTTTGAAAAAAAATTATTCGAAATTTGTTTAGAATGGACATGAGGTAGTAATAGAGGCTTGTGGGTGAATGTATGACTAGATTTCATGGATATGTTGTAGTAGTTTCTTATTTCCCTTTGTTATGGATGAACAAATTGTATGGATATGTTGTGTTTTGTTATTTTTTATGTTTATGGATAGATGCATATTGGGATTAGTTGACGAATGCATATGTATTGATATATATAGATTGCAATGTGTATTGATGAACACATTTTTTATTATATATGTATGGACATATTGAAACTTGATGAATGGATGTATGTGTATGTATGGATATACGGATATGATATTTATTGGTGATGTTGTCAATAATTGATGATGATAATTATTGATGTCATAGATTATAGATTGCAAGGATGTGTTTTTCCGTATGTTTGCAATTATTAATGTTGTTAATTATTGGTGCTGTGAAATAATTGATGATGTTGTCAATTATGGATGTTGTGAAATAGTTTGTTACAAATGTAATTGGCTTTAGGATGGCGGCTCGTGACAGTGGTCGTTGGTATCTTGGGCTTGATCCTGCTTTCGACAAGGGCATCATGGGCGATTTATCGAGAATGCACATGTAACAAGTTTTGGCATCATCATATTCATGTTGTTGTTTTTTTTAGTTTGAAGGTTGTGACATATTTGTGCAATTATGACACATGGTGCAAATAGTGCGAATGAGGGGTCATAACAAGACATGGCAGCTGGCATACAATGAGGAGTTCGATCCTTATTTCGGGAGAGTTGGGCTCCTACTGCTTATTCTCCAGTTCAAATGTGTACTATCGGTGGTGAACCATGCTGTTTTCACAGCCTTTCTGGATCGTTAGCGGTCGGAGACACACAATATCTAGTTTCCCAATGAAAGAAGACTATAACCCCGGAGGACTTCGTGATGATCAATGGTCTTCCATCGGAGGACGAGCCTCTCACTTTACATGTGTGCGACAAGTTCTAGCGTTACCGGTCTCATTGATGGTTTCTCCCGACTCTTACTCCTAGGGGAAAGACGGACATCCAGTGTCCCATTCAAGTGGCTTTGTGAGAATAGGTCAGTATGCCCACGCGGTGCCTATGAGGAGAGCGTGGAGCAGTACACATATTCGTACCTATGGTATCTCCTATCATGTGTACTTTCTGCACACTGCTTTGGTAATGTTGCACGTGGATGTATCTTGATTCCTAGCCGACTAGGACACGCAATACAGTTGTGGGTCTGCTCGTTTTCGCCTACTTATATCGTGAGGTGACAAGTTACTCGAATAGTTCTTTAGGGATGTAAGTATGTTTTTATGAATTGTGTGAAGCCAATCATAAATTTGTTATTGTTAGTAGTTTGACAAGGCATGTATGAAAATGAGTGACAAACCCACTATGGGCGGATGCACGTGGGGCCTCCTCGTGTGGATGTGAGAGCGGCTACTGGTTGGACGTCTTGAAATATGGACATCATCTTTCCTTGGCTGGGCCTTGATGAAGAATACGACATTTTTATGCCCAACTATGGCATTCACTCGGGACATAGTCAAAACGTTCAGAGGCAAGCACGAGGCATGGTACAAGAGCTTCACGAATGAGATGAACAATCTCAAATACAATGAGGTATAGCAGTTTGTAGCTTTTTGGTAACTACTTTCCCAGAAGGCATTGGAATTCCTAACCAAACCTTTTGTAGGTTAACTCGACAACGTATCGAACACTTAGGGATTTTTGATTGAAAGCCATGTGTACAAGGGACGGGGATATTTGGCAGATTAGGTAGCCCTTCATAAGCATCTACGTTGTGGAGTGACACATATCACATTGTGTGGCACCGCAATTCAATGGGAGGTAACACACCCCACCGGAGGAAGCTCTAGTGAGAGCTTGGGAATGGTAAGCCTCCCACGCCAGAACTTGTTGCATGCACTTCCAACAAGAGGCTCGCCCTTGTGTGAAAGACCGGTGATCATCGTGAATTCTTCCAAAGTGGCCAATATCTCCCCACAAGCAAGGTCGAATTTGTGTTTCTCTGGCCGCCAACGAGCCCGCAGAGTTGTAAGAGCAACATGGTGAACCACCGTGTTGGGCTACGCTAGGTGTATTAACTCCAATATAAACTTTTCCTATGAGTAGTACAACCAAAAACATGCCATGGAGATGGATCATGAATCATTACCACTGGATGCATAGTGACGTTCGATGGAAGTTTAGTTATGGCAGCATGTCGCTAGAGTCATCTCCTCCTCGCCGATCTCCCACGTAGACGATCAGATACCACGAGCAGGTCATCAAAGTGGCACAAATGCTACACCTCTACCAGCTGTAAATGTGAGGCTTTGGTGCAAAAGTCTCGGGAGCAGATGACCAAGCTCTCCAAGCTGTCCGCCGAGATCAAATCAGAGCGGGTGGAATGGAGGTTCTTTGAAGAAAAGGTGCGCGAGGCCAAGCACATGGCAAATGGTAAGCCATACTTATTTCAAAGTGCCTTTGGTGGAAACAGGTATGCATTTCTTACATGGATGCGGCGTTCCTCAGGCGCCTTCACGGACCTCACGAGAAGTGTGGCGGAAGCAACAGGCCCATGACGGGGTTGTTGAGTGGAGGCTTTTTTGGGCTGAGTTTCAGAATCCCGAGCCTAACCCCTGTCTGAGTTATCAAATGAAATAGCTCACGGAGCTGCATAGGATGGCGGAACCGGACATGAAGGATCTGTGTATCCACCTATGGACTACGAGACTTTGCCAAGCAGCTACTTCGGCTCAGTGCAGAAGTTGGTTGGTGTCGTGCCCTAGATTGAGGTCCTGAAGCGTTCCGTCTGCATAGAAGGAGCTCGGATGGCCTTTGCGAGGACCCTGGTACATTATCCAGGGATGAAGCCCCTCACGATGGCCACCGCACCTCCACCAGCCGGGAAGGAGCACACATGCCCCGAGCTGTATTTCCCCTCCGCGACGGAGGGTGCTCGGGTTATAGAAGACCAATGCTTGAAAGATGTACTCTTCGAGTAATTGTATTGTCATGTGCCTCCGAGCAACTTATATTTATAATGTTTAGTATTTGTTGTTTGTTAATTATTTTGGCTCCTATCATTTGTACGGTTTAATCTGAAAGTTACGATTCGTCGACTTCAGCCCCCAGGTAGAGACTACTCGGGGTGTTTCATTGTCCGTACTATTACCCTTAGCCGATGAGTCTGTGCCCGAAGGTGGTAGTGTGCGACGGAAACGAGGCAATCAGACATGCGGCTTTATCGCTTTCACTTAGCCTTAGGAGTTTAAATTTGGGGGCTGATCGGAAGCCCCCATGTTTTTTGGTCGTAGTCGGGTAAGCCGAATTTTGAAATAGCCACCATACGGTCCGCAAAGGAGTTAACCCTCCGTGTGACATGGAATAGACACCAAAAACTTTTGTTTTAGGCTCGGATTGCACACCAACTCTCGCTTATTATGTCGGTCAGTTTTTGGCTTTCTCCACTAAGGTATTTTTAGCCATACTAGCCGGCAATACAATCGCAGTGGTTCTCCCTTTACCCTTTAGCCGAAGTAGCGGAACATATGGAGGTAAGCACAGGAGCAGGGCAACCCAACTGTAGACCCAAGACATAATTCATAGCCGATGCATATAACACAACAACCGAGAGATCAGACACTTAAGGAGTGACGACATAGTATTCGGGGTGGTGTTACTATCCAAGCCCTGGTCAATGATCGATAGCACTTTAGCTTGTGTAAAAAGTAATTTTGACTTGTCAGCGTTGATAAGCATGAAATATGTGTATGCAAAAGTACTTGGAATAATGTGTCCGATGAATTTTTATAACTCGTGGCACCAAGGCAGCTGTTACACGTAACTGTCGATACAAGTTTTTAAAGCAACTTTTCACAACAACCTTCCATGGGCGACTTGACGTCCGCCCTATTTTCGGATGTACTATATCTATTACCCTTGCTAGGGGTGGAGGTACTATCCCTTGCAAGAAGTTGTTGTCGGCATGCGGACCTTGAGTAGAGGGTCTTGAGAAGCTGTTGATGCAATGTAGGATCTTGACGCTTGGGATTCTTCATGATACCATGTACTTGGTCCATAGAGGTGTGTTGGACCATGGCTTGGTTGACCCGATCACATTATCCCTGGCGGGTGGCTTCCACGGATGCCCATGGAATTTTAAGGATGAAATTGTGTTTACGAGGGACATACCTTCAAGGTGTTCGGGCCGTGTCATGGGAGGCGCATCCCTATGTACTCTGAGCCGAAGAGATCTCCGGCTGGTCTGATTGAGCTCGGGCTCACTTGCCTTCCTTCCGCACCTTTATTGTCGTCCTGTGGCTTGAAGTTTCGCTGTCATGTTGGCACTGAGTTGTCACTACGGACGCGTGCTCCTCTATCCGGAGAGAATGCTCTGTTTTGCCATTGACAATGATGACTCCCTTGGGTCATGGCATTTTGAGCTTCATGTTGGCTTAGTGGGGTACAACATTGAAGCAGGCCAAAGCTATGCAGTCGAGCAGTGTGTGGTATCCGCTGCGGAAGGGGACGATGTCGAAGATCAAGTCCTTGGTCCGGAAGTTGTTGGGCGATCCAAACACAACCTCAAGTGTTATCGTACCCTAGCAACATGCTTCGACGAATGGAAACACTCCTTTAAAGGTAGTGCGGCTTTGTTTGATTCGTGATGGGTCTATTGTTGGGGAACGTCGCATGGGAAACAAAAAATTTCCTACGCGCACGAAGACCTATCATGGTGATGTCCATCTACGAGAGGGGATTTCCGATCTACGTACCCTTGTAGATCGCACAGCAGGAAGCGTTAAGAAACGCGGTTGATGTAGTGGAACGTCCTCACATCCCTCGATCCGCCCCGCTAACCGTCCCACGAACCGTCCCGCGATCCGTCCCACGATCCGCTCCGGTCTAGTGCCGAACGGACGACACCTCTGCGTTCAGCACACATACAGCTCGACGATGATCTCGGCCTTCTTGATCCAGCAAGAGAGACGAAGAGGTAGATGAGTTCTCCGGCAGCGTGACGGCGCTCCGGAGGTTGGTGGTGATCTATCTCAGCAGGGCTCCGCTCGAGCTCGCAGAAATACGATCTAGAGGAAAAACCGTGGAGGTATGTGGTCGGGCTGCCGTGGCAAAGTTGTGTCAAATCAGCCCTAATACCTCAGTATATATAGGAGGGAGGGGGTGGGACCTGCCTTGAGGCTCAAGAGAGCCCCAAGGGGTCGACCGAAGCAAGGGGGGAAGTCCACCCCTTCCAATCCTAGTCCAACTAGGATTGGAAGGTGGAGTCCTTCTCCACTTTCCCACTTCCCCTTTTTTTCCTTTGATTCCTGCACATAGGGCTTCTTGGGCTGTCCCACCAGCCCACTAAGGGCTGGTGCGGCACCCCTAAGGCCTATGGGCTTCCCCCGGGTGGGCTCCCCCCCGGTGAACATCCGGAACCCATTCGTCACTCCCCGTACATTCCTGGTAATGTCCGAAAACTTTCCGGTAATCAAATGAGGTCATCCTATATATCAATCTTCATTTCCGGACCATTCTGGAAACCCTCGTGACGTCCATGATCTCATCTGGGACTCCGAACAACATTTGGTAACCAACCATATAACTCCAATATGCATAAAACATCGCCGAACCTTGAGTGTGCAGACCCTGCGGGTTCGAGAACTATGTAGACATGACCCGAGTGACTCCTCGGTCAATATCCAATAGCGGGACCTGGATGCCCATATTGGTCCTACATATTCTCCGAAGATCTTATCGGTTGAACCTGAGTGCCAAGGATTCATATAATCCCGTATGGCATTCCCTTTGTCCTTCGGTATGTTACTTGTCCGAAATTTGATCGTCAGTATCCGAAACCTATTTCAATTGCGTTTACCGGCAAGTCTCTTTACTCATTCCGTAATACAAGATCACATGACATACACTAAGTCACATTGCTTGCAAGGCTTGTGTGTGATGTTGTATTATCGAGTGGGCCTCGAGATACCTCTCCGTCACACGGAGTGACAAATCCCAGTCTTGATCGATACTAACTCAACGGACACCTTCAGAGATACCTGTGGAGCATCTTTATAGTCACCCAGTTACGTTGTGACGTTTGATACACACAAGGTATTCCTCCGGTGCCAGTGAGTTATATGATCTCATGGTCATAGGAATTAATACTTGACACGCAGAAAAACAGTAGCAACAAAATGACACGATCAACATGCTTCGTTCATTAGTTTGGGTCTAGTCCATCACATGATTCTCCTAATGATGTGATCCCGTTATCAAGTGAAAACACTTGCCTATGGTCAGGAAACCTTGACCATCTTTGATCAACGAGCTAGTTAACTAGAGGCTTACTAGGGACAGTGTTTTGTCTATGTATCCACACAAGTATTGTGTTTGCAATCAATACAATTATAGCATGGATAATAAACGATTATCATGAACAAAGAAATATAATAATAACTAATTTATTATTGCTTCTAGGGCATATTTCCAATAGTGTCCCACTTGCACTAGAGTTAATAATCTAGTCCACATCACTATGTGATTCTAACGAATCGAACACCCTTACAGTTCTGGGGTTTGATCAAGTCTTGCTTGTGAGAGAGGTTTTAGTCTACGGTTCTGAAACTTTCAGATCTGTGTGTCCTTCACAAATCTTTATGTCATCTTATAGATGCTGCTACTATGTGCTATTCGGAAATACTCAAAATATCTACTCTACTATACGAATCTGTTTCACTACTCATAGTTATTCGGATTAGTGTCAAAGCTTGCATCGACGTAACCCTTTACGACGAACTCTTTAACCACCTACATAATCGAGAAAAAAAAATCCTTAGACCATTAGTTACTAAGGATAACTTTGACCGCTGTTCAGTGATTCAATCCTCGATCAGTCTCTGTACCTCTTAACAGACTTGTGGCAAGGCACACATAAGGTGTGGTACACAGCATGGCATACTGTAGAGTCTACGGCTAAGGCATAGGGGACGACTTTCGTCATTTCTCTTTCTTCTGTCGTGGTCGGACTTTTGAGTCTTACTCAAAATCACACATTACAACACAGCCAAGAACTCTTTCTTTGCTGATCTATTTTGAACTCTTTCAAAAACTTGTCAAGGCATGCATTTCATTTGAAAGTTCTGTTTAGCATTTTGATCTATCTCCATACATCTTGATGCTCAATGTTCAAGTAGCTCTATCCAGGTCTTCCTTTGAAAATCTCCTTTCAAACAACCTTTTATGCTTCACAGAAATTCTACATTACTTCTCATCAGCAATATTTCAACCACATATACTTTATCAGAAATACTATTGTGCTCCCACTCACTTCTTTGGAAATAAAAGTTTCTCATAAACCTTGTACAAACCAAAAATCTTTGATCATCTCATCAAAGTGTATATTCCAACTCCGAGATCCTTGCACCAGTCCATTGAAGGATCGCTGGAGCTTGCATACTTATTAGTATTCTCAAGATCACAAAACCTTCTGGTTGTATCACATACAATCTTTCCTCAAGGAAACCATCAAGGAAACAATGTTTCGACATCCTATGTGCAATATTTCATAAATAATGCAGTAACTACTAACATAATTCTAACAGATTTTTAGCATCGCTACGAGTGAGAAAGTCTCACCATAGTCAACTATTTGATCTTGTCGGAAACATCTTTACGACAAGTCGAGCTTTTCTTAATAGTGACTTATCACCATCATTGTCTGTCTTTCTTTTGAAGATCCATCTTTACTTAATAGTCCTACGACCATCAAGTAGTTCTTCCAAAGTCTACACTTCGTTCTCACACATGGATTCTCTCTCGGATTTCATGGCCTCCAGCCATTTGTCGGAATCCGGGCCCACCATTGCTTCTCCATAACTCATAGGTTCATTGTTGTTCAACAACATGACCTCCAAGACAGGGTTACCGTACCACTCTGTAGTAGTATGCGACCTTGTCGACCTACGAGGTTTGTAGTAACTTGATCCAATGCTTAATGATCACCATCATCAGCTTCCACTTCAATTGGTGTAGGCGTCACAGGAACAACTTCCTGCGCCCTGCTACACACTGGTTGAAGTGATGGTTCAATAACCTCATCAAGTTCTACCACCCTCCCACTCAATTCTTTTGAGACAAACCTTTCCTCGAGAAAGGACCCGTTTTCCAGAAACAAACACTTTGCTTCCGGATCTGAGATAGGAGATGTATCCAACTATTTTGGATATCCTATGAAGATGCACTTATCCGCTTTGGGTTCGAGCTTATCAGACTGAAACTTTTTTGGATAAGCATGGCAGCCCCAAACTTTCAAGAAACGACAGCTTAGGTTTCTCTAAACCATAATCTATAGTGTGTCATCTCAACGGAAATACGCGGTGCCCTATTTAAAGTCAATGCGGTTGTCTCTAATGCTTAACCCATAAATGTTTGCGGTAATTCGATAAGAGACATCATAGTATGCACCATATCAAATAGGTTGCGGCTATGACGTTCGGACACACCATCACACCATGGTGTTCTTGGTGGCATGAATTGCGAAACAACTTCCACATTGTCTTAACTGTGTACCAAAACTCGCAACTCAGATATTCATTTCTATGATCATATCGTAGACAGTTTATCCTCTTGTTACGACGAACTTCACTCTGAAACAAAATTGAACTTTTCAATATTTCAGACTCTGTGATTCATTAAGTAAATACTCATGTATCTACTCAAATTGTCATTGAAGTAAGAACATAATGATATCCACTGCGTGCCTCAGCACTCATTAGACTGCATACATCAAAATGTATTACTTCCAACAAGTTACTATCTTGTTTCATCTCAATGAAAATAAGGCCTTGCTCATGTGGTATGATTTGCATGTCACAAGTGATTCAAAATCAAGTGAGGATAAAGATCCATCAGCATGGAGCCTCTTCATGCAATTTATACCAACATGACTCAAGCGGCAGTGCCACAAGTAAGTGGTACTATCATCATTACCTTGTATCTTTTGGCACCAATATCATGAACATGTGTAACACTACGATCGAGATTCAATAAACCATTGAAGGTGATTATTCAAGAAAATAGAGTAACCATTATTCTCTTTAAATGAATAATTGTATTGCAATAAACACGATCCAATCATGTTCATGCTTAACGCAAGCACCAAATAACAATTATTTAGGTTTAACACCAATCCTGATGGTAGAGGGAGTGTGCGACGTTTGATCATATCAACCTTGGAAACACTTCCAACACGTATCGTCACCTCGCCTTTAGCTAGTCTCCGTTTATTCCGTAGCTTTCATTTCGTGTTACTAATCACTTAGCAACCGAACCGGTATCCAATACCCTTGTGCCACTAGGAGTACTAGTAAAGTACACATCAACATCATGTATATCAAATATACTTCTATCAACTTTGCCAGCCTTCTTATCTACCAAGCATCTAGGGTAGCTCCGCCTCAGTGACCGTTCCCCTCATAACAGAAGCACTTAGTCTCGGGTTTGGGTTTAATCTTGGGTATCTTCATTAGTGCAGCAACTGTTTTGCCGTTTCACGAAGTATCCCTTCTAGACCTTGCCTTTCTTGAAACTTAGTGGTTTTACTAACCATCAACTATTGATGCTCCTTCGGAGATACCTGTAGAGCATCTTTATAGTCACCCAGTTACGTTGCGACGTTTGATACACACAAAGAATTCCTCCGGTGTCCGTGAGTTATATGATCTCATGGTCATAGGAACAAATACTTGACACGCAGAAAATAGTAGCAACAAAATGACACGATCAACATGCTACGTCTATTAGTTTGGGTCTAGTCCATCACATGATTCTCCTAATGATGTGATCCCGTTATCAAGTGACAACACTTGCCTATGGCCAGGAAACCTTGACCATCTTTGATCAACGAGCAAGTCAACTAGAGGCTTACTAGGGACAGTGTCTTGTCTATGTATCCACACAAGTATCGTGTTTGCAATCAATACAATTATAGCGTGGATAATAAACGATTATCATGAACTAAGAAATATAATAATAACTAATTTTTTATTGCCTCTAGGGCATATTTCTAACAGTCTCCCACTTGCACTAGAGTCAATAATCTAGTTCACATCACCATGTGATTTCAACGAATCCAACACCCATATAGTTTTGGGGTCTGATCACGTCTTGCTCGTGAGAGAGGTTTTAGTCAACGGTTCTGAAACTTTCAGATCCGTGTGTTCTTTACAAATCTTCATGTCATCTTATAGATACTGCTACTATGTGCTATTTGGAAATACTCCAAATATCTACTCTACTATATGAATCCGTTTCACTACTCATAGTTATTCGGATTAGTGTCAAAGCTTGCATCAACGTAACCCTTTACGACGAACTCTTTAACCACCTCCATAATCGAGAAAAATTCCTTAGTCTATTTAGTTACTAAGGATAAATTCGACCGCTGATCAGTGATTCAATCCTGGATCACTCTGTGTACCTCTTAACAGACTTACTGCAAGGCACACATCAGGTGCGGTACTCAGCATGACATACTTTAGAGTCTATGGCTAAGGCATAGAAGACGACCTTTGTCTATTCTCTTTATTCTGCCGTGGTCGGGTTTTGAGTCTTACTCAAATTCACACCTTACAACGCCACCAAGAACTCCTTCTTTGCTGATATATTTTGAACTCCTTCAAAACTTGTCAAGGCATGCATCTTGTTGAAACTTCCATTAAGCGCTTTCGATCTATATCCATAGATCTTTGATGCTCAACGTTCAAGTAGCTCAATCCCGGTATTCCTTTGAAAACTCCTTTCAAACAACCTTGTATGCTTTACAGAAATTCTACATTACTTCTGATCCACAATATGTCAACCACATATACTTATCAGAAATTCTATAGTGCTCCCACTCACTTCTTTGGAAATACAAGTTTCTCATAAACCTTGTACAAACCCAAAATCCTTGATCATCTCATCAAAGTGTATATTCCAACTCCGATATGCTTGCACCAGTCCATTTAAGGATCGCTGGAGCTTGCATACTTGCTAGTATCTTTAGGATCGACAAAACCTCATGGTTGTATCTCATACAATGTTTTCTCAAGGAAACCGTCGAGGAAACAATGTTTTGACATCCTACATGCAATATTTCATAAATAATGCAGCAACTACTAACATAATTCTAACAGACTTTTAGCATCGCTACGAGTGAGAAAGTCTCATCATAGTCAACTGTTTGATCTTGTCGGAAACATCTTTGCGACAAGTCGAGCTTTTCTTAATAGTGACTTATCACCATCATTGTGTGTCTTCCTTTTAAAGATCCATCTTTACTCAATAGTCCTATGACCATCGAGTAGTTCTTCCAAAGTCTACACTTTGTTTTCATACATGGATCCTCTCTCGGATTTCATGGCTTCCAGCCATTTGTCGGAATCCGGGCCCACCATTGCTTTCTCCATAACTCGTAGGTTCACTGTTGCTCAACAACAGGACCTCCAAGACAGGGTTACCGTACCACTCTGCAGTAGTACGCGGCCTTGTCATCCTACGAGGCTTGTAGTAACTTGATCCGATGCTCGATGATCACCATCATTAGCTTTCACTTCAATTGGTGTAGGCGCCACAGGAACAACTTCTTGCGCCCTGCTACACACTGGTTGAAATGATAGTTCAATAACCTCATCAAGTTCTACCACTCTCCCACTCAATTCTTTCAAGAGAAACCTTTCCTCGAGAAAGGATCCATTTCTAGAAACAAACACTTTGCTTTTGGATCTGAGATAGGAGATGTACCCAACTGTTTTGGATATCCTATGAAGATGCATTTATCTGCTTTGGGTTCGAGCTTATCAGACTGAAACTTTTTCACATAAGTGTCGAAGCCCCAAACTTTCAAGAAACGACAGTTTAGATTTCTCTAAACCTCATTCTATACTGTGTCATCTCAACGGAAATACGCGGTGCCCTATTTAAAATGAATGCGATTGTCTCTAATGCATAACCCATAAACGATAGTGGTAATTCGATAAGGGACATCATAGTATGCACCATACGAAATAGTGCGTGTCCATGACGTTCAGACACATCACAGTATGATGTTCCAGGTGGCATGAACTGCGAAACAATTTCCACATTGTCTTAACTGCGTACCAAAACTCGTAACTCAGATATTCATTTCTATGATCATATCGTAGACAGTTTATCCTCTTGTTATGACGAACTTCACTCCGAAACAGAATTGAACTTTTCAATATTTCAGACTTGTGATTCATTAAGTAAATACTCTAGTATCTACTCAAATCGTCATTCAAGTAAGAACATAATGATATCCACTGCGTGCCTCAGCACCCATTGGACTCAATACATCAAAATGTATCACTTCCAACAAGTTACTATCTTATTTCATCTTAATGAAAACAAGGCCTTGCTCATGTGGTATGATTTGCATGTCACTAGTGATTCAAAATCAAGTGAGTATAAAGATCCATCAGCATGGAGCCTCTTCATGCAATTTATACTAATCATGACTCAAGCGGCAGTGCCACAAGTAAGTGGTACTACCATCATTACCTCGTGTCTTTTGGCACCAATATCATGAACATGTGTAACACTACGATCGAGATTCAATAAACCATTGAAGGTGATTATTCAAGAAAATAGAGTAACCATTATTCTCTTTAAATGAATAATCGTATTGCAATAAACACGATCCAATCCTGTTCATGCTTAACGCAAGCACCAAATAACAATTATTTAGGTTTAACACCAATCCCGATGGTAGAGGGAGCGTGCGATGTTTGATCATCTCAACCTTGGAAACACTTCCAACACGTATCGTCACCTCGCCTTTAGCTAGTCTCCATTTATGCCGTAGCTTTCATTTCGTGTTACTAATCACTTAGCAACCGAACGGGTATCCAATACCCTCATGCTACTAGGAGTACTAGTAAAGTACACATCAACATCATGTATATCAAATATACTTCTTTCGACTTTCGCCAGCCTTCTTATCTACCAAGTATCTAGAGTTCCTCCGCCTCAGTGACTGTTCCCCTCATTACAGAAGCACTTAGTCTCGGGTTTGGGTTTAATCTTGGGTATCTTCATTAGTGCAGCAACTATTTTGCCGTTTCACGAAGTATCCCTTCTAGCCCTTGCCTTTCTTGAAACTTAGTGGTTTTACTAACCATCAACTATTGATGCTCCTTCTTGATCTCTACTTCCGCAGTGTCAAACATCGCGAATCGCTCAAGGATCATTGTATATATCCTTGATATGTTATAGTTCATCACGAAGCTCTCACAGCTTGGTGGCAGTGACTTTGGAGAAACATCACTATCTCATTTGGAAGATTAACTCCCACTTGATTCAAGCGATTGTCGTACTCAGACAATCTGAGCACACGCTCAACGATTGAGCTTTTCTCCTTTACTTCATGGACAAAGAATCTTGTCGGAGGTCACATATCTCTTACCAAGGGCACAAGCATGAAATCACAATTTCATATCTTTAGAACATCTCCTATGTTCCGTGACGTTTCAAAACGTCTTCGGCGCCTTGCTTCTAAGCCATTAATTATTTTGTAGTGAACTATCGTGTAGTCATCAGAAACGTGTATGTTGGATGTTCACAACATCCACAGACGACGCTCGAGGTGCAGCACACTGAGTGGTGCATTAAGGAAATAAGCCTTCTGCGTAGCAACGAGGACAATCCTCAGTTTTACAGACTCGGTCCGCAAAGTTTGCTACTATCAACTTTCAACTAAATTTTCTCTAGGAACATATAAAAATAGTAGAGCTATAGCGCAAGCTACATCGTAATTCGCAAAGACCATTAGACTATGTTCATGATAATTAGTTCAATTAATCATATTACTTAAGAACTCCCACTCAAAAAGTACATATCTCTAGTCATTTTAGTGGTTCATGATCCAAATCCACTATCTCAAGTTCGATCATCACGTGAGTCGAGAATAGTTTCAGTGGTAAGCATCTCTATGCTAATCATATCAACTATACGATTCATTCCCGACCTTTCGGTCTCATGTGTTCCGAGGCCATGTCTGCACATGCTAGGCTCGTCAAGTTTAACCCGAGTGTTCCGCGCGTGCAACTGTTTTGCACCATTGTATGTGAACGTTGAGTCTATCACACCCGATGATCACGTGGTGTCTCAAAACGAAGAACTGTCGCAACGGTGCACAGTCGGGGAGAACACAATTTCAGCTTGAAATTTTAGTGAGAGATCACCTCATAATGCTACCGTCATTCTAAGCATAATAAGGTGCATCAAGGATTAACATTACATGCAATTCATAAGTGACATGATATGGCCATCATCAAGTGCTCCTTCACCAAAGCACCATCATGATCTTCTTGTCACCGGCGCCACACCATGATCCCCATCATCATGATCCCCATCATCCTGCCGCAATCGAGGTTGTCGTTTAAGCAATGTTATTACTACTAAAGCTACGTCCTAGCAATATAGTAAACGCATCTGCAAACACAATCTTTAGTTTAAAGACAACCCTATGGCTCCTGCCAATTGCCGTAGCATCGACGTGCAAGTCAATATTAACTATTACAACATGATCATCTCATACATCCAATATATCACATCACGTCGTTGGCCATATCACATCACAAGCATACCGTGCAAAAACAAGTTACACGTCCTCTAATTGTTGTTGCATGTTTTACGTGGTTGGCATGGGTATCTAGTAGGATCGCATCTTACTTACGCAAACACCACAACGGAGATGTATGAATTGCTATTTAACCTCTCTCCAAGGACCTCCTCGGTAAAATCCGATTCAACTAAAGTTGGAAAAACCGACACTCCCTAGTCATCTTTGAGAAACGGGGTTGCTCGTAGCGATGAAACCAGTCTCTCGTAAGCGTACGAGTAATGTCGGTCCGAGCCGCTTCAATCCAATAAATACCGCGGAATCAAGAAAAGACTAAGGAGGGCAGAAAATCGCACATCACCACCCACAAAAACTTTTGTGTTCTACTCGAGATAACATCTACACATGAACCTAGCTCATGATGCCACTGTTGGGCAACGTCGCATGGGAAACAAAAAATTTCCTACGCGCACGAAGACCTATCATGGTGATGTCCATCTACGAGAGGGGATTTCCGATATACGTACCCTTGTAGATCACACATCAGGAAGCGTTAAGAAATGCGGTTGATGTAGTGGAACGTCCTCACGTCCCTCGATCCGTCCCGCGAACCGTCCCACGAACCGTCCCGCGATCCGCTCCGATCTAGTGCCGAACGGACGGCACCTCCGCGTAAAGCACACGTACAGCTCGACGATGATCTCGGCCTTCTTGATCCAGCAAGAGAGACGGAGAGGTAGATGAGTTCTCCGGCAGCGTGACGGTGCTCCGGAGTTTGGTGGTGATCTATCTCAGCAGGGCTCCGCCCGAGCTCCGCAGAAATACGATCTAGAGGAAAAAATCATGGAGGTATGTGGTCGGGCTGCCGTGGCAAAGTTGTGTCAAATCAGCCCTAATACCTCAGTATATATAGGAGGGACGGGGAGGGACCTGCCTTGAGGCTCAAGAGAGCCCCAAGGGGTTGGCCGAAGCAAGGGGGGAAGTCCTCCCCTTCCAATCCTAGTCCAACTAGGATTGGAAGGTGGAGTCCTTCTCCACTTTCCCACTTCCCCTTTTTTTCCTTTGATTCCTGCGCATAGGGCTTCTTGGGCTGTCCCACCAGCCCACTAAGGGCTGGTGCGGCACCCCTAAGGCCTATGGGCTTCCCCCGGGTGGGCTGCCCCCCCCGGTGAAGATCCGGAATCCATTCGTCACTCCGAGTACATTCCCGGTAATGTCCGAAAACTTTTCGGTAATCAAATGAGGTCATCCTATATATCAATCTTCGTTTCCGGACCATTCCGGAAACCTTCGTGATATCCGCGATCTCATGCGGGACTCCGAACAAGATTCGGTAACCAACCATATAACTCAAATACGAATAAAACATCGCCGAACCTTAAGTCTGCACACCCTGCGGGTTCGAGAACTATATAGACATGACCCGAGTGACTCCCCGGTCAATATCCAATAGCGGGACCTGGATGCCCATATTGGATCCTACATATTCTCCGAAGATATTATCGGTTGAACCTCAGTGCCAAGGATTCATATAATCCTGTATGTCATTCCCTTTGTCCTTCGGTATGTTACTTGCCCGAGATTTGATCGTCATTATCCGCATACCTATTTCAATCTCGTTTACCGGCAAGTCTCTTTCCTCTTTCCGTAATACAAGATCCCGTGACATACACTAAGTCACATTGCTTGCAAGGCTTGTGTGTGATGTTGTATTACCGAGTGGGCCCCGAGATACCTCTCCGTCACACGGAGTGACAAATCTCAGTCTTGATCCATACTAACTCAACGGACACCTTCGAAGATACCCATAGAGCATCTTTATTGTCACCCAGTTGCGTTGTGACGTTTGATACACACAAGGTATTCCTCCGGTGCTAGTGAGTTATATGATCTCATGGTCATAGGAATAAATACTTGACACGCAGAAAAACAGTAGCAACAAAATGACACGATCAACATGCTACGTTCATTATTTTGGGTCTAGTCCATCACATGATTCTCCTAATGATGTGATCCCGTTATCAAGTGACAACACTTGCCTATGGTCAGGAAACCTTGACCATCTTTGATCAACGAGCTAGTCAACTAGAGGCTTACTAGGGACAGTGTTTTGTCTATGTATCCACACAAGTATTGTGTTTCCAATCAATACAATTATAGCATGGATAATAAACGATTATCATGAACAAAGAAATATAATAATAACTAATTTATTATTGCCTCTAGGGCATATTTGCAACATCTATCCCCATCTTTTTCATCGTATTCGGATAAATCAGATTAAGGCTACTTCCATTGTCCATGAGGACTCAAGTGAGGTGGAATCCATCAATGATGGGATCGAGGACCAGGGCGGCTGACCCTTCATGACGGATACTGGTTGGATGATCCCTGTGGTCGGAAGTAAT
Source organism: Hordeum vulgare subsp. vulgare (assembly GCF_904849725.1). Taxonomy (NCBI): domain Eukaryota; kingdom Viridiplantae; phylum Streptophyta; class Magnoliopsida; order Poales; family Poaceae; genus Hordeum; species Hordeum vulgare. The sequence continues at coordinate 123,838,503 of NC_058520.1, forward strand.
CGGGCAGGCCGACCATGGATTGTATTTTGGTGCTATGGGCTCTACGGTGTATACCTCCCGAAGGGGCCGTTTCCTCTCCTTTTTGGCTATATGTGTGACATAGATCATGTTCACGGTTTTGACCTCACGAGGGAACTGCTTTTGGCCCCCATTTTTCGGGTCATGGGGCTCCTCGTCGTCTTCACTTCGTGGGGCCCTGTTTTGTTCATCGGTTGCTAGCTTGTCAGCCTGTTTGAACACCCAACAATTACGGTTGGTGTCGGTGGGGCTTGTCTTGGGTGCCGCGAATTTGACATGGCCGTTCCATGATTTTATCTCATGGGGTTGGTCCATCCCTGTTCCATTTGAAGGGTTTCTTCCGCCGTCCAAGTTTTGTACCACAGAATCCAGCATTTACTGTTGTTTCATTGGCATCACCATTACAGTGGCGGCATTTTTTTTCTTGGCTTGCCGTTTCCGTCCCGAACTTTAGAGGTTCCAGGGTCGTCCGCATTATGGCTGCGCCTAGCTAGCCAATTATATTCACCCGCGCCAAAGCATGTCATGAGGGAAGTAAGGGAGAACATTGTTCTCAGCATGTCCTGGCCGAGCTGTTTGGTAAGCCATTCGTCCCAAATGTTGTGCCGAAAAGAAGCTATTGCTTTGACATCCGGACAATCTATGATTTGGTTCTTCTTGGTGAAGAACCAAATCGAGAATTCACTGGCCAATTCTCCCGCATTTTGAACGATGTTGCTTAGGTCGGATGAATTCGGTGGCCGAACATATGTTCCGTGAAGTTAGATATGAAATCCTCCTCGAGGTGTTCCCAGCTTCCAATGGAGTCTTCAGGTAGGTTGTTTAGCTAATGTCATGCCATTCTCCTATGGCCATATGGATGTGGAGAAGGAAATCTTCTATCCACACAGCGGGATCTGTTGTCCCGTCTTAGTGTTCGATGTTTACAGGTTTAAACCCTTCCGGGAACTGGTGCTGCATGACCTCATCGGTGAAACACAATGGGTGAGCGGTGCCTCTGATCCGGGCTATGCTGTGCCGAAGATCGGCTCCGAGTTGAGCCCGGTAGATTTCCAGGCCTCTGCTTTTGTAAGAAATCCGAGGTGGTTCATCATCCCATCGAGTGGGAGAGTACCTCCTGGATCCGTAGATGGACCTGTTGTAGCCTGATCTCACATATTGTGGGTCACGCCTATCTCCATGGTGCACATGTTCTTAGCCTTTTCTGCGGGGAGGTCCGGGTCTATACCGTTCTCTCTGGCCGCTCTGTCGCGCCCTTGAGGCAGACGATCAGGTTGTTCGTAGTCTGTGTGCGAGGGGGCACATGTTCTGGGGCCTCGTCGTCAAACTAGGGGAGTAGGCGTCTGTGCGGGTAGGTTTTCTTCTGGTGTGGTCACTCCGTGTCATTCCCCTCTTTGACCACCAGGATTTTTGTCCACCTATTGTTAATGGTGTCATGTTCGTCCTGGAGTTGTTGTTGCTTTGCTTTTACGCTCTGAGTGGTAGCTATAAGCTAGTGCCGGAACTGCTCCTGGCCTTCGGGTTATTCGGGGATTACGAATTCCACGGGTTCAAGGCCATCTAGGTCGTCGACGGGAGGGGGTAACCGTCGTTATCATCTGAGTTGTTAAGGTCATCGTGATCGACATTGACCGTTTCCTATGGTTGCTCATCGGGAGCTTTGGGGTTGTCGTCCCCTTCTGGGGCCGTGTTCTCCCCTGTGGCTTGTGCAGAACCCCTTCCCTTACTTTCCTTGGCGCACATACGTGGCTTTTGGCGTTTTGAGGGCTCCTGTGCGGGCTTATTGCTGTTTTTCTTGGGCGTGACGTCACGTGTGTCGCGAGGCATGTCTACCATGTAAACATCATAGGTAGATGTTGTGGTCCACTGTCCGGTGTTTATGAGGGTGGGGTAGTAGTGTGAGTGCATCTAGTGCCCCTTAGTGATTTTGGTGGTTTGAAGACTTATAGGTTAAGAGACTAATATGTTTGTGAGTGTACACAAGCTCTATAAGTCGCTGAGGATTTTAAGTTATACGATGAATATCTGATACGTCTCAAACGTATCTATATTTTTTGATGGTTTCATGGTGTTATCTTGTCATCTTTGGATGTTTTATGTACCTTTTATATCTTTTTTGGGACTAACTTATTAATTCAGTGCCAAGTGCCAGTTCCTTTTTTTTCTGTGTTTTTGGCTCTTTTCAGATCTGATTTTGGAATGGAGTCCAAACGGAATAAAATCCCCGAAATAATTTTTTCCCGAACGGAAGAAGAACACGGGGCTTAAGGGCCAAGGCAGGAGAGCTACACGGGGCCCACAAGCCCTGTAGCCGCCACCAGGGGGGCGGCTAGCAGGCTTGTGGCCTCCCTCGCGCCCCCTAACCTAGCTCCTTCGCCGATATATTCCCTAAAATAGAGAAAACAAATAAGGGAATCCAGGAAAACACTTTTCCGCCGCCGGAAGCTTCCGTTTCCGCGAGATCTCATTTGGAGACCCTTCCCGGTGCCCTGCCGGAGGGGACTTTGGAGTTGGAGGGCTTCTACATCAACATCATCGCCCCTCCAATGACTCGTGAGTAGTTCACTTCAGACCTACGGGCCCGTAGTTAGTAGCTAGATGGCTTCTTCTCTCTCTTGGATCTTCAATACAAAGTTCTCCATGATCTTCATGGAGATCTATCTGATGTAATCCTCTTTGCGGTGTGTTTGTCGAGATCCGATGAATTGTGGATTTGTGATCAGATTATCTATGATATATATTTGAGTCTTTGCTGATTTCTTAAATGCATGATTTGATATCCTTGTAAGTCTCTCTGAGTCTTGGGTTTTGTTTGGCCAACTAGATCTATGATTCTTGCAATGGGAGAAGTGCTTGGTTTTGGGTTCATACCGTGTGGTGACCTTTCCCAGTGACAGAAAGGGCAGCAAGGCACACATCGTGTTGTTGCCATCAAGGGTAACAAGATGGGCTTTTATCATAGATATGAAATTGTTCATCTACATCTTGCCATCTTGCTTAAGGCGTTACTCTGTTCTTTTGGACTTAATACACTAGATGCATGCTGGATAGCGGTCGACGTCTGGAGTAATAGTAGTAGATGCAGAAACTATTGGATTACTTGTTGTGGACGTGATGCCTATAGATATAATCATTGCCATAGATGACGTCAAGACTTTGCGCGGTTCTATCAATTGCTCGACAGTAATTTGTTCACCCACCGTCTACTTGCTTTCATGAGAGAAGCCACTAGTGAACACTACGCCCCCCGGGTCTATTCACACCTATCGTTTCCACTTTCGCTTTTACTTTGATTTGTTACTTTGCTGCTTTCAGTTCTCACTTGGCAAACAATCTATAAGGGATTGACAATCCCTTCATAGCGTTGGGAGCAAGCTTTTTGTGTTTGTGCAGGTACTTGTGATACTCCTTCACTGGATCGATACCTTGGTTCTGAAAACTGAGGGAAATACTTACCGCCGCTGTGCTACATCACCCTTTCCGCTTCGAGGGAACACCAACGCAAGGCTCCAAGGCCACGGGGGAAATCATTTGCATATTTGCTTAGGAAGTCCCTAAAGGCGTAGCCGTAGCAGAAGGATTCCTAGTGCCGTTGCTGAGGAGTATGAAGACAAGAATAGTCTCCCATCAACACGTGTTCCTGGCGCCATTGGAAGGTCTTTTGTTCCAGTAGCAATATCGACCCCTAAAAATGTATGTCTTCGACTGATGACTTTGGTTTTTCCCTGAAGACTTTGATCGCGAAGAAATTGCGACGAAATATATATTCCTCATGAAGATATTGAAGATGAGGAATTTGGTGTGTCCTAAAGAAAACACTGTGAAGACTTTGAAGCATGAAGTTTTATTCTTTATGTCTCATTTTCTTTACTCTTGAGTCATAGGAACGTCGTACTATTAAAGGGGGTCGAGGTAAAACTACGGAATGAATTTCCTCATGATGCTCAACCCAAGCCTAAATCCACCAAAGCCTCAAAGTGAGCAATATGAGAGACATGAGGACTTTCACAGTTGTAAGTTCCGACCGTTGCAGCGCCACGCGCAACCGCACTGATCTTATCCACCCCACGGTCACATTATTTATGGGTATTTATGTCAAATCATGTCGGGATGCTCCCATGCTGTAAATAGCCCCCCACAACCACTAGCTGGTTGGCTGCTTGATACGTCTTCAACGTATCTATAATTTTTGATGGTTTCATGCTATTATCTTGTCAAACTTTGGATGTTTGGCATGCCTTTTATATAATTTTTGGGACTAACTTATTAACTCAGTGCCAAGTGCAGTTCCTATTTTTTCCATGTTTTTGACCCCTTTCAGAGGAGATTTTTAAACGGAGTCCAAACGGAATAAAATCCCCGAAAAGATTTTTTCCGTAACAGAAGAAGATCGGGAGACTTGAGAGCCAAGGCAGGGGGTCCCCAGGGGCCCCACAAGCCCCCACATCGCGGCCAGGGGGGAGGCCGCGGCCCCCAAGCTTGTGGGCCCCATGGACCTCCTTTTCCCTAGGTTTTGCGCCTATATATTCCCAAAAATTCCACAAAAAACTAGGAGATCGTCGAAAGTACTTTTCCGCCGCCGCAAGCTTCTGTCTCCGCAAGATCCCATCTGGGGCACGTTCTGGTGTCCTGCCGGAGGGGGGATTCGGATACGGAGGGCTTCTTCATCAACACCATGACCTCTCTGATGATGCGTGAGTAGTTCACCATAGACCTACGGGTCCATAGCTAGTAACTAGATGGCTTCTTCTCTCTCTTGGATCTTTAATACAAAGTTATCCATGATCTTCATGGAGATCTATCCGATGTAATCTTCTTTTGCGGTGTGTTTGTCGAGATCCGATGAATTGTGGATTTATGATCAGATTATCTATGAATCTTATTTGAGTTTCTTCTGATCTCTGTTATGCATGATTTCATATCCTTGTAATTCTCTTCGAGTTGTGGGTTTTGTTTGGCCAACTAGATCTATGATTCTTGCAATGGGAGAAGTGCTTGGTTTTGGGTTTATACCGTGCGGTGACCTCACCGAGTGACATAAGGGGTAGCGAGGCACGCATCATGTTGTTGCCATCAAGGGTAAAAAGATGGGGTTTTCATCATTGGTTTGAGATTATCCCTCTACATCATGTCATCTTGCTTAAGGCATTACTCTGTTCATCATGAACTCAATACACTGGATGCATGTTGGATAGCGGTCGATGTGTGGAGTAATAGTAGTAGATGAAGAAAGTATCGGTCTACTTGTCTCGGACGTGATGCCTATATGTATGATCATTGCCTTAGATATCGTCATGACTTTGCGCGGTTCTATCAATTGCTCGACAGTAATTTTTTTACCCACTGTGATATTTGCTATTTTGAGAGAAGCCTCTAGTGATCAGTATGGCCCCCGGGTCTACTCCACACCATATTTTCAGCCTTATAGTTTTTACTTCGTTGCACTTTTCGCCTTCAGATCTCACTTTGCAAACAATCTTGAAGGGATTGACAACCCCTTTAAAACGTTGGGTGCAAGCTCTTTTGTGTTTGCGTAGGTACTCTGGACTTGACGAGATTCTCCTACTGGATTGATACCTTGGTTCTCAAACTGAGGGAAATACTTACTGCTCCTGTGATGCATCACCCTTTCCTCTTCAAGGGAAAAACCAACGCAAGCTCAAGAGACGACACAAGGATCTCTGGCACCACTACCGGGGAAGGACTTTTGTTGCCGCTGCAGAAGGATTTCTGGCGCCGTTGCCGGGGAGGATCAAGTCAAGAACTCATCCAAGTAGGTGTCGCAAACTCATCTCTTGCATTTACTTTGTTTGCTAGTTGCCTCTCGTTTTCCTCTCCCCCACTTCACAATTTGCCTTTTTCGTTTGCCTTTTGCGTTTGCCTTTTCGTTCGCCCTTTTTCTCGCTTTCTCTTTGTTCGCTAGTGTGCTTGCTTGTTTGCCGAAGTCACGATGAATGAAAACACCAAACTTTGTGACTTCTCGAATACTAATAATAATGATTTTATTAGTACTCCGATTGCTCCCGCCACTAGTGCGGAGTCATACGAAATCAATGCCGCTTTGCTGAATCTTGTTATGAAAGAGCAATTCTCTGGCATTCCTAGTGAAGATGCCGCATCCCATCTCAATACCTTCATTGAGCTTTGCGATATGCAAAAGAAGAAAGATGTGGATAATGACGTGATTAAATTGAAGCTTTTTTCCTTTCTCGTTGCGAGATCGCGCAAAAACTTGGTTTTCTTCTTTGCCCAAAAATAGTATGGATTCTTGGGATAAGTGCAAAGATGCTTATATATCCAAGTATTTTCCGCTGGCTAAGATCATCTCTCTCCGTAATGATATCATGAATTTCAAGCAACTTGATCATGAACATGTTGCACAATCTTGGGAGAGAATATAATTAATGATTAGAAATTGTCCCGCTCATGGCTTGAGTCTTTGGATCATTATTCAAATCTTTTACGCTGGCTTGAATTTCGCTTCTAGAAATATCTTGGACTCCGCCTCAGGTGGGACGTTCATGGAAATCACGTTAGGGGAAGCCACAAAGCTCTTAGACAACATCATGCCGAACTACTCTCAGTGGCACACTGAAAGGTCACCTACTAGTAAGAAGGTACATGCTATAGAAGAATTTAACTCGTTGAGTGCTAAGATGGACGAGTTAATGAATTTGGTTGCTAGTAGAAGCGCTCCTTTGGATCCTAATGATATTCCCTTGTCTTCTTTGATTGAGAGTAGCAACGCTAGCTTGGACGTTAATTTTGTTGGTAGGAATAACTTTGGCAACAACAATGCTTTTAGAGGAAACTATGTTCCTAGGCCTTTTCCTAGTAACTCCTCTAATAATTTTGGCAACTCCTAAAACAATACTCATGGAAATTACAATAGATTACCCTCTGAACTAGAGAGTAATATCAAAGAGTTCATCAACTCTCAAAAGACTTTCAATGCGTCCATAGAGGAAAATCTATTCAAAATTGATGATTTGGCTAAGAGCATTGATAGAATGTCTAGTGATGTTGATGCTTTGAAAGTTAGATGTGCTCCTCCCAAGATCAACATGGATGAAACTTTGAAAGCTATGCGTGTTTCCATGATTGAGACCCAAGAAAGAACCGCCCAAATTCGTGCTAGACATGAATGGCGTAAAAAGGCGTGTTCTCGTGATAAGAATCACGAAGATCGTAAAGTGCTTGGTGTGAGTCCCATTGAATCTTTATTTTATTGTGTCAAACCTAATGATTATGGGGCTGGATATGAATCCACTTTGGTTGAAAAGTGCCCCAATGATTCGGAGTCCATCTAACTTGATGCTAAAAGCATTGAAAGTGGAGTAGAAGATGTTAAAAATTTGAGTAGTAATGAAATTACTACCATGGATTTCAAGGAATTCATGTATGATAGTTGCTCCTTGATTGAATGCATTTCTTTATGCAATTCATTGTTAAACTCTCCACGCGCTTATAGCAAAAACAAGGCCTTTACCGATCATATCGTCGAAGCTATGATAAAATATCTTGAAGAGAAACTTGAATTGGAATTCTCTATCCCTAGAAAGCTTCATGATGAGTGGGAACCTACCATCAAAATCAAAATCAAAAACTATGAATCCAATGCTTTGTGTGATTTGGGTGCTAGTGTTTCCGCAATTCCAAAGTCTTTATGTGATGTTCTGGTTTTTAATGAGATTGAAGAGTGTTCTCTTAATTTGCATCTTGCTAATTCTACGATCAAGAAACCCATGGGAAGGATCAATGATGTTCTTATTATTACAAATAGGAACTATGTACCCATGGATTTCATTGTGCCTGACATTGATTGCAATCCTGCATGCCCTATTATTCTTGGTAGACCTTTCCTAAGGACTATCGGTGCTATCATCGAGATGAAGGAAGGGAATATTAGATTCCAATTTCCTTTAAGGAAGGCCATGGAACACTTTACTAGAAATAAAATAAGATTGCCTTATGAATCCATGATGAGGGCCACTTATGGTTTGCGCGCCAAAGACGATGATACGTTATTCTACCGCTTTTATGCCTAGCTAAGGGCGTTAAACAATAGCGCTTGTTGGGAGGCAACCCAATGAAATTATCTTTTTTCTTTATATTTTGTTGCGTCCACACCATCACAATTCTGTTGTGATTGTGTTTTTTGTGTTTCTTTTTGTGTTTGAGCCAAGCAAAACCTTTATGACTAGTCTTGGTGATGGTTGTTTGATCGTGCTGGAAAAAGACATAAACTTTTCGCTCACGAGATGATTTTTTGTTTTTATTCAGAAAGAGATTTTGAGTTGATTCTTTTTGCTGCTGGTTTATATGCCTTTTTCCCAGATAGTCATAATTATTCAGAATTGTTTATGTACCAGAAGTATACGAAGTATACAGATTGCTACAGACTGGTCTGTTTTTGACAGATTCTATTTTTGTTGAGTTGGTTGCTTGTCTTGATGAAACTATGGTTAGTATCAGGGGGTACTAGCCATGGAAAAGTGAGAATACAATAGCCCAACACCAATATAGATGGAATTCAAGTTTGCTACAGTACCAAAAGAGGTGGTAGTTTGTTTTCTTGTGCTAATGTTAGCATGAGTTTCTGTTTAAGTTTTGTGTTGTGAAGTTTTCAAGTTTTGGGTGATGTTCTCAGGGACGATGAGATAAGGAGTGTAAAGAGCTCAAGCTTGGGGATTCCCAAGGCATCCCAAGCCAAATTCAAGTACACCAAAAAGCCTAAGCTTGGAGATGCCCCGGGAAGGCATCCCCTCTTTCGTCTTCAATCCATGGGTAACATTACTTGGAGCTATATTTTTATTCACCACATGATATGTGTTTTGCTTGGAGCGTCTTGTATCGTAGGAGTCTTTTCTTTTTGTTGTGTCACAATCATCCTTTCTGCACACCTTTTTTAGAGAGAGAGACATGCACTCATCGTGATTTTGCTAGAATGCTCATAGTGCTTCACTTATATCTTTTGAGCTAGATACTTTTTCTCTATGTGCTTCACTTATATCTTTTAGAGCATGACGGTGCGTGACTTGGTAGTTGGCTTATGCTATGAATGTAGTCCCAAATGTGATAGGTACCCAAAGACGATGCAAAAAACCTTCAGCTCCATGTGCATTGAGTAGAAAGAGAAGTTTTGATTCCTCTTGATTAGTTTTGAGACGTGGATTCGGTAATATTAAGAGCTATGTTAGTAGGGTGTTGTGAATCTAGAGATACTTGTGTTGAAGTTAGTGATTCCCGTAGCATGCACGTATGGTGAACCGCTATGTTAGTAAGTCGGAGCATAATTGATCTATTGATTGTAATCCTTTGTGTTGAGGTCGGGATCGCGCGATGGTTAACACCTACCAACCCTTCCCCTCGGAGTATGCGTTTAGCACATTGTTTAGATTACTAATAAAAAAATTCGCAACAAGTATGTGAGTTCTTCATGACTAATGTGAGTCCATGGTATAGATGCACTTTCACCTTTCACCTTTGCTAGCCTCTCTAGTGTCGCGCAACTTTCGCCGGTGCACCAACCCACCATATGCCTTCCTCAAAACAGCCACCATACCTACCTATTATGGCATTTTCATAGCCATTCCAAGATATATTGCCATGCAACTCCCACCGTTCCGTCTCATGACTTGTTTCGTCACTTTCATATTGCCATTGCATGATCGTAAGATAGCTAGCGAGATGTTTTCAACATCATATGCCATGCTAGATCCTTGCACATCCCGGTACACTGCCAGAGGCATTCCCTATAGAGTCATCATTTTGAGCTTTGAAGGTGTGAGTAAATAAAAGTGTGATGATCATCATTATTAGAGCATTGTCCCATGTGAGAAAAATAGAGGCCAAAGAGCCCAAACAAAAAAAAGGGGAAAAAAGAGAAGAGGCCTAAGAGCCCAAATAAAAAAAAGAGAAAAGAGAGAAGGGACAATTCTACTATCTTTTTCCACACTTGTGCTTTATAATAGCACCATGTTCTTCATGATTGAGAGCTTCTTGCTTTGTCACTACCATATGCTAGTGGGAATCTTCATTATATAACTTGGCTTGTATATTCCAATGATGGGCTTCCTCAAATTGCCCTAGGTCTTCGTGAGCAAGCAAGTTGGATGCACACCCACTAGTTCTCCTTTTGAGCTTTCACATACTTATAGCTCTAGTGCATCCCTTGTATGGCAATCCCTACTCATTCGCATTGATATCTATTAATGGGCATCTCCATAGCCCTTAGATACGCCGAGTCAATGTGACCATCTCCTCCTTTTTGTCTCACAACCACCACCACACTCTATTCCACCTATAGTGCTATATCCATGGCTCACGCTCATGTATTGCGTGATAGTTATAAAGAGTTTGAGAAAGTAAGAGTGCGAAAATAATTACTTGGCCAATACCGGTGTTGTGCATGATTTACATTAGTTGTGTGAGGATGATGGAGCATAGCCAGACTATATGATTTTGTAGGGATAACTTTCCTTGGCCTTGTTATTTTGAAAGTTCATGATTACCTTGCTAGTTTGCTTGAAGTATTATTGTTTTCATGTCAATAGCAAACTATTATTTCGAGTATTACGGATCTGAACATTCATGTCACGTGAAAGAAGTTCCAAAGGACAAATATGCTAGGTAGCATTCCACATCAAAAATTCATTCGTTATCACTTCCCTACTCGAGGACGAGCAGGAGTTAAGCTTGGGGATGCTTGATACGTCTCCAACGTATCTATAATTTTTTATGCTTTCATGCTATTATCTTGTCAAACTTTGGATGTTTTGCATGCCTTTTATATATTTTTGGGACTAACTTATTAACTCAGTGCCAAGTGTCAGTTCCTGTTTTTTTCCATGTTTTTGATCCCTTTCACAGGAGATTTTGGAACGGAGTCCAAACGGAATAAAATCCCCGAAAAGATTTTTTCCATAACAGAAGAAGATCGGGAGACTTGAGAGCCAACGCAGGGGGTCCCCAGGGGCCCCACAAGCCCTCACACCGCGGCCAGGGGGAGGCCGCGGCCCCCAGGCTTGTGGGCCCCCTGGACCTCCTTTGGCCTAGGTTTTGCGCCTATATATCCCCAAAAATTCCACAAAAACCAGGAGATCATCGAAAATACTTTTCCGCCGCCGCAAGCTTCTGTCTACGCAAGATCCCATCTGGGGCACGTTCTGGTGCCCTGCCGGAGGGGGGATTCGGATACGGAGGGCTTATTCGTCAACACCATGACCTCTCCGATGATGCGTGAGTAGTTCACCATAGACCTACGGGTCCATAGCTAGTAACTATATGGCTTCTTCTCTCTCTTCGATCTTCAATACAAAGTTCTCCATGATCTTCATGTAGATCTATCTGATGTAATCTTCTTTTGCGGTGTGTTTGTCGAGATCCGATGAATTGTGGATTTATGATCAGATTATCTATGAATCTTATTTTAGTTTCTTCTGATCTCTCTAATGCATGATTTCATATCCTTGTAATTCTCTTCGAGTTGTGGGTTTTGTTTGGCCAACTAGATCTATGATTCTTGCAATGGGAGAAGTGCTTGGTTTTGGGTTCATACCGTGCGGTGACCTCACCGAGTGACAGAAGGGGTAGCGAGGCACGCATCGTGTTGTTGCCATCAAGGGTAAAAAGATGGGGTTTTCATCATTGGTTTGAGATTATCCCTCTACATCATGTCATCTTGCTTAAGGCGTTACTCTATTCGTCATGAACTCAATACACTAGATGCATGCTGGATAGCGGTCGATGTGTGGAGTAATAGTAGTAGATGCAGAAAGTATCGGTCTACTTGTCTCGGACGTGATTCCTATATGTATGATCATTGCCTTAGATATCGTCATGACTTTGCGCGGTTCTATCAATTGCTCGACAGTAATTTGTTTACCCACCGTGATATTTGCTATTTTGAGAGAAGGCTCTAGTGAACACTATGGCCCCGGGGTCTACTCCACACCATATTTTCAGCCTTACACTTTTTACTTCGTTGCACTTTTCGCCTTCAGATATCACTTTGCAAACAATCTTGAAGGGATTGACAACCCCTTTAAAGCGTTGGGTGCAAGCTCTTTTGTGTTTGCGCAGGTACTCCGAACTTGACGAGATTCTCCTACTGGATTGATACCTTGGTTCTCAAACTGAGGGAAATACTTACTGCTCCTTGATGACCCACAAGTATAGGGGATCAATCGTAGTCCTTCCGTTAAGTAAGAGTGTCGAACCCAACGAGGAGCGGAAGGCTCTGATAAACAGTTTTCAGCAAGGTAATAACTGCAAGCATTGAAAGTAGCGGTAACAAGTGATGATGTAGCGAGGTGAAACGTAGCAAGTGAAAAGTAACAAGTAACAAGTAGTAGCAATGGTGCAGCAAGTGGCCCAATCCCTTTTGTAGCAAGGGACAAGCCTGAACAAAGTCTTATAGGAGGAAAAACGCTCCCGAGGACACACGAGAATTTCTGTCATGCTAGTTTCATCATGTTCATATGATTCGCGTTTTTTACTTTGATAGTTTGATATGTGGGTGGACCGGCGCTTGGGTACTTCCCTTACCTGGAAAAGCATCCCACTTATGATTAACCCCTCTCGCAAGCATCCGCAACTACGAAAGAAGAATTAAGACAACGTCTAACCATAGCATTAAAATAGTGGATCCAAATCAGCCCCTTACGAAGCAACGCATAGATCAGGGTTTCAGCTTCTGTCACTCCAGCAACCCACCATCTACTTACTACTCCACAATGCCTTCCTCTAGGCCCAAGTATGGTGAAGTGTTATGTAGTCGACGTTCACATAACACCACTAGAGGAAAAGACAACATACAACATATCAAAATACCGAACGAATACCAAATTCACATGACTATTATTAGCATGACTTATCCCATGTCGTCAGCAACAAAAGTAACTACTCACAAAGCATAATCATAATCATGATCAGAGGTGTAATGAATAGCATCAAGGGTCTGAACATAAACTCTTCAACCAAGTAATCCAACTAGCATCAACTACAAAGAGTAATCAACACTACTAGCAACCTTACAAGTACCAATCGAAGTCACGAGACGGAGATTGGTTACAAGAGATGAACTAGGGACTGGAGAGGATATGGTGCTAATGAAGATGTTGATGAAGATACCTCCCCTCCGACGAGAGGAGTGTTGGTGATGACGATGGTGATGATTTCCCCCTCCGGGAGGGAAGTTTCCCCAGCACGATCATCCTGCCGGAGCTCTAGATTGGATCTGCTCAAGTTCCGCCTCGTGGCGGCGGCGAAACCATGAAAAAGCTCCCTCTTGATTTTTTCTGGAACGAAACCCTTCATATAGCAAAATAGGGGGGGGGGTCAGTGGGCCGCCAGGGAGCCCACAAGCCCTGTAGCTGCCACTAGGGGGGTGGCGGCTACCAGGCTTATGGGGCCCTGGCAGCTCCCCTCTGGTACTTCTTTCGCCCAGTATTTTTATATATTCCCCAAAACTTCCACGTAAATTTTCAAGGCATTTGGAGTTGTGCAGAATAGAGGACTCAGATTTGCTCCTTTTCCAGTCCAGAATTCCAGCTTCCTGAATTCTCCCTCTTCAAATAAACCTTGCAAAATAAGAGAGAAAAGGCATAAATATGGTACCACAAAGTAATATAACAGCCCACAAAGCGATAAATATCAACATGAAAGCATGATGCAAAATGGACGTATCACTCCTATGCTGCATCACCCTTTCCTCTTCAAGGGAAAGACCAACACAAGCTCAAGAGACGACACAAGGATCTCTGGCACCAGTGTCGGGGAAGGACTTTTGTTGCCGTAGCACTGCTCCGAGAGAAACTGACACTTGTCATTTATAGCAACCCAAATTCCTCAGAGTCATCGAGAGAAAATCATCAAGTGATGAAATACCCCAAACACCAAACCCCAAACCAAAAACCAAGTGATTGAGCATCACTGAAGAAGTTGTTCCTGTGTGGAACTGAATGCTGTTACCTTTGAGGACTATGCATCCTCCAGACGGTTAGGCGTCATGGTCTAGAGCATCCAACAGTCAATTGTGGATCGCCGGGTGACCGAGTTTGTGAGGGTTTGGAAGTCTGCGCTGAAGACTTACCACGAGTGTAGAGCGAGGATTGTGTGTCCTTAGCTCAAGGAGAATACGGTAGGGATTGTGTGTCCTTTTGGCTTCAATACCAAGCCACTCCGATCCAGACATACAACTGTCACAGTAGTTGGAACAGGGTCATCAACAACTGTCTTCATCGAGCTACGAGTTTTATTTCTTCAACACTTTCATTTCCTCAAATTGTATGTTGAAGACTTTCATCTATGTTGTTTGAAGAATTTGTCTGAACACTTTCTCTGAGTTTCCTCAACCTCAAATTCTTCACTTGAGTTAATCTTCACCTGCGTACTCTGTACTTGCGAACTGTGCAAACCGAATCTCGTAAACTTCATCGAGTACTTTGCTGTAGTCGTTTTTGCACTCCTGATCCTGCACTATTTCCGCTGCACTAAGTTCATCATTGAGGACTTTCCTCACAATGAATTTATTTAGTGATGAAATTCTAAAAATCGCCTATTCACCCCCCTCTAGTCGATATAATGCAATTTCAAGTAGGCCTCATTGTCTATGTCTTCGAGCTCTTCGGAGGCATAGTCCAATGCATCAGTTCGATCTTCGACGGTGGCGATCAAGTTGATGGTGGGTGGGGCGTAAAAGTCATCATAATCCACCTCGGAGCCGATCTTCGAACATGTCGGACTTTGGGTAAGCGAGATTTGAAGCGAATGGATCTGGTCGAGAGTCTCGTTTAACATTGAGAGGCTGTCTCGATCAATACTTTCGAGATTTTTGGAGTTGACCTCCTCAACTTCCGTACGAGAAGCTAGTTTGGCGATGGTCGTTTCTTGTTGTCCGTACTCTATGCTCGGTTCCGAGCTCAAGGCCACCTTTTCGACGAGGATGGGACCGAGACCGTGGTTGGACAAGGGACCCGGAGTCAAGGCTTCGAGACTTTGAGTTTCATCGGTCGAGACCGTGACGTTGGCGGGGAATAGATTAACTCGCGAGTCGGTGGAGAATTCAAAGTCTCTGAACCTTATACAGTGACCGGGGACGAAACCTCCGATCTGGCGAGGTCAACCGATTAGCTATGCGCGCGGCATGATGTTGTCGAGCACGGGGACCTGTTCGGGGGCGAAGATGCCCCCATCGCAGACTCGATTGTTGACGATCAAGCGAGCGATTGATCCTTTCAATGATCCACGGTGGAACTCTCAATGAAAGCACCAATGTCGGCGTCAAAACCGGCAGATCTCACGTATTGGGTCCCGAACATTAGACCTAGAATCGATGGCTTGCAAGAAAGAGGGGTAGACAGTGTTTACCAGGTTCAGACCCTCTTGAGGAGGTAAAAACATACGTCCTGCTTGGTTATATTGATGGGGAACGATGGTTACAGAGTTTATCTACCTCGAGATCATACGAGCTAAACCCTAGATGAGATAACATGCGTGTACGCATAAGAGCCTTGATACGTCTCAAACGTATCTATAATTTTTGATGGTTTCGTGCTGTTATCTTGTCATCTTTGGATGTTTTATGTACCTTTTATATCTTTTTTGGGACTAACTTATTAATTCAGTGCCAAGTGCGAGTTCATGTTTTTTCTGTGTTTTTGACTCTTTTCAGATCTGATTTTGGAACGGAGTCCAAACGGAATAAAATCACCGAAATAATATTTTCCATAACGGAAAAAGATCAAGGGACTTGAGGGCCAAGGCAAGAGAGCCACAGGGGGCCCAAAAGCCCTGTAGCCGCCACCAGGGTGCGGCGGCTACCATGCTTGTGGCCTCCCTGGCGCCCCCCTGACCTAGCTCCTTCGCCTATATATTCTCTAAAATCCAGAAGAAAATAAGGGAATCCACGAAAACACTTTTCCGCCGCTGCAAGCTTCCGTTTCCGCGAGATCTCATCTGGAGACCCTTCCCGGTGCTCTGCCGGAGGGGACTTTGGAGTTGGAGGGCTTCTACATCAACATCATCGCCTCTCCAATGACTCGTGAGTAGTTCACTTCAGACCTACGGGTTCGTAGTGAGTAGCTAGATGGCTTCTTCTCTCTCTTGGATCTTCAATACAAAGTTCTCCATGATCTTCATGGAGATCTATCCGATGTAATCCTCTTTGGCGGTGTGTTTGTCGAGATCCGATAAATTGTGGATTAGTGATCAGATTATCTCTGATATATATTTGAGTCTTTGCTGATTTCTTATATGCATGATTTGATATCCTTATAAGTCTCTCCGAGTCTTGGTTTTTTGTTTGGCCAACTAGATCTATGATTCTTGCAATGGGAGAAGTGCTTGGTTTTGGGTTCATACCGTGTGGTGACCTTTCCCAGTGACAGAAGGGGCAGCAAGGCACGCATCGTGTTGTTGCCATCAAGGGTAACAAGATGGGATTTTATCGTGGATATGAGATTGTCCATCTACATCATGTCATCTTGCTTAAGGTGTTACTCTGTTCTCATGAACTTAATACACTAGATGCGTACTGGATAGCGGTCGACGTGTGGAGTAATAGTAGTAGATGCAGAAAGTATCGGTCTACTTGTTTTGGACGTGATGCCTATAGATATAATCATTGCCTTAGAAAACATCACGACTTTGCGCGGTTCTATCAATTGCTCGACAGTAATTCGTTCACCCACCGTCTACTTGCTTTCATGAGAGAAGCCACTAGTGAACACTACGGCCCCGGGTCTATTCACAACTATTGTTTCCGCTTTCACTTTTACTTTGCTTTGTTTCTTTTTTGCTTTCATTTCTCACTTTGCAAACAATCTATAAGGGATTGACAACCCCTTCATAGCGTTGGGTGCAAGCTCTTTGTGTTTGTGCAGGTACTTGTGACAATCCTTCACTGGTTCGATACCTTGGTTCTCAAAACTAAGGGAAATACTTACCGCCGCCGTGCTACATCACCCTTTCCGCTTCGAGGGAACACCAACACAAGGCTCCAAGGCCACGGGGGAATCCGTTGCATATTTGCCAAGGAAGTCCCTAAAGGCATAGCCGTAGCAGAAGGATTCCTGGTGCCGTTGTTGAGGAGTATCAAGACAAGAATATTCTCCCGTCAACACGCTTGTTTCTCGCGTCGTTGGAAGGTCTTTTGTTACAGTAGCAGAAGAATTTATGGCGCAGTTGCCGGGGAAGGAGAGATCTATCCAAGTAGATTTCACAAACTCATCTCTTGCATTTACCTTTTTTGCCACTTGCCTCTCGTTTTCCTCTCCCCCACTTCACATTAGCCGTTTTCATTTGCCTTTCTTCTTTGCCTTTTTCTTTTGCCTTTTTGCCTTTCTCCTTTGCCGCTTTCTTTTGCCTTTGCCGGTTTTCTTGCTTGCTTGGGTGCTTGTTTGTTTGTTGAAGTCGTCATGGCTAAAAACACCAAACATTGCGACTTCTCGAGTACCAATAATAATGATTTTATTAGTACTCCGATTGCTCCCGCCACTAGTGCGGAATCGTATGAAATCAACGCAGCTTTGCTGAATCTTGTTATGAAAGAGCAATTCTCTGGCCGTCCTAGTGAAGATGCCGCATCCCATCTCAATACCTTGCTTGAGCTTTGTGATATGCAAAAGAAAAGAGATGTGGATAATTACGTGATTAAGTTGAAGCTTTTAACTTTCTCGTTGCGAGATCGTGCAAAAACTTGGTTTTCTTCTTTGCCTAAAAATAGTATCAATTCTTGGGATAAGTGCAAAGATGCTTACATATCCAAGTATTTTCCACCGGCTAAGATTATCTCCCTACGTAACGATATCATGAATTTCAAGCAACTTGATCATGAACACGTTGCACAATCTTGGGAGAGGATGAAGTTAATGATTAGAAATTGTCCCGCTCATGGCTTGAGTTTGTGGATGATTATACAAATCTTTTACGCTGGCTTGAATTTTGCTTCTCGAAATATCTTGGACTTCGCCTCAGGTTGAACGTTCATGGAAATCCCGGTTAGGAGACGCTACAAAACTCCTAGACAATATCATGACCAACTACTCTCAGTGGCACACTGAAAGGTCACCTGCTAGCAAAAAGGTACACGCTATAGAAGAAATTAACTCGCTTAGTGCTAAGATGGACGAGTTGATGAATTTGGTTGCTAGTAGAAATGCTCCTTTAGATCCTAATGACATGCCACTATCTTCCTTGATTGAGAGTAGCAACGCTAGTTTGGACGTTAATTTTGTTGGTAGGAACAATTTTGGCAACAACAATGCTTTTAGAGGAAACTATGTTCCTAGGCCTTTTCCTAGTAACTCCTCTAACAATTATGGCAATTCCTACAACAACACTTATGGAAATCACAACAAATTACCCTCTGATTTAGAGAGTAATATCAAAGAGTTCATCAACTCTCAAAAGATTTTCAATGCGTCCATAGAGGAAAAACTACTCAAAATAGACGATTTGGCTAATAGCGTTGATAGGATGTCTTGTGATATTGATGCTTTGAAAGTTAGATGTGCTCCTCCCACGGTCAACTTGGATGAAACTTTAAAAGCTATGCGTGTCTCCATGAATGAGAGCAAAGAAAGAACCGCCCAAATTTGCGCTAGGCATGAATGGTTTAAAAGGGTGCGTTCTAGTGATGTAAATCACGAAGATCTTAAAGTGCTTGGTGTGACTCCTCTTGAATCTTTGTTTTCGCGTGTCAAACCTATTGATGAAGGGGCTGGATATGAACCCACTTTGGCTATCTTGATGATAAAGGTGTGGAGAGGGGAGTAGAAGAAATCAAAATTTTGGGTAGTAATGAAACTCCCACTTTGGATTTCAAGGAATTGAATTATGATAGTTGCTCCTTGTTTGAATGCATTTCTTTGATGCAATCCATTGCAAACTCTCCACATGCTTATAGACAAAGCAAATCCTTTACCGCGCATATCGTAGATGCTATGATGAAATCTCTTGAAGAGAAGCTCGAACTAGAAGTCTTTATACCTAGAGAACTTCATGATGAGTGGGAACCTACTATCAAAATCAAGATCAAAAACTATGAATGCAATGCTTTGTGTGATTTGGGTGCTAGTGTTTCCGCGATTCCAAAGTCTTTATGTGATATTCTTGGTTTTCATGAGATTGAAGAGTGTTCTCTTAATTTGCATCTTGCGGATTCTACCGGCAAGAAACCCATGGGAAGGATCAATGATGTTATTATTGTTGCAAATAAGAACTATGTACCAGTGGATTTCATTGTACTTGACATAGATTGCAATCCTTCATGTCCCATCATTCTTGGTAGACCTTTCCTAAGGACTATTGGTGCTATCATCGATATGAAGGAAGGGAATATTAGATTTCAACTTCCTCTAAAGAAGGGCATGGAGCATTTTCCTAGAAAGAAAATAGGATTGTCTTATGAATCTATGATGAGGGCTACTTAAGGTTTGAGCACCAAAGATGACTATACGTGATTCCATCACCTTTTGCCTAGCTAAGGGCGTTAAACAATAGCGCTTGTTGGGAGGCAACCCAACGAATCTATCCTTTTTCTTTCTATTTTGTGTTTTCGACACTTTCATAATCCTGTTATGGTTGTGTGTTTTGTGTTTCTTTTTGCGTTTGTGCCAGGTAAAACCGTTATGATTAGTCTTAGGGATGATCATTTGGTCATGTTGGAAAAGATAGAAACTTTCTTCTCACGAAAAGAATTTTCATTTTTTTTTCTGTAAGAGCTTTTGAGTTGATTCGTTTTGCTGCTGATTGCTAGGCAAATTCTTCAGACTGTCCTAATGTTTCAAAAATTTTAACGTACCAGAAGTATACGAAGTATACAGATTGCTACAGACTGGTCTGCTGTTAACAGATTCTGTTTTTGTTGAGTTAGTTGCTTATTTTGATCAAACGTGTCTATAATTTTTGATGGTTTCATGTTGTTATCTTGTCAACTTTGGATGTTTTATGTACCTTTTATATCTTTTTTGGGACTAACTTATTAATTCAGTGCCAAGTGCCAGTTCCTGTTTTTCTGTGTTTTACACTCTTTTCTGATATGATTTTGGAACGGAGTCCAAACGGAATTAAATGCCCGAAATAATTTTTTCCAGAATGGAAGAAGATCACGGGACTTGAGGGCAAAGGCAGGAGAGCCATAGGGGGCCCACAAGACCTGTAGCCGCCACCAGGGGGGCGGCGGCTACCAGGCTTGTGGCCTCCCTAGCGCCCCCCTGACCTAGCTCCTTTGTCTATATGTTCCCTAAAATCCAGAAAAAAATAAGGGAATTCACGAAAACACTTTTCCGCCACCGCAAGCTTCCGTTTCCGCGAGATCTCATCTGGAGACCCTTCCCGGTGCCCTGCCGGAGGGGACTTTGGAGTTGGAGGGCTTCTACATCAACATCATCGCCTCTCCAATGACTCGTGAGTAGTTCAGTTCAGACCTACGGGTTCGTAGTTAGTAGCTAGATGGCTTCTTCTCTCTCTTGGATCTTCAATACAAAGTTCTCCATGATCTTCATGGAGATCTATCCGATGTAATCCTCTTTGGCGGTGTGTTTGTCGAGATCCGATGAATTGTGGATTTGTGATCAGATTATCTATGATATATATTTGAGTCATTGCTGATTTCTTATATGCATGATTTGATATCCTTGCAAGTCTCTCCGAGTCTTGGGTTTTGTTTGGCCAACTAGATCTATGATTCTTGCAATGGGAGAAGTGCTTGGTTTTGGGTTCATACCATGTGGTGACCTTTCCCAGTGACAGAAGGGGCAGCAAGGCACACATCATGTTGTTACCATCAAGGGTAACAAGATGGGATTTTATCGTAGATATGATATTGTCCATCTCATCATGTCATATTGCTTAAGGCGCTACTCTGTTCTCATGAACATAATACACTAGATGCATGCTGGATAGCGATCGACGTGTGGAGTAATAGTAGTAGATGCAGAAAGTATCGGTCTACTTGTTTTGGACGTGATGCCTATAGATATAATCATTGCCTTAGATAACGTCATGAATTTGAGTGGTTCTATCAATTGCTCGACAGTAATTCGTTCACCCACCGTCTACTTGCTTTCATGAGAGAAGTCACTAGTGAACACTACGGCCCCGGGTCTATTCACAACTATTGTTTTCGCTTTCCTTTTTTACTTTGCTTTGTTTCTTTTTTGCTTTCAGTTGTCACTTTGCAAACAATCTATAAGGGATTGACAACCCCTTCATAGCGTTGGGTGCAAGCTCTTTGTGTTTGCGTAGGTACTTGTGACAATCCTTCACTGGTTCGATACCTTGGTTCTGAAAACGGAGGGAAACACTTACCGCCGCTGTGCTACATCACCCTTTCCGCTTCGAGGGAACACCAACGCAAGGCTCCAAGTCCACAGGGGAATCCTTTGCATATTTGCCAAGGAAGTCCCTAAAGGCGTAGCCGTAGCAGAAGGATTCCTGGTGCCGTTGCTGAGGAGTATCAAGACAAGAATAATCTCCCATCGAGACGCTTGTTTCTCGCACCGTTGGAAGGTCTTTTGTTACAGTAGGAAGCCTCTAGTTTATATAGACACCAGGGGCCCTTGGGTTACATGTTACCAACCATAATTGGGGATATACAGGCCGAAGTGGTCCTCCTATCTTGTAGTGCACGCCTAGTCTTCAGAGCTTTCCATCTTGATTATGAAGTTGCGAGATAACCCGATCTTCAATGACGCAGCCCATGTGGTCGGCCCATAAGGGATAACCTGACTACCCGAGGACCCCTTAATCCGAAACTCCCTCACAGGGTCGGTCGTCCGACGACTTTGATTCCGGAGCTAGGGTGTCGGAATTCCACGGCACGTCGGTCGTCCATGGCTCGATCGTTCGGTGGGTACGAAAGTCCGAGCGGTGGGTTCGATCGGGGCGAGGCTAGTCGTTCATGTGGTGTTGGTCGTCCGGGAGGTGTGGAGGGAGGACTCAGGTGGCTCCAGGCATCGGTCGTCTGAACGAGCTCAGACGTCCGGACGCTGGGACGACTCGGACATATGACCAGGCTCGGTCATTCAGCTACAGCTGCTTCTCCTTCTTCGTGCTCCTTCGTGTGACCTCCTTCTAAACACCTAAGTATGTAGAGGGTATCTGCTTAGGGTAGCAACCATGTCTCGAGTGGATCAAATGATAGGCGAGCAAATAGAGATGTCACCTCGTTTTCAATGGCACGAGTACGGGCTCTTGTCATGGGTCCACTTGTAGTTTGATGTGTTGGTGTCATATCCATGGGGATGATCAAGGGATGCTCCATATCATCTCCCCCCTTGGGAAAGATCTGTCCTTGGATCAAGTTCATTATCACCATGGAAAGGAGATAGGTCCTTAACGTTGAATGTGTCGCTCACGTTGTACTTGTCGCGTGGAATATCGATCTTGTAGGCATTATTGTTGTAGCGTGCCAACACATTGAAATGTTCGTATGCTTGGGGTAGCAACTTGGATTTGCGTTCGTTGGGGAAGTGGTCCTTACGAAGTTGTATCCACACAAGATCACCGAGGTTGAACCCGATGGGTTGTTTGTTGATGTTGCGCTTGTTGGTACATGTTCTACTTGTCGTTTGATCGCGTGCCTTGTATCTTCATGCAACTTGTTGATATAGCTTGCCCGTGTACTTGCGCCAATGTCCACTTGCTCTTGAAGTGGTAGAGGAAGGATGTCCAATGGGGACAAGGGGTTGATGCCGTATACCACTTCAAAAGGAGACTTGCCGGTGGTGAAGTGTCTCGCACAGTTGTAGGCGTACTCGGCGATGGGGATGCAATCTTCCTATTCCTTGAGATTTTTCTTGATCAACACGCATAGAAGAGTTGAGAGCATCCTGTTCGTCACCTCTATTTGGCCATTAGTTTGTTGATGACATATTGAAGAGAATAGGAGCTTGATTCCGAGCTTGGCGCATAGAGTCTTCCAGAAGAAGCTACGGAACTTAACATCGCGGTTCAACAAGATAGTCTTGGGGACGCCATGTAGTCTCAAGATGTCCCTACAAAAGAGATTTCCAACATGTGAAGCATTGTCTATCTTGTGACATGGAATGAAGTGATATGTTTTGGAAAATGGTCCACAACAACAAACATGGAATCATGACCATGATTTGATAGTAACCAGTTTTAAAATCAATTTTAGAAAATATAGTGGCGCCACTAAGTTCATCTAGCACATCATCAAAGTGAGGTATGGGATGTCTATAATGAACTTTGGTAGCATTTATGGGGCGACAATCCAAACACGTGTGCATACTACCATCTTTCTTAGGAATGAGAATTATCGGAACCGCACAAGGACTTATGATCTCACGTACATGCCCATTATCTAGGACTTTTTGGACTTGCGTTTGTATCTCCTTAGTTTATTCGGGGTTGACGCGGGAAGGTGCCTTGTTAGGAAGCGGTGCTCCGATATGAGGTTGATGTGATGTTCAATCCCTTGTTTTGGTGGTAGTCCGCGAGGTAGCTCTTCGGGAAAGATGTCTTGGAATTCCTGCAATAGATGAGACAACATAAGAGGTAGATGTTGTGAAGCATTAGTCCTTACGACCTTATCTTTGCAAACAAGTACAAAGTGAAGAACAGTTGATGGGCTCTCACTCACATCCCTCAAGTATTTTTTGGTGGCTAAAAGAACTAGACCTCTCTTGTCTCTCATCATGGATTTACTCAATTTTGTCTTGTGGCACTCACTCTCTTTTAGGTGGGTCACTCTATCACTTTTATCTCCAAGATGGGATGTTTTTTTTGTCGGCGGTGACTTTACTTGGAGTCATTGGTCGAAGCACATATTCCTTGACATTCATCTTGAAGCTATAGTGATTGTTTCTTCCATTGTGGATGACGCCACGGTCGAATTGCCAAGGTCTTCCAAGTAGGAGATAGCAAACGGACATGGGAACCACATCACACTCCAATGTATCTTCATATGCGCCAATCTTGGAGGATACTTGCACGGTGTGTTTGACTTGGAGTGTGCCGGAGTCACTAAGCTATTGTACCTTGTAGGGGCGTGGATGGTTATGCTTTACCAATTGCAACATGGAGCAAAGTTCTTCATTCGCCAAATTGTGGCAACTTCCACCATCGCTTATGACCTTGACGGATTTTTCTTGAATGCCCGCTTTGGTGTGGAAAATGTGGCAATGTTGGTCCTCATCTTGTTTTTTTTTGAAGAGTCAACACCTTTGAAAC
Source organism: Hordeum vulgare subsp. vulgare (assembly GCF_904849725.1). Taxonomy (NCBI): domain Eukaryota; kingdom Viridiplantae; phylum Streptophyta; class Magnoliopsida; order Poales; family Poaceae; genus Hordeum; species Hordeum vulgare. The sequence goes on from NC_058520.1 coordinate 123,862,722, forward strand.
AACAAGAGCATGACTCGAATCATTAACGCAATAGATTTGTGTATCTTCATCTTCATTTACTTGTCGGTGCATGGCCGCATGTTCCAAAGCTTCCATTTCGTCTTCGCCCATATTCATAGGTGCCGTCATCTTGGAGGATCATCATGCATCGTGTGGGACACTGGTACGTCTTGTGGCCGCGGCCTTAGCACGTTTAGCACTTGATCGAGCTTGGTTTAGCGGTTGCATCCAGTGTTGGAGTAGAGGATGAAGCCCTTGGCTTGTACTTGCTTGTTGTAGGAGTGCGGCTTGACAAAGTCATATTGTCCTTGTAGTTTGACTTGCCACCGGTTGTTGTAGAAGGCTTTGTAGTCGAAGGTGTCTTAGTCGTAGAAGCTTCGGCACTTGAACGATAGGTCTTGGAAGAGAACTTGGATTACTTGTAGTTACCTTCCACCTGGCGTTCTACTTTTGATGCTTGATGCACTAGCTCGAGTAAGTTGGTGTAGGGTTGGAAATCACCAATTTCCTTCACTTGGTAGTTGAGACCATTCAAGAAAGGCGCCATTGTTTTCTCCTCATCTTCCTTGACATTGGCTCGGATCATGGCCATTTCCATCTCTTGCCAGGATTCTTCTACCTACTTTGTGCCTTGCTTGAGTAGTTGTAGCTTCTTGAAGAGGTCACGATTATAGTGAGTAGGCACGAAGCGTGATCTTATGAGGTCCCTCATTTGGGTCCAAGTGGTGATAGGACACTCACCATTTTCTCTTCTTTGCTCAATCACTTGTTCCCACCAAATGAGAACATAATCCTGGAACTCAAGTGAGGCCATGGCAATCTTCTTCTCGTCATCAAAGTTGTGTAGACAAAATATCTTGTCAACTTTCATGGCCCATGAAAGATAATCTTCAGGATCATTGCATCCTGAGAACTTAGGCATTGTGAACTTGCATTTCCAAGGCGATGCTCTTCGTGGTTGCTGTTTCGGTGTGGCCCTTGTCTTGGCGGATGGGCGTCGATGTCGTTGTCGACTTGGCGTTGTTGTTCTTTCCTTGGAGCTTGGTCATCCATTGGCTCAGCGTGATTTTCTTGATGTCGTTGAAGAGGTCCTCTTGCTCGGGGTCGTAGCTCTTGGTGCTCCTCTTGGTGTGCGGCTTCATCTTGATGTTCACGTCTTAGTGCTTCTTGTTCTTCTCTCGCTTGGCGGTTGCGTTCTTGCATCGCGAGTCTTGCTTCGCGTAGAGCACACAAGCGCTTATTCTGCACGTCGTCGTTCGTCTTCATAGCGTTGTTGAATGGGTGCTTGCTCCAAAGTTTCTTGTTCTTGCGGATGGCATCGATCACGCTAGCGAAGTCGATCTTGTGATCCATTTGTTGGAAATATGCCCTAGAGGCAATAATAAAATGGTTATTATCATATTTCCTTGTTCATGATGATTGTCTATTGTTCATGCTATAATTGTATTAACAGGAAACAGTAATACATGTGTGAATAAATAGATCACAATGTGTCCCTAGAAAGCCTCTAGTTGGCTAGCTCGTTAGTCAATAGATGATCATGGTTTCCTGGTCATGGGCATTAGATGTCATTGATAACGGGATCACATCATTGGGAGAATGATGTGATGGACAAGACCCAATCCTGAGCATAGGACTAGATCGTATTGTTCGTATGCTAAAGCTTTTCTAATGTCAAGTGTCTTTTCCTTCGACCGTGAGATTGTGCAACTCCCGGATACCATAGGAGTGCTTTGGGTGTATGAAACGTCACAACGTAACTGGGTGACTATAAAGGTGCACTACGGGTACCTCTGAAGGTGTTTGTTGGGTTGGTACGAATCAAGATCGGGATTTGTCACTCCGCGTGATGAAGAGGTATCTCTGGGCCCACTCGGTAGAACATCATAATGAGCTCAATGTGACTAAGGAGTTAGTCACACGATGACGTTCTACGGAACGAGTAAAGAGACTTGTCGGTAACGAGATTGAACAAGGTATAGGTATACCGACGATCGAATCTCGGGCGAGTTCTATACCGACAGACAAAGGGAATTGTATACGGGATTGATTGAATCCTTGACATCGTGGTTCATCCGATGAGATCATCGTGGATCAAGTGGGAGCCACCATGGGTATCCACACCCCGCTGATGGTTATTGCCCGGAGAGGTGTCTCGGTCATGTCTGCCTGCCTCCGAACCCGTAGGGTCTACACACTTAAGGTTCGATGACGCTAGGGTTATAGGGAATTGTTATACGATGTTACTGAAAGTTGTTCGGAGTCCCGGATGAGATCCCGGACGTCATGAGGAGCTTTGAAATGGTCCGGAGGTAAAGATTGATATATAGGATGGATCGTTTTGGACACCGGAAACGTTTCGGGTGTCACTCGTAGTGTACCGGGACCACCAAAAATGGTCCCAGGGGTCCACCGGGAGGGGCCACCAGCCCGAAGAGGTAGCATGGGCCAAAAGAGGAAGGGCAACCAGCCCAAAGTGGGCTGGTGCGCCTCCCACAAAGAGGCCCAAGGCGCAGGAGGTGGAGAGGGGGGGACCCTAGGCGCTGGTGGGCCTAAGGCCCACCTAGGGGTGCACCACCCCCTCCCCGTGCCCTGGCCCCCACACCTCCCATCTGGGGGGCCTGCCACACCACCTAGGGTAGGAACCCTAGGGGTGGTACCCCCTTCCCCTCCTCCTATATATAGTGGGGGTTTTGGGGCTATTTTACACACGGTTTTCCCTCTCGCTCGGCACAGCCCTGCCCCCTCCTTCCTCCTCTCCCACGGTGCTTGGCGAAGCCTTGCCGGGAGACCTCGTCTCTCCATCGACACCACGCCGTCGTGCTGCCGGAGATCTTCCCCAACCTCTCCCTCCTCCTTGCTAGATCAAGGTGCGGGAGACGTCACCGGGCTGCACGTGTGTTGAACGCGGAGGTGCCGTGGTTCGGCACTAGATCGGAATCACACCGCGATCTGAATCGCCGCGAGTACGACTCCATCAACCGCGTTCTATCAACGCTTCGGCTTAGCGATCTTCAAAGGTATGAAGATGCACTCACCCCTCTCTTGTTGCTGGTCTCTCCATAGGAAGATCTGAATATGGCGTAGGAAAATTTTGAATTTATGCTACGTTACCCAACACCATTGCCATGGAAAGGATTGTCGGAATCTTGGTTGTGGCAACGGTCATCATGTTGTTGATGTCAAGCTCGTGGAGGACTTACACCGGAGGAGTACTCGTCGGAGTGGCGACTTGAGTGGCACCACCGCGGTGAAGTAGAGGTTGAGGGCACGCGGTTCACCATCAATGCATGGATCTCGTCCATTTGGTTTGATAGATTTTGGTCGAGGTAGTCCCTCGTGCGCACCTCGGATTCACGCAAGTCGGTGGCGATTTGCTCGATGCGGTCGTTCATAGCATCATGTGCTTGGTACATTCATTTTTGGGCGCCGAAGAAGTTTAGTTTGGTGACGTAGTTGTTCTCGTTGATGTCTTGCTCCTTGAAGGTCGGGTTCGACATGATGATCCTATCCATAGCACTCAAAGGCGATAAAAGTGGAAGAGTGAGAAGACAATACCAATTAGTGATCCAGAAGTTGAAAATGAATCAAAATCACCCAATGTGCAATTATGGAAAGAGTATAATTGGTACTGAGGACCGTCCTTCTCACACCTACACAAATAATGCTTTTGCGGGAGCTCAGTTAGGATGGTAGCACAAAATTCAAGCAATTCGAAGATGAGAATCAATAATGTTAAAAGAAATTCGCAAATTCGCAAGTAAGACAAGGTAGATCAATAGTAATGAGTATACATGGAAACACACACACACAGATAGAAAAGTGGGCTCGTGCAACCAAAAGATGAGCACAAAATGTGGTTTTGAATGAAAGCGCTCGCGTTGCACAACACTAGAGAGACGCTAGCACGATTGCTCAAATGGGCATGATACGAACTTGTGCGCAACCTATAAGAAACAAAACGTGTCATCTTCCTATTCCCGGCTTTTGCTATATGCATGAGGCACAATGTCTCTTGCTCAAGTGATCCAAGATGATCAAGTTTGATATGATATGATATCAATGTTATGCAAGTTGGCAACGCTATTGTTCTTTTTCACTTGCTTAAAAGTTTTCCTTTTCTTTCTTTTGATGGTGATATCTTGTGTGGCATGATGATCCACAAGTATAGGGGATCTATCGTAGTCCTTTCGATAAGTAAGAGTGTCGAACCCAACGAGGAGCAGAAGGATCTAACAAGTGGTTTTCAGCAAGGTATTCTCTGCAAGCACTGAAATTATCTGTAACAAGTAGTTGTGTGACAAGATGATTCGTAGCAAGTAACAAAAGTAGAAACGGTGCATCGAAGTGGCACAATCCCTTTTGTAGCAAGGGACAAGCATGGATAAAGTCTTATCGGATGAAAAACGCTCCCGAGGACACACGAGAATTTCTGTCATCCTAGTTTTCATCAAGTTCATATGATTCACGTTCGTTACTTTGATAGTTTGATATGTGGGTGGACCGGCGCTTGGATACTGCCCTTACTTGGACAAGCATCCCACTTATGATTAACCCCTCTCGCAAGCATCCGCAACTATGAAAGAAGAATTAAGACAAAGTCTAACCATAGCATTAAACTAGTGGATCCAAATCAGCCCCTTACGAAGCAACGCATAAACCAGGGTTTAAGCTTCTGTCACTCTAGCAACCCATCATCTACTTACTACTTCCCAATGCCTTCCTCTAGGCCCAAATAATGGTGAAGTGTTATGTAGTCGACGTTCACATAACGCCACTAGAGGAAAAAGAACATACAACACATCAAAATATCGAACGAATACCAAATTCACATGACTTATCCCATGTCCTCAGGAACAAAAGTAACTACTCACAAAACATAATCATATTCATGAACAGAGAGGTAATGAGTAGTATCAAGGATCTGAACATAAACTCTTCCACCAAATAATCCAACTAGCATCAACTACAAAGAGTAATTAACACTACTAGCAACCTTACAAGTACCAACCGGAGTCGCGAGACGGAGATTGGTTACAAGAGATGAACTAGGGTTTGGAGATGAGATGGTGCTGATGAAGATGTTGATGGTGATGTGTCCCCTCCGATGAGAGAAGTGTTCGTCATGACGATGGCGACGATTTCCCCCTCTGGGAGGGAAGTTTCCCCGATAGGATCGTCCTGCCGGATCTCTAGATTGGTTCTGCTCAAGTTCCAACTCGTGGCGGCGGCGAATCCACGAAAAAGCCTCCCCCTGATTTTTTCTGGACGAAACCCTTCATATAGAAGAAGAGGGCGGCCAGAGGGCCAGCCGGGTGCCCACAAGCCCCCTAGGCGCGGTCAGGGGGGTGGCCGCGCATAGCAGGCTTGTGGCCACCTGCTGGCGCCCCTCTGGCACTTCTTCGGCCCAGTATTTTTTATAAATCCAGAAAAAAATCATCGTTGATTTTTACGGCGTTTGGAGTTGCGCAGAATAGGTATCTCAAACTTGCTCCAATTTCAGGCCAGAATTCCAGCTGCTCGCATTCTCCCACTTCATGTAAACCTTGCAAAATAAGAGAGAAAAGGCATAAGTATTGTACTGTGAAGTGAAATAACAGCCCAAGAAGCGATATATATCAGCATGCAAACATGATGCAAAATGGACGTATCAACTCCCCCAAGCTTAGACCTCGCTTGTCCTCAAGCGAAAGCCTAGCTCAATAAATATGTCCACATGTTTAGGGAGAGAGGTGTCGACAAAACAAGATACGAACATGCATGCATCATGATCATGATCAGAACAACAATATCAACATATAATCTCTCATGCTAAAGTGATAATTCCTTCACAAAGTAAAGCATGGATCAAGAACCTTACAGAGAAGTAACAACCGATAGCCTTTAGTCATTGAAGCACTTGCAATTTATCATAACATCAGAAAGACTCAAATAAGAGCTTGTAAAGCAAATCCACATACTCAATCATCTTTTCATTCTCTACAATTGCTACAACTCACATGGTACTCATGAGATCAAAGTTTCAGCTGGACACAGAGAAAGATAGGGGCTTATAGTTTTTCCTCCCAACTGCTTACCTCAAGGGTAATGTCAACAATAATAATTCATGAGTACTTACTTCCAAGTTGACATATGAATATAGATCTTTCCCTAGCATATGACGTTAGCCAAGATAAAGGCGAAACAAGGAATTGGTGAAGATCACCATGACTCTTTCAAGGGAAAAAAGCGAAGGCACAAGATAGACCCTTCGCAGAGGGAAGCAGAGGTCGTCATGCGCTTTTGAGGTTTAGATGCGTGTCCCCTTAGTGCGGAGGAACGCCACTTTATATTGCCTCCTGTGATAAAGAACTTTATTATGCAGTCTGTCACTTTTATGTCTTCCTCATCACAGGTTCGTACAAAGCTTATTTTCCACACACTAATAGATCATACATATTAGGGAGCATTTTTTATTGCTTGAACCGATGACAACTTACTTGAGGGATCTTATTCAATCCATAGGTAGGTATGGTGGACTCTCATGGCAAAACTGGGTTGAAGGTTTATGGATGCACAAGTTGTATCTCTACTTGGTGCAGGAGTTTTGGCTAATATGAGGTGGAAGCAATCGTCACATGCTAAGGGATCTCTAATCATATAACATTGTTCGGAACCAAGCAAACACAATTCATTATGTTGTCTTCCTTATCCAACATCTACTTCTAGGCATTCAATAGTTTGGTGAGTGTTCACAATCATTGATGGTGTCAAATATGATGTATTTATATGTGAACCTCTCCTTCTTTATCACTTCCTATTAATTGCAACAATGACCAAGTTCTACGTTTGTCTACCCTCAACAAGTTTCAATCATCATTCTTTTTATATGTGAAGCCATCACTTCCCATAAGATCATTACATGATCTTTCATGCTTTTGTTCTTTTCTCACTCTTTTGATCATGGCAAGAGGCAAAGCCCTTCAACTAAGAGACTCTTTATTATATGGCTCATGAGCTCGAATACATTGGGAGTGACACAAAGCAAAATCAAGACTAAACACAAAGACTTTTATTCTACTAGAGAAAGAGAAAACTGAAAAGGAAAACTAAAACAAAGGTAAAGGCAAAAGATGTGATGGTGATACGATACCGGGGGAACTCCCCCAAGCTTGGCACCAGCCAAGGGGATTGCCCATACCCATGCTCAGTTGTCTTCCTTTGGAGGTGATGGTGGTGGAGTTGTTGCAATCTTTGATTCCAAGAGGGCCATCAATCTTTGATTTATACCTTGGAGATATGTGATATGGTTCTCCAGCAAAACAACTTCACGAGTGAGATAAGTATTGCGAGCACGAGTTGTTTCACAAAACCTCAAGAGTTCAATCAAGGATGGATACAGTAGGTGGAGGTAGGGTTGGAGGAAATCCACTTCTTCAACTTCTTCCTTGTTGAGCACAGATTGCACTTCGTCCCATGCCTGATTCTTCTCCTTAACTTTGCCCTTGGTTTCTTTAGGTAGCCTTTCCTTGGCCTCCATGGCCTCCATTCTTTTCAGATCAGCATCTACTTCTCCATAGACTTGAGGGAAATTGTTTTCCCCTATAGATTCCTAAGACGACATCTTGCCCTAAATCTGCGGCAAAAAACAGGCTCGAAAGAAAACAGAGGAAATCTGCGTGATACGAGGGTCAGACCTCACGGGAGAATTTATAATGATTTTTTCCAGACCAGAAGGAGTACTCCGCACGAAAACGGAGTCCGGGAGGCACACGAGGTGGCCACAAGCCCCCCAGGCACGGCCAGGGGGTGGGCCCGCGTGTGGCAGGCTTGTCCCCTCCTCGCGCGCTTTCCGGACTACTTCCAATTTTTGTATTTTTTCAAAAAATCCAAAACGGAGAAAAATTCCTACTGGAAAAGTTTTGGAGTCTGTTTTTATACCGAATCACATACCTCTTCGTTTTCGGAGTCTGAAATAGGCTCATAAATATCCCTTAGGTATTCTTACAGAGTTATGGTATTGATAATATTGCTTTCAACATTTATGGGAGTACCTGAGATATAATGCTTGATTCTCTGCCCATTTACAACTCTCGACAATTACCTTCCGTGTTGTTGATCTTGATAGAACCGGAACGATATACATCCTCAACAATATAGGGACCTTCCCATTTAGAGAGAAGCTTGCCTCCAAAAAATCTTAAATGAGAATTATATAGCAAGACATAATCACCTACATTGAACTCACGCTTTTGTATCCTCTTATCATGCCACCTCTTAGCCTTTTGTTTGAACAACTAGGCATTCTCATATGCCAGAGTTCTCCATTCATCAAGCGAGCTAATGTCAGATAACCTCTTCTCACCGGCAAGTTCGAAATCAAAGTTGAGCTCTTTGATTGCCCAATAAGCTTTATGCTCTAGCTCAAGAGGTAAATGGCATGCTTTACCGTACACCATTTTGTACGGAGACATGCCCATGGGATTCTTATAGGCAGTTCTATAAGCCCACAGTGCATCATCGAGCTTCTTAGACCAATTATTTCTAGACCGGTTGATAGTCTTTTGCAGAATCAGTTTAATCTCTCTGTTGCTTAGCTCTACTTGACCACTGGACTGAGGGTGATACGGGGACGCAATTCTATGGTTGACATCGTACTTAGCAAACGTTTTATGGAAAGCACCATGAATGAAATGTGAACCATCGTCGGTCATTAGATATCTGGGGACTCCAAATCTAGGGAAAATAACTTCTTTCAGCATCCTGATAGAGGTGTTGTGATCAGCACTACTAGTGGGGATAGCTTCTACACACTTAGTGACGTAATCAACAGCAACTAGGATATGAGTATACCTATTGGATTTTGGAAAAGGTCCCATATAATCAAAGCCCCAGACATCAAAAGGTTCAATGACAAGTGAATAGTTCATAGGCATTTCCTCACGTTTGCTGATATTACCTATTCTTTGACATTTGTCACAAGACAAGACAAACTTACGGGCATCCTTGAAGAGAGTGGGCCAATAGAAACCTGATTGCAATACCTTGTGTGCAATTCTATCTCCCGCATGGTGTCCTCCGTAGTCCTCGGAGTGACACTTCTGTAGGATCTGTCCCTGTTCATGTTCAGGTACACAACGTCTAATAACACCATCTACTCCTTCCTTATAAAGGTGAGGATCATCCCAAAAGTAATGGCTCAAGTCAAAGAAGAATTTCTTCTTTTGCTGGTATGTGAAACTATGTGGTATGTATTTGGCAACAATATAGTTTGCATAATCAGCATAGCACGGTGCACTACGTGAAGCATTGATGACATTCGATTGCTCATCGGGAAAGCTATCATCAATAGGTTGTGGGTCATGAAGAACGTTCTCCAACCTAGACAAGTTATCTGCTACGGGGTTATCAACACCCTTTCTGTCAACAACATGCAAATCAAATTCTTGTAGCAAGAGAACCCATCTGATAAGTCTAGGTTTAGCGTCCTTCTTCTCCATGAGGTACTTAATAGCAGCATGATCAGTGTGAATAGTGACTTTGGAATCAACTATGTAATACCTGAACTTTTCACATGCTAACACGACTCCTAAAAATTCCTTTTCCGTAGTAGCATAGTTTCTTTGGGCACTGTCTAGAGTTTTACTAGCATAGTGAATAACATTCAACTTCTTATGAACTCTTTGCCCTAGGACAGCACCAACAACATAATCACTAGCATCACACATGATTTCAAAAGGTAAGTTCCAATCAGGTGGTTGAACAATAGGTGCAGTTATCAAAGCCTTCTTAAGTATTTCGAAGGCTTTCTCACAATCATCGTCAAAAACAAAAGTAATATCCTTTTGCAAGAGATTGGTAAGAGGCCTAGAAATCTTACAGAAGTCTTTAATGAACCTTCTATAGAAACCAGCATGACCAAGGAAACTTCTTATACCTTTTATATCTATGGGGTACGGCATTTTCTCGATTGCATAACCTCAGCCTTATCGACTTCAATACCTCTTTCAGAAATTTTATGTCCTAAGACGACGCCTTCATTAACCATAAAGTGGCACTTCTCCCAATTCAAGAAAAGATTGGTGTCTTTACATCTCTGCAAGACTCGATCAAGGTTGTTGAGGCAATCATCAAAGGAAGACCCATAAACGGAGAAGTCATCCATGAAAACCTCAACAATGTTTTCACAAAAGTCAGAGAATATAGCCATCATACATCTTTGAAAAGTGGCAGGTGCATTACATAAGCCAAAAGGCATACGTCTATAAGCAAAGGTACCGAAAGGGCACGTGAAAGTGGTTTTCTCCTGATCAGATTGTGCAACTGGTATTTGGGAGAACCATAATAACCATCTAGAAAGCATAAGTGTGTGTGTTTAGACAGTCTTTCTAGCATTTGGTCAATAAAAGGCAAAGGGTAATGATCTTTCCTAGTGGCTTTATTCAATTTCCTAAAATCAATCACCATCCTATAGCCAGTAATAATCCTGTGTGGGATCAATTCATCCTTATCATTAGGGACAACGGTAATGCCTCTCTTCTTAGGAACACAATGCACTCGACTTACCCAATCGCTATGAGCAACATGATAGATAATACCCGCTTCTAGGAGCTTTAGTATTTCTTTTCTTACTACGTCTTTCATCTTAGGATTTAATCTCCTTTGATGATCAGCAACTGGTTTGGAATCATGATCGGTTTTGACTTTGTGCTGGCATAGAGTGGGACTAATGCCCTTAAGATCATCAAGAGTATATCCAATAGTAGCACGGTGCTTCCTCAGAGTTTTTAGTAACTTCTTTTCTTCATGCTCTGAGAGGCTAGCACTAATTATAACAGGATATATCTCTTTTTCATCAAGATAAGCATACTTAAGAGTATCTGGCAACTGTTTAAGCTCGAACACAGGATCACCCTTTGGTGGGGGTGGATCCCCAAGCAGTTCAACAGGCAAATTATTCTTAAGGATAAGATATTGTTCTAAGACAACTCTATCTATCTCATCCCTTTCATCCATGTGCATATCATTTTCATGCTCACGCAAGTATTTCTCTAAGGGATCAGTAGGAGGCACGACAATAGAAGCTAAGGCAATAGTTTCATCCTTACTAGGAAACTCTTTTTCATGAGGTTGTCTACCAAACTTGGAGAAATTGAACTCATGTGACACACCTTCAAAGCCAACAGTGACAGTTTGCTTCTCACAGTCAATATGAGCATTGACAGTATTGAGAAAAGGTCGGCCAAATATGATGGGACAAAAGCTATCTTGTGCGGTAGCAAGAACGAGGAAATCAGCAGGATACTTCATTTTACCACACAAGACTTCAACATCCCTAACAATTCCCAGAGGGCAGATAGTATCTCTATTGGCAAGCTGAATAGTGAGATCAATAGGCTCTATCTCAACAGGTGCAATCTCGTCTTTGATTTCATCATATAAGGATTGATGTATTGCACTAACACTATCACCCACGTCACATAAACCATGATAACAATGATCTCCTATCTTAACAGAAACAACATGCATGCCAACAACAGGCCTATGTTTGTCTCTAGCGTGAGGTTTAGCAATTCTAGTAGCATCTTCAATGAACTGAATGTTATGTCCCTCAACATCGTCGGACAGAAGATCTTTGATAATAGCAATGCTAGGTTCAAGTTTAATTTGCTCAGGGGGTGTAGGTGTTCTAATGTAGCCTCTACGTATCACAGTTGAGGCTTTAGAATGATCATTTATCCTAACAGGGAAAGGTGGTTTCTCAATGTAACCACTGGGAACAACAGGATCATTATAGGCAATGACTCTCTCTTCAACTAGATTGGGTTTAACTACATTGAATTCTAATGGAGGATGATATTTAAAGCACTTCTCTTTGGGGAGATCAATATGAGCAGCAAAAGATTCACACAGTGAAGCTACTATCTCAGAGTCAAGTTCATACTTAGCGCTAAAGTCACAAAAAGTATTTGTTTCAACAAAGGATTTAACGCAATCAAACGTGAAATTCATACCTGACTCCTTACCTTCTTCAAGCTCCCAATCTTCAGAGTTGCGTTTAATTCTCTCCAATAAATTCCATCTGAAGTCAATATCTCTCTTCATAGAAGAACCGGTACAAGAAGTGTCAAGCATGGTGCGATCATGATGAGAAAGCCGAGCATAGAAGTTCTGAATGATAATTTCTCTCGAGAGCTCATGATTGGGGCATGAATATAACATTGATTTAAGCCTCCCCCAAGCTTGAGCGATGATTTATCTGTCACGAGGCCAAAAATTATAAATATAATTCCGATCACGATGTACTAAATGCATAGGATAAAACTTTTGATGAAATTCCAATTTCAACCGATTGTAGTCCCATGATCCAGTATCATCACATGGCCTATACCATGTCAACGCCTTATACTTGAAAGATAAAGGAAAGACCTTCTTCTTGACCTCATCCTCGGGCAAACCGGCAAGCTTAAATAAACCACAAACTTCATCTACATAGATTAGATGCAAGTCTGGATCTGATGTTCCACCTCATGTAAAAGGATTAGCCAGCAGTTTCTCAAGCATACCTGAAGGAAATTCAAAGCAAATATTTTTAGTAGGTGCAGCAGGTTGAGGAGCAACTCTTTGTGCTTCCGTTCGAGGTGAAGATACCCCGAACAAGCCCCCCAAAGGATTAGTATCCATAGTGACAAGTGACAATAAATTTCAGCACACTATATGAATATTTCCTTACCAAGTTCCACTTACTAAAGGCGCTTCACTCCCCGACAACGACGCCATAAAAGAGTCTTGATGACCCACAATTATAGGGGATCTATCATAGTCCTTTCGATAAGTAAGAGTGTCGAACCCAACGAGGAGCAGAAGGATCTGACAAGTGGTTTTCAGCAAGGTATTCTCTGCAAGCACTGAAATTATCTGTAACAAGTAGTTGTGTGATAAGATGAATCGTAGCAAGTAGCAAGTAGCAAGTAACAAAAGTAGCAACGGTGCAGCAAAGTGGCCCAATCCCTTTTGTAGTAAGGGACAATCCTGGACAAAGTCTTATAGGAGGAAAAACGCCCCCGAGGACACACGGGAATTTCTGTCATGCTAGTTTTCATCAAGTTCATATGATTTGCGTTCTTACTTTGATAGTTTGATATGTGGGTGGACCGGCGCTTGGGTGCTACCCTTACTTGGAAAAGCATCCCACTTATGATTAACCCCTCTCGCAAGAATCCGCAACTACGAAAGAAGAATTAAGACAAAGTCTAACCATAGCATTAAACTAGTGGATCCAAATCAGCCCCTTACGAAGCAACGCATAAACTAGGGTTTAAGCTTCTATCACTCTAGCAACCCATCATCTACTTACTACTTCCCAATGCCTTCCTATAGGCCCAAATAATGGTGAAGTGTTATGTAGTCGACGTTCACATAACACCACTAGAGGAAAAACTACATACAAGACATCAAAATATCAAACGAATACTGCTGCTGGCTACGCCTATAGGGATTTCCTTGTCAAATATGCAAAGGATTCCCCCGCGGCCTTGGAGCCTTGCATTGGTGTTCCCTTGAATATGAAATGGTGATGTAGCACAGCGGCGTTAAGTATTTCCCTCAGTTTGAGAACCAAGGTATCAATCAAGTAGGAGGATCTCGTCAAGTCACAAGTACGTGCACAAACACAAAGAGCTTGCACCCAACGCTATGAAGGGGTTGTCAATCCCTTATAGATTGTTTGCAAAGTGAGAACTGAAAGCAAAAAGAAAACAAAGCAAAGTAAAAGTAAAAGTGAGACGATAATTGTGAGTAGACCCGGGGGCCGTAGTGTTCACTAGTGGCTTCTCTCATGAAAGCAAGTAGACGGTGGGTGAACGAATTAGTGTCGAGCAATTGATAGAACTGCGCAAAGTCATGACGTTATCTATGGCAATGATCATACATATAGGCATCACGTCCAAAACAAGTAGACCGATACTTTCTGCATCTACTACTATTACTCCACACGTCGACCGTTATCCAGCATGCATCTAGTGTATTGAGTTCATAAGAACATAGTAACGCCTTAAGCAAGATGACATGATGTAGATGGACGATCTCAAATCTATGATGAAAGCCCATCTTGTTACCCTTGATGGCAACAACACGATGCGTGCCTTGTTGCCCCTTATGTGACTGGGAAAGGTCACCGCACGGTATGAACCCAAAACCAAGCACTTCTCCCATTGCAAGAATCATAGATCTAGTTGGCCAAACAAAACCCAAGACTTGGAGAGACTTACAAGGATATCAAATCATGCATATAAGAAATCAGCAAAGACTCAAATATAAATCATAGATAATCTGATCACAAATCCACAATTCATCGGATCTCGACAAACACACCGCCAAAGAGGATTACATCGGATAGATCTCCATGAAGATCATGGAGAACTTTGTATTAAAGATCCAAGAGAGAGAAGAAGCCATCTAGCTACTAACTACGGACCCGTAGGTATGAAGTAGACTACTCACGAGTCATTGGAGAGGCAATGATGTTGATGTAGAAGCCCTCCAGCTCCAAAGTCCCCTCCGTCAGGGTGCCGGGAAGGGTCTCCAGATGAGATCTCGCGGAAACGGAAACTTGCAGCGGCGGAAAAGTGGTTTCGTGGACGCTCTGATTTTTTCTGGGAATTTAAGGAAGCCAAAGAGCTAGGGCAGGGGAGCTCCAGGGAGGCCACAAGCCTGGTGGCTGCGGGCCCCCCTGGCCGCGGCTACAGGGCTTGTGGGCTCCCTGTGGGCCTCCTGCCTTGGCCTTCAAGTCCCCCGATCTTCTTCTGTTCTGGAAAAAATTATTTCGGGGATTTTATTCCGTTTGGACTCCGTTCAAAAATCAGATCTGAAAAGACTCAAAAAGGCAGAAAAAACAGGAACTAGCACTTGGCACTGAATTAATAAGTTAGTCCCAAAAAGTTATAAAAGGTATATAAAACATCCAAAGTTGACAAGATAACAGCAGGAAACCATCAAAAAGTATAGATACGTTTGAGACGTATCAAGCATCCCCAAGCTTAACTCCTGCTCGTCCCCGAGTAGGGAAGTGATAAAGAATGATTTTTTGATGCTTTCATGCTACCTAGCATAGATGTCCTTTGTAACTCCTCTTATGTGACATGAATGTTCAGATTCGTTAGATTCAAAACAATAGTTTGCTATTGACGTGGAGACAATAATACTTCATGCAAACTAGCAAGGTAATCATGAACTTTCAAAATAACAAGGCCAAAAGAAAGTTATCCCTACAAAATCATATAGTCTGGGTATGCTCTATCATCCTTGCACAACGAATTTAAATAATGCACAACCTCGGTATTGGCCAAGTAATGGTTTTCACACCTTTACTTTCTCAAACCTTCTCAACTCTCACGCAATACATGAGCGTGAGCCATGGTTTTAGCACTATAAGTGGAATGGAGTATGGTGGAGGTTGCAAGTCAAACAAGGAGAAGATGGTCACATTGACTAGGCATATCAATGAGCTATGGAGATGCTCATCAATAGATATCAATGTGAATGAGTAGGGATTTCCATACAAATGATGCACTAGAGCTAAGAGTATGTGAAAGCTCTTAAAGACAACTAGTGGGTGTGCATCCAAGTTGTTGCTCACGAAGACCTAAGGCAATTTTGAGGAAGCCCATCATTGGAATATACAAGCCAAGTTACATAATGAAAATTTCTCACTAGCTATATGGTGGTGACAAAACGAGAGACTCTCAATCATGAAGATCATGGTGCTTAATATGAAGCACAAGTGTGGAAAGGAGATAGTAGCATTGTCCCTTCTCTCTTTTTCTCTCATTTTTTTGGTGGGCTCTTTGGCCTCTCTTTTTTATACATATTTTTTATTTTTATTTTTGTGGGCATC
The DNA here is from genome assembly GCF_904849725.1 of Hordeum vulgare subsp. vulgare. NCBI lineage: Eukaryota > Viridiplantae > Streptophyta > Magnoliopsida > Poales > Poaceae > Hordeum > Hordeum vulgare. The sequence continues at coordinate 123,878,596 of NC_058520.1, forward strand.
TTTGGATTCTTTTTGTAAATGCGTTTCGCTGGCCTCTTTTATTTCCTCACATGGGACAATGCTCCATCAATGATGATTATCACACTTACAACTCAAAACTTAGAGCAATGATGACTCTATATGGAATGCCTTCGGTAGTGTACTGTGACAATGATCTAACATGGCATAGACACCAATGGAAACATCATGCTAGCTATCTTATGATCATGCAATGGCAATGTAGAAGTGGTGGCACATGTCATGGTGGTAGTTGCATGGCAATATATCTTGGAATGGATTTGAAAATGCCATAGTAGGTACGTATGGTGGCTGTTTTGAGGGAGGCCAATGGTGGTTTTATGCACCGACGGAAGTTGCACGACACTAAAGAAGATAGTGATGGTGGAAGGTGAAAGTGCATCTAAACCATGGACTCAACATTAGTCATGAAGAATTCATATACTTGTTGCAAAAGTTTTAGTAGTAATCGAAACAAAGCATTCAACGCATACTCCTAGGGGAAGGGTTGGTAGGTATAAACCATCGCACGATCCCGACCGCCACACAAAGGATGACAATCAATAGACTAATCATGCTCAGACTTCATCACATAGCGGTTCACCATACGTGCATGCTACGGGAATCACTAACTTCAACACAAGTATTTCTAGATCCACAACACATTACTAGTATAACTTCAATATTACCACAACCACAACTCAAAACTAATTGAGATGAATCAAACTTCTCTAACTACTCAATGCACATGAAGGTGGAAGTTTTCATATCCCTTTGGATAACTACCCCTTTTGAGACTATTTTCATAGTGTAGATCAACTACCACGCCACGCGCTTCCGTGCTCTAAAAGATAGAAGTGAAACACACAGAGCAAAATCAACTAGCTCAAAAGATATAAGTGAAACACATGTGAGCTGAATTGTCTAACCAAAGGATATAAGTGAAGCTCGACAAAATCACGGTGAGTGCATGTCTCTCTCTCTAGGTGTGCAGCAAGGAAGATTGTGACACAACAAAAATAAAATACTCCTACGATACAAGACGCTCCAAGCAAAACACATAACATGCGGTGAATAAAAATATAGCCCTAAGTAACGTTACCGATGGATTGAAGACAAAAGAGGTGATGCCTTCCCGGGGCATCCCCAAGCTTAGGATTTTTCGGCATCCTTGAATCAACTTGGGGTGCCTTGGGCATCCCCAAGCTTGAGCTCTTGCCACTCTTTATCTCTTTGTCCATAAGAACTTCACCCAAAACTTGAAAACTTCACAACACGAAACTTAAACAGAAACTCGTGATATCATTAGTATAAGAAAGAAAATCACCACTTCCTTAGGTGCTGTAGCAAACTTAAATTCTACTTATGTTGATGTTGGGTTACTGTATTTTCAATATTCCATGGCTAATACCCCCCGATACTATCCATAGTTTCATCAAAATAAGCAACCAACTCAACAAAAACAGAATCTATTAATAGCAGACCAATCTGTAGCAATCTGTATACTTTGTATAGTTATGGTACTTCAAAATTTCTCAAAACTTATGACAGTCTGAAGAATTTGCGTAGCAATCAGCAGCAAAAAGAATAAACTCAAAAGCTCTCACAGAAAAAAAAATGAAAATTCTTTTCGTGAGCAGAAAGTTTGTGTCTTTTCCAGCATGATCAAACGATCATCCCCAAGACTAATCATAACGGTTTTACTTGGCACAAACGCAAAAGAAACACAAAAAACACAATCATAACAGAATTATGAAAGTGTGGAAAACACAAAACAGAAAGAAAAAGGATAGATTCGTTGGGTTGCCTCCAACAAGCGCTATCGTTTAACGCCCTTAGCTAGGCATAAGGTCATGGAATCACGTATAGTCATCTTTGGTGCTCAAACCATAACTAGTGTGATCATTTATCATCTGAAGATCTTCATCTTTATTGGATGACTCACCACTAGCTTTAGGAACAAAAACAGACTTGACGGTCTTTTTGAGAGTGAGATTTGGAGTATTTTGCACAGCGGCAAAAGCGGAACCCAAGTTGGTTATGACATCTTCTAGTTTGCCAATTCTAGAGGAATCGTTAACTATAGGTTCCTTCTCCCTTAAAATTTTCAAAACCATTCCCCCTTTGGATCCGTACTGAGTAATTTGATTGTGGATCTTTCTATCCAAATCCTCAATAAGTTCAATTGTGGTAATTTTGTTTTCAATGGCGTCAAGCCTTTGCATCACGTGTTCCAAAGTAAAGGTAGTTCCATTAACCATGAGAGGGGGTGAGCCTACCAAATTCATGATAGCTCCATAGAGGTCAACAGTATGGCTCCCAAAAAAATTCGCGCCTACGATGGTATCAAGAATATACCTATTCCAAGGAGAGATTCCAACATAAAAACTGCGAACAAGAACGGTAGTGGATTGCTTACGAGTAGATCTACTTTGAGCATTGCAAATCCTGTACCAAGCGTCCTTTAAATTTTCTTCCTCATTCTGCTTGAAATTGAGAACTTCATTCTCAGGGGTATCGTTTGGAGTGGTGGGTCTAGCCATTGATGGACTATCCCACACACAAACAAGCAGAAAGTAAGCGAGTGAAACGGGCAAAAGAGAACGGAAAAAAGGCAAATGAAAACGGCAAATGTGAAGTGGGGGAGAGGAAAACGAGAGGCAACTGGAAAAAAAGGTAAATGCAAGAGATGAGTTTGTGACACTTACTTGGATAGATCTTGACTTGATCTCCCCCTGGGAACGACGCCAGAAATCCTTCTACTGCTGGTTACGCCTATAGGGATTTCCTTGGCAACTATGCAAAGGATTCCCCCACGGCCTTGGAGCCTTGCCTTGGTGTTCGCTTGAAGAGGAAAGGGTGATGTAGCACAGCGGCGGTAAGTATTTCCCTCAGTTTGAGAACCGAGGTATAAATCCAGTAGGAGGATCTCGTCAAGTCACAAGTACCTACACAAACACAAAGAGCTTGCACCCAACACAATGAAGGGGTTGTCAATCCCTTATAGATTGTTTGCAGAGTGAGAACTGAAAGCAAAAAAGTAAACAAAGCAAAGTAAAAGTAAAAGTGGAGACGATAATTGTGCGTAGACCCGGGGTCCGTAGTGTTCACTAGTGGCTTCTCTCATGAAAGCAAGTAGACGGTGGGTGAACGAATTACTGTCGAGCAATTGATAGAACCGCGCAAAGTCATGACGTTATCTATGGCAATGATCATACATATAGGCATCACGTCCAAAACAAGTAGACCGGTACTTTCTGCATCTACTACTATTACTCCACACGTCGACCGCTATCCAGCACGCATCTAGTGTATTGAGTTCATAAGAATAGAGTAACGCCTTAAGCAAGATGACATGATGTAGATGGACAATCTCAAATCTATGATGAAAGCCCATCTTGTTACCCTTGATGGCAACAACACGATGCGTGCATTGCTGCCCCTTCTGTCACTGGGAAAGGTCACCGCACGGTATGAACCCAAAACCAAGCACTTCTACCATTGCAAGAATCATAGATCTAGTTGGCCAAACAAAACCCAAGACTCGGCGAGACTTACAAGGATATCAAATCATGCATATAAGAAATCAGCAAAGACTCAAATATAAATCATAGATGATCTGATCACAAATCCACAATTCATCGGATCTCGACAAACACACCACCAAAGAGGATTACATCGGATAGATCTCCATGAAGATCATGGAGAAATTTGTATTGAAGATCCAAGAGAGAGAAGAAGCCATCTAACTACTAACTACGGACCCGTAGGTCTGAAGTAGACTACTCACGAGTCATTGGAGAGGCAATGATGTTGATGTAGAAGCCCTCCAGCTCCAAAATCCCCTCCGGTGGGGCATCGGGATGGGTCTCCATATGAGATCTCGCGGAAACGGAAACTTGCGGCGGCGAAAAAGTGGTTTCGTGGACGCCCTGATTTTTCTGGGATTTTAGGAATATATAGGCCAAAGAGCTAGGGTAGGGGAGCTCTAGGGAGGCCACAAGCCTGGTGGCTGCGGGCCCCCCTGGCCGCGGCTACAGGGCTTGTGGGCTCCCTGTGGGCCTCCTGCCTTGGCCCTCAAGTCCCCCGATCTTCTTCTGTTCTGGAAAAAAAAATTTCGGGGATTTTATTCCGTTTGGACTCCGTTCCAAAATCAGATCTGAAAAGAGTCAAAAACACAGGAAAAACAGGAACTGGCACTTGGCACTGAATTAATAAGTTAGTCCCAAAAAAGATATAAAAGATATATAAAACATCCAAAGTTGACAAGATAACAACATGAAACCATCAAAAATTATAGAAACGTTTGAGACGTATCAAATACCAAATTCACATGACTACTATTAGCATGACTTGTCCCATGTCCTGAGGAACAAAAGTAACTACTCACAAAGCATAATCATATTCATGACCATAGATGTAATAAGTAGCATCAAGGATCTGAACACAAACTCTTCCACCAAATAATCCAACTAGCGTCAACTACAAAGAGTAATTAACACTACTAGCAACCTTACAAGTACCAATCGTAGTCGCGAGACGGAGATTGGTTACAAGAGATGAACTAGGGTTTGGAGATGAGATGGTGATGATGAAGATGTTTATGGTGATGAGTCCCCTCCGATGAGAGGAGTGTTGGTGATGACGATGGCGACGATTTCCCCCTCCGGAAGGGAAGTTTCCCCGGCAGGATCTTCCTGCCGGAGCTCTAGATTGGTTCTGCTCAAGTTCTGCCTCGTGGCGGCGGCGAATCCTCGAAAAAGCCTCCCCTTGATTTTTTTCTGGACGAAACCCTTCATATAGCAGAAGAGGGGGGCAGAGGGCCAGCTCGGTGCCCACAAGCCCCCTAGGCGCGGCCTGGGGGTGGTCGCGCCTAGCAGGCTTGTGGCCATCAGCTGGCGCCCCTCTAGCACTTCTTCGGCCCAGTATTTTTTATAAATCCAGAAAAAATCATCGTTGATTTTTACGGCGTTTGGAGTTGCGTAGAATAGGTATCTCAAACTTGCTCCAATTTCAGGCTAGAATTCCAGCTGCCGGCATTCTCCCTCTTCATGTAAACCTTGCAAAATAAGAGAGAAAAGGCATAAGTATTGTAACGTGAAGTGAAATAACAACCCAAAAAGCGATAAATATCAACATGAAAAGATGATGCAAAATGGACGTATCATGGCACTATGCGGGACATGCATAAACAACATAGCAATTGTGTATGCGGGTACTATCGAAACAATAAAGATACTAGTTTGACACCACAATGTGATGGTTATGGTGTTTTCATGCAATTGGAGCTATGCGGCGTATGTATCACTAATGGACACAACTTGCATTACCCACAATACTCGATGCCGAGTATTGATAGGCAAGTAGGCTCGCGGTAACAATGCGATGGCAAGGGTATATTTAAAAATGTTTCATCACGGTTACCGTCCTTGCTTACTGTGAGGTGTCAATGAAGAGTTGGTTGGCGATGATGCGGGGCGATGATGACCAGCGATGTCGATGTAGAACCGCCCCTAATTAGCCAAAATACCTTGGGAAGTGGCGGGTATCGCGACTCACAATCTCAAATGCAAATGGGTTGGGAAGAAATGGTGATAAAATGGTGGAGAAAACTCAGCATGGACACGATTGTTTGGATGTCACGGCTGGCTCGGTCATCGACGGCCTCGGTCGTCTGATGGTGTGTGGACGTCCAATTGGCTCGGTCATCCGACGCATGTGAACCGACCAGTGGATGAACTCAAGGCAGAAATTGATGAATTAGCAAAGTTCGGGCGATTTGACCGGTGAAAAGGGTGGGGGTGGTGGGGAAAAGGTAGATCCACTTGTCCACAGCAATCCACGGATCCAAATCAACAAAATCTCTTCAAATCCAACGAACCCAAAAAATTTGGTATGGCTTTTTTGTGGGAATTTTTGAAATTAGGTGAAATCAAAGCAAAAATTGGCTAGAAAGTGGGGGATGAGACTCCAAGATGTGAATTAACATGGCTCATGATACCAATATGATACGAGGCACACCCACGGTAGTTGATCCTTTCACACTTGGAGGGGGAAAGATAGGAAAATCAAGAGAAACACAAGAACTCAAGAACAATCTTCAAATCACACATCCACTAGATCCACATAAACACATGGGGATACATGATCCAAAGTCAACAAAAGGATCACGTAACGATAGTCTTCCCTATAGGTGGGGTCTTGTATCCGCGAGGGGATCTTCCCTAGATTAGGGGCCTTGACATCACTATGGATCTTCTCACATGGAGGACATATCCATGGGAGGAGGATAGTAGATGGAGCTAATCTCAACAAATGGTTGTCTAAACATTAGCTAACCTTATAAAGGAAGAGGAGGTGGTCTATTTATAGTCCAAGGCGAGATAGGGGTACATGGGTCGTGGCCCAATGGCCTGTACGCACACACATCTCGGTCGTCCAAGAGGCTTCGGACGTCCGGAGGCTCATAGGGGCTCGGACATCTCGCATGGAATGGTTGCCCGATGACTCTAATTCGGGAGCGAAGGTGTTGGAATTCTCGGGCGCGCTGATCACCCGTGGCTCGATCGTCTGGCGGGTTTGGAAGTCCGAGCGGTCGGTTTGGTTGGGGTGAGGCCGGTCGTTCGGGCGGAGTCGGCCGTCCAGGCACCGTGGAGGGAGGACTTGGGCGGCACCACGCATCGGTCGTCCGTACACTGGGACGGCTCGGATGTCCGACCGAGCTCGGTCGTCTGGCCGTTGGGGTGTTCGGCTACAACTGCTTCTCCTTCTTCATGCTCCCTCGCGTGATCTTCCAAGTACCTGAGTATACATAGGGTCTCCACTTGGGGTAGCTAACATGTCTCGAGTGGATCAAATGATAGTTGAGCAAAGAGAGATGTCACCTCATTTTAAATGGCACTAGTACGGGCTCTCATCATGGGTCCACTTAGGTGTTGGTCTCATATCCACGGGGATGATCAAGGGATGCCCCGTATCACTCTGGCAGTGTAACGGGATGTGCAATGATCTAGCATGACATGTTTCAACAATATGATGAATGGTGGCTTTGCCACAAATGCTATGTCAGTTCTATATGATCATGCAAAGCAATATGATGATAAATGAACTAGTCATATGATGTAACGGTGGAATTTGAATGGCAATATATCTCAGAATGGCTATGGAATGCCATGATTGGTAAGTATGGTGCCTGTTTTGAGGAATATATAGGAAGGCTTATGTGTGACACAGCATATCATGCCACGGGGTTTGGATGCACCAGCGAAGTTTGCACTGATCCTCGAGGTGAGAATGGGCAATGCACGGTATAGGAGAGGCTAGCATAATATGAGGAGGTGAGATTGCGTATGTCCATGGTTTCACATTAGTCAATAAGAACTCATATAATCATTGCAGTTTTATTAGTTTCATCATAAATCGAAGCACTACCCGCATGCCCCGAGGGAGAGGGTTGGGAGGAGTTAACCATCGCGCGACTCCGACTCGAAACAAGACTAGGATTTTAACGAGGAATACAAATGTGACACATACCCGCCATGTGTTTTTAATATTTAGACAAACCAGAAATTAGCACCTCTTATTACTAGTACTTATATGAATCAACAATGATGCACTCACACCCTTTTTCATATTACCATATCAATATCATTAACCCACAATTTCTCTTTATGTCCTACATGATAGTTTTGATTATCATTCATTGAATACCTATTATTTTTTACTAGCTTTATGACCCACAGAGATTACTGCTACTTTTTATTAACTCTCAAACAAATATAAGTGAAGAATGATAGTGCAAATATTTCTATATAATCTACACGTCACCGTGCTCGAAAACATATACGTGAAGTACTAGAGCAACTACTAAGCTCAAAAGACATAAGTGAAGCACATAGAGTATTCTAACAAATAATGATAAATGTGTGTCTCTCTCAGGTTGGTGTGTCCAAAAAATTATGATTGTGGCAACCAAAAAATAAAAAACAAACCAAAGCAAACAACACTCCAAACAAAACTCATATCATGTCACGAATAAAAATATAGCTCCAAGTGACATACCGATGGATTGAGATGAAGGGGGCGATGCGTTCCGGTGCATCCCCAAGCTTACATGTTTTAGTCTTCCTAGAATATTATCTTGGGGTCCCTTGGACATCCCCAAGCTTAGGTTCTTTCCGCTCATTATTCCATTGTTCGTCGTGATAACACCCAAAACTTGAAAACTTCAATCACACAAAACTCAACATTACTTTGTGAGATCCGTTAGTATAAGCAACATATCAAATACTTAAGTACTGTTGTAAATTGATTCATATTTAATTATTGCATAATAGGTTCTTTATTATAACTTCCCCATGGCTTATACCCCCCTGATACAATCCATAGCATCATCAAAACAAGCAAAGTATGCAAGCAAAAAACCGAATCTGTCTAAAACAGAATAGACTGTAGTGATGTGTAATGAACCTATACTTCTATAACTCCACAAATTCTAAAATGTAAGGAAGACCTGAGTAATGTGTACTGAAATGTTGTGTAAAAATATTCATCTTAAAAAGGCGCTCCGGTAAAATCAGAGAAATTATGCACTGAACGTCAAGGTTTCTGTTTTTGCACTAAATCAATAACTTATCATACAAGTCATCCCAAAGGCTTTACTTGGCACAAATAATAATTTAAACATGAAAACACAATCATTACATAGGCAATAATCATGTCATCACACCAAAACATAAAGTAAAAAAGCAAAAATTAAGATAACTATTGGGTTGCCTCCCAACAAGCATTATTGTTTTATGTCGTTAACTAGGCATAATGCACATGATCAAGTTTTGTCATCCTTTCAAAGATGATCCATCGTACTATAATCATATTCCCTCCTTTGAGAAGCAAGTTTTATAATTGGAAAACAAAAATAATTTAAATAAGTAAATTTCACCACAAAAGGATCCGAGAGATCTACCTCGGGAGTAACTGTTGGAAATATGCCCTAGAGGCAATAATAAATTAGTTATTATTATATTTATTTGTTCATGATAATCGTTTATTATCCATGCTATAATTGTATTGATTGGAAACACAATACTTGTGTGGATACATAGACAAAACACTGTCCCTAGTAAGCCTCTAGTTGACTAGCTCGTTGATCAAAGATGGTCAAGGTTTCCTGACCATAGGCAAGTGTTGTTACTTGATAACGGGATCACATCATTGGGAGAAACATGTGATGGACTAGACCCAAACTAATGAACGTAGCATGTTGATCGTGTCATTTTATTGCTACTGTTTTCTGCGTGTCAAGTATTTATTCCTATGAGCATGAGATCATATAACTCACTGGCACCGGAGGAATGCCTTATGTGTATCAAACGTCACAACGTAACTGGGTGACTATAAAGATGCTCTACAGGTATCTCCGAAGATGTCCATTTAGTTAGTATGGATCAAGACTGGGATTTGTCACTTCGTGTGACGGAGAGGTATCTCGGGGCCCACTCGGTAATACAACATCACACACAAGCCTTGCAAGCAATGTGACTTAGTGTATGTCACGGGATCTTGTATTACGGAACGAGTAAAGAGACTTGCCAGTAAACGAGATTGAAATAGGTATGCGGATACCGACGATCGAATCTCGGGCAAGTAACATACCGAAGGACAAAGGGAATGACATACTGGATTATATGAATCCTTGGCACTGAGGTTCAACCGATAAGATCTTCGGAGAGTATGTAGGATCCAATATGGGCATCCAGGTCCCGCTATTGGATATTGACCGAGGAGTGTCTCGGGTCATGTCTACATACTTCTCGAACCCGCAGGGTCTCCACACTTAAGGTTCGGTGACGTTTCGGTATAGTTGAGTTTTAGGTGTTGGTAACCGAAAGTTTTTCGGAGTCCCGGATGAGATCCAAGACGTCACGAGGAGCTCCAGAATGGTCCGAAGGTAAAGATTGATATATAGGAAGTCCTGTTTGGGTCACCGGAAAAGTTTCGGGCTTATCGATAATGTACCGGGAGTGCCGGGAAGGATGCCGGGGACCATCGGGAGGGGTGTCACGCCCCAAGGGGTCTCATGGGATATGGGAAGAGATAAACCAGACCCTAGTGGGCTGGAATAAGTTCCCACTAAGGCCCATAAGGTTTGAAAAGAAAAAAACACAAGGTGGAAAGAGTTTCCAAGTGGGAAGGTGGAATCCTACTCCAAGTAGGATTGGAGTAGGACTCCTCCATCTCCAATTTCGGCAAAACCTTGAGGGTTTGAGGCTGGCTCCTTCCCTCTCTCCCTCCTATATATACTATAGGTATTGGGGGTTTTTGAGATACAACTTTGCCATGTGCTGCTCGACCCTATACCACACAGTTTTTCCTCTAGATCTTATTTTTGTGGAGCTTAGGCGAAGCCCTGCCGGAGTAGATCATCACCACCACCAGCACGCCGTCACGCTGCCGGAGAACTCTTCTACCTCTCCGCCCCCTCTTGCTGGATCAAGAAGGCGGAGATCGTCATCGAGTTGTACGTGTGCTGAACGCGGAGGTGCCGTCCGTTCGGCACTAGATCGGGAAGGATCATGATGAGATCGCGGGACGGACCGTGATGAAGTTCGCGGGACGGATCGTGATGAGATCGTGGGATGGAGTGTACGACTACGGTAATTTGAATCACGCAAGCTGTACCACTGCATCGTCCGCGTTTCTTAACGCTTACCACTCTGCGATCTACAAGGGTACGTAGATCGAAAATCTCCTCTCGTAGATGAACATCACCATGATAGGTATTGCGTGTGCGTAGGAAAGTTTTTGTTTCCCATGCAACGTTCCCTAACAGTGGCATCATGAGCTAGGTTCTTGCGTAGATGTTATCTCGAGTAGAACACAAAAGTTTTTGTGGGCGGTGATGTGCGATTTTCTGCCCTCCTTAGTCTTTTCTTGATTCCACGGTATTGTTGGATCGAAACGGCTCAGACCGACATTACTCGTACGCTTACGAGAGACTGGTTTCATCGCTACAAGCAACCCCGTTGCTCAAAGAAGACTGGCGAGTGTCGGTTTCTCCAACTTTAGTTGAATCGGGTTTGACCGAGGAGGTCCTTGGAGAGAGGTTAAATAGCAATTCATACATCTCCGTTGTGGTGTTTGCGTAAGTAAGATGCGATCGTACTAGATACCCTTGGCAACCACGTAAAACATGCAACAACAATTAGAGGACGTCTAACTTGTTTTTGCAGGGTATGCTTGTGATGTGATATGGCCAACGACGTGATGTGATATATTGTATGTAGGAGATGATCATGTTGTAATAGTTAATATCGACTTGCACGTCGATGCTACGGCAACCGGTAGGAGCCATAGGGTTGTCTTTAAACTAACGTTTGTGTTTGCAGATGCGTTTACTATATTAGTAGGACATAGCTTTAGTAGTAATAGCATAGCATACACGACAACCTCGATGGCGACACAATGATGGAGATCATGATGATGGGGATCATGGTGTGGCGCCGGTGACAAGAAGATCATACCAGTGCTTTGGTGATGGAGATCAAGGAGCACTAGATGTTGGCCATATCATGTCACTTATGAATTGCATGTGATGCTAATCCTTTATGCACCTTATCTTGCTTAGAACGACGGTAGCATTATGAGGTGATCTCTCACTAAAATTTCAAGCTCAATTTGTGTTCTCCCGACTGTGCACCGTTGCGACAGTTCCTCGTTTCGAGATACCACGTGATGATCTGGTGTGATAGACTCAACGTTCACATACAACGGGTGCAAAACAGTTGCACGTGCGGAACACTCGGGTTAAACTTGACGAGCCTAGCATGTACAGACATGGCCTCGGAACACATGAGACCGAAAGGTCGAGCATGAATCATATAGTTGATATGATTAGCATAGAGATGCTTACCACTGAAGCTACTCTCAACTCACGTGATGATCGGACTTGAGATAGTGGATTTGGATCATGTACCACTCAAATGACTAGAGAAATGTACTTTTTCAGTGGGAGTTTAAAATTGATTTGATTAGTTAAACTCTAATTATCTTGAACATAGTCAAAAGGTCTTTACGAATTATGATGTGGCTTGCGCTATAGCTCTACAGTTTTTATATGTTCCTAGAGAAAATTTAGTTGAAAGTTGATAGTAGCAACTTTCGGACCGAGTATGTAAAACTGAGGATTGTCCTCGTTGCTGCGCACAAGGCTTATGTCCTTAATGCACCACTCGGTATCCTGCACCTCGAGCGTCATCTGTGGATGTTGTGAACATCCGACATACATGTTTCTGATGACTACGCGATAGTTAAGTGCAAAATACTTAATGGCTTAGAAGCAAGGCGACGAAGACGTTTTGAAACGTCACGGAACATAAGAGATGTTCTAAAGAGATGAAATTGTGATTTCATGCTCGTGCCCTTGTTAAGAGGTATGAGACCTCCGACAAGATTCTTTGTCCACAAAGTAAAGGAGAAAAGCTCAATGGTTGAGCGTGTGCTCAGATTGTCTGAGTACGACAATCACTTGAATCAAGTGGGAGTTAATCTTCCAGATGAGATAGTGATGGTTCTCCAAAGTCGATGCCACCAAGCTGTGAGAGCTTCGTGATGAACTATAACATATCAAGGATAGATACAATGATCCTTGAGCGATTCGCGATGTTTGACACTTCGAAAGTAGAAATCAAGAAGGAGCATCAATAGTTGATGGTTAGTAAAACCACTAAGTTTCAAGAAAGGCAAGGGCTAAAAGGAATACTTCGTGAAACGGCAAAACGGTTGCTGCACTAATGAAGATACCCAAGATTAAACCCAAACCCGAGACTAAGTGCTTCTGTTATGAGGGGAACAGTCACTGAGGCAGAGCTACCCTAGATGCTTGGTAGATGAGAAGGCTGGCAAAGTCGACAGAAGTATATTTGATATACATGATGTTGATGTGTACTTTACTAGTACTCCTAGTAGCGCGAGGGTATTGGATACCGGTTTGGTTGCTAAGTGATTAGTAACACGAAATGAAAGCTACGGAATAAACAGGGACTAGCTAAAGGCGAGGTGACGATACGTGTTGGAAGTGTTTCCAAGGTTGATATGATCAAACGTCGCACGCTCCCTCTACCATCGGGATTGGTGTTAAACCTAAATAATTGTTATTTGGTGCTTGCGTTAAGCATGAACATGATAGGATCGTGTTTATTGCAATACGGTTATTCATTTAAAGAGAATAATGGTTACTCTATTTTCTTGAATAATCACCTTCAATGGTTTATTGAATCTCGATCGTAGTGTTACACATGTTCATGATATTGGTGCCAAAAGATACAAGGTAATGATGATAGTATCACTTACTTGTGGCACTGCCGCTTGAGTCATATTGGTGTAAATTGCATGAAGAGGCTCCGTGTTGATGGATCTTTATACTCACTTGATTTTGAATCACTTGTGACATGCAAATCATATCACATGAGCAAGGCCTTGTTTTCATTGAGATGAAACAAGATAGTAACTTGTTGGAAGTAATACATTTTGATGTATGCAGTCCAATGGGTGCCGAGGCACGCAGTGGATATCATTATGTTCTTACTTCAATGAGGATTTGAGTAGATACAGGAGTATTTACTTAATGAATCAAAAGTCTGAAATATTGAAAAAATTCAATTCTGTTTCAGAGTGAAGTTCGTCGTAACAAGAGGATAAACTGTCTATGATATGATCATAGAGATGAATATCTGAGTTGCGAGTTTTGGTACACAGTTAAGACAATGTGGAAGTTGTTTCGCAATTCATGCCACAAAGAACACCATGGTGTGATGGTGTCATAGCCGCGACCTATTTGATATGTTGCATACTATGATGTCTCTTATCGAATTACCACTATCATTTATGGGTTATGCATTAGAGACAACCGCATTCACTTTAAATAGGGCACCACGTAATTCCGTTGAGATGACATAGTATGGACTGAGGTTTAGAGAAATCTAAGTTGTCGTTTCTTGAAGTTTAGGGTTGCGACGCTTATATGAAAAAGTTTCAGTCTGATAAGCTCGAACCCAAAGCGGATGAATGCATCTTCATAGGATATCCAAAACAGTTGGGAGCATCTCCTATCTCAGATCCGGAAGCAAAGTGTTTGTTTCTAGAAAACGGGTCCTTTCTCGAGGAAAGGTTTCTCTCGAAAGAATTGAGTGGGAGGATGGTAGAACTTGATGAGATTATTGAACCATCACTTCAACCAAGTGTGTAGCAGGGCGCAGGAAGTTGTTCCTATGGCGCCTACACCAATTGAAGTGGAAGCTGATGATGGTGATCATTACGCATTGGATCAAGTTACTACAAGCCTCGTAGGATGACAAGGCCGCGTACTGCTGCAGAGTAGTACGGTAACCCTGTCTTGGAGGTCATGTTGTTGAACAACAATGAACCTACGAGTTATGGAGAAGCAATGGTGGGCCCGGATTCCGACAAATGGCTGGAGTCCATGAAATTCGAGAGAGAATCCATGTGTGAGAACAAAGTATAGACTTTGGAAGAACTACTTGGTGGTCGTAGGACTATTAAGTAAAGATGGATATTTATAAGGAAGACAGACGTTGATGGTGAAACGTCACCATTAAGAAAAGCTCGACTTGTCGCAAGGATGTTTTCTGACAAGTTCAAAGAATTGAGTATGATGAGACTTTCTCACTCATAGCGATGCTAAAGGTCTGTTGGAATTATGTTAGCAGCTGCTGCATTATTTATGAAATATTGCACATAGGATGTCAAAACATTGTTTTCCTCGACGTAAAGGTTGTATGTGATACAACCGGAAAGTTTTGTCGATCCTAAGGATGCTAACAAGGATGCAAGCTCCAGCGATCCTTCTATGGACTGGTGCAAGCATCTCGGTGTTGGAATATATGCTTTGATGAGTTGATCGAAGCTTTTGAGATTATACAAGGTTTTTGATAAACTTGTATTTCCAACGAAGTGAGTGGGAGCACTATAGAATTTCTGATAAGTACATGTGGTTGACATATTGTGGATCAGAAGTAATGTAGAATTTCTGTAAAGCATTAAAGGTTGTTTGAAAGAAGTTTTTCAAAGGAATACCTGGATTGCGCTACTTGAACGCTGAGCATCAAGATATATGGAAATAAATCGAAATGCTTAATAGAAGTTTCAACAAGATGCATGCCTTGACAAGTTTTTGAAGGAGTTCAAAATAGATCAGCAAAGAAGGAGTTCTTGGTTGTGTTGTAAGGTGTGAATTTGAGTAAGACTCAAAACCCAACCCCGGCAGAATAAAGAGAATAGGCGAAGGTCGTCTTCTATACCTTAGCCGTAGACTCTAAAGTATGACATGCTGAGTACCGCACTCGATGTGTGCCTTGCTACAAGTCTGTTAAGAGGTACACAGAGTGATCCTGGATTGAATCACTGATCAGCGGTCAAAGTTATCCTTAGTAACTAATGGACTAAGGAATTTTTCTCAATTATGGAGGTGGTTAAATGGTTCTTTGTAAAGGGTTACGTCGATGCAAGCTTTGACACTAATCCGAATAACTATGAGTAGTGAAACAGATTCGTATGGTAGAGTAGATATTTGGAATATTTCCGAATAGCACATAGTAGCAGCATCTATAACATGACATAAACATTTGTAAAGCTCACTTGGATCTGAAAGGGTTGAGAACCGTCGACTAAAACCTCTCTCACAAGCAAGACGTGATAAAACCCCAGAACTGTAAGGGTGTTGGATTCGTTAGAATCACATAGTGATGTGGACTAGATTATTGACTCTAGTACAAGTGGGAGACTGTTGGAAGTATGCCCTAGAGGCAATAATAAATTAGTTATTATTATATTTCTTTGTTCATGATAATCATTTATTATCCATGCTATAATTGTATTGATTGGAAACACAATACTTGTGTGGATACATAGACAAAACACTGTCCCTAGTAAGCCTCTAGTTGACTAGCTCGTTGATCAAAGATGGTCAAGGTTTCCTGACCATAGGCAAGTGTTGTTACTTGATAACGGGATCATATCATTGGGAGAATAATGTGATGGACTAGACCCAAACTAATGAACGTAGCATGTTGATCGTGTCATTTTATTGCTATTATTTTCTGCGTGTCAAGTATTTATTCCTATGGACATGAGATCATATAACTCACTGGCACCGGTGGAATGCCTTGTGTGTATCAAACGTCACAACGTAACTGGGTGACTATAAAGATGCTCTACAGGTATCTCTGAAGGTGTCCATTGAGTTAGTATGGATCAAGACTGGGATTTGTCACTTCGTGTGACGGAGAGGTATCTCGGGGCCCACTCGGTAATACAACATCACACACAAGCCTTGCAAGCAATGTGACTTAGTGTATGTCACGGGATCTTGTATTACGGAATGAGTAAAGAGACTTGCCACTAAACGAGATTGAAATAGGTATGCGGATACCGACGATCGAATCTCGGGCGAGTAACATACCGAAGGACAAAGGGAATGACACACTGGATTATATGAATCCTTGGCACTGAGGTTCAACCGATAAGATCTTCGGAGAGTATGTAGGATCCAATATGGGCATCCAGGTCCCGCTATTGGATATTGACCGAGGAGTGTATGGGGTCATGTCTACATAGTTCCTGAACCCGCAGGGTCTGCACACTTAAGGTTCGGTGACGTTTCGGTATAGTTGAGTTATAGGTGTTGGTAATTGAAAGTTGTTCGGAGTCCCGGATGAGATCGAGGACATCGCGAGGAGCTCCGGAATGGTCCAGAGGTAAAAATTGATATATAGGAAGTCCTGTTTTGGTCACCGAAAAAGTTCCGGGCTTATCGGTAATGTACCGGGAGTGCCAGGAGGGGTGCCGGGGACCATCGGGAGGGGTGTCACGCGCCAAGGGGTCTCATGGGATATGGGAAGAGATAAACCAGCCCCTAGTGGGCTGGAATAATTTCCCACTATGGCCCATAAGGTTTGAAAAGGAAAAAAACACAAGGTGGAAAGAGTTTCCAAGTGGGAAGGTGGAATCCTACTCCAAGTAGGATTGCAGTAGGACTCCTCCACCTCCAATTTCGGCCAAACCTTGAGGGTTTGAGGCTGGCTCCTGCCCTCCCTCCCTCCTATATATACTAGAGGTATTGGGGGTTTTTGAGATACAACTTTGCCACGTGCTTCTCGACCCTATACCACGCAGTTTTTCCTCTAGATCGTATTTCTGTGGAGCTTAGGCGAAGCCCTGCCGGAGTAGATCATGACCACCACCGGCGCGCCGTCACGCTGCCGGAGAACTCTTCTACCTCTCCGCCCCCTCTTGCTGGATCAAGAAGGCGGAGATCGTCATCGAGCTGTACGTGTGCTGAACGTGGAGGTGTCGTCCGTTCGGGACTAGATCGGGAAGGATCATGATGAGATCGCGGGACGGATCGTGATGAAGTTCGCGGGACGGATCGTGATGAGATTGTGGGATGGAGTGTACGACTACGGTGATTTGAATCACTCAAGCTGCTCCACTACATCGTCCGCGTTTCTTAACGCTTACCGCTGTGTGATCTACAAGGGTACGTAGATCGAAAATCTCCTCTCGTAGATGAACATCACCATGATAGGTATTGCGTGTGCGTAGGAAAATTTTTGTTTCCCATGCAACGTTCCCTAACAGTAACATGAGGCTCTTCTTTAGGTTTTTCATAAGTGATAGTCAACTACTCTTTGTATAAGTTCTGGTAGAGGTATTTTCTTAATTCTATATCGAGATCATAACCCGAACGAAGTTTTTCTATAGAAAATTGATCATTATGTTCATAAATCCTATCAACTAAGGCATTAAGTGGAACCTTCTTTCTAAGATTCTCATCATAAGCAATATAGTCCGTGGATCTCAGTTTTCTTATTTCTTCCATCTCATAAAGAATCCCCTCTATGGGAGGGCACTCGCCGTTAACCCTATAATGAGCAAATATATCTCTAGCCCCTTGCATGATATTACTAAATTCTTGAACAAGGAATATATTGGCTAGACGTTTGGTAGAAGTTTCATGAATATTGGAGAATTCTAAAAACAACCATTGTATAAAAGGATGCATGTGCACACATTGCCTTTCCAATTGTACTATAAGCAAAGATATAGTATCCGCATAAGTTGTAGTTCTAGAAACAATAGAACCTTCTATCAATGGTAATGATCCCTCACAAGTGAAAAAATCTTGAATCACACTCTTTCCAATAATATTACTACTACCTATGCGGAGTTTCTTAGTTTGCATAGTAGGTTCTACCTTAGAAGGATCATCATCCGCAAGATTATCAAGTTTTTCATTAGCAACTTCATCAAAATTTCTTTTAGCATTCTCACTGCAATGCAAAGTTGGATAATCAAGGGCTTCCGCACTAGAGGCGAAGGCATCACTAATTTCAAATTCACACATGATAGCAACCTTCAAGCAAACGTGAAAAACAAAGCAAGCGAAGGAGTAACAAGCAAATATAATTATTATTTTTATTTTTATTTTTTTTGCAAACAAGCAAAAGATAACATAAAGTAAAAATAATAACAAGTGAATGCTAATTTGTTTGAGGTTACTTGATAGTTGGTGATGATATTCCCTGGCAACGGCGCGAGAAATCCTTCCTAAAACTTGTGATCTACGTGTGGTTTTTCGTGAGTAGCAACGGGTAATTGCATCATAATACAGGTAAGTATTTTTCCCCCATTTATGAAACAAAGGTTTATGGAACAAATAGGAATATCAATTCTCAATCATCTTCAGCGGCTGCACACAAAAGATCAAACAACTTGCACCCAACGTGGGCAAGATGGTTGTCAATCCCTTTGATCTCGTTTTTTGCAAGCAAATGAGGTGTGTAGATAATTGTAGATAGTTGTAACTTGCAAAATAAAATTAAATACAAATTATAACAACGAGGAAATTGTAAGTTCTACGAATATATAAGTGAATAGACTCGAGGTACATAGTGTTCTCTAGTGGCATCTCTCAGGAAACAACATATGGTGGGTAAACAAATTACTATTGGGCAATTCACACAACAACGGATAGTTATGCGATTTTCATGGAAATGATCATGTGTATATAGGCATCATGTCCATAAGCAAATAGGTCGACTCCTACCTACACCTACTACTCTTACTCCACTTAAAGAGGGCTTCTATGCTTGCCTCTCTACGTATTAAGTTCATGAAAAATAGAGTAATGCTTGGAGATTGATGACATGATGTAGACAAAGTAAACTACACGAATATGAATAAACCCCGTCAGTTTATCCACAATGGAAACAACACAAAGACACAATGTGTGCCCTTCTGTCACTTGGATATAGAAACTCGCGAGGTTGAACCCATTATAATGCACCCCTCTGACTGAAGAAATACCAAACTACTTGACCAAAGCAATTCAATAGATCGGAGAGAATTACAAAGCTATGTTGATCATGCAAATAAGAATCATAAAACTCATAGAAGACTCAAATACTTTTCATGCATAATCTGAACATAAACCCACAATTCATTGGATCCCAACAAACACACATCATCATGAGAGATCGTTGTATTTAAGATCAAGAGAAAGAAAGATAGCCATATAGATACTAACTGCGGACCCATAGGTCTGTGGTGAACTAGTCACACATCATCACAAGGGCAACAAAGTTGATGAAGAGGCCCTCCATGATCGATCCCCTCTGACAGAGTGCCGGAACGGAGCTCCAGATGGGATTGTCGTGGAAGTAAGACTTGCGGCGGTGGAAAAATTGTTTCTCACTGATATTTAGTGTTTTTAGAATATATGTGAATTTATAGGCCACAGATTGGAGGAAGTGGGGACACCAAGGATGGACAAACCATCAGGGCGCGTCCACCCCCTAGTCGCGCCCTGTTGGCTTGTGCCTCCCTCGTGAGGCTTCTGGCCTCCTCCCAAAGCTTCTAGGTCTTCTTTTGGTCCAAAAAAGATCATATATTTTTTCGAGGCAATTGGAGTTCGTTTGGTGCAGTACACGTGAAAATTAAAAAAATATGCAAAAAACAGCAACTGGCACTCGACACTCGGTCAATAGGTTAGTGCTCAAAAATAATATAAATTGATGAATTATGATCCCAAAAGTATCCTAGGATGATAATATATGAGCATGGAACAATCAAATATTATAGATACATTGGAGATGTATCAGTAGTGCCCGCGGCTGGACTTCGGAACTACCGTGCAAGCGGTACTGGCGTTGCGCAAGGTGGTACTACCGCTAAGTATCCACAAAAACTCCTTCAGAAAACATATGGAGAAGAAGACTGAAACTCTCATAACTTTTGTGTATGAGCTCTGAATTTAGGAAACTATTATATTAAGAACAAGCAATGGACAATTATTGCCACTAGGATAAGGAAAATATGACCTTCCCAAATATGATCCCGCAAAATCTCCAACACCGAAAAGACAAATATGATGCATACGAAATCCGTTTTCGGTGAGCTTGAGTTTTACTAGAAGATGAACACAAACTCTAAAACATCACATAGAAAAAGCCAAACAAGAACAAAGAAAGATGATGATGCCAAGAAGGGAATGGTTTGAGCTCTCTAGGAATGATACGGTCAAGTTACTCACTTGAGAGCCGCCCTTGATAGTACGACAATCGATCCTATAACCCATTCTCCCAAGGACAAACATTTTCCTTGTGCATAATCCACTTGAACTACATGATGCTGATCTTTTCCTCCTCGGGTTGGACCACCTTTCTTGACTGTGCTGGCTCTATGAGGACTAGTAGATTGCTCCCGCGCACTCCGCTATGGGCGATCCTCTCTTCAACATATCTTCACGTGTCCATTATCTCCATAATGGATGCCAAGCTTCACGGATGATCTCTTCATGATGCTTGATACGTCTCCAACGTATCTATAATTTTTGATTGTTCCATGCTATTATATTATCTGTTTAGGATGTTTTATATGCATTAATATGTTGTTTTATATTATTTTTGGGACTAACCTATTAATCTAGAGCCTAGTGCCAGTTTGTGGTTTCCCCTTGTTTTTGAGTATTGCAGATATGGAATATTAAACGGGGTCCAAACGGAATAAAATATCCGAAATGATTTTTCTTGGACCAGAAGAAACAGATCAGACTTGGAGTAGGGGGCAGGGCATCTACCGGGAAGCCACAAGCCTGCAGGGCGCGCCCTAGGGGGGTGGCCGCGCCCCGTGGCTTGTGGGTCATTGCAGGTCACCTAACCCTATTTTTTGGCCTGTAAATTCACAAATATTCTCGTATCGCACAAGAGATCCATGAAAATACTTTTATGTCGCCGGGAGCCTCTATTCCCATGAGATCCAATCTCGGAGCCTTTTTTGGTAATCTGTCGGAGAGGGAATTGAACAGGGAGGGCATCTACAACAACTCCATTGCCCCTCCGATGATGCGTGAGTAGTTCACCACAGACCTACAGGTGCATAACTAGTAGCTAGATGGCTTCTTCTCTCTCTTTGATCTTCAATACCATGTTCTTCATGATCTTGATGGAGATCTATCCGATGTAATACTCTTTTGTTGTGTGTTTGTCGAGATCCGATGAATTCTGATTTTATGATCAGATTATCCAGGAATATTATTTCAGTCTCTTCTGAATTCTTATATGCATGATTTAAAATCTTAGCAAGCCTCTTTGAGTTATTGGTTTGGTTTGGACAACTAGATTGGTAATTCTTGCAATGTGAGAAGTGCTTAGTTTTGGGTTCAATCTTGCGGTGTCCTCACCCAGTGACATAGTAGGGGTAGCGATGCACGTATTGTATTTTTGCCATCAAGAATAAAAAGATGGGGTTTTCATCATATTGCTTGAGTTTATCCCACTACATCATGTCATCTTACTTAATGTGTTACTCTGTTCTTCAGGAACTTAATACTCTGGATGCAGGCAGGAGTCGATCGATGTGCGGAGTAATAGTAGTAGATGCAGAATCGTTTCGGTCTACTTGACACGGACGTGATGCCTATATGCATAATCATTGCCTTGGATATATTCATAATTATTTGTTTTTCTATCAATTGCTCGACATTAATTTGTTCACCCACCGTATTAATTTCCTTTTTGAGAGAAGCCTCTAGTGAAACCTATGCCCCCGAGTCTATTTTCCATATTATATTCTCAGATCTATAAACCAAAAATACCAAAAATATCTTGTTGCAATTGATTTACTTTTGTTTCCGCAATCTTTTATATCTATCTCTATCAGATCTCATCCTTGCAAATAACTCTGAAGAGATTGACATCCCCTTTATAGAGTTGGGTGCAAGTGTTTAATTGTTTGTGTAGGTACAACGATTGGGGCCTTGCTTGTTCCTCCTACTGGATTGATACCTTGGTTCTCAACAAACTGAGGGAAATACTTATCTACTTCGCTGCATCACCCTTTCCTCTTCAAGATAAAACCAACGCAATCTCAAGAGATAGCAAGAAGGATTTCTGGCGACGTTGTTGGGGAGGTTAGGAAAGCAATACTCACATCCCATCAACGAAGCTAATTTCTGGCGCCGTTGTCGGGGAGGATACATAGCAAGATCAAGCCTACCAAGTACCCATCACAAACTCATATCTTGAATTTACTTTATTTGTATTTTGCCTTTTTTTCCTCTCCCCCACTTCTAAAATGATTTTCAGAAAATACCAAACATATTTGGCCTTTTATTCGCCTTTTTCGTTTGCCTCTCTCCTTCAGGATCTCTTACTTGTCTCTATCACTAGCATTACCACTTCCCCTTTGACGCCAGATTTTGAAGTTTTATACTTGAAGCAAAAAAACAAAGGGAAATTTGAAAGATCTCTCATAAAGGCTAATGGAATCTTATCGTATCTCCAACCTAAAAGGAGATGCGAAGGTTTTGCTCAGAAATTTTTACATTGGTTTGTCTTTACATCGTAGAGAACTCTTAGATTTTTCCTCAAAAGGGAATTTTATTGAATTAAATACAAACGCTGCTTATGAAGTCTTGGAGGGGATTTTGGGAGTTCCTCCACAAAAAAAGGGGTTTAATTTTTCAGAAGAGGGAGTTCAAATTCTCGACAAATTGAGTGACTTACATAAGCACTTAATCGAGTTACAACAATATCATGAACCCCTTAAGCATATTAGTGGAAACCTCAACCGTTTGAACACTTTGATTACCCTTTGCAATAAGCGTTTGGATGTTTTGGACAATAAGGTGGTTTCTTCACCTAAAAACCCGGGCAAGAGGATAGATCCTCCCGGATTTGAGAAGGCCCTCACGAAAATTTTCAATACCAAAGATGACAATACCTAGATCTATTGCATTATGCCTAGCTTGGGGCGTTAAACAATAGCGGTTGTTGGGAGTCAACCTAATTTTATTTTTATGCTTTTGTTTTTTCTTCTATTTTTGAGTACTGCACACATTATTACCTCTATAATAATTGTGTTTTCTTGTTTTAGTTAGTGTTTGAGCCGAGTAAAGACCTTGGGGATGGTCTACGGTGTTTGCAAGTTGATTTTGCTGAAAAACAGAAACTTTCGCTCTCAGTCCAGGAATTTTGAAAATTCATTGGAACGTGATTTTGATCTGATTTTTTTACAAAAGATTGATTTACAAATTTCCCAGATTTTTTTAATTGTTCAGAATTTTTGTAGTTACAGAAGTATTCAAAGTAAACAGATTGCTACAGACTGTTATGTTTTTGAGATATTCTGTTTTCTTTGTGTTGTTTGCTTATTTTGATGAATCTATGGGTTGTATCAGGGGGTATGAACCATGGAGAAGTTGGAATACAGTAAATATTACATCAATATAAATAAATAATGAGTTCACAACAGTACCTAAAGTGGTGATTTATTTTTCATATACTAATGGATCTCATGAGTTTTGTGTTGTGAAGTTTTCAAGTTTTGGGTACAGATTTGATGGACTATGGAATAAGGAGTGGCAAGAGCCTAAGCTTGGGAATTCCCAAGGCACCCCAAGCCATATTCAAGGATACCAAAGATCCTAAGCTTGGGGATGCCCCGGAAGGCATCCCCTCTTTCGTCTTCAATCCATCGATAATTTACTTGAGGCTATATGTTTATTCACCACATGATATGTGTTTTGCTTAGAGCATCTTGTATGATATGAGTCTCTACTTTTTAGTTTCCCACAATCATACTTGTTGCACACATCTTTTGAGAGCGAGACACGCTAAATCGTGAATTTATTAGAATACTCTTTGAGCTTTACTTATATCTTTTGACCTAGGCAATGTTGCTCTAGTCCTTCACTTATATCTTTTAGAGCACGGCGGTGTTGTATTTTATAGAAATTATTAAACTCTTGTACCTCACTTATATTATTTTGGGAGTTCGGTAAACAGCATGGTAATTGGTTTAAGTTATGAATTTAGTCCTAATATAATGGGCATCCAAGAGGGATATAATAAAAACTTTCATATTAAGTGCATTGAATGTGATGAGAAGTTTGATTCCTTGCATATAGTTTTGAGATATGAATATGGTAATATGAGAGTCATGCTAGTAGTAACTGTGAATTAGAAGAAATACTTGTGTTAAAGCTTGTGATTCCCGCATCATGCACGTATGGTGAACCGTTATGTGATGAAGTCGGAGCATGACTTGTTTAATGATTGTCAACCTTTGTGTGTAGGTCGGGATCATGCGATGGTTAACTCCTACCAACCCTTCCTCTAGGAGAATGCGTCTAATACTTTGCCTCAATAACTAATAGGCTTTTGGAATAAGTATGTGAGTTCTTTATGACTAATGTTGAGTTCATGGATTATACGCACTCTCACCCTTCCACCTTTCCAAGCCTCTCTATTACCGTGCAACTCTCGTCGGTACATGAAACCCACCTTCCTCAAAATAGACACCATATATTTTCCTCAAAACAGCCACCATACCTACCTATTATGGCATTTTCATAGCCATTCCTAGATATATTGCCATGCAACACCACCTTCCCATTTTTATGACACGCACCATCACTTCCATATTGCTTATAGAGTCATACTCTCTTCTAGATATCTAGTTGTCATCTTTTGAGTTGTAAGTAAATAAAAGTGTGATGATTTGCATTATTAAAGCATTGTCCCGTGTGAGAAAAGGATGATGTAAGCTGTGATTCCCTCACAAGTTGGGATGAGTCTCCGGACTTTACAAAAAAAAGAAAAGAGGCCAGCGAAGCCCATAAAAAATAAAAGAGGCAAAAGAAGCCCACCAAAAAAAGAGAAAAAAATAGAAAAAAAGAAAAAAAGGAGAGAGAGAGAGAAGGGACAATGCTACTATCTTTTTCTACACTTGTGCTTCAAAGTATCACCATGTTCTTTATAGAGAGTCTCCTATTTTGTCACTTCCATATAACTAGTGGAATTACATCTTTTGCACAACCACTTAGTTTCCTTTTTGAGCTTTCATACACTTATAGCTCTAGTGCATTTGTTGCATGGCAATCCCTACTCACCCACATTAATATCTATTGATGGTCATCTTCATAGCCCGTTGATATGCCTAGTTGATGTGAGACTATTTTCTCCTTTTTTGCAACCTCCACCACACTCTATTCCACCTATGGTGCTATAACCATGGCTCACGCTCATGTATTGCGTGGGAGTTGAAAATGTTTGAGAACATAAAAAGTGTGAAACAATTGGTGGATTTTCATTGGGGGATGTGAATTATTTAGATACTTTGTGTGGTGAAGATGGAGCATAGCCACACCATATGATTTTGTAGGGATAACTTTCTAAGACCATGTTATTTTGAAAGGAATCAATTGCCTTATTAGTATGCTTGAAGTATTATTGTTTTTATGTCAATATTAGACTTTTGTTTTGAATCTTATGGATCTGAATATTCATGCCACGATAGAGTTACATGTATAAATATGTTAGGTAGCATTCCACATCAAAAATTCTGTTTTATCATTTACCTACTCGAGGACGAGCAGGAATTAAGCTTGGGGATGCTTGATATGTCTCCAACGTATCTATAATTTTTGATTGTTCCATGATATTATATTATCTGTTTTGGATGTTTTATATGGATTAATATGATATTTTATATTACTTTTGGGACTAACCTATTAATCTAGATCCTAGTGCCAGTTTCTGTTTTTTCCACATTATTTTAATATTGCAGGTAGGGAATATTAAACGGAGTCCAAACGGAATAAAATCTCCGGAATGATTTTTCTTGGACCAGAAGAAACGCAACACACTTGGAGTAGGGGGCAAGGCATATGTGGGGAGCCTCTGTTCCCGTGAGATCCAATCTGGGAGCCTTTTCCGGTAATATGCCGTAGAGGGAATTCATCATGGAGGGCATCTGCATCAACTCCATTGCCCCTCTAATGATGCGTGAGTAGTTCACCACAGACCTACGGGCCCATAGCTAGTAGCTAGAAGGCTTCTTCTCTCTCTTTGATCTTTAATACCATGTTCTTCGTGATCTTCATGGAGATCTATCCGATGTAATACTCTTTTGTGGTGTGTTTGTCGAGATGATGAATTGTGAGTTTATGTTTAGATTATCCATGAATATTATTTGAGACTATTCTGATTTCTTATATGAATGATTTCATATCTTAGCATATCTCTTAGAGTTATTGGTCTGGTTTGGCCAACTAGATTGGTAATTCTTGCAATGGGAGAAGTTCTTAATTTTGGGTTCAATCTTCCGGCGTCCTCACCCAGTGACATGGTAGGGGTAGCGAGGCACGTATTGTATTGTTGCCATCGAGGATAAAAAGATGGGGTTTTCATCATATTGCTTGAGTATATCCCTGTCGTGGGTATAAGTCTGACAGTAGAAGTATGGGGTACGAAAGTCTATGGGCAGAGCCTTAGCTACGGCAAGGATGTATGAGTTCAGGCCCCTCTACGGTGGAGGTAAAAGCCCTATGTCTCAGTGTTCTTGGGTGCTTTGTGTCGAGTGAATTGTGGGATTAGAGCAAGTGCCAACCCCTGCACCAGTGGGGAAGGGCGGCTTATATAGAGTGTGCTGCCCTTCATAATGGTCCGGTGGACAGGGGTGGAGTTGTGGTGAGTAAAAACTGGCGTTACTGGTAACGTAAGCCTTAAATGCTAGTTATGGTGTATGAAAACGTATGACCGTTGCCCTCCTGGGAGGTTACAATATACAGAGTGAATTCCAGTCGGTACGTTAGATATGCTCCGAGTGGATCGTCGCCGACTGGATGATGGGGGCGCCCTTAGTTCAGTCGGAACTGTCTAAGGGCTTTGTCCTCTATGAAGGGTAGTCCTTGGATAGGACCTATAAGGCAGACCTATGACCCTACCGTGGGACTATGACCCCATCATTAGTCCCCGAATGGATCGGGGTTGGAACGATAAAGTGATGTCCGGAGTTTGGAGCCGACTAGTATTGAGGTGATCTTAGCGTTGGTTGCCTCGATCCATTTTGTCCTTGCAGCTAGTGATCCGGGTGAATATGCAAGCGAAACGAACCGTGAGGAACCGATTGCTTCTGCGGAATCTTTCGACGTGACCGGTCATACTGACAGCGCCGGATTTTCCGGGATCCTCAAATTTCGGTTGCCGCAAGCTCAGCGGGGATGACGACATCGCCATCGAGTAGATTTTGCCTCCTCGATTACCGCGCCGTTATCTTCTCCACTAATCTTGCAACGACCGATTGGGGGATAAGATCCTAGGCCCACCTGTAGGTGACTTAGTCGGAGGCCTATTAAAGCTTCCCCGGCGGACCTTCCTGTTGCGCTGCTCGTCCTCCACCCGTTAATCTCGCCCTCCCCTGCAACTCCCCGCACACCCCAAGCCACCTCCTTCCCCTCCTCCTCTGCGGATCCGTCGCCCTCGCCATGACGAAAGGGCAGACCAGCAAGCTCGAGGCGAAGAAGAAGAAGAAGGGGGCGGCCTCCACTCAGCGGCGGAAGCGGGCGTTTCCGGCGGGCTGGGTCCAGGAGGACTTCCTCCCCTCCTCGGTGACGGAGAACGACGTGCTGGAGCTGGTGGAGCATGGCATGGTCGTCAACAAGTCCTGGAGGCTGTCGGAAGGCGAGACGGAACCGGCGCCGAAGGAGGGGGAGCGCGTTCTGCTGCTCAGCCACGTCGCCAGAGGTTTCTCCTTGCCTCCCCATCCTTTCTTCCGAGGTATCATGAATTAGTTCGGGGCGCAGCTCCATCACTTTCCTCCGGATGCGATAGCTCATCTTTCCGCATTCATTACACTCTGCGAGTGCTTCATAGGATGTCCTCCCCACTGGGGGCTCTTCAAATATGTTTTCTCCGCTAGATCTCAGACTGTTAAGAAGCTTAGCCAGTCTGATGATAAGACACACATCCTCCAGCTCTGCGGGGGTTTAGGATTTCAGAAGAAAACGAAGAGTAGCTATCCATCGCTTCAGCTATCCGAGTCGGTTAGGAACTAGCAATCGTCCTGGTTTTATTGCCAGGACATTGCCTGCCCGAATGCTTCGAGTGGGTTGCCACCCTTCAGTTTAGATCGTCCGGGCCCTCCCAGGAAGCTTGCGCTCTCTAATGGAGAAAGAACCCAGATCCAGCCTTTGGTCGACGTGCTGATAGCCGTCGTCCGGAGGGGAGTCACCGGCATGGACCTGCTGGAGACTTTTCTGGGTCGACGCATCCAGCTGTTGCAGACCACAGACCACGCTATGTGGCATTACACGGGGCCTTCGGATACCACTCGATCCCATCCCAAAGACGTGAGCGAGGAGACCGTGAGTGCATGGGTCCGCAGCATCACGGGCACATGTGATAACCCCGTGGGAGCTAGGCGGGTGAAGGCCTTCCGTGCCGAAAATCCTCCTCCGAATGAGGTGAGTACATGTCGTCGAGTGCTTTGAACCTTCTCAGCTTTATTGCTTTTCTTGTCTCGCTGACTGACTTTGCCGACTGTGTTTTGTGCAGGAGTGGACGAACTGGCATTCTGCAGTCTCAAATGGGAACCCAGTCGAGGAAGAAGAAGGTAGCATGGAGGACAGCGCGGATAGTGCCGAGTATGTCTGTGACAGTGGGGAGACAGAGGAGGAGACAGCGGAGGAGGAGGAGGAGGAGAGTGGAGATCAGAGCTCGTCACCCTCACCACCAGAACACCGAACCAAGCGCCGTCATGACCCCGCTGCTCCGCCGGCTCCTCCCGTGGCTCCGAGTGCTCGGAGTGTGAAGAGAACCAGGGGTGCTTCTGCCGAGCTCGTGAACCAGCCGTCCAAGGTGGCTAAACCTAGCGGTTCTAAGCCTCGGAAAGCCTTGCCCCGGATGAGGATCGTTGTTCCGGTCGCCTCAGCGTAAGTATCTTTGCTCTTCCATCTTCCTTCAGTATCCGATTGGACTCTTCTTTTTGGGAATTCATGTTTACCCGTCGAGTGGATTTAACTCAACACAGCTCCTACCTCCGCCACCTCTCTGCTGCGTCAGGATGATGATCCCATGGACACTGATAACGCTGCCATGTCCCAGCAAGGTACGTTGTCACGACTTCGAGAGTTGTATTACCGTTTCGCGAGTGCTGTCTTTGATCTTGACCTTTTTCTGTATTTTTATTTTGTTCAGTCGGGCTTCCTTCGGAGGTGATCCATCTGGACGACGATGACCAAAGCAGGTCGGAACCAGCTTTGGCGCCTGCCCCTGGGGTTATCCAACCTGCTGCCAATCCCGCCATGAACGTGTCGCCGACTGAGATGGTGGCCCTCTCGGCGGAATCGACTGGAGCAGAGCTCGGGATGCCCAGGGAGCCTTCTGCCACGCGGGGTCCATCGGCTGTTCAATATGATGCCCGACGCCTCCCGGAGGATCAGGTAGGAGCCGCCAAGGACGCCATGGTGCAAGTGGAGCTGACGGTGGGCGACCCCAGGGGAGCATATGACTCCATCGCGTCCCTGTACTAGAAGAGCTTGGAGCTTCGGGATGATATCCGAGTAAGTGCGTTAGTAAGTGTTTACATTCCTCTTGGTACCCACTGGGGGTTTCAGCAAGATACTCAGATATAGTAGGTTGATTTTCCAGTGGGTTCACTCCGAGTGAACCAAGTGGGTGTAGTCCCCGGGACTTCTGTCGAGTGCTTGCACCGGCAGTTGTCTTTATATGTATTTTCCATAATCTCTTTAGATCAGAGTTGATCTGCCCGAATGGTACCAATGGAGGCACGCCGAGTGCACCCACTGGGTGTAGTCTCCGAGAGTAGTGTTACTCATAGTGTTGTTGGTTTGCTATGGAGCTCAATGGGACCGACCTGTTCGAGCTTCATACTAGTGGGGTCACTCTCAGTGAACCCACTGGGTGTAGTCCCCGAGACCGCTGTCGATTGCTTGCATCGGCAGGGGTCTGAAGAATTTTGAGTTTTGATTGTTTTGTCATATCTGTCGATACTTTTTCCTTGTAGAATGTGGCTGATCCTCCCTTTGTGTCTCTTTGAAAAAAGACTTGTGAAATGGGATCGGCCTATAATGCTCTGAAGGCTGAGAAGACTCAACTTGCTGCCGACTTGGAGGTAGCTGTGAATGATCTGGCTGGCATGAAGAAGCCTCTCGCTGAACGAGAGAAATCTTTGGAGGAATCTCGGGAGACTAACAAGGCACTGGTAGCCGAGGTAGAAAAAATGAAGAAGGAGAGATCTGACTAGATGGGCCAGCTGAAGTTAATGAACACTCAGTGCAGAGCGCAGGAGAACTACGTCGGCGACTAGGCGAAGAAGATGGTCGCACTGCTTGGTGGTAAGTTGCTTGCCTAGTGCTTTTTGACTTTGGAGTTCACTCCGTGCTTATTTTCTCCCTGTCTCTTCTTTGCAGACTTCTGTCGGGACGTTGAAGCCGAAACTGCCGAAATTGAACGGTCGCTTGGACAACCGAATTTCCACTCGGCGATGAAGCTAACCGGGGCATGTTCCGAGTGAATTCCTGCCTCAACGGGGTGGGTCCTTTCAGTGGTCGACTGAGAGGAGTTGTCGGCCGAATTGACAAGGAGTTGTGGCCTAAAGATGACACCCGGAACGAGATAGAGGGGTTGATGACTCGACTGGAGGACGTTCCAAGCAGAGTGCAGGCATGGAAGAAGTCTGCCGCTCGGTGTGGTGCGGACGTGGCGCTGTCTCTGCTCCGAGTGCACTGCAAGGAAGCCCATGAGGACAAGCTGAAGATGTTGCAGGTCGCCAACACCAAGAAGCTTCGATTTGAAGATTTCATGGAGACCTTCATCGACACGGCCACTCGGATTGCAGATGGAATCGACCTCGACACCTTTGTGGAGCCTGCCAGCCCCGACGACGCTTGATAAACTTTATGCTGAACGCGCATTTACCTCGGTATGCCGAGTGGAGTCTGTATTAAAATTTGGCCACTGTTGTTGGCCGGTACATTCGTGGCTCGGTGTGGATAAACTTGATTCACACCGAGCCGACTGATCGTAGAACCAATTTGAATTCGAACCAGATCTTTTGCTCTTCTTTCGCTGAGTTTTTTTTTGACACGATTTTGGCTCGTGGTTTTTGTTTGGGCGTCTCTCTGTGAAGCCAATGGCAAACATGCGGAGCATGTAGTTGTCAGTTGTCTTCACATCCACATGAGCCTCAATGAGGGTCTGCTAAGCCTCCAAGTGTATCTCGAGAGCCCACTCGGAGGAAGCTTTTTACTTAGGCGACTCTGGTTCGAAGCTAAGTCTCCGAGTGTGACTTGAAATGCACACTCGGAGCGAGTTGTTTACTTAGGCGACTCTGAGTCGTAGCTAAGTCCTTGAGTGTGACTTTCGGTGCACACTCGGAGCGAGTTGTTACTTAGGCGATTCTGGGTCGCAGCTAAGTCCCCGAGTGAGAATTTTAGTGCACACCCAGAGCGAGTTTTTACTTAGGCGATTCTGGGTCGCAGCTAAGTCCCCGAGTGTGACTTTTAGTGCACACCCGGAGCGAGTTTTGACTTAGGCGACTCTGGGTCGCAGCTAAGTCTCCGAGTGTGACTTTTGGTGCACACTCGAAGCGAGTTGTTACTTAGGCGACTCTGGGTCGCAGCTAAGTCTCCGAGTGTGACTTTTCGTGCACACTCGGAGCGAGTTGTTTACTTAGGAGACTCTGGGTTGGAGCTAAGTCCCCGAGTGTGACTTTTAGTGCAGACTCAGAGCGAGTTTTTACTTAGGCGACTCTGGGTCAAAGCTAAGTCTCCGAGTGTGACTTTTAGTGCACACCCGTAGCGAGTTTTTACTTAGGCGACTCTGGGTCGCAGCTAAGTCTCCGAGTGTGACTTTTCGTGCACATTCGGAGTGAGTTGTTACTTAGGCGACTCTGGGTCGCAGCTAAGTCTCCGAGTGTGACTTTTCGTGCACACTCAGAGCGAGTTGTTTACTTAGGCGACTCTGGGTCGCAGCTAAGTCCCCGAGTGTGACTTTTCGTGCACACTCGGAGCGAGTTTTTACTTAGGCGACTGTGGGTCGCAGCTAAGTCTCCGAGTGTGACTTTTCGTGCACACTCGGAGCGAGTTGTTTACTTAGGCGATTCTGGGTCGCAACTAAGTCCCCGAGTGTGACTTTTAGTGCACACTCGGAGCGAGTTTTTACATAGGCGACTCAGGGTCGCAGCTAAGTCCCCGAGTGTGACTTTTAGTGCACACTCGGAGCGAGTTTTTACTTAGGCGACTCTGGGTCGCAGCTCAGTCTCCGAGTGTGACTTTTCATGCAAACTCGAAGCGAGTTGTTTACTTAGGCGATTCTGGGTCGCAGCTAAGTCCCCGAGTGTGAATTTTAGTGCACACCCGGAGCGAGTTTTTACTTAGGCGACTCTGGGTCACAGCTAAGTCTCCGAGTGTGACTTTTCGTGCACACTCGGAGCGAGTTGTTACTTAGGCGACTCTGGGTCGCAGCTAAGTCTCCGAGTGTGACTTTTCGTGCACACTCGGAGCGAGTTGTTTACTTAGGCGACTCTGGGTTGCAGCTAAGTCTCCAAGCGTGACTTTTGGCGCACACTCGGAGTTAGTTTTTTAGACCGGAGTCTGCAAATGCGGAAGAATTTTGAATCGGCAATAAATTAATCTGCTTTGTATTACTTCGATGATACTTGTTCTTTACATTGTCTCTGTCGGCGGTTATGTGTAGAAGCGCTTCAGTAGATCTCCATTCCATGCTCGCGGCTCGTCCGTTTCCCTATCGAGGTTGTAGAGTCGATATGCTCCGTTGTTCAGCACCTTAGAAATGATGAACGGTCCTTCCCAGGCGGGAGCCAACTTGTGTGGTCTCTGTTGATCCACTCGGAGCACCAGGTCGCCTGCTTGGAACGTGCGGCTCCTGACATGCCGTGCATGAAATCGCCGCAGATCTTGTTGATAAATTGTTGAACGGATCAGTGCCATCTCGTGCTCCTCTTCTAAAAGGTCCACTCCGTCTTGCCTGGCTTGCTCTGCTTCGGCTTCGGAGAAGAGTTCGACTCGTGGAGAGTTGTGAAGCAAGTCACTCGCAAGGACTGCCTCTGCTCCATAAACGAGGAAAAACGGGGATCGCCGTGTCGATCTATTCGGAGTTGTTCGGAGGCCCCACAGCACCGAAGGCAGCTCGGTGACCCATGCGCCGGCGGCATGCCCAACTTCTCGCAGGAGTCGAGGCTTCAACCCTTGAAGAATAAGTCCATTCGCCTGCTCTGCTTGCCCGTTTGTTTGGGGGTGCACAACGGATGCAAAATCCACTCGGATACCTTGGCCTGCGCAAAAACCTTCGAACCTGTCCGAGTCAAAGTTTGTGCCATTGTCGGTGATTATGCTGTGTGGAACCCCGTATCTGGCGATGATGTCTGTGATAAATTTGATGGCCGTAAGGGCATCAAGATTCTTGATAGGCTTAGCTTCAATCCACTTGGTAAATTTGTCGACTGCTACCAGCAGATGGGTGAATCCTCCTTGGCCTGTTCTGAATGGTCCGACTATATCTAATCCCCACACGGCGAATGGCCAAGCAAGAGGAATTGTCTTCAGTGCAGACGTTGGCTTGTGGGACTTGTTTGAATAGAACTGACAACCTTCGCAACGGTCGACTATATCTTTTGCCATTCCATTCGCCTGCAACCAGAAGAAACCAGCTCTGAATGCTTTGGCAAAGATTGCCCTTGAGGAGGCATGATGGCCGCAGGTTCCCGAGTGAATTTCTTCCAAAATTAACTGCCCCTCCTCAGGAGAGATACATCGCTGAACGACGCCTGAAACACTTTCTCTGTATAACTGGTCATCAATGACGGTGAAGGACTTCGACATGCGAACAATCTGCCTAGCTTGGACCTCGTCTTCCGGTAACTCTTGCCTCAGGATGTACGCAATGAATGGCACGGTCCATTCGGGAATGACAGCTAGAATCTCCATGATCAAGTCAACCACAGCGGGAACCTTGACTTCGGTCTGATCTGTTGAGCTCTTCAGTTGTATAGGTTCCTCTGTAAAAGGATCTTCTTTTACCGAGGGGAGGTGTACGTAGGTGCTCGAGGCAGACATCACTCGGGACCGGTCTCCGTGTGGATCCAAGTTTTGCCAATTCATCTGTTGCTTGGTTTTTCAGTCGGGGAACATGGTGAAGTTCCAGACCTTCGAACTTCTTCTCAAGCTTCCTTATTGCGTTGTAGTATGCAGTCATGGTGGGGTTCCTTACATCCCACTCCTTCATTACTTGATAAACCACTAGATCTGAGTCGCCATAGACCATCAGGCGACGAACGCCGAGTGTGATGGCCATGCGCAACCCGTAAAGGAGAGCTTCGTACACTGCTTTGTTGTTGGAAGAATCAAAATGGATCTGCAACACATACTTGAGTTTATCACCTTTCGGGGATATGAGCACTACGCCGGCGCCGGAGCCATTCAACATCTTGGACCCATCGAAGAACATGGTCCAATGAGCCGAGTAGATGTGAGTCGGTTGCTGTTGTTCTACCCATTCCGCTATGAAATCAGCAAGATCTTGAGACTTTATAGCTTTCTTGGCTTCGAACTTCATGTCGCAGTATAGCATCTCCATTGCCCACTTTGCCACTCGGCCTGATGCGTCCCGATTGTGGAGAATTTCCTACAACAGAGCATCAGATATGACAGATACCGAGTGGTCTTGGAAATAATGAGCCACCTTCTTTGCAGTCATGTAGATCCCATAAATAAGCTTCTGATAATGGGGATACCTCTGCTTGGAAGGAGTCAGGACTTCGGAAATATAATATACTGTCCGCTGAACCTTGTACGCTTTGCCTTCTTCTTCGCGTTCGACTGTCAGAACAGTGCTGACGACTTGATTTGTAGCCGCGATGTATAGAAGAAGGGGTTCTTTACTGAGCGGGGCAGTAAGAACCGGCTGGGTGGAAAGCAGGGCTTTGAGGTCGTCGAATGCGATTTGGGCTTCGTCTGTCCACTCGAAGGTATCTGACTTCTACATGAGTCGGTACAGAGGTAACGCCTTCTCGCTGAGTCGAGCGATAAACCTGCTCAAAGCCGCTAGGCAACCTGTGAGCTTTTGAACATCATGTACTCTTACCGGCCGCTCCATTCGAACAATGGTCCCGATCTTTTCGGGGTTGACATCGATCCCTCGTTCGGAAACGAAGAAACCGAGTAACTTCCCGCTGGGAACGCTGAATGAACACTTGGCTGGGTTGAGCTTGATATCGTACCTACGTAGGTTGGCGAATGTTTATGCCAAGTCAGTCAGCAGGTCGGAACCTTTGCGTGACTTGACGACGATATCATCCATATATGCCTCCACATTTCGACCGATCTGGTCTAGGAGGCATTTTTGGATCACTCACATAAAAGTTGCTCGTGCATTCTTCAAACCGAATGGCATAGTGATGTAACAGAAGCACCCGAATGGGGTGATGAAGGCTGTTTTTAATTCATCTGGACCATACAGACGGATCTGATGATAGCCCGAATAGGCATCAAGGAAGGATAAGCGCTCGCAACCCGCAGTCGAATCAACGATTTGATCAATGCGGGGGAGCGGGAAGTGGTCTTTCAGACAGACCTTATTAAGACGCTTGAAATCGATGCACATACGGAGAGACTTGTCCTTCTTGGGCACCATGACAACATTAGCGAGCCACTCGGAGTGGTGTACCTCGCGAATGAAGTTGGCTGCCAAAAGTTTGGCCACCTCCTCTCCGATTGCTTTCCTCTTGTGCGCGGCGGACCGACGCAGGCGTTCTCGGACGGGCCGAGCGGCAGGATCCACATGCAGTCGATGGTCAGCCAACTCCGTGGGTACACCTGGCATGTCAGCAGGCTTCCATGCAAAAATGTCCCAGTTCTCACGGAGGAATTGGATGAGCTCGACTTCCTATTTTGGATCAAGGGTGGTGGAGATGTTTGTTGGGGCGGCGGTGGCATCCGTCGGGTGGGTGCTTACTTTCTTCGTGTCTCCCGCCGACTGGAATGCGGACTCGGAAGCTGGCTTCTTTGAACGCATCATGTCAGCGGGGTCGGCGGTCTTCTTGTACTCATCCAACTCGAGTATAGCCATCTGATGATCTGCAATTCTCGACCCCTGTTGCAGACACTCCTCGGCCCGCTGCCGATTGCGTGTGAAAGTAATCACACCTTTGGGACCGGGCATCTTCAGCTTCAAATAGACGTAACATGGACGGGCCATGAAACGCGCATATGCCGGACGGCCCAGAATCGCATGGTATGCACGTTGGAAGTCTACCACCTCGAATGTTAACTTCTCTTTGCGGAAGTTCTTGTCAGAGCCGAAAACGACATCCAACGCAATCTGGCCGAGTTATTTGGACTTTCTTCCTGGGACGACTCCATGGAACTGCATACTGCTCTCGCTAAGTCTGGACATCGGAATGCCCATTCCCTTGAGAGTATCGGCGTACATGATATTCAAGCCGCTGCCGCCGTCCATGAGGACTTTGTGCAGCCTAACTCCTTCCACCACCGGGTCGACGACCAGAGCTTGCCTCCCTGGGGTGGGTACGTGTGCTGGATGGTCTGACTGATCAAAGGTGATTGCAGTCTGTGACCACTTGAGGAACGTGGGAGTGGATGGGGTTGCCATGTTTACCTCCCTGTTGACCAGCTTCAGTCGACTTTTGCTTTCCACATCAGCAAAAATCATTAACGTTGCATGGACTTGAGGGAACGGATCCTCCTTGTCCTCGTCATCTTGCTCGGTGTCTTTCTCACTCGGCTGTCCTTCACCGAATCCTTGGATCAGGAGGCGACACTGCCGAGTGGTATGCTTCGGCAATATGGCATTGCCTTCTTCATCCGTCTTCATGTGGATTGGACACGGTTGATCTAGGATGGAATTTCCTGATTGTTTCTTCTTGGGGTGTACTGTTGTTTCCCCTTGCCTTTGAACTTGGCGTTTGTAACGACTGCCGCCTCTGCTTGCGGAGTGGATTGAGCCTTCTGTTTCTGCTTCCGACTGCTGTTCCCATCTCCATCGGCGACTGACTTATGCTTGCCTCTACGTATGCGGTCCTCCTCTTCGCCATTTGCATAGCGCGCGGCTATCTCCATCATCTTGCTCATGGGGATGTCGCCTGTCCGACCAAACTTCAGGTATAGATCTCTGTACCGAACGCCTGCCTTGAAGGCGCAGACTGCTTGGTGCTGTGTGACATTCTCCACCGTGTGGTAGAGAGTCGTCCAACGCTGGATGAAATCGCGCAAGGGCTCGTTTTGCTTCTGGACACAGTGCTGAAGCTCTACGAGACCAGCAGGGCGTTTGCTAGTTCCCTCGAAGGTCCTCATGAAGACTCGGGACAGATCTGCCCAACTGTATATGCTTGATGGAACTAACTGGTTTAGCCAAGCTCGCGCCGAACCGTCGAGCATCAGTGGGAGATGTTTCATGGCGACATGGTCATCTCCGCCACCGATCTGGACCGCCACTCTGTAGTCGTCCAACCAAGTTTCTGGTTTGGACTCTCCTGTGAATTTGCTGATTCCCGTTGCCAATCGGAAGTTGGGAGGGATGTCAGCTGAGCGGATGGCCCGACTGAAGCACTCGGGGCCAGAAACAACGGTCCTGCTTCCACTCGGACGGACTCTATCATGACCATCATGGTGGGCTCGACTTCTATCGACCTTCTTGTGAGTGATATACCCACTTGCATCAGGCCTTGGATCATGCGCACCACCGCCCGAATGACGATCATCGTAATGCCGGGGTCCGTAAGGCCCACTCCGCGGAGGAGTACGCGAACAGCGACGATCTTCAGGTTGAGACCGAATGGAAAGCGGATTCTGACTCGGGTCCCTGGAACATCTGCCCCCTCTGCGTCGCTGGTGAGAGTCGGGACTGAAAACCGACCGATGTGTGTTCGCTTGAACGGAACTGTTGTGGATCTTGTTGTGCGACTCGGAGACCGCCGACTTTTGCTGTTGTGCCATATGTAACAAGGCACAGATCTGCTCGATCCCTCTACCAGTCTCCGAATCAGTCGGCTGGAGAGAATCAGCTATCCTGGCGGCTGCAGCCAAGTTGAGGATGGGTGTGCGGAACACCTCGACGTTGCTCTGGCGAGTGCGTCGACTAGAAGAACGATGGTTCTGACGACGAGCGCCGGATGATTCTCTGAACTCACGCTCGTTCCGACCAGTCCCGAGGGGACTTTCGTGGGAGTCGGCCATGAGTACTTCGGCTGCAGGCCCGTGACCCTGATACTCGGAAGGTAGTTCAGTCGGAACTGACTCCAAGCACTGGGATGACGGCGAGACCACAACCGATTCGAGCACCGCCACTTGAGAGGACATGTTTTATCGCGCTAGGGCGTGTCGCACCCAACGCTGGAGCCGCGAACGACCGGATCGCTTGCTGCGGCGCGTGACGGGGGCGAAGATCGACACCGGGGTCGATGGCTGGAGAAGAAGAACGCCGCAGGAACTGGCACGAAAGTGCGTAGCCCCGCGACTCGGAAGCGCCGCGACGTCGAGGGGCGCATCTCGAAGCCATGCCGAATCATCGGCAATGAAGGAGAGTGTACGGAAGAGGATCTCATGACCCATGCACAGATCTCCGCCGGACGACATGACGAAAAGATGAAATCGCAAACTCGCCGGAAGTCGCTTAGACGCCTGCCCCATGGTGGGCGCCAACTGTCGTGGGTATAAGTCTGACAGTAGAAGTATGGGGTACGAAAGTATATGGCCAGAGCCTTAGCTACGGCGAGGATGTATGAGTTCAGGCCACTCTACGGTGGAGGTAAAAGCCCTACGTCTCAGTGTTCTTGGGAGCTTTGTGTCGAGTGAATTGTGGGATTACAGCAAGTGCCAACCCCTGCACTAGTGGGGAAGGGCGGCTTATATAGAGTGTGCTGCCCTTCATAATGGTCCAGTGGACATGGGTGGAGTTGTGGTGAGTAAAAACTGGCATTACTGGTAAGTAAGCCTTAAATGCTAGTTATGGTGTATGAAAACGTATGACCGTTGCCCTCTTGGGAGGTTACAATGTACAGAGTGAATTCCAGTCGGTACGTTAGATATGCTCCGAGTGGATCATCGCCGACTAGCTTATGGGGGCGCCCTTAGTTCAGTCGGAACTGTCTAAGGGCTTTGTCCTCTATGAAGGGTAGTCCTTGGGTAGGACCTATAGGGCAGACCTATGACCCTACCCTGGGACTATGACCCCATCAATCCCTCTACATCATGTCATCTTACTTAATGTGTTACTATGTCCTTCATGAACTTAATACTCTAGATGCATGCAGGAGTCGGTCGATGTGTGGAGTAATAGTAGTAGATGCAGAATCATTTCGGTCTACTTGACACGGACGTGATGCCTATATGCATAATCATTGCCTTGGATATCTTCATAATTATTCACTTTTCTATCAATTGCTCGACAGTAATTTGTTCACCCATCGTATTAATTTCCTTTATGAGAGAAGACTCTAGTTAAACCTATGGCCCCCGGGTCTATTTTCCATATTATATTTTCAGATCTGTAAACCAAAAATATCAAAAATATCTTGCTACAATTTATTTAATTTTGTTTCCGCAATCTTTTATATATATCTCTATCGGATCTCATTCTTGCAAATAACTCTGAAGGGACTGACAGCCCCTTTATAGCGTTGAATGCAAGTGTTTGATTGTTTGTGTAGGTACTATGATTGGGGCCTTGCTTATTCCTCCTACTAGATTGGTACCTTGGTTCTCAACAAACTAAGGGAAATACTTATCTACTTCATTGCATCACACTTTCCTATTCAAGGGAAAACCAATGCAAGCTCAAGAGGTAGCAATGCTCCACTTGATCTTGCACATTGCAACCTTGATGATGATCCCCACTTGATGTCATCCTCTATGGGATGTATGAGATCTTCCTTTTTATGCATGCCCTTGGAAATACACCTAACCCCACAAAGAACTCTCGCATAGACCATGGGTTAGTACACAAAGCGTACTGGACAATGCTTACCACACCATAGGAGCATTTGATCCCACTCGGTACATCTTGTACGCTTTGTGTGTTGATTAATTTGATTCACTCTTTGACTTAGTCTTGATCAACCTTGTATCTTGTCCTCTATCTTCATAAAGATGATGTCTTGAAGGTAAACAAGAATGTTACCACAATCTTCTTCTTCAAGACATGCTAGCAATAGGCTCAAATCTCACATGACCAAGCTTTGGATAATTCCTCGATTAGCACCTTGGTCACACATAATCTCCTTCTCATAGCCTTGAAACCGGCAATGATCTTCAAGCAATGCCTATGGCCAAACCCTTGAAATATAACCCAAGGCAACCATTAGTCCATACTGATTGTAATCAATTACCAAAACCAGACATTGGGGCACCATGCTCTTTCACCATACTTATCCAAATTGGATCACAAGAAAGGTCCTGAGTATATCTCTCCTAGTCGGAGGGGTAAATCCCATCTTGACTGACCATGTCTAGCAACATGGGTCTAGACAAGTCTGAAACTTACCTTTACAACTACACAGTTACGGAGTAGCATATGGTCGTCCCAAAGCAGGTCTGTCACCATCCTAAGTCCTTGCGCGAGCTTACGTCTTAGGACACATAACGTATGTTGTACTAGAGACTCATATATGACCTCGTCTCGCTATATGTCATAGTCGGGTCTGTCCTACTCGGGCCTTATGTGGACTCGGATCCGACTACGTCATATCCGACGAGATCTTTTCCATTCCATATTGTCCAGCTAGTATAAAATGATACATGGTCAATGAGACCGGATCATCCATTGTGTAATATTCTAGTCTAGTCGGTTGCGCGTCCCCACGTCATTTTTGCTTAGGGACCATTTAGGACAATCATCATACAATGCATAAATTCACAAACAAGTCACATACTTGTTGGCACACATCATTGATAATATCCAAGAACTATATTTATTATAATCACATAAGAAATATCATCATACAAGATTGCCTCTAGTGCATATCTCTAACATACAATGGTACACACTTGAATTGCATAACAGGCGGTAGGAGCCCAACTCTCTCTAAATAAGCCTCACACTTCTCATTGTATGCCAGCTGGCATGTCTTCGTGCGACCCCTCATTCACACTATTAATGAATTATTTCACAACATCCATAATTGACAACAACGTCAATTATTTCACAACATCAATAATGTCACATCACCAATAATTGACAACATCAGTAATTATTTCACATCACTAATAATTGACATCAAAATAAATATATATCATATTCATATATCCATATATACACATACATCCATTCTTCAAATTTCAATATATCCATACATGTATAACAAAAAAACTTGTTCATCAATGCGCACTAGAGTCGTCAAGTAATTGCAATATGCATCAATCCATAAACATGAAAAAAAATAAACAAATCAAACATATCCATACAATTTTTCCATCCACAATAATTGGAAATAAGAAACTACTCCAACATATCCATAAAATCTACCCATACATTCATTCTGATAACTCTATTACTACCTTATATCCATAAAAAATTCAAACAACTTTATGAAATAAGGTTCACCTTGTGCTAAATAATCATCTAAACTATAAGGATTTCATAAAAAACTATTTGGAGGGATAAAAAAATCTTAGTTTCTCTCCACATTGCATCGAAGATCCGAAAAATGGTGCCCAATGGAGGAGATCCAAAGGGAGGAGTGGAGGGGAGGAGAGAGGAGTCCCTTCTC
Source organism: Hordeum vulgare subsp. vulgare (assembly GCF_904849725.1). NCBI lineage: Eukaryota > Viridiplantae > Streptophyta > Magnoliopsida > Poales > Poaceae > Hordeum > Hordeum vulgare. The sequence goes on from NC_058520.1 coordinate 123,920,716, forward strand.
TGTTTCATGATGAACAAATAATATAAACTTGAGCGAATTGGGTGGGTGGTTGCCCCACCAACCGCCACATCGAGCACTTAGCTATCGAGGGCCTACCGCCATGGATCCTAACGGTAGGATAATCACCTACCGTAGAGGACGGTGTCGATAGCCATTTATCCACATTAGCGGGGGTTGATGGCCCCGTCTACGTTGACCAGCACCTAATCGCCAGGGCCTTTGTTGGTTGACAGTTATACCCTACCGCTAAGGACAATGGTGGTAAGAAAAAGGTGAGGTCACCGATTTTTCCAAGCCAAGGTCAAATCATGCTAAATATTCCACAAAGGGGTAAAACATTTATTATGCCACTAAAATATGGGAAGAGTTTCGTCCTTTGCTCACGAACCTATCATCGAGCGCTTCCTAAAATACCTCTCTGTTGGGCGGCAAAACTCATTTCTCGCGGCGCCAGGCTTACCCTCATCTCGCCCTCGCCACCCACTTCATGTATGTCTTTAGACTCCCCAAGAAGATCCTTAGAAAGCTAGATGCTATCCGCGGGTCCTTCTTCTGGGCTGCCGAGGAATCTTGCTCCGGAGCAAAATGTCTCATCGCGTGGAAAAACGTTTGAAAACCCAAGGCGACTGGGGGTCTTGGCATAAAAAATATTACTCGCTAAAACAACTGCCTCCTCATGAATTTCGCCTTCAAACTCCTCCAAAAACCAGACTTACCGTGGGTAAACTTGTTCCTCCAACACACCCTCTAGACTTCGCGAATAAGCCTCAAAACCCCCTACCTCTGGAAAATTGTAAACCAGCAGCTCTACCACCTTCGTAAAATCCCATTCGTCCTTACCAACAATGGCACGACAACCTTTTTCTTGCTTGACGCTTGGCTCCTGTCAACCATGCTCGCGGAAACCTATCCCCGCATCATCTCGCACTCCACTTGCCCCTTTGTCCTCGTATCTCATGTCATGCATACTGGTTTACCCGACTCTTCACGACTGCCTAACCCAAGTGGCTTGTGCCGTGCTTGCGTCTGTTTTGTATTTTTTTGCACGATGTTACCATTGGTGATGAGCCCGATGACAGGTTCCTCACCCATGGCTCCTCGTTCACCTCGAGGTGCGCCTACTCACTGCTTTCCTTTGACCATGAGGTCGACTTTAACGTTGGGTACATGTGAGGTTCCAAGGCACCTATCAATGTCAAGATCTTCAATTGGCTCCTCGTGACACGCTACACACGATGGTGAACTTACATCGCAAGACCATCACTACAGGCTTGTCTTGCCCTCGGTGCGGCATTTCTCTCGAGGATGCGACACACCTTGCCCTCCTGTGCCCATGTGCGTCTCAGGTCTGGTCGCGCATGGGCCTCCAGGTCCCTCTCGCCATCGACCTAATCTGGGATACTCTGATTCCAATTGGCCTCGACATCAACATGTGGCCTATCGTCGTCCTCTCCATCTTATAAAAGTTGTGGGACTTCAGGAACGCTTGTGGTTTCCGTAACGACATGCACTCCTCCTAGATACTATTAGGAATATCATCTTAGATTTTACGCTTTCGGTCTTTAGATTTAAGGACCGGGTTAGTAGGGAGGCTGCCATGTCTTGGCACGTGTATCTCTCGTATCGATGTAACCATTAATGTAATGTGTAACTCGCCTTCGGGCCTTTGAGTAATATATTCAGGTGAAGACCCTCTCCCCCCGATGATTGTTAAAAAAATGCTCACGTTCTTCTGTATTTAATCATGGCTTTTTCGGTAATGTGAGTTTAGTGAATGGCGACATTCTTATCCACTACTAAGGTGTCTACTCCATCAATCTTAAAATTATATTCTGGCTCAGTCTCTCATATATGGTCATAGAAATAGGATACTAAAATGTGTGTGCATACATTCGAGTGAGTGTATATTTATACTCATTCGGCCCAAAAATACTTGTCACAGAGATAAATGTATCTAGACTTATTTTAATTATATATATACATTCATTATATTTATTTTTAAAACAAGTACTTCCGAATGAATGGACTATTTATGTGTACTATGACGAAAATAATACTCCCTCCGTTCCACATAGGCAGAGGGTGGGTAGGATTGTGCAGTGTACTCCATTCGTTCTTAAATATAGGACCTTTTAGAGATTTTATTATAAACTACATACAAACGAAATAAATAAATATATATTCTAAAATATATTTATATACATCTGTATGTAATTCATAATGAAAATTTTAAAAGATTTTATATTTAGTAACGGAGGGAGTACGTGAGAAAGATAAACTCAGCCGGGGTAGGTGGTATCAGCAATGCACCGCAGACAGGGAGGCTGAGGAACTGGCTCGTTCTTTGATGAAAACGGTGAAGCGCAGACAAAATTACGAGAGCTGGGTACAAAATCGAGAGGCAGGAAACTTCAGATTCGGGTGTTTCGTACACGTCAGCATCGCAGGATGGGACGACACAGCACAGGAGAGGGAAGGCAGATGGGATGGGGTGGAGGAGGAAGGGAAGGTGGAATTTACCCCACCGAGGTGAGAAAATGTTTATAGCTGCCGTACGGTAGTAGCCTGCAGGGGCAGCCCTGCAGTGTCACAGCAGGGTAACATGGGGCAGCCGGTGTAAAAAATAATAACTGGAGCAGGAAAAATCACCACCCACTCACGTGGCTCGGCCATCATCTACCGAGTGAGTCACCTACAGCTGTGGCCTGTGGAGCAAGAAAAAGATAACAGACCCATGGGGAGGAGAGGACACAGTGATGATGCATGGGCGCAGCACTTGCCCAGTATTTTACAGTTACCCCTGCAGCAAGTGATTAACCTACGCAGCCCGGCATCCGTATGGTGGTAGTACTACCGGCTCGCCTGACTGGCTGTCTGACTGACTGGAGCGGGGATATGTGCGGCTGACGTGTGGGGCAGGGCGATGAGCGCTGCCGCTGGGATATTTACCGCGCGTCCCGCGGAACGAGGCCGTTTTTGGAAGTTAATTACATGGGTATCGCTGCGATCCACATGGTTACCGTGAGCTGGTACAAACTCGAATCTGACGGCCGGCACGCTTCGCAAAGCTGCGAGCCCCTCGCCGTGTCGGCCTTCATCCTGACGCGGCCGAATTGGCTGTTTTAATTTATTTTCAATTTTAGAACGATTTGACCTTAATTTGAAAAAAAAATCATGATCTTATCCTTTCTCTATTGTCATCGGCGGTTAATTGTGTTAAATTCCTGTGACGGAAAGTTGGCTAGTACATGCAGCTTTATTAAACAGGTCTTGGGTTCGAGCCTTCTTAAGTCCATTATTTTTGTTCATTTCTTTTTCCTAATAAAAATTAAATAATTTGTTCAATCAATATTAGGACATGTATTATTGATAAAAAATAATTTTATTTATTTGTAACTGTTTTATAGAATTTCTCAATATTAGGACATGTATTATTGATAAACAATTTTTCCCATTAATGTTAAGGTATGGATTATTATTTTTAAATGTTTGTCTACTTATATATAATTGTTTAACAAAATTCTATTGCGGTTTAGATCTGTAACATACATAGGAGGGAGCAGTTTTATTCTCTTCTCATCATGATGATTACGCGCTCTACAATTAAGTTTTCATCATATGTTATTTTGTTTCTCATTATTATTGTGTGTCTCTGACCAATTATCTTAATGATGAGTTTTGTTTCATGTTGTTTTGCCAAAAGAGCTACATATGGTGCGTAATTAATAATTGATCATAACAAATTATCAAAACAAAAGCACTTTGTGCTTGATTTTCACCTGTTTAATTAAAAGAAAATGTTTATCTTGAATAGCATTAAGATTGGTCGGCTCGCCCTCGAAGCACTACACACACGTGCCTCCAGGTCCTCCAGTTTAGTTGCTACTGTATTATTGATAAGTAAAATTATTTTTATCAATAATATACATATCCTAATATTGATTGGAATAACTATTTAATTTTATTGGGCAAAATAAAAAAAGTGACCTTAAGAAGGCCAATTGATCTTGGTGGATAGCCTTTCAAATCTTTTTATGCAGTTGTGTGAGTCTAATTGATCTCATTCGTTTATATCTTTTGGGAAGTTTTACAAAACCGTTGCAAATAATTAAATTTATTTTTATCATTAATACATATCCTAATATTGCCTGGACAAATTATTTAATTTTTATTAGGCAAAATAAAAATAAACAAAAAAATGGCCTCAAGAAGGCTTGAATCAAGACCTCCTAAACAAACTAGCATATGCTAGCCAACTTTCCACACGGGTGTTCAACCAATGGAGACGTCGCATGTTATTTATACCTTCCATATCCTTGGCGGTAGGCTGTGTTAACCTACCGCCAAAGACGATGGCAGTAGGAAAAGGGTCAGATTATGATTTGTTTTTAAATTGGAGTCAAATCGTGCTAAAGTTTAGAAAGACGGTCAAAACAATGAATTCGGCCTGCTCATGCCCGCTAATCCGAGAGGGCCGAGACGACCTATTTGATCAAGTGAATCCTGCTATAGAAAAGATAGGAAATGAATTTCAACCGTCGGCATGGAGACTACACCGATGCCTTTCGACTACGGAACAACCACTACCACGGTCTGAACAAGTTGTCGCCGCGCCACCACGGCCGCTTCCTCAATGAAACCGACGTGACTTTATCAATAACAATCGATAAGTCTTGTGCACGAGTTCCTAAGAACTAACTTCTTGCAGCCGCTTAACCTATTTGTAAATTCATCATGCTAAAAATTTGGCGCTCAACATTTGAAAATGGTTTTGTTGTAACGGAGTTATTTAGTCAAATTTAAGGAGTAAAGCGTCACCCATGTGCCTACAAAATAAAGTGTTACCTCTGGCTTTTGTGAAGTGCCACATCAACAATCAATACTAGTCAAAGCAAGTAAAAAAGACCAATAAAGAAAATGTCAAAGGAAAAGACAAGAGAGTAAAGATGGTCAATCCCAAATAAGAAGGCCTCGACCCAATGGGTCCTAGCCCGGTAAAGAGCATGTGTGTTTAAGGTTTTAAAATGCCTAGTTCTTCCTTGTCTCCTTACTTCAAAGGTAGTCTTGGTCATTTGCCAAGGACCCCTGCGCTATATAGAGCCATCCATAGGCATATAACACTCACTCTCACTTGAATAGGGATTCGTTGTTCTTCCAAGCCCCTCGAGGAGGAAAAAGGATGGCCGACAGCTTGGAGTCTAAGGGACAACAGAAATGCATGCACTCTAAGTGACACGTGCCCAGGTCACCACTCTTGACGACCCTCCCATAGGATATATGTCGCACTCTCACAAGGCAACTGGATATATGTAAAAGGCATTGTCGTGCCACTCCATAGAGTGTATGCCAACATTCGATATAAGGCCGTTGTACACGCATCTAAGGAGAAACCTTCAACGACAAGGTTCAAGAAGAAGGATGCGAGAAAATGGCGGACCCTGAAGCAATTCGCGACCGCACACTCGGTATGGTGGTCATGGAAGTGGGCACTGGAGGCCCACGCCGGAGTACTTGCGTCTCTAATGGTCTCGCAGGTCACCCTCGACGTCGGCACCTACGATTGGACAACCTTAGGCATGGTAGCCGAAGTACACCTCACTTCGGGAATCGCTTCCTCATAGAAAACCGTACAAGACCCTAGCTCTATTTCCGCTGGCTTGGGGAAGATTGTCAAGGCTTTGGATGCCAACATTGACTACATCCAGGCTTTGTCGACACACTCTAGGCCGCCTTCATCGGCATCGGGCCAAGACGAGGGCATTCACCGCTAATTAAACTTGGAAAGCCTCCAACTCAGACTCCGCTATCGCAACCGATCGACGGGATGACACGACATCTTAGGAGTCGGCCTTATCGGAGGACCGACGTGTTGGAAATATGCCCTAGAGTCAACAGTACTATATTATTATATTTTCATGTTTATAATTAAGAGTTTATATTCTATGCTATAACTCCTATGATCCTAGAATATACGATTCAATAGTAACCTCATATGAACGTGTGGAATGATAGAAACCATATTCCTAGTCTCGCCTCCAAGACTCTCTCAAGTGTTGTTGGTGATCATATTTTCCGGTTCTTAATGCATTCTTAAGTGTAATGATAGTCCTAAAATAACTTTGAGAATATGATATTGGAAGAACGAACATATTGAACCAACCCGAACTTGTTTGTTATACTTTGGGATACTACGGTCAGAAGTCAAATGTTATGACATGGAGAGTTAACATATGCTTTAGTTCCTTATACCATGAGAGTATTGTATTTTCTTCTTACCGTACGATGGGATTTGGGGTTTCTCAAATGTCATCTATAACACGGTGATCATAATGACAACTTACAGGTTCACCGAGTACTTTGATAAGGGACTAGTGCTACTTTGTAGATGCCTTTGGTTTTCCCACAAAGAGGAAGGGATGATGTAGTAAACTAGTAACAAGTATTTCCCTCAGTGAGAACCAAGGTGTATCGAACCAATAGGAGAATCATGCAGTAAAGCATCGACGGTACCTACACACACAAGAGGAAATACTTTCACCCAACACGAATAAGAGGGTTGTCAATCCCCTTATACTCGTTAATTGCAAGGATCAAATCTCATAGTAGTTGGTATAAAAATTGAAAATTGAATTAAAAATTAATAGATTAAAGCAAGATAAATAAAGCTTTAGTAAATATGTGAAGTAGACCCGCATGTCATAGTTTTCACTAGAGGAGATCTCAAGAACATAACATATGGTGGGTAAACGAATTAGTGTTGCACAATTGATAAAAAATAGCATAATTATGATGCTATTATTGGCATGATCATGTACATAGGCATTACGTCCGTGACAAGTAAACCAACTCCTGCCTGTATCCGCTACTATTACTCCACTAGTCGACCGCTATCCAGCATGCATATATGGTATTAAGTTCATTACAAACACAGTAATGCTTTAAGGAAGATGACATAATGTAGACAAAGTAGGACAAGCGATATGTCCACACCCCATCATTTTACCCTTAGTAGCAACAATACAAATACATGCCTCGCTACCCTTTCTCTCACTATGTGAGGGCATCACAAGATTGAAACTACTACTGTTCAAGAAATGGCTAGCCACAACTTATGTTGGTGGCGAACCGTTAGCAATTGACGCCAGCACTATATCTTTCAAATAGCTCCGGCGTATCCCATTTGCGCGTGTCATAGCTACTGACTTAGTCCTGGTGTTGTAATTTTGTCTAGCACCATAGGTAATTTTTTTATTTGGTACATATTGTGCTGGTGTAGCCCATTAGACCCACGCCAGGATTAGTCCGTTTTAACTACCTTACCCAGTCAAAAAAACAATCTTATCCAATTCACTCGTATCACCCTCGTCTTCCCCTTCTTAGCGTCGCTCGTTTCCCACTCCCTCCCAGTCCTTGTCTCGATCCCCCATGCCGTGTGAAGCGGCCCCGTGCTACCTCTTGAGCTTGCGTTGGTTTTTCCCTTGAAGAGGAAAGGGTGATGTAGCACAGTAGCAGTAAGTATTTCCCTCAGTTTGAGAACCAAGGTATCAATCCAGTAGGAGTATCAAGACAAGTCTCCAAAGTACCTGTGCAAAAACAAACAAACTTGCACCCAACGCTATAAAGGGGTTGTCAATCCCTTCACGATTAATTGCAAGGTGAGATCTGAAGGTGGAAAATGCAACAAAGTAAAACTGTAGAGCTGAAAATATGATGTGAAGTAGACCTGGGGGCCATACTGTTCACTAGAGGCTTCTCTCATGATAGCAAGTATTACGGTGGGTGAACGAATTACTGTCGAGCAATTGATAGAACCACGCAAAGTCATGACGATGTCTAAGGAAATGATCATACATATAGGCATCACGTCCGAGACAAGTAGACTGATACTTTCTGCATCTACTACTATTACTCCACACATCGACCGCTATCCAGCATGCATCTAGTGTATTGAGTTCATAACAAACGGAGTAACGCCTTAAGCAAGATGACATGACGTAGAGGGATAAATTCATGCAATAGATATAAATCCCATCTTTTTACCCTTGATGGAAACAACACGATGTGTGCCTCGCTACCCCTTATGTCACTGGGTGAGGACACCGCACGGTATGAACCCAAAACCAAGCACTTCTCCCATTGCAAGAATTATAGATGAAGTTGGCCAAACGAAACCCACAACTCGAAGAGAATTACAAGGATACGAAATCATGCATATAAGAGATGAGAGGAGACTACATCGCAAAAGAAGATTACATCATATAGATCTCCATGAAGATCATGGAGAACTTTGTATTGAAGATCCAAGAGAGAGAAGAAGCCATCTAGCTACTAACTACGGACCCGTAGGTCTGAAGTGAGCTACTCACGCATCATGGGAGAGGCAATGATGTTGATGAAGAAGCCCTCCGTATTCGAACCCCCCCTCCGGCAGGGCACCAGAACATGCCCCAGACGGGATCTTGCGAAGACAGAAGCTTGCGGCGGCGGAAAAGTATTTTCGTGGCTCTCTCTGGCAGTTTTAGATTTTGGAGAATTTATAGGCGGTAGAAGTAGGGAAAAGGAGGCACGGGGGGCCACAAGCCTGCTAGGCGCGCCCCCCAGGTCGCGCCTAGGGGGCTTGTGACCTCCCCCGGGGTCCTTTGCCTTGGTTCTCAAGTCCCGTGCGTATCTTCTGTTATGGAAAAAATCATTCCACAGGTTTTATTCCGTTTGGACTCCGTTTAATATTCTCCTCTGAAAAGGTCAAAACCACGAAAAAACAAAAACTAGCACTTGGCACTAAGTTAATAGGTTAGTCCCAAAAAATATATAAAATAACATATTCATGCATACAAAACATCCAAAGTTGACAAGATAATAGCATGGAACCATAAAAAAATAAAGATAAGTTGGAGACGTATCAAGCATCCCTAAGCTTAACTCCTGCTCGTCCTCGAGTAGGGAAGTGGTAAAGACTGAATTTTTGATGTGAAATGCTACCTAACATATTTGTCCTTTGTAACTTCTTTCGTGTGACATGAATGTTCAGATCCGTAAGATTTAAAACAATAGTTCACTATTGACATGAAAACAATAATACTTCAAGCAAACTAGCAAGGCAATCATGAACTTTTGAAATAACAAGGCCAAAGGAAGTTATCCCTACAAAATCATATAGTCTCGCTATGCTCCATCATCCCCACACAACGAATTTAAATCATGCACAACCCGAGTATTGGCCAAGTAATTGTTTTTGCACTCATACTTTGTCAAACTTTTTCAACTCTCACGCAATACATGAGCGTGAGCCACGTATATAGCACTATAGGTGAAATAGAGTGTGGTGGAGGTTGTGAGGCAAAAAGGAGGAGATGGTCACATCGACTCGGCGTATTAACGGGCTATGGAGATGCCCATCAATAGATATCAATGTGAATGAGTAGGGATTACCATACAATGGATGCACTTAGAGCTATAAGTGTGTGAAAGATCAAAAGGAAAACTAGTGGGTGTGCACCCAACTTGCTTGCTCACGAAGACCTAGGGCAATTCTGAGGAAGCCCATCATTGGATTATACAAGCCGAGTTATATAATGAAAATTCCCACTAGTATAAGGAAGTGTCAACACAAGAGACTCTCTATCATGAAGAACATGGTGCTATTATGAAGCACAAATGTGGAAAAAGATAGTAGCATTGTCCCTTCTCTCTTTTTCTCTCTTTTTTTTGTTTGGGATCTTTGGCCTCATTTCATATTTTTTTGGTGGGCATCTTTGGCCTATTTTTTTTATTTCCTCACATGGGGCAATTCTCTAATAATGATGATCATCACAATTTTATTTACTCACAGCTCAATGCTTAGAACAATGATGACTCTATAGGAAATGCCACCGGCAGTGTACCGGGATGTGCAACGATCTAGCTTAGCGTATGACGTTGAAACATCTCGCTAGCTATCTTACGATCATGCAATGGCAATATGTAAGTGACGGCACATGAGACGGAACGGTGGTAGTTGCATGGCAATATACCTCGAAATGGCTATGAAAATGCCATAATAGGTAGGTATGGTGGCTGTTTTGAGGAAGGTATATGGTCGGTTTGTGCACCGGCGAAAGTTGCACGGTACTAGAGAGGCTAGCAATGGTGGAAGGTGAAAGTGCATCTATACCATGGACTCACATTAGTCATGAAGAACTCATATACTTATTGGGAAAGTTTTATTAGTAATCGAAACAAAGTGCTAAACACATACTCCTAGGGAAGGGTTGGTAGGTGTTAACCATCACGCGATCCCGACCGCCACACAAAGGATGAGAATCAATAAATCAATTAAGCTCCGACTTCCTAACATAGCGGTTCACCATACGTGCATGCTACGGGAATCACTAACTTCAACACAAGTATTTCTAGATTCACAACACCCTACTAACATAACTCTAATATTACCAAATCCATGTCTCAAAACTAATTGTGAGGAATCAAACTTCTCTTACTAATCAATGCACTTGAATATGGAAGTTTATATTATATCCTCTTTGGATGCCTATCATCTTTAGGACTACTTTCATAGCACAAGCCAATTACCAAGTTACTTAGGGAGAGCACTCTCAAAAAGATATAAGTGAAGATCGAGAGTTTTTATTTCTTCAAAATATGACACCGTCGTGCTCTAAAAAGAGCTAAGTGAAGCATTAGAGCAAAATTATCTAGCTCAAAAGATATAAGTGAAGCTCAATGAGTATTCTAGAAAATTCACGATGAGTGCATGTATCTCTCAAAAAGGTGTGCAGCAAGGATGATTGTGACACAACAAAAAGAAAAGACTCCTATAATACACGACGCTCCAAGCAAAACACATATAATGTGGTGAATATATAGCTCCAAGTAATGTTACCGATGGATTGAAGACGAAAGAGGGGATGCCTTCCCGGGGCATCCCCAAGCTTAGGCTTTTTTGGTGTCCTTGAATTTGGCTTGGGATGTCTTGGGCATCCCCAAGCTTGAGCTCTTTCCACTATTTATCCCATTGTGCATGAGAACGTCACCCAAAACTTGAAAACTTCACAACACAAAACTTAAACCGAAACTCGTGATATCATTAGCATAAGAAAACAAGCTACCAACTCTTTAGATACTGTAGCAAACTTGATTTCTATTTAGATTGATGTTAGATTACAGTATTCTCACTTTTCCATGGCTAGTACCCCCCGATACTATCCATAGTTTCATCAAAATAAGCAATCAACACAACAAAAACAGAATCTGTCAAAAACAGACCAGTCTGTAGCAATCTGTATACTTCGTATACTTCTGGTATCTCAAAAATTCTGAAAACTTATCACAATTAGGGAAATTGGCATATCAACCAGAAGCAAATAGAATCAACTCAAAAGCTCTTTCTGGATAGGAATTAAAAATAATATCGTGAGTGCAAAGTTTCTGTCTTTTTCAGCAAGATCAAACAACCATCACCAAAACTAGTCATAAAGGTTTTACTTGGCTCAAACACAAAAAGGAACACGAAAACACAATCATAACAGAATTATGATGGTGTAGACACAACAAAACAGAAAGCAAAAAAGCAAAGATAAATTCATTGGGTTGCCTCCCAATAAGCGCTATTGTTTAACGCCCTTAGCTAGGCATAAGGCGATAGAATCAAGTATCATCATCTTTGGTGCTCAAACCATAAGTAGCCCTCATCATGGATTCATAAGGCAATCTTATTTTCTTTCTAGGAAAATGTTCCATGCCCTTCTTTAATGGAAATTGAAATCTAATATTCCCTTCCTTCATATCGATGACAGCACCAATAGTCCTAAGGAAAGGTCTACCAAGAATGATGGGACATGTCGGATTGCAATCAATATCAAGCACAATGAAATCTACGGGTACATAGTTCCTATTTGCAATAATAAGAACATCATTGATCCTTCCCATAGGTTTCTTAGGAGTAGAATCTGCAAGATGCAAATTAAGAGAGCACTCATCAATCTCATTGAAGCCTAGAACATCACATAAAGACTTTGGAATAGCGGAAACACTAGCACCCAAATCACACAAAGCATTGCATTGATAGTTTTTAATCTTGATTTTGGTAGTAGGTTCCCACTCATCATGAAGTTTTCTAGGAATAGATATCTCCAACTCAAGTTTCTATTTAAGAGATTTCATCATAGCATCAACGATATGATCGATAAAGGCCTTATTTTGGCTATAAGCGTGTTGAGAGTTTAGCATGGATTGCATCAAGGAAATACATTCAATCAAGGAGCAACTATCATAATTGAATTCCTTGAAATTCAATGTAGTAATTTCATTACTACTCAAAGTTTTGATATCCTCTACTCCACTTTTAGTGCTTTTAGCATCAAGATAGATAGACTCCGAATCATTGGGGAGTTTGTCAACCAAAGTGGATTCATATCTAGCCCCATCATCATTAGGTTTGACATTAGAAAACAAGGATTCAATAGGAGTCACACCAAGAACTTTAAGATCTTCGTGATTCTCATCACATAATTCAGGTTTAGCAGCCATTTTATTGACTAAGGTAGCCTGTTTATCAGAAATCTGGCCTACCAATTTTTCAAGACGAGCAAACTTAGAATTTAACGCAAGGAATTCTTTGGCCATATCATCAACTTCTTTATTCGTAAAAGCCATAAAAGAATTTTGCTCCCTTAGTTCTCTACGACAGTAACTAGTATAATCAAACTATGTAGACATCAAGCCTTTAACAGTAGTTTCAATCTCTTCCAACCTTTTATAGTAAGCATCACAATCCTTTGGTTGGGCCATACAGGTCTTAGCAGGCAGACAAACGCACAAGCGAACAGAAACCAAGCGAAAGAAAAGTGCGAACGAAAAATGTAATTTTTTTTGTAATTTTTTGTTTTTCACAAGTGGGGGAGAGGAAAACGAGAGGCAAAAGGCAAAAAAAGTAAATGCAAGAGATGAGTTTGCGACAGTTACTTGGATAAGCTTCACTTAGAAAAGTCCCCGGTGCCAGAAATTGACACGTTGAAGGGAGACTATTCTTGACTTGATACTCCCCGGCAACGGCGCCAAATATTCTTCTTGCTACCTCTTGAGCTTGCATTGGTTTTTCCCTTAAGGAGGAAAGGGTGATGCAGCATAGTAGCAGTAAGTATTTCCTTCAGTTTGAGAACCAAGGTATCAATCGAGTAGGAGTATCAAGAAAAGTCTCCAAAGTACCTGCGCAAAAACAAACAAACTTGCACCCAACGCTGTAAAGGGGTTGTCAATCCCTTCACGATTAATTGCAAGGTGAGATCTGAAGGTGGAAAGTGCAACAAAGTAAAATTGTAGAGCTGAAAATATGATGTGAAGTAGACCCGAGGGCCATAGTGTTCACTAGAGGCTTCTCTCATGATAGCAAGTATTACCATGGGTGAATGAATTAATGTCGAGCAATTGATAGAACCGCGCAAAGTCATGACGATATCTAAGGCAATGATCATACATATAGGCATCACGTCCGAGACAAGTAGACCTGTACTTTCTGCATCTACTACTATTACTCCACACATCGACCGCTATCCAGCATGCATCTAGTGTATTGAGTTCATAACAAACAGAGTAACGCCTTAAGCAAGATGACATGATGTAGAGGGATAAATTCATGCAACAGATATAAACCCCATCTTTTACCCTTGATGGCAAAACACGATCCGTGACTCGCTACCCCTTCTGTCACTGGGTGAGGACACCGCACGGTATGAACCCAAAACCAAGAACTTTTCCCATTGCAAGAATTATAGATCAAGTTGGCCAAACGAAACCCACAAATCGAAGAGAATTACAAGGATACGAAATCATGCATATAAGAGATCAGAGGAGACTCAAATAATATTCATAGATAATCTGATCATGAATCCACAATTCATCAGATCTTGACAAACACACCGCAAAAGAAGATTACATCAGATAGATCTCCATGAAGATCATGGAGAACTTTGTATTGAAGATCCAAGAGAGAGAAGAAGCCATCTAGCTACTAGCCATGGACCCGAAGGTCTGTGGTGAACTACTCACGCATCATCATAGAGGCAATGGTGTTGATGAAGAAGCCCTCCGTATCCGAATCCCCCCTCCAGCAGGGCACCAGAACGTGCCCCAGATGGGATCTTGCGGAGACAGAAGCTTGCGGCGGCGGAAAAGTATTTTTGTGGCTCTCTCTGGCAGTTTCAGATTTTTGGAGAATTTATAGGCGGAAGAAGTAGGGCAAAAGAGCCACCGGGGGCCCACAAGCCTGCTAGGCGCCCCCCAGGCCGCGCCTAGGGGGCTTTTGACCTCCCTCGGGGTCCTTTGCCTTGGTTCTCAAGTCCCGTGCGTATCTTCTGTTATGGACAAAATCATTCCGCAGGTTTTATTCCGTTTGGACTCCGTTTAATATTTTCGTGTGAAAAAGGTCAAAAACACGGAAAAAACAGAAACTGGCACTTAGCACTGAGTTAATAGGTTAGTCCCCAAAAAGATATAAAATAGCATATTCATGCATACAAAACATCCAAAGTTGACAAGATAATAGCATGGAACCATAAAAAATTATAGATACGTTGGAGACGTATCACCCCGCCCGACGCTTCCCCGCCCAATGCTGCCTTGCCCTTCATGTTCCCCTCAAGTGTGCGAGACTGTGGGAGGGACGATGAGCCGCCGCTCCGGCCGCATGCTCTCATTGTCGTCACCGCCCTCCGCGCTGCCAACCTCGAGGTACATGAATACCATTGCCCGCCAACATATTTCTATTATATGCTTGTGCAAACAACAACTTCTTGTTATTTAACCTCATAAAAATGTTTCTTCAATAGAGCGCTACATAAAAGTATTTCTTATGAAAATTGTGTCCATACTTTGATGTCAGGTATTACTATGTAACCATCCTAATGTAATTTTTAGGTGTCCATCATAATGTAATTGAACTTTTTTTTGACCGGCAATGTAATTGAACTTCTTACCGAGCACTTCATAGTTGAGCACTGGAGCATAATGTCAAAGTGTGAATTTAGCAATGGTTATTTTACACTATGTGTATGCTCCAAGAGGAGAATTGTTCAATATGTTCATTCATGTTATAGTAGTGGGAATAGCTATATTTTGTTGAAAGCTAAACTGAACATCTACATCTACATTATTTCAAATATGGTATCATTTTATATTTAGATATCATTTTTGTGGTTTACTATAATAGTTGCTAAGTGGAAATGTTTCTACATGTGCCTAGCTAGGATACTGATTAATAGAAAAGGCAACTAGTTAATAGAAGAAGGAGCAAATGTGAAAACATGAGCACTTTATAAGGTTTTGATCCCACATGCAACTAGTTTGCCAAACTACCTACAACATTTATCCTCTAAAGCGTTTTTGTAATAGGATACAAAAGTTTCACATGTCTCAATCTTGCAATGTTTAGGTAGTAGTTTCTTTCTAATTGCTACTTGAAGGGAATTTGCTTGTGTAGCTAATTTGAATCCAGACATATGGACAATACTAGAAGCAATGAGGAATCGGTGTACGATGTGGACAAGTTCGACAACGGCCACTTAGAGCTATCATAGTTTGTCATCAAACATCTGGAAGAAGACAATGTATGACTGAAGAAGGACAGGGATGACCTGCTCACCAAGGGTGTTGATGCCGTAAGTAGGTCAAATAATCCAAGTGTCGAGAGGGATACTGATACGTCCATGTTGCATCATGCTTTCATGTTGATATTTTTCGCTTTTTGGGATGTTATTTCACTTCACGGTACAATACTTATGCCTTTTCTCTCTTATTTTGCAAGGTTTACATGAAGAGGGAGAATGTCGGCAGCTGGAATTCTGGCCTGAAAATGGAGCAAGTTTGAGATACCTATTCTGCGCAACTCCAAACGCCGTAGAAATCAATGAGGATTTTTTTCAGGATTTATAAAAAATACTCGGCCGAAGAAGTGCCAGAGGGGTGCCAGCAGGTGGCCACAAGCCTGCTAGGCACGGCCACCCCCCTGGCCGCGCCCAGGGGGCTTGTGGGCACCCAACTGGCCCTCTGGCTCTCCTCTTTAGCTACAAGAAAAGTTTCGTCTAGAAAAAAATCACGAGGTGGATTTTTGGAGGATTCGCCGCCGGCACGAGGCGAAACTTGAGCAGAACCAATCTAGAGCTTCGATAGGACGATCGTGCCGGGGAAAGGGGGAAATCATCGCCATCGTCATCACCAACACTCCTCTCATCTGAGGGGACTCATCACCATCAACATCTTCATCAGCACCATCTCATCTCCAAACCCTAGTTCATCACTTGTAACCAATCTCCATCTCGCGACTCCGATGTGTACTTGTAACGTTGCTAGTAGTGTTAATTACTCTTTGTAGTTGATGCTAGTTGGATTACTTGGTGGAAGAGTTTATGTTCAGATCCTTGATGCTATTCATTAGCTCTCTGGTCATGAATGTGATTATGCTTTGTGAGTAGTTACTTTTGTTCCTAAGGACATGGGATAAGTCATGCTAATAATAGTCATGTGAATTTGGTATTCGTTCGATATTTTGATGTGTTGTATGTTGTTTTTCCTCTAGTGGTGTTATGTGAACGTCGACTACATAACACTTCACCTTTATTTGGGCCTAGAGGAAGGCATTGGGAAGTAGTAACTAGATGAGGGGTTGCTAGAGTGACAGAAGCTTAAACCCTACTTTATGCGTTGCTTCGTAAGGGGCTGATTTGGATCCACTTGTTTAATGCTATGGTTAGACTTTGTCTTAATTCTTCTTTCGTAGTTGCGGATGCTTGCGAGTGGGTTTAATCATAAGTGGGATGCTTGTCCAAGTAAGGACAGTACCCAAGCGCCGGTCCACCCACATATCAAACTATCAAAGTAACGAACGCGAATCATATGAACATGATGAAAACTAGCATGCCAGAAACCCCCGTGTGTCCTCGGGAGCGCTTTTCCTCCTATAAGACTTTGTCCATGCTTGTCCCTTGCTACGAAAGGGTTTGGACCACTTTGCTGTATCGTTGCTACTTTTGTTACTTGTTGCTTGCTACGAATCATCTCACCACACAACTACTTGTTACCGATAATTTCAGTGCTTGCAAATATTACCTTGCTAAAAACCACTTGTCAGATCCTTCTGCTCCTCGTTGGGTTGGACACTCTTACTTATAGAAAGGACTATGATAGATCCCCTATACTTGTGGGTCATCAAGACTCTTTTCTGGCGCCGTTGCCGGGGAGTGAAGCGCCTTTGGTAAGTGGAACTTGGTAAGGAAACATTCATATAGTGTACTGAAATTTATTGTCACTTGTCACTATGGAAACTAATCCTTTGAGAGGCTTGTTCGGGGTATCTTCACCTCGAACGGAAGCACAAAGAGTTCCTCCTCAACCTGCTGCACCTACTGAAAATATTTTCTTTGCATTTCCTTCGGGTATGCTTGAGAAACTGCTGGCTAATCCTTTTATAGGAGATGGAACATCACATCCAGACTTGCATCTAATCTATGTAGGTGAAGTTTGTGGTTTATTTAAGCTTGCATGTTTGCCCGAGGATGAGGTCAAGAATAAGGTATTTCCTTTATCTTTGAAGGATAAGGCGTTGACATGGTATAGGCTATGTGATGATACTGGATCATGGAACTACAATCGGTTGAAATTGGAATTTCATCAAAAGTTTTATCCTATGCATTTAGTACATCGTGATCGGAATTATATTTATAATTTTTGGCCTCGTGACAAAGAAAGCATCGCTCAAGCTTGGGGGAGGCTTAAATCAATGTTATATTCATGCCCCAACCATGAGCTCTCGAGAGAAATTATCATTCAGAACTTCTATGCCCGGCTTTCTCATGATGATCGTACCATGCTTGACACTTCTTATACCGGTTCTTTTATGAAGAGAGATATTGACTTCAAATGGAATTTGTTGGAGAGAATTGAACGCAATTATGAAGATTGGGAGCTTGAAGAAGGTAAGGAGTCAGGTATGAATTTCAAGTTTGATTGCGTTAAATCCTTTGTTGAAACAAATACCTTTTGTGATTTTAGCGCTAAGTATGGACTTGACTCTGAGATAGTAGCTTCATTGTGTGAATCATTTGCTGCTCATATTGATCTCCCCAAAGAGAAGTGGTTTAAATATCATCCTCCCTTAGAAGTCAATGTAGTTACACCCAATCCAGTTGAAGAGAGAGTCATTGCCTATAATGATCCTGTTGTTCCCAGTGCTTACATTGAGAAACCACCTTTCCCTGTTAGGATAAAGGATCATTCTAAAGCTTCAACTGTGATACGTAGAGGCTACATTAGAACACCTACACCCCCTGAGCAAATTAGAGTTGAACCTAGCATTGCTAATATCAAAGATCTTCTGTCCGACGATGTTGAGGGACATAATATTCACTTGTGTGAAGATGCTGTTGGAATTGCTAAACCTCACGCTAGAGACAAACATAGGCATGTTGTTGGCACGCCTATTGTTTCTGTTAAGATAGGAGATCATTGTTATCATGGTTTATGTGACCTGGGTGCTAGTGTTAGTGCAATACCTCAATCCTTATATGGTGAAATCAAAGACGATATTGCACCTATTGAGATAGAGCCTATTGATGTCACTATTCAGCTTGCCAATAGAGATACTATCTGCCCTGTGGGAATTGTTAGGTATGTTGAAGTATAGTGTGGTAAAACGAAGTATCCTGCTGATTTCCTCGTTCTTTCTACCACTCAAGATAGCTTTTGTCCCATCATATTTGGCAGACCTTTTCTCAATACTGTCAATGCTCATATTGACTATGAGAAGCAAACTGTCACTGTTGGCTTTGAAGGTGTGTCACATGAGTTCAATTTCTCCAAATTTGGTAGACAACCTCATGAAAAAGAGTTGCCCAGTAAGGATGAAACTATTGCCTTAGCTTCTATTGCGGTGCCTCCTACTGATCCCTAAGAGCAATACTTGCTTGAGCATGAAAATGATATGCATATGGATGAAAGGGATGATATAGATAGGGTTGTCTTAGAAAAATATCCTATCCTTAAGAATAATTTGCATTTTGAACTGCTTGGGGATCCACCCCCACCAAAAGGTGATCCTGTGTTCGAGCTTAAACAGTTGCCAGATACTCTTAAGTATGCTTATCTTGATGAAAAAGAGATATATCCTGTCATAATTAGTGCTAGCCTCTTAGAGCATGAAGAAAAGAAGTTACTAAAAACTCCTAGGAAGCACCGTGCTGCTATTGGATATACTCTTGATGATCTTAAGGGCATTAGTCCCACTCTATGTCAGCACAAGATTAAAACTGATGCTGATTCCAAGCTAGTTGCTGATCATCAAAGGAGATTAAATCCTAAGATGAAAGAGGTAGTAAGAATATAAATACTAAAGCTCCTGGAAGCAGGCATTATCTATCATGTTGCTCATAGTGATTGGGTGAGTCCGGCACATTGCGTCCCTAAGAAGGGAGGCATTACCGATGTCCCTAATGATAAGGATGAACTGATCCCACAGAGGATTATTACTGGCTATAGGACGGTGATCAATTTTAGGAAATTGAATAAAGCCACAAGGAAAGATCATTACCCTTTGCCTTTTATCGACCAAATGCTAGAAAGACTATCCAAACACACACACTTCTGCTTTCTAGACGGTTATTCTGGTTTCTGCCAAATACCAGTTGCACAAGCTGATTAGGAGAAAATCACTTTCACCTGCCCTTTCGGTACCTTTGCTTATAGACGTATGCCTTTTGGATTATGTAATGCACCTGCCACTTTTCACAGATGTATGATGGCTATATTCTTTGGCTTTTGTGAAAAGATTGTTGAGGTTTTCATGGATGACTTCTCTTTTTACGGGTCTTCTTTTGATGATTGCCTCAACAACCTTGATCGAGTCTTACAGAGATGTAATTACACCAATCTTGTCTTGAATTGGGAGAAGTTCCACTTTATGGTTAATGAAGGCATCGTCTTAGGACATAAAATTTCTGAAAGAGGTATTGAAGTCGATAAGGCTAAGGTTGATGCAATCGAGAAAATGCCATACCCCACAGATATCAAATGTATAAGACGTTTCCTTGGTCATGGTGGTTTCTATAGAAGGTTCATTAAAGACTTCTCTAAGATTTCTAGGCCTCTTACCAATCTCTTGCAAAAGGATATTCCTTTTGTTTTTGACGATGATTGTGAGGAAGCCTTCGAAATACTTAAGAAGGCTTTGATAACTACACCTATTGTTCAACCACCTGATTGGAACTTACCTTTTGAAATCATGTGTCATGCTAGTGACTATGTTGTTGGTGCTGTCCTAGGGCAAAGAGTTGATAAGAAGTTGAATGTTATTCACTATGCTAGTAAAACTCTAGACAGTGCCCAAAGAAACTATGCTACTACGGAAAAGGAATTTTTAGCAGTCGTGTTTGCATGTGAAAAGTTCAGGTCTTACATAGTTGATTCCAAAGTCACTATTCACACTGATCATGCTGCTATTAAGTACCTCATGGAGAATAAAGATGCTAAACCTAGACTTATCAGATGGGTTCTCCTGCTACAAGAATTTGATTTGCACGTTGTCGACAGGAAGGGTGCTGATAACCGAGTAGCAGATAACTTGTCTAGGTTGGAGAACGTTCTTGATGACCCACAACCTATTGATGATAGCTTTCCTGGTGAGCAATTGAATGTCATCAAGGCTTCAAATAGTGCATCGTGGTATGCTGATTATGCAAACTATATCGTTGCCAAATATATACCACCTAGTTTCACATACTAGCAAAAGAAGAAATTCTTCTTTGGCTTGAGACAATACTTTTGGGATGATCCTCACCTTTATAAGGAAGGAGTAGATGACGTTATTAGACGTTGTGTACCTGAACATGAACAGGGACAAATCATACAGAAGTGTCACTCCGAGGCCTACGGAGGACACCATGCGGGAGATAGAACTGCACAGAAGGTATTGCAATCAGGTTTCTATTGGCCCACTCTCTTCAAGGATGCCCGTAAGTTTGTCTTGTCTTGTGACGAACGTCAAAGAATAGGTAATATCGGTAAACGTCAGGAAATGCCTATGAACTATTCACTTGTCATTGAACCATTTGATGTCTGGGGCTTTGATTATATGGGACCTTTTCCAAAATCCAACGGGTATACTGATATCCTAGTTGCTGTTGATTACGTCACTAAGTGGGTAGAAGCTATCCCCACTAGTAGTGCTGATCACAACACCTCTATCAGGATGCTTAAAGAAGTTATTTTCCCTAGATTTGGAGTCCCTAGATATCTAATGACCGACGGTGGTTCACATTTCATTCATGGTGCTTTCCGTAAAGCGCTTGCTAAGTACGATGTCAACATAGAATTGCGTCTCCCTATCACCCTCAGTCCAGTGGTCAAGTAGAGCTAAGCAATAGAGAAATTAAACTAATTCTACAAAAGACTGTCAACAGGTCTAGAAAGAATTGGTCTAAGAAGCTCGACGATGCACCGTGGGCTTATAGAACTGCCTATAAGAATCCCATGGGCATGTCTCCGTACAAAATGGTGTACGGCAAAGCATGTCATTTACCTCTTGAGCTAGCGCATAAAGCTTATTGGGCAATCAAAGAACTCAACTTTGATTTCAAACTTGCCGGTGGGAAGAGGTTATTTGATATTAGCTCGCTTCATGAATGGAGAACTCAGGCATATGAAAAGTCCGTGTTGTTCAAAGAAAAGGTTAAGAGATGGTATGATAAAAGGATACAAAAGCGTGAGTTCAATGTAGGTGATTATGTCTTGCTATATAATTCTCGTTCAAGATTCTTTGCAGGCAAGCTTCTCTCTAAATGGGAAGGTCCCTATATTGTTGAGGAAGTATATCGTTCCGGTGCTATCAAGATCAACAACACGGAAGGTAATTGTACGAGAGTGGTAAATGGGCAGAGAATTAAGCATTATATCTCAGGTACTCCCATAAATGTTGAAAGCAACATTATCAATACCATAACTCTGGAGGAATACCTAAGGGATATTTATCAGCCTGTTTCAGACTCCAAAAACGACGAGGTATGTGATTCGGTAAGAAAACAGACTCCAAAACTTTTCCAGTATAAATTTTTCTCCGTTTTGGAATATTAAAAAAATAGGAAAATTGGAAGTAGTCCGGAAAGCGCGCGAGGAGGCGGCAAGTCTGCCAGGCGCGGGCCCACCCCTAGCCGCGCCTGGGGGCTTGTGGCCACCTCGTGTGCCTCCCGGACTCCGTTTTTGTGCGGAGTACTCCTTCTGGTCTGGAAAAAATCATTATATATTCTCCCAAAAGGTCTGACCCTCGTATCACGCAAATTTCTTCTGTTTTTGTTTCGAGCCTGTTTTCTGTCGCAGATTTTGAGCAAGATGTCGTCTCAGGAATCTATGGGGGAGAACAATCTCCTTCAAGTTTATGGAGAAGTAAGTGCTGATCTGAAAAGGATGGAGGTCATGGAGGCTAAGGAAAGGCTACCTAAAGAAACCAAGGGCAAAACTAAGGAGAAGAATGAGGCATGGGATGAAGTGCAATCTGTGCTCAACAAGGAAGAAGTTGAAGAAGTGGATTTCCTCCAACCCTACCTCCACCTACTGTCTCCATCCTTGATTGAACTCTTGAGGTTTTGTGAAACAACTCGTGCTCGCAATACTTATCTCACTCGTGAAGTTGTTTTATTGGAGAAACATATCACAGATCTCCAAGGTATAAATCAAAGATTGATGGCCCTCTTGGAATCAAAGGTTGCAACAACTCCACCACCATCACCTCTAAAGGAAGACAACTAAACATGGGTATGGGCAATCCCCTTGGCTTGTGCCAAGCTTGGGGGAGGTGCCCCGGTATCATATCACCATCACATATTTTGCCTTTACCTTTGTTTTAATTTGTTCCTTTTCAGTTTTCTCTTTCTCTAGTAGAATAAAGATCTTAGTGTTTTAGGCTTGGGTTTTGCTTTGTGTCACCCCCGATGTATTCGAGCTCGTGAGCCATATAATAAAGAGTGTCTTAGTTGAGGGCTTTGCCTCTTGCCATGATGAAAAGGTTGAGGAAGAACAAAAGCATGAAAGATCATGTAATGATCTTATGGGAAGTGATGGCTTCACATATAAAAATAATGTTGATTGAAACTTGTTGAGGGTAGACAAACATAGACCTTGGTCATTGTTGCAATTAATAGGAAGTGATAAAGAAGGAGAGGTTCACATATAAATATATCATCTTTGACGCCGTCTATGATTGTGAACACTCACTAAAATATTACATGCCTAGAAGTAGATGTTGGACAAGGAAGACAACATAATGAATTGTGTTTGCTTGGTTCCGAGCAATGTTATATGATTAGAGATCCCTTAGCATGTGACGATTGCTTCCATCTCATATTAGCCAAAACTCCCGCACCAAGTAGAGATACTACTTGTGCATCCATAAACCTTCAACCCAGTTGTGCCATGAGAGTCCACCATACCTACCTATGGATTGAATAAGATCCCTCAAGTAAGTTGTCATCGGTGCAAGCAATAAAAATTGCTCCCTAATATGTATGATCTATCAGTGTGTGGAAAATAAGATTTGTACGAACCAGTGATGAGGAAGACATAAAAGCGACAGACTGCATAATAAAGTTATTTATCACATGAGGCAATATAAAGTGGCATTCCTCCGCACTAAGAGGACACGCATCCAAACCTTAAAAGCGCATGACAACCTCTTCTTCCCTCTGCGAAAGGCCTATCTTGTACCTTTACTTTTTTCCCTTGAAAGAGTCATGGTGATCTCCACAATTTCCTTATTTCGCCTTTATCTTTGGCTAGCGTCATATGCTTGGGAAAGATCTATATTCATATGTCAGCTTGGAAGTAAGTATTCATGAATTATTGTTGTTGACATTACCCTTGAGGTAAGCAGTTGGGAGGCGAAACTATAAGCCCCTATCTTTCTCGGTGTCCAGCTGAAGCTTTGATCTCATGAGTACCACGTGAGTTGTAGCAATTGTAGAGAACGAAAGGATGATTGAGTATGTGGATTTTCTTTACAAAGCTCTTATTTGACTCTTTCTGATGTTGTGATAAATTGAAATTGCTCCAATGACTATAGGCTATCGGTTGTTACTTCTAGGTAAGGTTCTTGATCCATACTTTACTTTGTGAAGGAATAGTCACTTTAGCATGAGAGATTATATGTTCGTATTGCTGTTCTGATCATGATCATGATGCCTGCATGTTCGTATCTTGTTTTGTCGACACCTCTCTCCCTAAACATATGGGTATATTTATTGATCTCGGCTTTTGCTTGAGGACAAGCGGGGTCTAATCTTGGGGGAGTTGATACGTCCATTTTGCATCATGCTTTCATGTTGATATTTATCGCTTTTTGGGATGTTATTTCACTTCACGGTACAATACTTATGCCTTTTCTCTCTTATTTTGCAAGGTTTACATGAAGAGGGAGAATGCCGGCAGTTGGAATTCTGGCATGAAAATGGAGCAAGTTTGAGATACCTATTCTGCGCAACTCCAAACGCCGTAAAAATGAATGAGGATATTTTTAAGGATTTATAAAAAATATTGGGCCGAAGAAGTGCTAGAGGGGCGCTAGCACGTGGCCACAAGCCTGCTAGGCGCGGCCACCCCCTGGCCGCGCCTAGGGGGCTCGTGGGCACCCAGCTGGCCTGTGGCTCTCCCCTTTTGCTACAAGAAGGGTTTCATCCGGAAAAAATCAAGAGGAGGCTTTTCGGAGGATTCGCCGCCGCCACGAGGCGGAACTTGAGCAGAACCAATCTGGAGCTCCCGCAGGACGATCCTGCAGGGGAAACTTCCCTCCCGGAGGGGGAAATCGTCGCCATCATCATCACCAACACTCCTCTCATTGGAGGGGACTCATCACCATCAACATCTTCATCATCACCATCTCATCTCCAAATCCTAGTTCATCACTTGTAACCAATCTCCGTCTCGCGACTCCGATTGGTACTTGTAAGGTTGCTAGTAGTGTTAATTACTCTTTGTAGTTGATGCTAGTTGGATTACTTGGTGGAAGAGTTTATGTTCAGATCCTTGATGCTATTCGATTATGCTTTGTGAGTAGTTACTTTTGTTCCTGAGGACATGTGATAAGTCATGCTAATAATAGTCATGTGAATTTGCTATTCGTTCGATATTTTGTTGTGTTGTATGTTGTTTTTCCTCTAGTGGTGTTATGTGAACGTCGACTACATAACACTTCACCATTATTTGGGCCTAGAGGAAGGCATTGGGAAGTAGTAAGTAGATGATGGGTTGCTAGAGTGACAGAAGCTTAAACCCTAGTTTATGCGTTGCTTCGTAAGGGGTTGATTTGGATCCACTAGTTTAATGCTATGGTTAGACTTTGTCTTAATTCTTCTTTCGTAGTTGCAGATGCTTGCGAGAGGGGTTAATCATAAGTGGGATGCTTGTCCAAGTAAGGGCAGTACCCAAGCGCCGGTCCACCCACATATCAAACTATCAAAGTAACGAACGCGAATCATATGAACATGATGAAAACTAGCATGACAGAAATTCCCGTGTGTCCTCGGGAGCGCTTTTCCTCCTATAAGACTTGGTCCAGGCTTGTCCCTTGCTACAAAAGGGATTAGGCCACTTTGCTGCACCGTTGCTAGTTTTGTTACTAGTTGCTTGCTGCGAATCATCTCACCACACAACTACTTGTTACCGATAATTTCAGTGCTTGCAGATATTACCTTGCTGAAAACCACTTGTCAGATCCTTCTGCTCCTCATTGGGTTCGACACTTTTACTTATTGAAAGGACTACGATAGACCCCCTATACTTGTGGGTCATCAGATACCTTGATCAAGGAGAGGGATAACCTGAAGAAGGAAAGAAAACCCGTCAGAGCATAGATGAATGAGCTCAAGATGGAAGTCGCTCATTTGAAAAAGGATGGGGAGATCAGTCGGAAGAATATTGTCCAGTTGAGCCTAATCTTTAATAAAGAGTAGTTATTTAACTAGGTAGGGGATCTTTAGTTGATCCGTACATTTTGTGAAGTTTAAACTCTTAAGCTCATGCGTATCTTGTTAAATGAATTATTTTGTTTCTCGCGTAGTATTTTTATTATAAAAACAAAACAAATTTCTAGAGTTAGCCAACAAAGCGTGACACTCGTACGATAAATGTATAGAGGCGTTGGCCATGTGGCACGCACACAACATGCGAATTACTGTTGGCGTGGCATCCAACACCATCTATTTTTCTTAACTATGGCATCATATTTGTGGCATTGTGTGTCCACACGAGCAAGTACATTTTTGTCATGCCATAGATAGCCTTTATTGCATAGTTAAAAGGTGCACCAAGATGTCCCAAACCTTTTTACAACATGGGACTAGCCGGATGATTAAAACGGAACTACGATGGTGAGATCCAATTTTTTGTTGTGGCCCG
This sequence comes from Hordeum vulgare subsp. vulgare, assembly GCF_904849725.1. NCBI lineage: Eukaryota > Viridiplantae > Streptophyta > Magnoliopsida > Poales > Poaceae > Hordeum > Hordeum vulgare. Next base: position 123,947,134 of record NC_058520.1, read on the forward strand.
ATCTTTCACGACACTCCCTCACCACCAGCAGAAACCTCTTTCCCGCGCACGCGATGCACACGAAGTAGAGTATTTAAACCTTGTGGTCCAGCCTAAGAGAACCAATCTCGATGACGGAACTCCCATGCAAAAACAATTTCCTCGCAGAAATCACAACACACTAGTTTTCTAAAGCTTCCTCCATAACTAAGGGATTTCTAGAGAGCTTCCCATGAAACTCGATACGGGTGTCTATCCTAAAAGCACACCGTGTTTATTATCAAAATATAACCTCCTATTACATTGATCACACCTAGCTTTATATTAGCCAACCTGCTAAACTAAACTTGGTTGTTAAGCAACCGAACCCACGCCTAGTATAACAAAAAGGAAAATTACACTCATTAAAAGAATCTAGACTCTCCTTATATCTATATAACAAATAAACAGACTCAGTTTTGGTTCACGTAAAATTAGGGAGGACATCTTCTCTCTTTGCATGATAGGTGGGCACGAACAAATTTCCTTCAATGAAAGTAGACTCCACGCATCACAATTTCTACTTGCACCTTCCTCGTATTTCTCTTTGTGTGGAAAAAATGAAAAAAGGAAATATGTCTTGCCCCTAATTTGATGCTTAACTCCTTGGTCTAAACGATATGGAGATTCACATGCAGCACTACCATCCAGACCAAGACATCCATGATATAGGTATGTAGTCCCACGAACAAAAGTAACTACTCACACATCATCAACATGTTCAATATCAAAGGTGTAATAATTTTAATTAAGGATCTAAACATAATATCTTCCACCAAGTAAACCAACAAGCATCTACTACGGGATGTAATCAACACTACTAGTAACTCACAAGTACCAATCTAAGGTTTTGAGGCGAAGACTGAATACAAGAGATGAACTAGGGTTTGAGATGAGATGGTGTTGGTGAATATGTTGATGAACATTGGTCCTCCCATGAAAGAAGAAGCTTTGGAAATGAAGATGGCTTCGATCTCCCCTCCCGGAGAGAAATTTCTTGGACAAAATCACTCTGCCGGAGAGCAAAAGGGCCTCTGCACATGTTTCTACCACGAGATGGCAGCCCTTCATCCCGAAAGTATGTGCTTAATCTTTTCTAGGTAAAAACACACCTTATAGAAGAAGAGGGAGGACAGGGCACCTGTGAGGGCCCCACAAGATAACAGGACGCATCCAGGGGGTACCTATTGGCTTGTGGCCAGCAGGTAGCCCCCTATGGTATATTTTTGCCCATAAATTCTCATATATTACACAAAAAATTCTCCACAAAGTTCCAGGTCATTTGGAGTCCAGCGATTTTTCACCCATTTTCTTGGTTTTGAGGTCAAGAATTCCAGTTCCCGACAGTTTTTCTCTTTGTGATGTACCTTGTAAATTCAAACAGAAAAGGCATAAAAATTATGTTATAAAGTGGAATAATAGACAAGAATACTATATATATTGATACGAAATCATAATGCAAAATGGACGTATCAGGGTTGTTCGAGACAGAGCATCTTCATCCTACACCTCTAGCGGATTGATAAGCCTTAGGTCATCCACTTGAAGGAAATTTTCTACTGTCCTACAAAACTCTCTGTTTGGAGGTCCAACAGAGTCTACAATTATAAAGTTGCTTAGTAGACATCAACTAGGCACTAGGTTAATAGGTTAGTTCCCAAAAATGATATAAAGTGTCCTCTAAAGTATATAATATTGATAAAATAGTAGCACGAAATAGTAAAAAAATAGTGATATGTTTGAGATGTATCAACTAGATAGCTCTAGAGTGGAATTTGCTCCTCTAACGATGGAGAGATGTTCTTAGGCCCCTCTCGGTGTGACAACATCCATCATCATTCGGCCACACACATGTGACTCGGTCACGGGGATGCCGAAACATGTCAACGAGAAAGAAAAACAAAACCGGTAAGGAGGAGACCGGTATAGTGAGCATGAGAATGACTTGAGTGGATCCTGATATATATCACCTTTCATTTAAAAGTACGTGGAAGAAAAGGTAATAGCACACGAGAACCAAAGATTTACTCGGTCCACAGTTGCATCATCAATCATCAAACGAAAAGGGGTTTTGTTCATGTCTATGTTTTACCGAACCTACAAGGCCATCTTAAGGTAATCACGATCTATTGAGTGTTAGTGGAGTAAGAGTTATGATAACAAATATGAAATAGTTTTATTAATATTCTAAATGGTTTCGAATGGAACCGAAAGCACTTTGAGGTCACTAGAAGGGTTTTGGGGTTTACCTAATATCGACAATTGATATATAGGTGTAAAATGTTTGTAAAGATGTTAGATTAATAATAAAAAGCTCTAATAGTGATTAGGAAACTTTTGTTTTTTATTTAATATCAATGGGCTAATTAAAATTCAAAGTGTGACACCCCTTAGCCTTGGAAAAGGCTAAGGGAGGCGGAAAAGGCTAAGGGAGGCCAAATTGGAGTGTTTGTAGGGAGGGGGGCGGTGCTGCTACCCGATAGGGCCCATGCAAGGGGAGGAGTCCTCCTCTCCCCTACACCTATATATACTAGAGGTTTTGGCCCTTTTGCAATACAAGTTTTCGAGCGTCCTCTAGTTCGGTTTTAGATAATTAGTGCTATACCTAATCCTCCATAGTCCTTATAATTAGAATCCTAGTGTGGCTCTAATCTTATCCGTCTAATTCTCCGGCTACAACTAGATGTAGATGGAGAAGTGATTCCAGATCGATAATACCGTACGCTTGCAATCTATATAGAGGTCGTGCTTTCGGTCTTCAGTTCGAGTTATCATTTGTGAACGGTTCAAGGGACTTCATCAATGATCCATAAAAGTTCAAGGGGTCCTTCGTGAACGGTTCGAGGGACTTCATCGACGATCTTCATAAAGTTTGAGGGAACGTTCGTGAACGGTTCTAGGGACTTCAAGAATGATTGTTCAAGGGACTTCAAGAGTGATCTACACCAACTCTTCTTCTGCAGGAACTCGAACTTGGTAACCATCCGATCTAAACCTCTGAAGTATGTTCACAGTGTTCTTGGGATTATGATTGTAGAACCTTTTTTGTTTTCTACTATGTTTTCCAATAGTGGCACCATGTGCGGTTCCATGAGTAGGTGCAAGTTTCAATCTAGATCACATGTGATTAGGAGGGATTGAACATAATTTTTAGTAACAATTTTGATCTCTTCCTAAAAGTATTAAGAACAAGACGAGTTCGAGAACATAAGATTGTGCGAGTAGAAGATAATGCATTTTGGTTGATGTTCTTGTATGATCCCCACAACTTTTGCTTCACTGAGTTCATTGAAGACATAATATAGTTTTCTACAAAGTTCTAACAATCGATTAGATCTAGGTGTCAACGATATTCTAAGAGTTCTTTGGGCTACATCATAGTCAAGAATAGTGAACCATCACAATCACAGGAAGGAATGAAGATGTTTGATGCTCATGGGGTGCATGCATATTGATGAAGTTTAGTGTGGGGCTAGAGATTTTTAATTAAGTCTCTACCCTCACACACTGTGCAAACTTAATCTAGCAATAAGAATTATCATACTTGATGATGGACGTAGGTAGTTAGAGTTCTTCGAAAACCTTAGAAGCCACGTAAATTAAAATTTGCCAAACTGATTAGAGGACATTTAACTTGGTTTTGCACGATACAAGTGATGTGGTATAACCTTCATCATTATAGCGGGTTTATGTGTGGTATGGTTGTATGATGTAATGTTAAGTGACCTCCGTGTCACGGTATGACATAATGGTTGGAGCCAACGCATTTTCACTTTAATTAAATGCATGTCAACTCGTTATTTTATTTTATCGATGGGAGTGACGGACTTTCTATTGAGGAAATCGGTGTATTGAGGCTTCACGAGGCGTAGGAGACCAAGTTGGTTGCCGTGTCAACACTTCACAGTACTTTCATGAAAACCTTGGACGATCATGCAAACTTCCTCGACATGAAGGGTTATACTATATCATGTTTATCCCTTTTTGATTGCACCGTATGATTCGGGAGCAGTCAATTATTACGGTGATCTCTAACCAAAAATATCAAGTTGTTAGTACTCTTCCTAGTGTAGCAACCTTCTATAACATGTACGTCATGTCTACCTGAGTACGGAAATTTCGTGAGGAGTAAAGTTTGTGAAAGTGAGACCTCATACCAGAAACACTCGATTTTCTTGAAGTTATAGGAGATTCGTTCTAAGCTTGGAGCAGAAAGCATCAAATATGAACAAGGCCCATATGGATATATTATCGTCAAAAGTGTGCCTACCGTTGAAGTTCACGTCATTAGTGATGTCCACATCAATGGTTGTGAGTAGGATGAGGATCTTGAATCACTTAGAATATATTACAAGAGATATTGGTTTGAGTGTGAGCATAGTTATGAATTAATTAAGTTTAATCACTACTGCAATTAATTATGAACATTGTCTATGTCACTCGTGCAACTACGTGCTATGCAAATAGTTTTAACCCCTTTCAATGACACATTTTCAAACCATCACATTGTTAGTGTGGGCGATAGGGGGGGTCTATCGCACAAACTACCAAAGCTATTTGTGATTGGAGTTACATCCCACACAGTTCAACACAAAAGCTGTTTGTCATTTGGAGTAGCATAACACAAGGTTATTTCACAAAAAATGCATGTAATGTGGGATTCATAGCACACGATTAAAAATAAATAATTGTGTGTGATGTAAATGCCATCACACACAATAGGATCCAAAAAACTATGTGCAATGTGTGATTTTGACGACGTGTTAATTAGTCCTAAAATCAGCTAACAAAATCATTTACTATGATCATCTTTTCGTAATAAAATATAACGCAAAAATGCACATTCAAAATCCACTATATGTTTTATTTTCAAGCTTTCTCATACAATATATACAAAAGTACAAACGTATTATCTCGCTTCACATGAGAGCCAACACATAGAAATAGAAATCACATCTAGTTATGTTGTAAAGTTTCATCAATCTCTTGTTCATCGATGACGTCAAGTCCCAAACCTTCTCAAACTTCTGATTGTTTCTCATCCTCAAAAACCAAGAGAAAGGGTGACAAGTTCAAAAAAGTAAATCCATACGCACAACAGTGATTCAGTGCCTAGGCTCATCTCCACCTTTGATCATAAAAAATGAAAATAAATACTACAAAAATTCAAAAAAAATCCATATTTTGCATGGTAGAAAATTTGGTGCATCAGGTCCGCTCAAAGTTTCAAATTATTTGGATATCTAAGTATTCCATGACAAAGAAGACAAATTTGGGGTGTTTAAAGAACTTTAGTGTTCATGTATTGTTGTGACCAATTTCTCTTTTTGTTGACAACGACTCAGATGTCCAAATAAGTAGAAATTTCGAGCATACCTTACACACTAAATTATGTACCATGCAATAAATGATTTTTTTGAATTTTCTTTGTATTTTTAATGATTTTTTTACTTTACATACTCAAGTATCCAACTTGAAATTTGTTCTTACACTAGTTATGCAAGAGAAAAGTTCAGGACTTCGCAAGAGAGATTTTGTGATTACTTCGATATATTGGGGGATCTTGATGGATGGGAAGATTCAATAATCGATTAGATGGCTAGAGGCGTCGTACTTATATATGCGAAAACAAGATTAGATTATTTCTATCCAGAAAACTAGCGAGCAGCCAGCATGGTGGATGAATTCTTGGAAAGAGATGCATGGGAAGCTTTTTCATTGAGTAGGAGAAATATTGAAAGTAAAATTGTAAGAAGGAAAATGATAGGAAAAAAGAAGACAAGAATGTCCAGCTATGGTATGAATGTCATACAAGTTATGCAACATGGAGATATTTGGTCAAGTAAGTATAATTCCTCGGAATTGTGATTAAATTGTTGATCACCAAATTCTTGGGGATTGTGGTTAAAAATTGTTCACAAGGATACCGACACGATTGCATGTTGTTGAGAATTGATGTAAGAGTTAATGCGTCCTAAATGACCAACAAATAACAAGGTTAAAATATCTGATGGGAACTTTGTAAAAGTTATAGTACTTACCATCAACATATTAACTGTGTATTTATTGCCATAATTCATTTAAGAGTTTTGTACACTCTAGCTTGTTGTACTCCCTCCATCAGAGTATATTGGGCGTATCTCACAGGGCTCTCGGACCTAGATGTTTTTCTATTGGTAGAAAAACCGAGCCGACGAGCTGTAAAAGCGCCTGATTAATCGCAAAATTGACGCATTAGTAACCCCGTCCACTAAACGAGCGACTTCCTCGCATGCTTCCTCGCATGCATTGGTGGAGACGGTTTTCAAAACACCCTAATTAATAGGCTAATTAATGTCATGCGCCTTATTTTTTTCTAATTGTGAAAAGTTATTGTGTTGCGGATACGCCCAATATACTGTGATGGAGGGAGTATATAAGTTGCAAGGAAGTTGTTCATGAGAGAACAATAGTTGTTAGATTACAAACAAAAGGTCATACTCCTATTGTGAATAGGATGTGTGTTATGAATATTGATGATTATATTGAGCTTCCATAACACTCAAACTAAATGTCGCAAGACTAAAAGAATACCACATATGAGTGGCACTTCATTTAGTCACATTGGAGAAATACGCATGGAGAAATTCAGTAGTAATGGACATTGAAATCATCTAATTATGAATCATCTCACACTTGAAACTTTCCTCCAAATAGTGAACTAAACTTGAATATCGTTCACTAGCCATAAAGAACGAGTAACAAAATAATTGGAAAGATGCATGTCTGTAAGTGTTGCCCAGTTAGTGTTGCTGCAAGCAGTTGATTTATCTATCTTCAAAGATGATTCAAGTAGATATTTATATTTAGTGAGACATAAAATCTGGATACTTTGAAATGTTTCAAAAAGTTTTTTCAGAATGAAGTAGAAATTATTGTAACATGAAGATGATATTTCTACAATTGGATTGTAGGAAGGAATATTTGAGTAACAAGTTAGCATATGTGTGATGAGCTATAAAAGGAATTTTATAGGTTTCTCTTCCAAGAACATTACTAAGAGTACACTCTTTTGAGCGGATGTAACCAAACTATGTATGACATGGTGAGATCAAATATGAGATTAAGATGTTTGTCAATATACTTTTTAATGTGATGCTTTGGTGACTTTTTACAATGAAAAGAGCACTACCAAATCTGTTGAATTTACACCATATAAGATATGGAATGCTATGCATAAACATATAAGAAATAAATAATTTGAGTGAAAAAATGGATGAATTGATGAAATTGTTTGCTAGTAAGAGTGCTCCTATTGATCCCAATGATATGCCTTTGCCTTCTTTGATTGGAAATAATAATGAATCTATGGATGTGAATTTTGTTAGTAGGAACAATTTTGGCAATAACGCGTATAGAGGTAATTTGAATCCTAGGCTGTTTCCTAGTAATTCCTCTAAAAATTATGGTAATTCCTACAACAATTCTTATGGAAATTATAATAAGACGCCCTCTCATCTTGAGAATAATATTAAAGAATTTATTAGCTTGCAAAAAGGTTTCAATGCTATGATTGAAGAAAAGTTGCTCAAGATTGATGATTTGGCTTGGAACATTGATATAATTTCTCTTGAGATTAATTCTATGAAAATTAGATCTATTCCACCCAAGCATGATATTAATGAGTCTATAAAATCTATGAGAATTTCTATTGATGAGTGTAAGGAAAGAACAACTAGAATACGTGCTAAGCGTGAATAGCTTGAAAAGGTGTGTTCTCGTGATAATAATGATGAAGATCTTAAAGTGATTGATATGACTCCTATCGAACCTTTGTTTTCTAATATGAATCTTGGAAAAGATGGGACTAGAGACGAGTCAACTTTAGTTAAAAGGCGCCCCAATGATTTGGTCTTTATATATCTTAATGCTAAGATTGATAAAAGTGGGATTGAAGAGGTCAAAACTTTAAATAGCAATGAACCCACTCTTTTCGATTTCAAGGACTTTAATTATTATACTTGTTCTTTGATTGATTGTGTTTCCTTATTGCAATACATGTTGAATTCTCCGCATGCTTATAATCAAAATAAAGCTTTTACTAAACATATTGTGGATGATATGATGAAATCTTTTGAAGAAAAACTTGAGTTGGAAGTTTCTATACCTAGGAAGATTTATGATGAGTGGGAACCTACTATTAATATTAAAATTGAAGATTATGAGTGCCATGCTTTGTTTGATTTGGGTGATAGCGTTTCCACGATTCCAAAAACTTTGCGTGATATGCTAGGTTTCCGTGAATTTGATGATTGCTCTTTAAATTTGCATTTAGCGGATTCCACCACTAAGAAACCTATGGGAAGTATTAATGATGTTAATATTGTTGCAAATAGGAATTATGTGCTCGTAGATTTCATTGTTCTTGATATAGATTGCAATCCTACATGTCCTATTATTCTCGGTAGATCTTTCCTTAGAACGATTGGTGCAATTATTGATATGAAAGAAGGAGATATTAGATTCAAATTTCCATTAAGGAAAGGCATGGAGAACTTTCCTAGAAATAAAAAAAATTACATTATGTATCTATTATGAGAGCTACTTATGGATTGCATACCAAAGATGACAATACCTAGATCTATTGCATTATGCCTAGCTAAATGCGTTAAACAATAGCGCTTGTTGGGAGTCAACCCAATTTTATTTTTATGCTTTTGTTTTTGCTTTTGTTTTTGAGTGATGTACACATTATTACCTCTATAATAATTGTATTTTCTTGTTTCAATTAGTGTTTGAGCCAAGTAAGACCTTTGGGATGGTCTACTGTGTTTGCAAGTTGATTTTGCTAAAAAACATAAACTTTTGCTCTTAGTCCAGGAATTTTGTAAATTCACTGGAACATGCTTTTGATCTGAATTTTTTACACACGATTTACATACAAATTTCCCTGATTTTTGTAATATTTTATAAGTTTTCGATGTACATAAGTATTCGAAGTAGACAGATTGCTACAGACTATTCTATGTTTGACACATTCAGTTTTCTTTGAGTTGTTTTCTTATTTTGATGAATCTATGGGTTGTATCGGGTGGTATGAACCATGGAAAGTTGGAATACAGTAAATATTACATAAATATAAATAAATAATGAGTTCTCAACATTACCTAAAGTGGTGATTTATTTTTCTTATACTAACGGATCTCATGAGTTTTGTGTTGTGAAGCTTTCAAGTTTTGGGTAAAGATTTGATGGACTATGGAATGATGAGTGGTAAGAGCCTAAGCTTGGGTATGATCAAGGCACCCCAAGCCATATTCAAGGATACCAAAGATCCTAATCTCGGAGATGCCCCGGAAGGCATCCCCTCTTTCGTCTTCAATCCGTCGGTAAATTTACTTGAGGGTATATTTTTATTCACCACATTATATGTGTTTTGCTTGGAGCGTTTTGTACAATATGAGTCTTTAATTTTTAGTTTGACACAATCATACTTGCTGCACACATCTTTTGAGAGAGAGACATGCTGAATCTTGAATTTATTAGAATACTCTTTGAGCTTCACTTATATCTTTTGAGCTAGGCAATGTTGCTCTAGTGTTTCACTTATATCTTTTAGAGCATGGCGGTGTTGTGTTTTATAGAAATTATTAAACTCTCATACCTCACTTATATTATTTTGAGAGTTCTTTAAACAGCATGGTAATTAGTTTAGGTTATGAATTTAGCCCTAATATAATGGGCATCCAAGAGGGATATAATAAAAACTTTCATATTGCATGCATTGAATATGATGAGAAGTTTCATTTCTTGCATATAGTTTTGAGACACGAAGATGGTAATATGAGAGTCATGCTAGTAAGTAATTGTGAATTAGAAAGAATACTTCTGTTAAATATTGTGATTCCCGTAGCATGCACATATAGTGAACCGTATGTGATGAAGTGGGAGCATGATTTGTTTAATGACTGCCAATCTTTGTGTCGAGGTCAGGATTGTGCGATGGTTAAATCCTACCAACCCTTCCCCTAGAAGCATGCGTATAATACTTTTCTTAGATAACTAATAGGATTTTGCAATAAGTATGCGAGTCCTTTATGACTAATGTTGAGTTCATGGATTATATGCACTCTCACCCTTCCACCTTTGCTAGCCTTTCTAGTACCGCACAACTTTCGCCGGCACATTAAACCCACCTTCCTCAAAACAACCACCATAGATTTTCCTCAAAACAGCCACCATACCTACTTATCATGGCATTTTCATAGCCATTCCGAGATATATTACCATGCAACACCACCGTCCCATTTTTATGACACTTGCCATCACTTCCGTATTGCTTATAGAGTCATACTTTGTTCTGGATATTGAGCTGTAATCTTTTGAGTTGTAACTAAATAAAAGTGTGATGATTTGCATCATTAGAGCATTGTCCCATGTGATAAAAGGATGATGGAAGCTATGATTCCCTCACAAGTTGGGATGAGTCTCCGGACTTTACAAAAAAATAAAAGAGGACAGCGAAGCCCATAAAAAATAAAAGAGGCCAAAGAAGCCCACCAAAAAAGAGAAAAAGAAAAAAAAGAAAAAAAGAAAGAAAGATAGAAGGGACAATGCTACTATATTTTTCCACACTTTTCCTTCAAAGTAGCACCATGTTCTTCATAGAGAGTCTCCTATTTTATAACTTCCATATAACTAGTGGAATTACATCTTTTGCGTGACCACTTAGTTTCCTTTTTGGGCTTCCATACACTTATAGCTCTAGTGCATTTGTTGCGCGGAAATCCCTACTCACTCACATTAATAATCTTTGCCTTGGATATCTTCATAATTATTCGCTATTCCATCGATTGCTCGATAATAATTTGTTCACCCACCGTATTATATTCCTTTATGAGAGAAGCCTCTAGTGAAACCTATGGCCCCTCGGTCTATATTCCATATTATATTTTCAAATCTATAAACCAAAAATACCAAAAATATTTTCCTGCATTTTATTTACTTTCGTTTCCTCAATCTTTTATATCTATCTCTATCAGATTCCATCCTTGGAAATAACTCTGAAGGGATTGACAACCCATTTATAGTGTTGGGTGCAAGTGGTTGATTATTTGTGTAGGTACTACTATTGGGGCCTTGCTTGTTCCTCCTACTGGACGGCTACCTTGGTTCTCAACAAACCGAGGGAAATACTTATCTACTTTGTTGCATCACCCTTTCCTCTTCAAGGAAAAACCAACGCAAGCTCAAGAGGTAGCAAGAGCATGGCGGCTGCTCCGGTGAGCAACGTGTGTCGGCAAGGAGGGGTTTGGGGCATCGCGTCGAGGGGGTTCACGGGGTGGTGGATTTGGTCCTTGGGGACGCCAGTGTAAAGAGGGGCTTGCTCATTTCTCCGGTGAACTCCCGCGCTCCGGAGTTTGTGTAAAAGCTCGAATGCATTGCTGCGGTGGAGGAGACGAGAAGAAAATATCTCAAATAAATGCTCCGCGATGAAAGACCTCAATAGGCCAAAGGAGAATGCCTCGGATGACTTACCGGAGTTGCAAATGGCCGGTGAACTTCGCCGTTTCCTGCGAGATTTGTCTTGTTGTCGTGGGTGGTACTGGGGGGGGGGGGGGGTTGGGCGAATATTTTTGGGGGAAACGGTCGTGGGGGATGGTTCTTATTTCGAGGAAATGATTATAGAAGGAAAGGATGGACGGAAAATCAAATCCTAGAGAGGAAGAATTCGGTCCATGAACTGTATGGAAAGAACAAAGAAGAAGAGGAAAAGAATATGAAAGGAAAGAAACGAAAACAAATAAGAAAGGGGAGGTGGGCTGCCCTTAGGAAAAAGAGGAAGGGGAGAGGGTGCTAATGGGCCTAGAGGGCGGCCTCGTGGGGATCTAGCGTGAGCCTTTTTTAAAATAAAATGCATAAAACAAAGGTCAAATGAAAGTAAAATAGAAAATAAAATAGGAATATTATGTATCAAAATTTTCAACACAAAATTTCCTAAATCATGAACAAATTTTCAGGGTCAAATAAAATAATTTTAGAAATTTATTTGAAACTTCCAAAAATGAGTTTGAATTGGACTTCAAATATTTTCCAAAATACTTTCTCTTTTCCCTTTTCAAATATAAATCAAAAATTTCCTTTGATATTAAGGGTCATATGCCTTTTGTCTTTATTTCTTTATCACATGATTTCTAAAATATTTAAATCAAAATTTTAATATGGTTCAAAAATGGAAAATTGAGAGCTGAAATTGCTTCCCATTCAAAGTTCAAATCCTTTAATATGAAAAGTCCAAAGTTCACAAATGGTAAGAATGAAAATTGGGAGTGCCCTTTTATTCCCTCTCATTTAAGTTTTCAAAAAGTGTTCAATTCCACTCAGTCTCACAATCAATCACACAACAATCAAACAAACCCTCCTAAAAATTATTTAATAGAAGATTCCAAAATTTAGAAATTTAGAATATTATACAACCTCAGTGGTGCGCCCTCCACCATCGTATCCACGACCCTCGCCATCGGATCCAAAAACTCTACCACTGGATCCACCATCCTCCATCATCCGGCGAGATCTGCACCTCCTCCTTCGTCGTTCAAGCGGGCGGTCAGCTCCTTCAACTGGCGAGCCCCATCCCGCGAAGATCCCTCCACCTCCCCTCCTACTCCTATTCACATCCCTTCCTTTCTGGTTGTCCGCCCCTTCCCATCGTCAAGGTCAATGGTCAAGGCCGTGTCCACCACATGCGTCAGCAGCAACGACTTTCCACTATAGTTCGATTCGATGTGCACCACTGTCCTCCGGAGGCCACACGTGTAGTGGACCACCATGTCTAGGGCCTCCGGTGTCCACATGCTCACAATTTGATGCGTAGTGCAGTTCGGTGCAGATCCGATACGTTTATTTTTAATTCATAATTTGATGTGTTTTCTCAAGTGTAGTCCAATTCGATGAGTTTATCGGAAGTGCACTGCAGTTGGCGCATGTGGATGCGGTCCACATGTGACATTGTGCGGTTCCCACGCGTGACCATGTGGTTCAGATACTTGCATGGTGTAAAAAATTTAATTTGCATATACTCATAGTTCTGATCGCCATGAAACTCAATTTAGTTGCGAAAAAACAAAAAAGAGAATAGTCGCCATGAAGTTCAGTTCAGTTGATCATGCAACTATCCGCTTAGGGCTGCCCAACGATCCACTTTTGCCTGACTTGCGATTCACTTTTGCAAGGGATACTAAAAAACTGGCTCAAACGACGTACGACAGTAGTGCAAATTTTGAAAAAATAAAGCCTAATGCAGTTGACTAATGTGAGTGTGGCTTTGTAAATAATAATGAACGCATATGTATATTTTGAGGCTCACAAATGTGAGTGTGGCTGTGCAAAGAATAATGAATGCATATGTATATGAAAACATCTCAAAGAAGCTCGCTTCTATATTAGTCGTCCACTCGTTTGGTCTACGCGCGTAAAAGATAATAAGTATGAAAAAGACAAGAAATATGTCACACCGTGTTTTTGCTACCACTTTCTGTGTAATGCAAAAAATCTGAACTTGTTAAAACTTTTTCAAAACTAATGATGTGAGTGCCATGATTGTCATTGTATGCTTGTGTGTGTGATCATGTGATGATAAAAACCCCATTTCACAATATTGAATTATTTCCAAAAACCTTTACTTGTTTCTGATCAAGGTAAAACCCTGCATTGAGTTGCACTACATGCCTTTGATGGAAAGGAGTGTTTCTACCAAAAGTTGGTGATCTGATTTTAACTTCATTTTTGTGCTTCAAAACCACAAAATAATTAGTTTTAGAATTATTTTCCTAATTAAATTGCATGTCCATTTCTAAGGCCAGAATTGGTATCCCTACCTCGAAAAATACTCCTTTGCCTTAGAAAAATATGATTAAATTTGGAGATGATCAGAAGGACATATATTTTCCATACATAATATTTAAAACCCCTATTTATATTATAATTATTTGAGTAAAACCCTGAAAACCATTTCTGTCTGTTTTGACCTTTTGAAATATTTTCAAAGGAAATATTCTCAATAAAATCCTAGAAAATTCCAGTGGTATCCCTAGGCCATATTTGGTGTCCACATAAAGTTTCACCTTGATCCAAGGTGATTAAGGACCCCAAATAACCCTAAAACCCCTTCTGTCCAGATTGGAGTTAGAGCAACTCTACATAGCAAAGTTTGTCCAATGATATTGAAACTTTGCAGGAGTGTCTAATACCTCAAATGAGGGATCCACACCAAAAATGGGATTTGTTGGACTTAGTTTTCCCACACTCTCTTTGGAAGGGACAAATCTGGTCAAAGGTTGTGTTTTCAAGTTTACAAAGCTAAACTTGTCCAATGGAGCTCAAACTTGGTGAAACCCCATGTTTTAGCACCAAACCCAAACCTGTTAAGTTGCAGCACCAGTGGTGGGGTGCAACTGCCCCAAACCACTGTCGAACACCTTCTGACAGATGGGTAAAGCCCCTTTAACCCATAGCTAAACCCAAACCCTTTGCTCCAAACTCTCAGATTAGGTGCCAGTATCAATGCCCAACCCCAGTCAACTGGCCCCTCACTGGTTCAAAGCGGAAATGCCAAAAACCCTAATCTAAGCTTTAGTTCAAAGCTGACAGCACTAGTATTCCTTGTCTCCCTTGACCAGCCGAAGCTCCCACAGGACCCCAACGGCTAGCCTCACTCCCAGCCAGTGCCAGGACATGCTAGACACGTCCAAAGTGCCTCAGAGCGCACCAGCGTGCCGTGGCATGCCAAAACTGCGCTCTGGGCGCGCTACAGGAAGCCACCAAGGTGGGGGCGACGCTCTCGGCCAGTTCCAGCCTCCCCCGATGTGTCCAACCTCTTCCCTGACAACCCCTCTGCATCGAGCAAGCATCAGGGCCCCTCCTCTCCTGTGCTAGAGCTCGTGCAACGCGTGCCCGCGCGCACCAGAACCGACCAAGGTTGCGCGACCGTGGATGCTCGACTCCTCTCTCTCCCCCTCTGTTCCAGATGGTTCTCGGAGTTCAAAACCACGTCCTGAGACCGTGGTTTCAACCCCAGCCCCTCTCTGCACCCCCTTGCGTGCAAAGTGAGTCACCGGCGCTCCCGAGTCGGCTCATGGTCGCGGGCCTATAAATAGCCCCCCCTCGCTCATGCACCCCTCAAACAGCTTCGCCACGACCACTAGAACCTCCCTAGCCATCCCAGCAAGCCAGCAGAGCCCCGGTGCTCGAGATCGACCGTGGCCCCTCCGCCTCGGAGCTCCGGTCGATCTCCGGCTACACGACGGCTCCTGCGTCCCTTGACCCACCAAACAGATCCCCTCGACCCCAGGAAGCTTTCCCCAACTCTCCCAAGCATTTCCGTGCCCCTAGCTACCCTCTCGACCACCTCCCGAAACTCCTCCGCCGCGGCCTCCTCGTCGCCGGCGAACCCGTGCCTCTCCGTCATTGTTCCGACCACTAGCAGGTAGGCGGCGATGAGCCGAACCCATTTCTGTCCTCGTTGGGGCTTGAGAACGTCGGCAGCCTCGCTGGCGTGCTCCCCCTTCTCTTTGGCCAGAGGTAGGAGACGACCCCGACAGGTGTGCCCCACCTGTCGGTGGCCCATCCCTCTCCCCCTTGCTGCCCACAGCCACTGACCGCAGGGCCCCACACGCTAGGTTCAAACCTGATGCGCGCGCGCCTGGGCAGGCTGTCGGCTGGCCTTAGGCCGACCTAGTTCCAGGCCGAGCCAGGCCAGGGACTTAGCCCATTTTTCTTTTGTTTTTCAAATCTGATTTCAAAGATTTTTACATAAATATTTAACCAGTGTAAAAATATATTTTTTCCACTAATATTCTTCTAAAAATATGTAGTATTTAATGAGACCATTGGATGATTTTTTCAACAACTATTCTGTTTTACAATAATAAAAAGGACTAAATTGGAATAGTTTTGCTTTTGTTTGGTTGATTTTAAAAATGTTCCTACATTGAATGAGAGGCAAATATTTTTCAAAATAACAACTTAGATTTATCACTAATAAAGAACAGTTTTAAAATGACTTTGTGATCTGTTTTTGAGTGAGCTATTTCTTATTTATTCTTTTGACGACGATAGAAAATCCGTGTGACGAGGGAATCGGAGCGGAAGACCTCAAAGACCCCGGATACCTAGCTGATCAAGGCAAGCAACCCTTTGACCATGACTGAGGATATGTTATATTGCATGCTAGAATAGCAAATAATTCCGTTGCATATGATCAGAAGTGCCGGTAAATCATTGATGTGATGTTACCGATGGCTCCTCCGGAGCACATGCATTAAGCTTGATCCTACCACCTATGAGGGTCATGCTAGTATCATGTTGACAAGTAAAGAAAGAGTAACAGTAGCATGAGCATGTGTTGGTATAAATCAAAGGTTTATGAAAACCCCATCGGGTGCCACTAATGCCCGAGGGTGATGATGAGTTAGGTGGCCACTTTCGGAGAAGTGGTGCACCGAGTATTTGTGTGAGTATGGTTTCGGAAATGGGAATGGATTTATGATGTGTCGACCGTCCCAACCTTACATGTATGACCACGTTACCCCTTTATGGGACGGGGCTGTGTTGATTACTCTGGTCGGTGCTATCAAAGAGCCACATTACTAGTGGCGGGAGTGATATGTGGTCACTCTCGTGATGGGGTCGTGCCATGTAGGGCGACTAGGCCATTTTTATGAGTTCCAGGCACACCGTTTGTCCCCGCATGGTTGATACTGTCCAGAGTTGGTCCTCGTAAGACGTACAACATGTGGGCTGGGTACCAATCGTGTGGACCTCGTTGTCTAGTATCGTCAGGGGAAAGGCATTGATCGGGTACTTACCTCGGGTATGTTATTTACTGCGAGTTGTGGATGAAACGGAAGTTTCCCGGATCTCATCGGTCCAGCATACTACCTCTGCAGAGTGTAAAACTATTCGAATAGCCGTGTCCACAGTCAAGGACAGTTGGGTGGTGCTGCTTAAACTACGTCGAGTCGTTTCCGCATAAATCATATGTGTGTGCATATGAGCTACATGGAATTATTACAAAGTAATGATATGACCAAGTTTGGTGACTTGGCATATAGGGTGAACCCGGATGGTTCAGCCCTGAACAGATATATTGATATCTGTAACCCGTTCTTCAAAAGTAGTTCTTAACTTACGATGCATACCTGTGATCATGAGATATCCACCAAAGATGCATGTTATTGTTATCCGTTCCTTTCATTGTTCATATCATGGGTTGTTTGCGAGTACATTCAAAGTACTCATTGTCTTGCCACTGGTTATATTATTGACCACACATGGAAGGACCGGAGTTTGGAGATGAGTACGTCTTCGGAGACGCCCCTGCAAACTAGGATGCTTCCGAGTCAGAGTGCCTGTCGGTGTAGGCTTGATGGCATGGGCAACCGCTTAGCCCCTATGATTTCCGCTATTAGGTGTATTAATATGAATTGGCCTTAGGCCCAACGTTGTGAACTTGACCATTCAGTCATGTGATGTAATAATTCGGTACTTGGATCTAAGACTCTTTTATTCGGTATCTGTGTGTTCGGGGAGCATTGATCTCTGGGATCACTGAGCACGTTCATTCTGCGATCTCGACTCGTAAGTCAGGGTCCCCACAAAATACTCATGCTGTTCACTTCCGGTTGTGTTGTGTTTCACTTTTGGTAGTGTCGTGGTTCACTTACTCCTAAAATATAAAGTGCAAGTGTTACGGAAACAACAATAAAAGTAACGTGGTTCACTTCTCGATAGTGTGATGGTCCACTTATGCCAAGTCTGAAGCGCGACCCACTTCCTCGACTGAAAGATTTATGTCTCACAAATAGAGATCATGCAGTTCGCTTTCACATATGATGCACTCTAGTTTCCCGTTTGAACGAGTGCGTTCTTTTGTCCGACGTAATTCACTCACCAATTTTGGTGTCGTGAAAAACAAAGTGTCTGCATTTGAGTAGTTTTAGAACTTCCCTTCAACCGTAATGAATTAGAGAGAGTATTCTACATAAAAAGTTGCGCATCATAAATATCATTCCAACGGTATATCACTTGCATCATTCCAATGTGGAGTTTGGAAAAATTCACAAAAATACGGCCGTTGACACTCATCGAGCGCCGCACCATTTTCAAAATTAATTTAAAACCATGAGGAATCTCAAAAAATGTCCAACATATGGAAGTTAATACTAATACATAGCTTTGCAACGTTGTCCACACACCTTGCTTTGACAAACGGTTAAAAAACTGCAGCGAAAATCATACAAAAAACATAGATCGGAAAAACATAATTTTCTCGTTTTGGTGAATTTGAAGTTGCTTTTAAATTGTAAGGAATTAGCGAGTGTTCTGTATGAAAAGTTTCTTCTCGATGGTATCTTTCCAAAGCCGTATCATTTGCTTCATTTTGGCGAACAGTTCAGCAAAATTCATGAAAATATGCTTGCTCGCACTCGTCATGCGACTACCATTTTCGAAGATGATCTTAAAACGCAGGAAGTCTCGAGAAGTGTTCAGCATGGCGAAGTTTCCCCGAATCCATATCTTTAAAATGTTGTATTATGTGTCTCATTCTGACAAAATGTATAAAATTGGATCGAAAATAGTCCTGAAAAAACATGTTTTTTTTTCAATGAGCAGTTCTCCTCACCTATCATTGCAGCACTCTTGGCTTCAGAATGTCGTGCACTCGCTTTGAGCATGCAGTTCAAAAGTTTTGTTAGAATATAATTCTAAACACACACACATATGTAGGGGTACACCCTAATAATATGAACAACATGGTTGGGAGGAGTTAAACATGGCCCCCATCTAAACATTCAAATGTTTACTTAATCAAAGATAAATTATACTCCAACCTCACAACTAATGCTAGCAACCACCACTTTAATTCATGAAGTCGCAAACTTCAATACCATTATGAATACTTAGCTTCAATTATTTACTAATACCTTGACATATTAGCACATCAATGTCAAACTATTGCAAGGAATCCAATCATATCATATTCAATGATGTACAAATCCATGAAAGTTTTTATTATACCAGCTTTGTATGCCTATCTTTTTTGGACTAAACATATAACTAATGCAAATTACCACTTCCTATTCAACTATTAGAAGGATATAAGTGAATTTAGAGAGTGCGGGTTTTTATCTATAAAACATATTGTCATGCCCAACAAGTATAAGTGAAGTAGTAGAGGCTTTGCCTCAACTCAAAAAGATATAATTGAAGTAAGAATGAGCATGTTATAAATTAGAAAATTTGAGGCTTCTCATAATAAGTGTGTCCCAGAAATAAAGAGTGTGACAACCAGAAAAAAAAATACACTCCAAGTAAAAAAATCATGTGAAGAATACAAATATAGCTCCAAGTGAGGTTTACACCGATACAATTGAAGACAGAAAGGGGGACGCCTTCCGGGGCTTCACCAAGCTTAGATGCTTCAGTCTAACCATGGGGTGCCTTTGGCATCCCCAAGCTTAGGATCTTCTCTCTCCTTATTCTTCTTCATATCTCCATATTACCCACACTACTACAGGATGGTGCAAATATGACACATCAATCACAGACCCTTCGACAAAACTATGCGTGATCCATCAATCGCGAATGGTATAGTTATAGCTCCATCTCCAATAACAAAAATTGTGTGGAATGGTGGAACCATCAAGCACGATTAAGAGAGGACTTACATGTGCGATGTGTGCCGTATAGTTTTTCCATATGAGTTGTTTGCGATTAGCTAAAATGACACAAAAGGTTAGAAGGATCCAGATGTGTGTGATAGAGGGCACACAGTTCTATATGGAAAATTGTGTGCGATGATACAACACGACACACACGATTTAGCGTAACTAGGTGTGTGTGATATGCGGCAAACAGATTAATAATCAGAGTCGTGTGGGAATACCGATAACGACAAAGATGAGTCATCCTGACAAACCGTGGGTGCTGTTAGCAAACGGTAGCTATTAAACAATTGGCAGCGATCGTTGAAATCATTGTCGACGTGTTCCTTAATTTATTCGTATGAGATATTATTTTCTCTCTTTGCACAACATATATATGTTGTGTATATGGAACAACAACATATGTACTTATAAGAACATGATTGCATAACCAAGAAAAATCACAACGCCATTTCAGATATTGTATAACAAATACCAGAACTATTACAAGGTTCTAATTGCAGCTTTAGAAGGCCCAAATTCAAAGATGACAAGGTTCAAACTGATGTTAAAAATCAAAGACATCTTTTTCAGAATCTGAGACATTCAGTACTCTCGCGAAGGATCCCGCCACCGATAAGTCATATATCGGCTTTATACACTCACTTTGGAATATTTTGCCATTTGAAGTTCCAAATTGAATTTCAGCTTCTGCAAAGGCTTTTCCATTGAGCTCTAAACCCCTTCGTTGATCATTAAACCATTCACTTCGGCACACTAAATATAGGTCAAACCTCATTAGTTTGAGCACCCTTACTTTCTGAACAAAGAACCTGGCTAATTGAATCTATGGTTTGGTGCCTCGGTACAGGTTGGAATAATGTTTTTGAGATGTAAATCTAGGTATTCAATGGGACTATTATATTGCGCCACATTTTCCACTTTCGAGCCTTCTTGTATCTGGAAATGAACACAACATATGAGTGCCTAAATGTAGTTTTGTACACTTTGTGCATCTTTGATTTGCAGGATTTCGAAAATATACTAATACATTGAGATGTGATCCTCACTTGTTCATGATTAACATCTCAAAAATATGTATTGGAATCCTACAAATTTCCTTTAGAACTCATTGTACATTTGTCATTGTAATGATGGGTAAAGTGCCAAAAAATTGAACTCCATTGTGGTTAACAATTTACACGAAAGGAGCATCACCTTGATGTATAGCTTCTCCGTACACGGGAAGCATATAAGTAATCTAACAATTGCATCCATATTGGGGCTGATAGATTGTAGTTGCGAGAATCTTCACTCTGCGCATAGTCAGGGTGAAGCCTATGGGACTTAATTTCTAGATGAAAGCCAAACATAGGTTAACAAAAATTACATAAAATGTGATGTACAATAATAATAAGGAGAATAGGAATGTCGTACCTGAACTTGTATTGATCCAGCCGTAACAAGTTCAAAGAATTCAACACACGAATAGCCCAACACTTTCAATTTCGGTGCGTCAATGACCCTGATTCTTGTTCGACCTTCTTTATCATATCGCAGCATGTTGCGGCACCAACCATGAACATAAATCATATGGAGATTTGTCGTAGTGATGTGAAGGCTACTAAACCCAAACATCACCTGAAGACGAAGATACTCGAGCGCAGTACAACCACGGAATGGTAGTTCCAAATCTCTTTCGAGATGCTAACAACATTGAGCTCAAGGTCCTTGACTTTAGGGATATGAAGAGCGTGCACGACATTAATCTGGGGGGAAAGCAATCCATGGACGTAGCGCGACGTAGCATGGGTGCGAGCAAAGTGCGGAAGGAAGAAGTGAGCGCCCATGTCCAGCTGCAAAACTGAGCTCCTCGAGATGATCTAGGGTGGGGGATAAGAACCACTCATGAAACTTGGGTTTGTCCTGGGAATTGGAATAGAACTTGCCGATGGCATGGCGTCCCACTAGCGGAGTGTGCGTGGCGAGGGTGTGGGACAATGCAACCAAGCATTTGTGATCCCTCCTGTAGAACTCATCATCGTCGAGGAAGTCAAGGGGGGTGGAGTGCCATAGGGGCGCCACCACCTCGAGAGGTTGGTTGTGTGCACAGAAGATTTGGTTGGGAGGAGGGTCATGATGGTTACAAACATCTCGTCGAGGATGCTACTGATGAAATCCGTGCTCACCACACGCTCTTGTTGTTCAGCCTCGACCCAACCCCATTTGTTGGCTGCCTTGTCCTCCATCGTAAAAGGATGTGATCCATGGCGGCGACCCTTATATATAAGAACATATGAGAACGTCGAGCATTATTAATGGACAACTTGGGAGTGAGGCTGGCTATGAGTGGAGCTCAAAGGGATTGATTCCTAGTGAGCCAGCTGCAACTGCATGGTAGACTCCTCGCACGCATCCCTCTCAGCATGCGCGATGGAATGTTCACACGTGTCCGATCTAATCAAACTTGCACCAAAAGACCTCCTAGCTAGTAAAATATGGGGGACACATGGTGGCACGTAAATGGTTCGTGCAATGTAGACACACTGTTATTATTAATAATCATATTTGTGAACTTACAGTTTCTTCCTCCTCTGTCCTCTCTTGTCACCCTGTTGTCGCCCGTGGAATCCAATGCATGCTTCGGCACCGCACATGCGTTTCTTTTGGCCATGTTCCCACGCGCAACCACGCAGGTTCCTACACAAGCTTCCCCGTTGGTTTCCCTCCATGAGCGAATGAGCATAAGAGCCAGCACGACACATGCTGGTGCACACTTAGTGCACCCTATGCCATCCACCAAGCATGCCAACCGGACTAAGCGCCGCCTCTTCCATCAACCTCCTCGACGATAAAAATGATCTGGTGCATGCACAACGCCCCGTCAAGGTCAATGGCATGCCCGGCGACACGCCGGACAACGATGTGCTGCACGTGATCGCAAGGGTTGTGAAAACCCTTTGTCATAGGGCACGTGAGCGCCGGCGAGCTCTCGGGTAACATCGCATGGGAAACAAACAATTTCCTACGCTCACCAAGATCAATCTATGGAGACTAACATCTACGAGAGGGGGAGTGCATGGGATCCACATACCGTTGTAGATCACTAATACAAAAGCATTAAGAAACACGGTTGATGTACTTAAACGTCTTCGCGATCCAAATCTCTAGCCATCCCGCGATCCAATCACGATCTAGCGCCGAATGAATGGCATGTCCGCGTTCAGCACACATACAACTCGATGACGATCTCCACCTTCTTGATCCAGCAAGAGGGGGCGGAGAGGTAGATGAGTTCTCCGGCAGCACGATGGCATGGTGCCGGTAGTGCTGAACTAATCCGACAGGGCTTCGCCAAGCTCTACCGAACTAATATAGAGGAAGACAAGGATCTATGGAGGATAGCGCATCACGTGGCCTTTCAGGTGGTTGCTGCTCTCAAAACCTCCACTATATATACGAGGAAGGGGTAGGTGGGATAGCCTTGGCCCTCGTCCAAGGAGGAAGGGTTCGGCCGAAGTGGGGGGAGAGTTCACCTACCACACGGGAGGTGGACACCCATGGGAGCACTCCTCCTCCACCTCCTCCACCAAGTGTTGGCGCATGGGCCTCTTGGGGTCAGATTCCCAAGCCCACCACGGGCTGGTGCACCACCTCCTAGTCCCATGCCCCTGGGGTGGGTGGGCCCCTCCCGGTGGACCCCCAGAACCCTTTCGACACTCCTAGTACAATACCGAAAATCCCCAAAACTATTCCGGAACTCGAATACCACTTTCATATATATAAATATTTTCCTCCGAACCATTCCAAAGCTCCTCATGACGTCAGGGCTCTTATCCGGGACTCCAAACAACCTTCAGTCACCAACATACATAACTCAGTAATACCTAAATGTCATCGAACCTTAAGTGTGCAGACCCTGTGGGTTCGAGAACTACGTTGACATGACCGAGACACTCTACAGTCAATAACCAATAGCGGGACCTGGATGCCCATATAGGTTCCTACATATTCTATGAATATCTTTACCGGTTGAAACTCTATGTCAAGGATTTAGTTAATCCCGTATGTTGTTCCCTTTATCCATCGTTATGTTACTTGTCCGAGATTCGATCGTCTGTATCTGCATACCTAGTTCAATATCGTTACTGGTAAGTCTTTTTAGTCGTTCCTTAATACAAGATCCCATGAATAACTCCTTAGTCACATTACTTGCAAGCTCATTGTGATGTGTATTATTGATTGGGCCTAGATATACCTCTCTATTATATGGAGTGACAAATCCCAGTCTTCATTCACGCCAACTCAACATACACCTTCATAGATACTCGTAGAGCACCTTTATAATCACCCAGTTATGTTGTGACGTTTGATACACACAAGGCATTCCTCCGGTTCCCGGGAGTTGCATGATCTCATTGTTCCGAGAGGCTATGGCTTGCTGCTCAAGAAGATCATTCGTGCTGCTCTATTGAGCAAAACATGCGCGTCTGCACCGAGAGGGCAAGGCACGCCACATAGCAAGACCAATGGAGGGAGACACAGCGAGAGGCGTGGTGCACGGGAGAGCAACAACGGTTCCATTCCCGCTTGCCTACTGTCCCACTAAACATGACATTGCACCTCTATCCACACCATGATAGTAGCCCAATTTATTGACAGGAATGGGCAGCAGCCATCTGCGCCATACTTGCACCACATCATGGCCACACCATACTTGCACTGGATGCCGGCTGCATCGTTCGCATATGGGTCGGGCCGTTCGCCTTATCTACGCCCCCTCGATGCTAATGGGCTGGTCGCTAGACACGAGTGTCTCCTTGGCCCAGGTGTCCAGCGAGGAGTAGTAGAAGAAAATGGTAGGCGCATCCTCAAGACGGTAATCTTGACGAAATCTGGATCGACTCTAGCAAAAAAACAGGGGGGAGAGACTACATCGGATGCGCCGCTCGCTGTAATTCAATGGCCACGATTGCACAGTATTGCGGGGTCAATAGATGTGTGTAACTTAACATCACCGACGGTTCCCAATGCATGATCGTGTGGCATTAATAGCCCGCAAAAAATGGTTTCCAAAACTCGAAACAAGAAATAAAGTGCCAATCATCTAGGACCCGGTTGTCTTGCAAAATATTTACATTTTCTATCCAAATGTAATGCATTCATGCCATTTGTGTTACTACTAACTTAATATACTCTCTTGATATTTCAAAATCTATAATATTTCAAAATCTAAAAAGTAAATATTTTTGTGTGACTCAAATATGAAGAAACAATGTCATGTCATCTTGGTGCCATGTATTTCACATCATTTTCTAGTATCTCAAATTTGAAACTTAAGTTATTTAATATGATTTTTGTGTTGCGGAAGTAAGTGTAGTACTTTAACAACGAAAAATTAGCCCCATGTTGGGAAATCATTCATATTTTCATGTACTTAACAACATTTTTTTTATAATTTAGAAACCTATATTCTAAATGCTTGTGTCCAAATTGTTATTCAAGATGTTTGGAAATCCTTCAAATTTATTGCATGGGGCATATATACACAAGCAATCAATACATATTTATGATATTTCGAGTAGTTTTTGCTTCATCTTGCATGTTCATGTGTTTAGGTTTTGAACTATGGCATTAAATATCTAGAAACTAACTTAATATAGAAAAATTTGGAAGTTTTCAAATTTTAGGATGTCGGTCGTATTCATGCATTGTAACAATGAAAGAAAACTAGACCGAATGAGGCAGCAATTAGCGGTTCGTCATCACACAAGGCCCCACATTCCCTCTCGTACACATGAGCCTTCGTATGATGCTCGGTTTTGTGAGAGGTATGTGCCTAATCTTATCTCAAACAAGTCGTTATTTTGACCACGACATCTTGTCCCCAGTCGAGAAATCATGCAGATTTTCTTGTACTTGAGAGTATTTTCTAGTTTTTTGAATTTAAAAACCTAGACTTTGAATGCTTGTGTCCAAACAGTTACTCAAGATGTTTGGAACTCCTTCAAATTTATTACACATGGCATATACACAGAAGCAAGTAGTACATGCATAAATATGATTTTTCCAGTAGTTTTTGCTTGATTTTGCATTTCCATGTGTTCAATTTTTAATTATGGTCGCTAAATTTCTAGAAACTAACTTCATGTGTAAAAATGCAAATTGAGCCCGGAAAATGTTCAAATTTTAGGATGTCAGTCGTATTTGTGCGTTGTAACTATGAAAAAAGCTAGGATGAATAAGGTAACGACTAGCAGTTTGTCATAAAACAAGGCCCCACGTTCCCTCTCGGAACCACGACCCTTGGTCGGATGCTCCGATTTGTGCTAGGAATGTGCCAAACTTATGTCAAACAAGCCGTTATTTAACCACGACAATCTTGGCCCCATGTCACGAAATCATGCATAATTTCATGTACTTTAGAGCATTATTTATTTTCTTTTTGAATTTAACCTAGATTCCCATTGCTTGTGTCCAAACCGTTATTCAATATGTTTGCCACTCCTTCAAATTTATTGCAGGTGGCATATATACGAAAGCAAGCAGTACATAAATATGTTTTTTCTAGCGGTTTTTCTTTTCATCTTGCATGTTTATGTGTTTTAGTTTTCAATTATGGACATTAAATTTCAAGAAACTACATTCATGTATAAAAATGTCAACTGAACCCCGATATTTTCCAAAATTTTAGGATATCGTCCGTATTTGTGTATTGTACCAATGAAAAAGAAACTAGGTTGGCTCAGGCAGCGACCAACGGTTCATCATCAAACAAGGTTCCATGTTAGGAAATCATGCAGATTTATGAGATACATGTGATGCTCCGGTTTGTGAGATACATCTGTCAAATCTTATCTTGAACAAGCCGTTACTTTAACCACGACGTCTTGGCCCCATGTTAGGAAATCATGCAGATTTTCATGTACTTCAGAGTAGTTTTTTTTTTTGAATTTACAAACCTAGATTCTCAATGCTTGTGTCCAATTTGCTCCTCAAGATGTTTGGAATTCCTTCAAATGTATTGCATTACCAGTAACCCAAGTTGAGGCCGTGAATTGTGCCATAAGTTTGCAAATATATTTCCACCAGAAAGATCCACAATTCCTAGTTGCCTGTGGGACCCTCTCATGGTAATAGGTGTTCCAAATCATTGACACCCAAGGGACTTATTTTTTGTTCATGACGTGATTTGCATGCTTCAGCAATAGTGCCACATTCTGGACTCCAAGGTTCATGATTCCAAGTCCACCCATAGATTTTGGTCTGCAAACCAAATCCCACGCAGCCAGGGATGGAGCAGGTTCATCCTTATGCTTCCTGCAAAGACACTGTCTCCGAATTCTCTCCAATTGCTTAAGTATGCTATGTGTAATAGCTTGGATACTTAAGAAGAACATTGACATTGAGGACAGAACCGAGTTTAGGAATTGCAACCTGTCACGTGAATTAAGGAAAGCAGAACTGGCAGTCATTCTCCTTTCCATGCAGTCAACCAGGGGCATGAAGTCCACCATTTTTGGCCCTGTAGTCCCAAGAGGTAGCCCAAGGTAAGTAAAAGGCATTTTCCCCACGTGACAGGCCAAAGCTTCAACTAGATCCTTTATGGCTTCATCATCCACATCTTATCGAAATCATTGTGGGATGCAAACATCGTTATGTATATACTGATACAAAAATGTGTTATTGTGGTAATATTTTTTGCTGTCATGGCATCGTTATGTATACAGGTTCCTGAGTGAAGAAATGTTCTTACACTCAGAATGTTTTGAGCTCAGGAGAAATCTTGTTCACAACGAAGCCCGTGAGTAGCGAAATCTTCCTCATTCGGAATGTTTTAGCTTAGATGACTACTGGGTCGCAACTAAGCCCCCGAGTGTGGAAATGTTCCACACTCAGGATTTTTACAACTTAGATGAAGTCTGGTTTGTAGTAAGGTTCCCGAGTGAAGAAATCTTCTTAAACTCGAAATGTCTAGAGCTCAGGCAAAATCTGGTTCGCAGCAAAGCCCCCGAGTGAGGAAATTTTCCTTGCTCGGAGCATTTTAGCTTAGACGATTGCTTGGTTGTAGCTAAGTCTGTGAGTGTAGAAATCTTCGACACTCGCGATTTTTACAACTTAGACAAAGTTTGGTTCGCAGCAAAGGTTCCCTAGTGAAGAATTCTTGTTACACTCAGAACATTTAGAGCTCATGAAAAATCTGGTTCACGGTGAGGCCCACAAGTGAGGAAATCTTCATTGCTCAAAATGTTTCAGCTTAGAAAACTGTTGTGTCGCAGAGAGGCCCCAGAGTGTCGAAATCTTCCACACTCAGGATTTTTACAAGTTAGGCGAAATCAGGTTCGCACCTAAGTCGTTTCACCCACTCGGGGTAATGGAATTTTGGTAATGGAAATCAGTAGAGTGAAAATATTTTTTCACAGATTTTGACGAAGTATAGAAAAAGTATGAGTGTTGTTCATCAAAGTTACTATCAAATTCGTTACAAAAATGAAAGAGAATTTTTTGTTCTAAGTGAAGAACTTGCAGAGGAATTCCGCGTTCCAAGCTCGGGGCTCTTCCATATTTTTCTCGAAGTTATAGAGCCGATAGGATCCATTGTTGAGGACTTTGGAGATTGTGAAAGGCCCCTGCCATGGAGGCACCGGCTTGTGAGGCTTTTGTTGATCCAGTTGTCACCATGTTTAAAGGCGTGCCCTCTGACATGTTTGTCATGATAGCGCCTCAAATCCTATTGATATATGGTCGATGTGATGAGGGCTAGCTCCCTTTCCTTGTCCTGGAGGTCTAGGCCCTCCTGCCGTGCTTCTTCGGTGTCAGCTTCATATTAAAGGTCCACTCGGGGGGGGGGGGGGGGTTGTGCAGTATGTCATTCAGTAAGACGGCTCCGGACATATACACCATGAAGAAAGGGGTGCGATTAGCGGACCAGTTCGGGGTCGTTCGCAAACCCCGTAGTACTAACGACAGGTCGTCAACCAAAGCTCGTGCAAAGTGCTTAAGATCTCTCATGAGACGTGGCTTTTGCCCTTGTAGGATCAACCCATTCGCCCGCACTCTTTACCATTCGGCTACGGGTGAGCCATGGAGGCATAAACGACCCGAGTGCCTTAGGCGTAGCAGAATTCACGGAATTCATTTGAGTCAAAGTTAGACCCGTTATCCGTGATCAAATTCTCGCGAACCCCAAACCTGAAGATGACCTGGTTGATGAAGGTGATGGCAGTTTCCAAACTTAGGTCCATTATCGGCACCACTTCTATCCACTTGGTGAAATTGTCCACTGCCACTAACAAATGGGTGAAACCACTCGACCCGGTCCGTAGGGGTCTAACCATGTCGAGTCCCCAAATGGCAAAAGGGCGGGTGAGTGGAATCGTCTTTAGTCCTGGTTCTTATAGAACTGGCATCCAACACACTGATCGATGATGTCTCTCGTTGCTTCACAAGCATGGGGCCAATAGAAGCCCACTCAGAAAGCCTTGGCGACTAACGTCCAAGAGGACGCGTGGTGGCCGCAAGTTCCAGATTGGGTCTTGTGCAGAACTTGCAGCATTTACTCTGAGAGATGCAACATTTCGTGACTCCTGTGGTGCCCTTATTGTAAAATTGATCCCCCGTCATTGTGAAGGCCTTAGATCGTCGGACGATCTAGCAGGCTTCCACTTCGTCTTCAGGGAGTTCTTGCTCGAGCAAGTATGCTATGTAGGGTTGAGTCCACTCTGGATGATCACGAGTACTTCGTGGACCTGGTTGACCACTACTGGGATGTCAACCTAAGTCGGGTAAGATGGCCCGACTATTTGTGGGGCCTCCTCTATGAACGGGTCTTTTTGATGGTCGGGGCACGCAGGTGCTCTAGGAATACATCTTTGGGTACAACTTGCCGAGTGGAACCGATCTTGGATAAATCATCTCTCGTCCGATTCTTGATTCGAGGTATGTGATGGAACTCTAAACCCTCGAAGTTCTTCTCCAGCTTTCTAACAACATTGCAGTAACCTAACAATGCTGGGATTTGAATGTCCCACTCCTTCGTTAGTTGGTCCAACACGAGGTCTGAGTCGCCATAGACCATCAAATGCCGTACGCCGAGTAAGATAGCCATGCGCATCTGATACACGAGTGCTTCACTCTCGGCCTTGTTGTTGGAAAAACCAAAGTGAATCTTGAGGGAAACTAGGACCAATCTAGACCCCGAGCCATGGAGCATCTTGGATCCGTCAAAGAACATTGGCCAGTGCTTGGGGAGTCTCAGCGCTGGCTATTCTTGTTCGATCCATTCAGCCAAGAAATCCACTAGGGCTTGAGATTTGATTCCTTTCTTGACTTTAAACTTGATCTACAATGGAAGGAGCTCAATCGCCCACTCTGCCACTTGGTCAAAAGTGTCTCTTTTGTTCAAAATCTCTGACACAGGATCACCACTGATCACCATGATCGAGTATTCATGCAAGTAATGAACCACCTGCTCATATATAGATAAATACCATAAACTAGCTTCTGGTGCCTTTGTTTGGAAGGGTTCAAAACCTCTAATATATAATAGATGGTAGATTAGATCTGGAATGCTTTTCCTTGCTATTCGCCTTCCACCGTGAGCACGGTGCTGACCATTTGATATGTGGGTGCGATATACAAAAGGAAAGGCTATCGGCTGCCCAGAGCAGCTAACACTGGTTGGGTGGAAAGCAAGGCGTTAAGTTCTTAGAATGCTGCTTGCACTTTAGTCGTCCACTCAAACTTGTCGGATTTTTCATCAATCGGTAAAGAGGCGACTTTTTCTCACTTAGTCTTGATATGAATCTGCTCACAGCCGCAAGGCAGCCCGTGAATCTCTGTAGGTCATGTAGATGCTCTGGTTGTTTCACCAAGATGATGGCACCAATCTGGTCGGGGTTGGCATCGATCTCACGTTCAGAAACAAGGAAACCGGGTAACTTGCCAGTGGGGACCCCGAAAGTGCACTTGGCTACATTGAGCTTTATTCCAAAGCTATGTAGGTTCACGAAGTTTTCGGTGAGGTTAGTCAAGAGGTCAAAACTTTGACTGGACTTGACCATGATGTCATCCATGTATGCCTCCATGGTCCGAATGATCTGTTTTTGCAAACACTTCTGGATCATGTGCTGGAAGGTAGCTTCGGGATTTTTAAGGCCGAATGGGACAGTGATATGGAAGAAACATGCAAATGGGGTGATGAAGGCGATTTTTATTTTGTGAGGGCCATACATTTGTATCTCGTGGTACACCGAGTACGCATCTAGGAATGATAGGCGTTGACCTTTGGCACTAGAACCCATTACTTGGTCTATGCAGGATAAAGGAAAATGATCCTTCGGGAAGGTCCAATTGATTTTCTTGAAGTCAATGCACATACGGAGTGATTTTTCTTCTTGGGCACCATGGCAATGTTGGTGAGCCACTCTGAGTGGTACACCTCACGAATGAACTTGGCAGCTAGGAGCCAAGCGATCTCTTTGCTAATCACCTTCCACTTCTCCATGGAGGAACGTCGAAGGTGCTCCTTGACGGGCTTGATCTTCGGGTCGACACAGGGTCTATGCTAACAGATCTCCATGGGTACATACGACATGTTAGGCGGCTTCCACGCGAAGATGTCCTAGTTCTCACAGAGGAACTGGATGAGCTCCCCTTCCTATTTCTTGCCAAGTGTTGTAGAGATGTTGGTCGCCGCTGCACTCGGATCTAATGGATGAATGTGGACTTGCTTCGTCTAACCGACCACTGAAGAGCAGACTCTGTAGCCGACTTCTTTCACCTGAGCACTGATAACCCACTAATATAGGGGATCGCCACAGTTTTCGAGGGTAGAGTATTCAACCCAAATTTATTGATTCGACACAAGGGGAGCCAAAGAATATTATCGAGTATTAGCAGTTGAGTTGTCAATTCAACCACACCTGAAAGACTTAGTATCTGCAACAAAGTTTTAGTAGCAAAGTAGTATGACAGTAACGGTAGCGGCGGTAACAGTAGCACTAGTAATTTGTATAGCAATTGTGACAACAGTAGCAGTGAAGTAACTTAGCAAGGACGAGTATAGGAAAAGCTCGCAGGCATTGGATCGGTGATGGATAATTATGTCGGATGACATTCATCATGTAACACTTATAACATAGGGTGTTATGTAACTAGCTCTAGTTCGTCAACGTAATGTAGGCATGTATTAGTCATACGTGCTTATGGAAAAGAACTTGCATGACATCTTTTGTCCATCCCTCCCGTGGCAACGGGGTCCTAATGGAAACTAAGGGATATTAAGGTCTCCTTTTAATAGAGAACCGGAACAAAGCATTAGCACATAGTGAATACATGAACTCCTCATACTATTGTCATCTCCGGGAGTGGTTCCGACTATTCTCACTCCGGGGTTGCCGGGTCATAACACATAGTAGGTGACTACAACTTGCAAGATAGGATAAAGAACACACATATATTGATGAAAACATAATAGGTTCAGATCTGAAATCATGGCATTCGGGCCCTGGTGACAAGCATTAAGCACTGCCAAGTAGTAGCAACATCAATCTTAGAACATAGTGGATGCTAGGGATCAAACCCCATCAAAACTAACTCGATTACATGATAGATCTCATCCAACCCATCACCGTCCAGCAAGCCTACGATGAGATTACTTACGAACGATGGAGAGCATCATGGAATTGGCGATGGAGGATGGTTGACGATGACGACGGGGTCGATTTCCCCTCTCTGGAGCCCAGAACGGACTCCAGATCTGCCCTCCCGAGGAAGAACGCGAGGTGGCGGCGGCTACGTATCGTGAAATGCGATGAACTCTTCTCTCCTAATTTTTCATGGGCGAGAGAGACTTCATAGAGTTGGAGTTGGAGGCTGTGGAGCTACGTGGGCCCCACGAGCCTGCCAGACACGCCCTAAGGGGGGGGGCGCCTCCTGGTCTCGTGGGCCCCTAGCTCCGTGTCTTTAGGTAATTCTTGCACCAGCATTTTTTATATATTCCACAAAAAATCCTCGTAAGTTTCCAGGTCATTCCGAGAACTTTTATTTCTGCACAAAAACAACACCATGGCAATTCTGCTGAAAACAGCGTCAGCCCGGGTTAGTTCCATTCAAATCCTGCAAATTAGAGTCCAAAATATGGGCAAAAGAGTTTGGAAAAGTAGATACGATGGAGACGTATCAAGCACCTCCGAGGCATCCACCACATTCTTGTACTCATTGAGGTCTGCGACTATTATCTACTCATTGGCAATCTTAGAGCTCTTGTAGGGGCACTCTTCAGCGATCCTCCTATTGCCCGTGACTGTGATCACGCCTTCCGGATCTGGCTTGTTAAGTTTAAGATACACATAACATGGTTGAGCCATGAAACGTGCGTAGGCGGGCCTACCCAGGATGTTGTGGTATGAACTATGAAAGTCCACCACCTTGAAGGTCAATCGTTCCTTCGGGTAGTTCTTCTTGCCGGTGAAGACAAGGTTGAGTGCGCTTTGCCCGAGTGACTTTGCTTTCTTCCCGGGGATGACCCCGTGAAAGTACATGCTGATCTTGAGCAGTTGGGACAAGGGGATGTCCATCGCCGTCAACGTGTCAGCGTAGATGATGTTGAACCCGTTGCCCCCGTCCATTAGGACTTCACGTAATCGGACTCTCTTAACCGCTTGATGCACCACCAGCGCATGCCCCCGGTCGATATGTGGGCTGGGTGATATGATTGATCAAAGGTGATGGGTGTCTTGTCCCAATCCAAATATTTTGTGATAGTTGGAACTGCCATGTTGATCTCTTGGTTGATTATCTTCACTTGTTCGACATCTACGAAGATCATGAGGACTTTCTCGACGTTGGGGGGGGGTCCCTAGAGGCATTTTCCCCCTCTTCGTCATCATTGTCCCCCTTTCTCCCGGAGGTCGCTCCTCGCAGCTCCAGTTTGAGCAGACGACACTCCCGAGAGGTGAGCTTTCGTAGAATGTTGTTGCCATCTTCATCTTTCTTGGTGTGAATATCGCAGTGCTGGTCCAGGATGACTACCTTGGGCTCACTCTTCCTCTTGTCCACCGAGACCTTCTGCTTTTTCTTTCCCTTGTTCTTTCTATTTCCGTCCATGCCTGCAACTTCTGCCTTGCCGACGAGTTGGATTTTCGTATTTTCTTTTTGCCTGTGTTGCCTCCCAACTCAGGGGCTTCAAAAACACGACATTTTCCACTCCTAAGGCACTCTTATTCTATGTCGTTGGTGTATCGACTCGCAATATCCATTGCCCGACTGAGTGATAGGACGTGACACACGCTGAACTTTAGGATGAGCTCGTGGTACCAGAGGTCTGCCAAGACGGCACAGATAGCCTAATGCTCATTCATATTCTCCACTATGTAGTGCAAGGTGGTCTAAAGTAGTATATGCTCGTGGATAGTCTCATTGTTCCCGTGCACATAGTGCTGCAGTTAAGTCAGTCCGCCCGCGAGCTTGTAAGTGTCCTCGAACGTCTTGACAAACACTCGGGCCAGGTCTTCCCAAATGTAAATACTCCCAACGAGAAGCTCATTCAACCACGAGATCGAGGATCCTCCCAACATGAGGGGCAGGTGCTTCATTGCGAAAAAGTGATACGTCTCCAACGTATCTATAATTTTTGATTGTTCCATGCTATTATATTATCTGTTTTGCATGTTTTATATGCATTTATATGTTGTCTTATAATATTTTTGGGACTAACCTATTAGTCTAGAGCCTGGTGCCAGTTTCTGTTTTTTCCATGTTTTTGAGTTCTGCAGATACGGAATATTAAACGGAGTCCAAACGGAACAAATCTCCGGAAAGATTTTTCTTGGACCACAAGACACGCAGCAGACATGGAGTAGGGGGCACGACAACTGCCGGGAGGTCACAAGCATGCAGGGCCCCCCTGGGGGCGTGGCAACGCCCCCTTGGCTTGTGGCCCCGTTGCACGTCTCCTAACCCTATTCTTTGGCCTATAAATTCCCAACTATTCCCGCATTGCCAAAAAGAGCCACAAAAATACTTTTACGCTGCAAGGAGCCTTTGTTCCCGAGAGATCCAATCCGGGTGCCTTTTCCGATAATCTACCGGAGATGGGAATTGGTAACGAAGGGCATCTACATCAACTCCATTGCCCCTCCGATGATGTGTGAGTAGTTTGCCACAGACCTACGGGTCCATAGCCAGTAGCTAGATGGCTTCTTCTCTCTCTTTGATCTTCAATACCATGTTCTTCATGATCTTCATG
The DNA here is from genome assembly GCF_904849725.1 of Hordeum vulgare subsp. vulgare. Lineage (NCBI taxonomy): Eukaryota > Viridiplantae > Streptophyta > Magnoliopsida > Poales > Poaceae > Hordeum > Hordeum vulgare. The sequence continues at coordinate 123,982,084 of NC_058520.1, forward strand.
GAGATCTATCGGATGTAATACTCTTTTGCGGTGTGTTTGTCGAGATCCGATGAATTGTCAGTTTATGTTCAGATTATCCATGAATATTATTTGAGTCTCTTCTGAATTCTTATATGCATGATTTCATATCTTTGCAAGTCTCTTTGAGTTATTGGTTTGGTTTGGCCAACTAGATTGGTAATTCTTGCAATGGGAGAAGTGCTTAGTTTTGGGTTCAATCTTGCGGTGTCCTCACCCAGTGACATAGTAGGGGTAACGAGGCACGTATTGTATTGTTACAATCGAGGATAAAAAGATGGGGTTTTCATCATATTGCTTGAGTTTATCCCTCTACATCATGACATCTTACTTAATGTGTTAGTCTATTCTTCTTGATCTTCATACTCTAGATGCAAGCAGGAGTGGGTCGATGTGTGGAGTAATAGTAGTAGATGCAGAATCGTTTCGGTCTACTTGACACGGACGTGATGCCTATATGCATAACCATTACCTTGTATATCTTCATAATTATTTGCTTTTCTATCAATTGCTCGACAGTAATTTGTTCACCCACCGTATTATTTTCCTTTACGAGAGAAGCCTCTAGTGAAACCTATGGCCCCCGGGTCTATCTTCCATATTATATTTTCAGATCTGTAAACCAAAAATACCGAAAATATATTCCTGCAATTTATTTACTTTTGTTTCCACAATATTTTATACCTATCTCCATTAGATCTCATCCTTGCAAATAACTTTGAAGGGATTGACAACACCTTTATAGCGTTGGGTGCAAGTGTTTGATTATTTGTGTAGGTACTACTATTCGAGCCTTGCTTGTTCCCCCTATTGGATTGATACCTTAGTTCTCATCAAACTAAGAGAAATATTTATGTACTTCTCTGCATCACACTTTTCTATTCAAGGGAAAACCAACGCAAGCTCAAGAGGTAGCAAGAAGGATTTCTGGCCCATTGCAAGGGAGGATACATAGCTAGATCATGCCTACCAAGTACCCATCAAAAACTCATCTCTTGCATTTACTTTATTTGCCTTTTGCCTCTTGTTTTCCTCTCATCCACTTCTAAAACGATTTTCAGAAAATACCAAAAAGATTTGCCTTTTAATTTGCCTTTTTTCCATTCGTCTTTTTGTTTGCTTGCTTGTGTGCTTTGTCACGATGACTCAAGAGAATACCAAGTAATGTGAGTTTTCCACTACTAATAATAATGATTTTATTAGTACTCCAATTTCTCCCACCACTAGTACGAAATCTTGTGAAATTAATGCTGGTTTGCTCAATCTTGTTATGAAAGAAAAAAATTTCTGGCCTTCCTAGTGAAGATGCCGCATACCATCTAAATATTTCCATTGAGTTGTGTGATATGCAAAATAAGAAATATGTGGACAATGAAATTGTTAAATTAAAGCTATTTCCTTTCTCATTACGAGATCGTGCCAAAACTTGTTTTTCATGTTTACCTAAAACAGTATTTATTCATGGAATAAGTGTAAAGATGCTTTTATTTCCATGTACTTTACGCCCGCTAAGATTATCTCCCTTAGGAACAATATAATGAATTTTAAGCAACTTGATCATGAGCATGTTGCACAATCTTGGGAGAGGATGAAACTAATGATTAGGAATTGCCCCGCGCATGGTTTTAGCTTATGGATGATTCTACAAAAAATTTATGCGTGATTGAATTTTCATTCTAGAAATCTTTTAGATTCCGCCACAGGTGGTTCCTTTATGGAAATCACATTAGAGGAAGCTACTAAAGTCCTATATAATATTGTGGCTAATTACTCTCAATGGCATACCAAACGATCTCCTACTAGTAAAAAAGTGCATGCTATCGAAGAAATAAACATTTTGAGTGGAAAGATTGATGAATTAATGAAATTGTTTGCTAGTAAGAGTGCTCCTATTGATCCCGTTGATATGCCTTTGTCTTCTTTGATTGGAAATAATAATGAATCTATGTGTGTGAATTTTGTTGGTAGGAACGACTTTGGCAATAACGTGTATAGAGGTAATTTCAATCCTATGCCGTTTCCTAGTAATTCCTCTAATAATTATGGTAATTCCTACAACAATTCTTATTGAAATTATAATAAGATGACCTATGATCTTTAGAATAACATTAAAGAATTTAGTAGCTCTCAAAAAGGTTTCAATGCCATGATTGAAGAAAAATTGCTCAAAATTACTCAAGAATGAGGCGGTTCACTTGAGGAGGCATCAATCTCAGTTACCACCAGACGTCACACCAACTCACCTATTCGCTAGTCCCCACACTCGTGTCACTGCATAGAACCGCCCGCATGATCAGGGACAGCCGGCTCAGGCACAGGGTCATTTTTCCAATCCCGTTGACAATATGTTGGTTGGAACGTGTCACTTGGAGGCGCTCCCTATACACGGACACACCCCGGTGGAAATTGAAGCTACGAACGCCATTGAGATGCTGAAGACGACACTGGCCCAACATGTGTAGTACTCATACATTCGAGGTCGAATACACTCCACACCTTAGATCAGTCGCCATGGGGAGTCGCCGGCAGTTTGTAGTAACGCGCTGCGACAAAAGCATCGGGTTTACTCGACTCAGACAGGATTACAAAATTCCCAAGACTTGTTGGACGCAGAAAGAGTCGCCCGTTAGGTGGAAGCAGAAGCGGTCGCGAGGCAGGCGGCTCAACCGCATGTAATGGAACCCCAGTCAGCAACACATGGAGCTAGAAGTAGCACCAGGATGATCGGTGTTCCATACTTATCTCTGGCTCTCCACAGCGAGCCCATGCCTAAATACTTCAAATGAGCTTGCAAGGTGCCAAAGTATACAACAGATCTTGAGCAGTGGCATTGATTGAAAGTTACGAGCTAGCCGTGGACATGCTCGACGTCAGCGATGCGGTATGTGCAAAGTATCTCATGATGATGTTAGAAGGGCTGGCCCGAACTTGTCTTCAAAATCTTCCACCTAATTCCATCAATACTTGGGCGGAGTTGAAGGAATGTTTCATCAAAAACATTCAAGGAACGTGCAAGCGCCCGATGATAATTGTGGATCTCCAGCATTGCGTTCAGCGCACGGGCGAGTCAGACCATCATTGGACTCGTCGGGTTGCAGAAATAATCCATTCATTGGATAGTATAACAGCCTCGCAAGTCGTTCTGATCCTGGAGAAGAACTATCATTTCTACCCATTGGTGCTTAAGTTGGGAAGTTTAAAGCGAAACACTCAAAACATGGGCGACTTGATGGATGTTCTGACTAGGTACGCCGAGTGAGATGGCACGAAAGACCCCGTGCCAGAAGAGGACAAGAACGGCAAGGTAAAGAAAGGAGAAGGTGCCAAAGGTAACCAACAAAGTCAAAACTAGGGAAACCACAATAATAAATGGAAGCAACCTGAGGGTAGTTCACAGTTTGTGGCCAATACCAACTGTGGTTTCAAACACCAGCGTTGTTCTGGAAGACCTTATAACGGGAATAAGTCGCGCAACTATGAGGTGGCGCTCAAAGCGCCTTGCCCAAAGCATAGCACTCAGGATAAGCCATCTAATCATTCATGGAAAAATTGCTATATCATGGAGGAGTTTAGAAATCAAGCCTTTCAAGGACACCAGAGGGCTAGTGGTGGACATTCGGGTCAGTATGGATAACTCGGCCCGCAAGGCGGCTTGTCTGGAGGTTTCCTAGGATTAGGATATACCGAACCAGGTGACTCTAGATCAGATTATCAGCACCAAGGGAATATTGGTAATAGGCTACGTTCTGACCAAGGAAATCATAAAATAGCAATCGGTTTGGATTTCAGAGGAATCCTAAACAACTGAATAATGGTCAATACCACATTTTCACCACTAATGGCTGCAAATAGTACATGAAGTGTTAGTAGACATTCGTCAGCATGATTGAGCTGACAGTCCTCAGATATCTCAACTGGTCCGAGCAACCAATTGTTTGGAACTATGAGGATCACCCGCCTCGGGTTGATAACCTGGGAGATCTAGCTTTGGTAGTAGCATCTCAAGTTGGTGGATACACCCTCCCAAAAGTCCTCATGGACGGAGGGAGAAGCATCAACATTTTATATTATGACACTTTCTGGAGGATGAACCTGTGGGACAACAACTTGCAAACTTCGTCCCCAGTTTTTCATGGAATCGATCCTCAGAAGTCAGTATACCCGGTTGGGTGGATCAAGCTTAATGTTTCTTTTGGGGAAGAACATAATTTCATATGTGAACCCCTAATGTTTGAGGTGGTGAAAATAAAGAGTCCTTATCACGCTCTCTTTAGAAGGCCGGTTCGTGCTCAGTTTATGGCCCGTCCTTGTTATATCTACCTCAAGATCGAGATGTCGGGTCCCAAAGGCACCATACAGTAGGAGGCAGGAGAAATATAGCACAATAATGTGAGGAAGGAGACGTGGCGTATGCTGAGTCGGCCTGTGCTGCTGAAAAGATGAGATCCCTCATAGATAACTCTCGTAAAGCCTCTCTCAAGTAAGCCACAATTTGAGTAATCCAACCCAGCCATTTTTTTAGCCCTATCATACTAGGATCTACCGGCTCATTATCTTTTGTACCGATCCCCAAATTCTGTACATACTTCTACAATATTTGTTTCTAATAAAGATCATTTTTAGCCAAAAATGGAGCATGAGTTTTTTACCATCCACTATGTTAGCCGGGGGTTACAAAGTTCAAACAAATGATCATGGTCAATAGAATTAAGCCAGCTTATGTGGGGGCTACCTGCCCCCGGGTTGTTTAGGAGTAATAGCATTGTCTTCTCCAATCCTATGTCACACCTTTCTGTTTTTCTCATAGGTCACTTGGGGGCTTATAACTCAAAGAGTTCAGCTTCTTACCCTCTTGATCGGCAAAGACGTCACAAAATGATTGAACATGCCGGTATGTCTTGGCGACTCTGAAGAAGGTGACTCCATGTACTCTTGACTGATCAATCCTTTACGAACCATGAATCAGCAAGGTTAAAACATGGGTATGTCATGTGAGAGCCGAGATATTGAAAGCTAGGATAAGTCATGGATTACTATACCCGCTTCACTGAAGCAAGCCTAGTCCTCAAAAGTGAGTCCTTTATTTTTTTAACCGCGTCTCACTTAGCCGGCCTATAAGTCCTCAAATTTTTTTCTCATAGGCAAGTCATTTATGAGCCGCTATTAGTTTTCGCCATCGGCTGATTCAGCACCCGATTCTTCCGACTCATCATCATCATCAATATGCTCCTGGTCTTGTTGGATCCGCCGAATTGATCTCAGAGATTCAAAATTTGAAGCGGTCCCACCTAAAGTAGAAGTTCTGGTGTGAGAAGCACTCTTTTTCTTATAATGAGGTGGGACGAGCTTGAAGGCTCGTGTTTAGGCACTGGAACACGCTCATTATGAGCGGTATATGTCGGGTCATAAAGAGATGTGTCAACCTGCTCTACAAGAATGGTCGCCAGAGGACGTGTCTCCTTCATGACACGAGCAAACTCTTCTCGGGTGAATTCCGAGCCATCCAACTTGTATTCAAGAAACCCGTCTTTTAAAGACGCCAAGTCGATTTCTGTTAAATATGCTTTGGCGCATGCAAGGGCCAAGTTTGCCCCAGTGCGAGCTGCTGATTTCTGGGTTTCATAAACCCACTATAGCACAATGGAGAGATTTATTTAGCATATCTTTGACAGTCCGTGGAGGATATTTGGGAGTTTTTTGCAACCATGATAGAGTACACACACCCTATATACAACTTTTCCACATAGGAAAAAATGGTTTTCAACTTCATCAAAGGCGGGTGTACCAGGGATTGATTCGTTCGGCCTGCAGACAGAAGAACATATATGAAACATTTTTGAGTAACCCATTTGAACATGAGAAATAAAGACAAAGAAATAAAATTTTCAAGACTTTACAAAAGATGGCAGTCAAGAGATCATTGATTTGTTTCACTAGGGTGGAATAATTTTATTTAAGAGGGCTAAGTTTCCCATCATCTTTTCTAGCACGGTTTAAGAGAACAATTCTTTCTGGATCAAAATCTTTTTTGACTTGATCAAGACGATGCTGAGCTTGATTGACAGAACTCTGGAGAAGTGACGCTTTGGATTCAGCTTCAATTTGAAGCCCTTTTTTGCTTTTTAAGTAGGACTTGCAGATTTGCACCTACGGGTTCAGCATGCCCCGCAAATGTTTGATAAAAGGACAATGCTTTATCAGGAAAAAGAGACTTTGATAATGCCTAGAAGATGGGTTATTATGCACAACAGAAAAGTGTCGATAATCTCAAGGCAGAGCATAACAAAAAGCATAAGCAAGTTCCAAGAAGATTGCAAGCAATGTTCTTGGCACTTGGGGGCTAATGTGTGTAAATTATTTAAGGAACATACCATATAGACCCGAATCATCTCAAGGAGATGTGGCGGTCCTTGGGGGCTACAGGTTGAAGCTTTTTCAAACATAAATACCCGACTCATCTCAATGACATGAGCCGGCCCTTGGGGGCAACATGTCGAACCTTTTTCAAATCTGAAGACCCAACTCAACTCAATTAGATGAGCCGGCCCTTGGGGGCTACAAGTTATACATATAAAAAAGGCTGAAAGTGATATTTGAAACAAGTACGTCAAGGGTTTTACCTCATAATTCGCCTTCAAAACACGGATCATATCGGCTTCAATATCCTTAGATACCGGGTCAAATGTTGTTGGTGGGTATCTTCAATACTCAGCAAAGATATGTTTGGGATTTCCAAGTGATCTTTCCCTTTTGCAAGATTCACTAACTCTTCCTTTGCCATAATTTTGGCAAGAGTAGTGGAAGAAGTGGGAGCTCTAAATTGTTCTTTCATAAAACAACTTCACAGGCACTTGGATTAACCGGCTGAGTAGGGTCCCCAGCATGAGCCGCGAGGCTGGGGAAGATTCATCGGTTTAACAGGGGAGGCCACAACCGAGTCGGGCTCATCGGTTTAACAGGGGAAGCCACGAGTTTTGGTGATTCTTTCACTAAAACTGGCTCATCCGGAGGGGGCACCTCATCAACAGTCGTCATGTCAATCATGACGTCCATGACATGTATTTCAGGAGCGTCAACTTCGGCGGCTACCTTTTTGGCTTGAGGGTCCAAGATATCTTGCTTCTCGTTACCAGAACATGACCCTGCCACGCGGGTGGATAAAGTAGCTTTTACCCTGCACAAAGTCAAAAGTCAAGTAAATATTCTAAAAAAAGTAAAATATGCACTCAAGTTGTGCTTAGAAATTTACCCACGTTTGACGTCAAAAGCAGGAAGTAGAATTGCTCATGAGGCGCCCGAAGATGGGAAGATTCCTACAATTTAAAGGGATTCAAGTTTCAAAGTTTGTATCGAACAAAGATCAGCCTAAGTAAAGAAGCCGATAGACTTATTACCACAACACCAGGTTTGCCCTTTTAAATAAGCTTGATTTGAAAATTTTACCTTTCACACGGCTTGTCTTGCCCTTCTCGCAACAAACTGTTCTGAAGAACTGGAAGAGATGGCAATTACCTCAACATTGCTGACTTGGTTGGCTTCGGATTCATCCTCAGAAGGAGGCTTATCAGCAAGTTCAATAAATAAGTGACCAAGTGAATCAAGTTCTACCTCCGATGATTCCTTGGAAGATGAACGAGGAGTCGGTTCATCTGGGGTCGGATCATTCCGTTGACTCATAGAAGGAGCATGGGCTTGAGGGGTAACATTCCAAAAGCTAGTACCTTCCTATAGAACAAAGAAGTATGACAAAAAATGCAGGTCAAAGATAATTCCAGTGGAGAAACAAAGTGTATATAAATAAGAAAAGATTAATACCTCACAAGGAGGATTCAACAAATAAAACGGGTTCAAACCAGAGGTACTACACCGCTCTTTTGTATCAGAAAAGAACTTCTTCATCTGTTTGACAAGAACATCATTGGTTATATTGTTGGAAGCGAAACATTCGAGTGTGGATAATCGCACATGAAGCTGGGTCTCACACTAACAGTTTGAATACGCCACTGAAGCGAGAAGCAGATCAAATTGATCCCATGCAGGCCATGAGCGATTAAGACTCATAGCTTTGTGCGGATGGTAGCCATTTCATCTCTCTCTTTTTGTGTTGGCCAACCACGCAGCTCCACGTTTTTACAATCCTATCTAGCCTATAACTCGGCAAGGGGTTTTCATTTGTGGGGGCGGTATTCTTATAGTAAAGCCATGTTTTGTACCACCCTTTGGGATAACTCGCCAGTTTTGACTCAGGAAATAGGTTGTTCATCCTTTTCTGAAAAGAAATTCTGTCAGGTTCAAAAGATGGACTGTTTTTTACCTCGGTCTGGCGGTTGGCATAAAAGAATTCCGTGAATAAGGTGGTTGTCGGCTCAATTTGGAGATAGACTTCACATAAAACCTGGAACTGGCATATATTGGTCATTGAATTGGGGGAAATTTCTTGGGGCCTCTAGTTGAAATAGTGTAGAAGATCCCTAAAGAATTTTGAGCCGGGAGGATGAAAACCTCTTCGCAAATGATCAATAAACATGACGACTTCCCCTTCCCGAGGTTAAGGATAGGGCTCTTCTTTGGGCGCTCGCCAGGTTATCTCTTTCTTGGGCGGCAAAAGTCCTTTACTTAGCATATTATCTAAGGTAAGCTTGGATTCTTAAGATCTGGCCCAGTTTCAAGCCTTGGAGTTTTTGGGGGCCATCTATGACTGAAGATAGCTACAAAAGAAAACAAGTAGAAGTAAACTAAGGGACAAGATACTAAGAGACTTATTGGTTGCTAAAGTCGCCAAAATTATCACCAAGGACATCATAAGACGACCAATGTTGCAACTAGGTTTTAAGCGGGTAAGACAAAAAGGGGAATTCAGAGGGAAAGGTCCACGAAAAACTTGGCAGAAAACTTCCTCACATACAAGTGGCTCTTATCATGACGTATCAAAACATGAACAAAAAATAAGAAAAAATATGTTCTAAGGTGGCGCAGAGGCCGACATCAGTATTTTTGAATAAATCTGTCCTAAAAGGGTTTTTGGTCCAAATTTGTGCACTGAGAAAGTCGGGGTAAGGCTGCAACAACACTATGGATGCACCAGGTTACAGATCCGAGGAGCATTTTCTTCTGCAATGATCCAAAGAACATGCCCTAAGCTTGTTGGGAAATCTACAAACCCTTGGCGAGAAGTATGTATACGTGATGTGACCGGAAGAGAAGACTCACGGCTTCGGGTAGTTCAACGAGGAGAGCAATAGTATTTTTTTGAAATATGCCCTAGAGCTAATAATAAAATAGTTATTATTATATTTCCTTGTTCAAGATAATTGTTTATTATCCATGCTAGAATTGTATTGATTGGAAACTCAAATACATGTGTGGATACATAGACAACACACTGTCCCTATTAAGCCTCTAATGGACTAGCTCGTTGATCAAAGATAGTCAAGGTTTCCTGACCATAGACAAGATTTGTCACTTGATAATGGGATCACATCATTAGGAGAATGATGTGATGGACAAGACCCAAACTATGAACATAGCATGTGATCGTGTCAGTTTATTGCTACTGTTTTCTGCACGTCAAGTATATGTTCCTATGACCATGAGATCATATAACTCACTGACACTGGAGGAATACCTTCTGTGTATGAAACATCGCAACGTAACTGGGTGACTATAAATGTACTCTACAAGTACCAAGACTGGGATTTGTCACTCCGTGTGACGGAGGGGTACCTCAGGCCCACTCGATAATACAACATCACAACGAGCCTTGCAATCAATGTGACCAAATAATTAGTCACGGGATTTTGTATTACAGAACGAGTAAAGAGACGTGCTAGTAACGAGATTGGACAGGGTATAAAGATATCGATGATCGAAACTCGGGCAAGTAACATACCCAAGGACAAAGGGAATAATATACGGGATTAACTGAATCCTTGACATAGAGGTACAACCAATATTGATCTTCATAGAATATGTAGGAGCCAATATGTACATCTCGGTCCCGCTATTGGATATTGACCAGAGAGTGTCTCAGGTCATGTCTACATAGTTTGCGAACCCGTACGGTCTGCAGACTTAAGGATCGGTGATGTTTCGGTATAGATGAATTATGTATGTTGGTCACTAAATGTTGTTCGGTGTCCCGGATGAGATCTCGGACGTCACGAGGAATTCCTGAATGGTCGGGAGACGAAGATTGATATATAGGAAAGATGTATTCGGGTTCCGGAAAGTTTTCGGGCATTACTGGTAAAGTACCGGGAGTGATGAATGGGTTCCGGGTGTTCACCGGGAGGGGCCACATAGACCCAAGAGGTGGCGCACTAGACCCTGGTGGGCTAGGTGGCCACCCTCACGGGACTATTTGGCCGAATAGAGAGGAGGTGGTGCAATCCCACTAGGAGGAGGACTCCTCCTCCACCAAACCGAAATGGAGGAGGACTCCTCCCCCTTGTGTGCCGCCAGCCAACCGTAGGTTTTTTTCCCTAGGGTGCCAGACGTCTCTTCCAACTATATATAGTGGAGAGGAGAGAGTCTAGCCACACCACAAGATACGGTGCAGCCCCTCTCCCTCCACTACTTCATGATACCCCGTAGGCTAGTTCGGCACTGCACGACGTAGCCCTACCGGATCAGCTCCTCCAACATCACCATCACGCTGTCGTGCTGTCGGAGAATTCGTGTACTTCTTTGCCCCTCTTGTTGGACCAAGAAGGAGGAGATTTTCATCGAGTTGTACGTGTTCTGAACATGGAGGTGTCGTCCGTTCGGCGCTAGATCGTGATTGGATCGCGGGACAACTTGCGATTTGGATAGAGAAAACGTTCGACTACATCAATTGCGTTTCTTAATGCTTCCCGCTTAGCGATCTATGAGGGTATGTGGATCCGATCTCTCCTCTCGTAGATGGTTATCACCATGGATAGATCTTATGTGTGCATAGGAAAATTTTGTGTCCCATGCAACGTTCCCCTACAGGTTTGTGGACTCGCGAGCCGCTCAGAGAAATTTGTTTGCTGCAATCAAGATCTGACTTATGTGGTACTAGAGGAAGACGCAAGGAAGAAGAAGGTGGAAACAGTAACACCAGGGGTTTCCCACCTATTTATAAGGTAAAGGAGGCCCGAAACGGAACGGTCACTGGAAATAAGCGGCCGAGCTTGCACCTAGATGTTCGCACCACATCAGATTTGGTGCTATTTTCGAAAGGATTCGTCATCATGACCTAGGACGATAGGAGTCGATTTGATGACGTCATTTTGATAAAAGACTAAGGCAATGTTAAGTATCAAAGAAGGGACAATGATCCGACATTTTTGGTTGGCTCATTAATCTATCAAGATAGCTTGACCTGAACAAGTTCAAATCAATCTGGGGCCTAATGTCGGGGATATAACCCTAGGATTTAACCCGCCTTATCGGGGTGGGTCAAGCCACAAGGACAACATGAAAATATGGGCCAGGGTACTTACACAACAAAACCCCCAAGCGACCCGTCACTAGAAGGCGACATCTCAAATATGAACAAGGCAAGAGACACGAGAAGCTTTCCTAACTTAGGAACAGAGATAAGGTAGATTTGTAGTAGGACCCGGGTGTTTATCCGACCCGGACTCCATTGTAGACTTGGGGCCTCTACCTATATATAAAGGAGAACCTTCAATCCAGGGACATCAGGTAAGAAACCCTCAAGAGCTGAGTTAGCGATTCCGCGCCCTTTTAATCGAGATTCCCATCAATACAAACACAAAGAAGGAGGTAGGCTTTTACCTCCATTGGAGGGGTTGAACCTTGGTAAATCCGCCTCTCATTTCCCAATCTACCCCTTCGAGTCGCCACACCATGACAATGGCCTCACCACTAAGTCCGTTCTCGAGGACATCTGCCATGAAAAAACCACGACACCCTTCAAGAAAATGACAACGTCAACAACACTAATGACTGTGACGAAGACTTTGCTCCCACCTATTGCTTCATGGAAAAGGTGCCAAGGTACCAAACACACTTCCTCTTGTGACTCTAGTGAAAGTGAACCTCATGACTAAAATGCATCAAACGTGAATCTGCTAATTCTTCCCCTGAAAGTTCAACTGCTTGAATTGCTACAAATTCTTCAAGTGTATTTGTGGTCACAAATTCCTCACTTGAGGAACTCACAAATGTCACTGACGAGAATGTAGGGTTGAAGGAATTGTATGTGACACACATATACAAAAGTCTCAAACGAGATCAAACCCTTTGGGATGTGATCAAAAAGTAGATTCTGAACAGAAACCCAAGGAAAGAGGGTATTGCATTTGAGAGGAAATTGAATGTTGACGGATCATACTGTAAACCTGAGTAGCATCCCAAAACCTCATGGGTTGCTGCAAAAGGACCTACTTTTGATCCATCTACATATGAGGCTTTGCATGCGAAACTTCATATTCCTCTGATGAGTCATTTTAATCCAACTATAAACTATTAAAAAATAAGAATGGTGAAGTATTTTCTAGATATCTTCGAACTAACTAGAGGAATGGACCACCCTTGAGGAAAATCTGGGTTCCCAGAAGCAGCTTGGAAAGTCTTGAGGAGAATGTCCTCATGACAGTGCCCATGAAGAACACGAACCCTAGACCAAATTCCTCAAGTACACTAAAGTCTTCACGAGGACCAACTTCCTCATCTGGTCAAAATTATATTCATACTCGTGCTAATGCTTTTGGTATGCAGGGAAACTACATTGGTCATGAATATGTGCACTATTCCTCAAACCATGATGTTCATAAGTCCTCGAAGAATTTCTGTGCATGTGCATTTGAGTACAGAAACCCTCCTCTTACGAAATGAAGTGCATTAGCTTCAATGCCAAAATTCTCATATGGTGCTCGCAGGATGATGAACTCTTTGGCACCCCTTCAGATGTGGGTGGTGAACAAATTGAACTAACCTTTTATGCAAGTGAGGTCTCTAGATGAACTTGATAATCTGAAGAATTTGCTGGAGACCCGAGGAAATGCTTGAAAGGATGCAAGCTAATCATGATGAAATGATTATCATTTCACACGTCCCCATATTATCTTAATTTCACACTATGTGATGAAATTCAAGTCTCATAAATTTGATATCATATTCTTCACTCTGAAGCATATGAGATGGTAAGTTGTACTAATTCATCTGCATGATTACAACCCCAAAACCACGGAGTGGGTTTTTGATAGTGGATATACTAATCACATGACTGGTAACAAGAGTCTATTGATGAACATTACATTAACTACATCACCACTGAAGCATATCACCTACGCAGACAAAGGAAAAAATCAAGGTATTGGGTCTTGGTAAGGTGGCTATATACAAGGGCCGACACAATGACAAATTCATGCTTGTCAAATCCCTTGGGTTTAACGTCATGTCACTCTCAATGCTTTGTGATCTTGATATGATTGTCCTGTTTGGCAAATATCATTGCGTAGCCATCATGGAATCTGACAAATCCAAATTCTTCAAAGTCTTTAGGAGAGGAGACTTGGACATTGTTGATTTCTCTACACGTCCACAGTCGATCACGTCTCTACTTGCAAAAGCCTGAGAGGGCTGGCTATGGCATCGATGACTTGGTCATGCAAGCATGAGGAATCTGCACACTCTTGGAAAGAAGAAGTGTGTCATTGACATCGAGGGTGTCAAATTCTTCAAGGATCATCTCTGCGGGGCTTGTGAGTCTCAAAAGATGACCAGATCCAAGCAAGCACCCATCAAACACTATCATGATCACCGCTCATCCTTTTGAATTGCTTCACATGGACCTCTTTGAACCTAGTCATTATTCTACACTAACCAATGCATCATCTCTATATGGCTATGCCATTGTTTATGATTATTCATGTTACACTTGGGCGCATATTGTGTGTTACAAAACTGAAGTGCAGGAAGTGTTCAAACAATTTTCTTCAAGGGTCTGGATGAATTTCGACGTCAAGATCAAGCACATCAGGAGTGATAGTGGAACTGATTTCAAAAACACTGGTCTTGATGTTTATCTTGATGAACTTGCTATTACTCCTCAGTTGTCTGTCCCATATACTCCTCAAGAGAATGGCGTCGTGGATCACGACAACAGGACTCTTGTTGAGATGGCTTGCACTATGCTTGAGGAATAATAAACTCCTCGTTGCTTTTGGCCTTAGGAAATCAACACTACCTTCCACATCATCAACACGGTATATCTTCACAACTTCCTCAAGAAGACATCATCTGAACTCCTCACTCACAAGAAACCTAATGCAAGTTATTTCAAAGTCTTCAGTGCAAGATGCTAGATTAGAGATCCTCACCACAGTTCTAAATTTGCACCGAAATCACATGAGGGTTTTATGCTTGGTTATGGAAAGGACTCGCATACCTACAGATCTTAAATAACTATCACAACAAAGTTGTTGAAACCGTAGATGTGCGGTTCGATGAAACTAACGGTTCACAAAGGGAGCACCTCCCTCCTATGCTAGATAAATGCCTCCTGAGAAATCCATTAGGTTCAGGGCTACTGAATATCATCCGCACTGAAGAACCTCTGCCTGTTGAAGAAGTCATCCCAAACAACAAATAAATTCATAGTAGAGCACCTGAGGAAATTGCTCGTGAGAAAATTACTCAACCTGAACAAAGTCTTCAACCTGCGCATCCAAGGGTTCCAAATGAAGTGCAAATTGACAAAATCCTTGATGACATAAATGCACCAGGTCCCCTCACTCCCTCAAAATATTCACACTTAATTAACTTTTGTGGGCACTCTTCCTTTGTGTCTATCACAAAACCCTCAAAAGTGGATGAAGCCTTCATGGAGCCTGAGTGGATTCAAGCAAAGCGAGAACTACATCAATTCAAGATTAACAATGTGCGGGAACTTGTCAAGCGGCCTGATCCTCGCAAGCACAATATCATCGGTACAAAGTGGATCTACCAAAACAAACAAGACGAAGATGGTCAGTGAATGAGGAATAAGGCGACTGGTAGCACAAGGCTACACACAGGTTGAAGGAATTAACTTTGATGAAACTTTTGCACCATTTGCTAGACTTGAAGCTATTTGTATGTTGCTTGCTTATGCTAACCATCACAATATCACCTTATATCAAATGGATGTGAAAAGTGCATTCCTCAATGGTAAGATTGAGGAAGAAGTATATGTTTCTGTGCTCTGAGGTTTTGAAGATCCAAAGCATCCTGACAAAGTCTTCAAACTCAATAAGGCTCTCTATTGCCTCAAACATGCCCCTCAAGCATGGTATGCCACGTTGAAGGAATTCCTCATGAAGAAAGGCTTCAAACCAGGTTCACTTGATCCAACTCTTTTTAGAAAATCCTATGACAATAAATTATCCGTGTGCTAAATATATGTAGATGATATTATCTTTAGTTGTATTGACAAACGTTAGAATGACGAGTTTGCCTACATGATGGGTGAAGAATATCAAATGTCCATGATGGGGGATTTGAAATTCTTCCTAGGCCTTCTAATTCGTCAAAAACACGATGGCATCTTCATCTCTCAAGATAAATATCTCAAGGACGTCCTAAAGAAATTCGGCATGCAAGATTGCAAAGGCGTCAAGATTCCAATGCGTAGCAACGGCCACCTCTACACTAACGAAAATGGTAAAGATTTGGATCGGAAGGTATATTGCTCCACGATTGGATCTTTATTGTACCTATGTGTATCTAGGCCTGATATTATGCTTAGTGTTTTCATGTGTTGCCGTTTCCAAGCAACACAGAAGGAATCACACCATAAGGCTGTGAAGCATATTCTTTGATCTCTAGCTCACACACCAACGCTTGGATAATGGTAACCCAAGGACTCAAATCTTCATCTCGTTGGATAATCTGACTCCCACTATGCTAGTGACCATGTGGATTGCAAGTCAACATCAGGCACATGCCCTTTCCTCAGACGATCCTTAGTTTGTTGGTCCTCGAAGAAACAGAACTGTGTGTAACTTTCCACTGCTGAAGCTGAGTATATTGCTGCTCGTTCGTGTTGTGCACAACTAGTGTGGATGAAGCAAACCCTCAAGGACTAAGGCATCAATGTGAATAATGTACCACTCTACTGTGACAATGAGAGTACAATCAAGATTGCAAACAATCCAGTACAACACTCGAAGACCGAGAACATCTAGATTCGTCATCATTT
Source organism: Hordeum vulgare subsp. vulgare (assembly GCF_904849725.1). Classification (NCBI taxonomy): domain Eukaryota; kingdom Viridiplantae; phylum Streptophyta; class Magnoliopsida; order Poales; family Poaceae; genus Hordeum; species Hordeum vulgare. The sequence goes on from NC_058520.1 coordinate 123,998,276, forward strand.
TCTTTGTGATCATGTACTCAAGGCAACATCTTCCTTGACCATGTGAATACTTAAGAACAACTGGCATATATCTTCACCAAGCCCTTGGATGAAAAGAGATTTTGCAAGTTGCGGTGTGAGATAAATATCTTAGAATCTTCGAATGTTCCATGAATAGACACATATCCTAACACTTATGCAAAATTGATGACTTGGATGTGCAACACTCGAAGTAACGTTTTTCTTTAATCAATGAAGACTAACCCGCTAAGTGTGAAGAAATTAATGTAGAATTTGATTCTCACGACCCTACGGCAATTGTACGCGGTGTTTCAAATCATCATTCTTATATGGTGGGTCACGCCACCAACCCAAGTTGAAATTCTTCAAAGTTGAGATTTTTGCAAATTCTTCAAATCTTTGAATTCTTCAAATTTACAAATTCCTCAGGTTTACAAATTCCTCAAACCAGTCTTCTATTGAGTAAAAGACCCAATTGCTTGCTAGATTAGAATACATACATTCAAAATTGCTTCTTAAACAAATGCCCAACTAGTTTATTAAACCAGGGGCTTATTTTGTGAGTTGATAACTGCTATTTTACTTGTGGAGCCCCTCCTCTTTCCTGGCCATGTCATTCTTTCCAACTCTGGCTTTATTGTGAAAAAGCCAACAACAATAGCCGTACAACACAAGCAGCACCAACAGCAGTGCAGCCTAGCAGCGTGTGCAGCAATAGCGGTAGTACACTTCTTCCGCATGGCCAAGCCTCCCCCCACTCGTTTCCCTGACGTCGTCACCTCTCTGATTCATAGACAGTGTGCGTGCGTCGTGATTGTTATGGATGCCGAGGCCAGCACCGTCCCTGCTGCCCTATTTAACGCCCTCGACATCCGCACCCCTCCTAGGGTTTCCCGCTTTCTCTCGGAGCCGTCACTACCTCTTCCCCCCTTGCCTCCATCTTCCATGAAGCAGAGAGCTTGCTAGGTGGTTTCAGTAGGGTTTAGAGAGGGATCAGTATCAGCATCGCCATTGTCGTCTGGACGGCTACCATCGCTGCTCCATCATGTCTAGCTGCGCCTTGCCGTCGTCCCCGACTTATTCCCGACTCTAGGACGACCGGAGCACCTCCACGACGCCGGCCCGTCATCGTCTTTATCGTGCACCAGTGGCTCCGGCACGACATCACCTTCTTATATGTCCCACTCCAAGCCGTCTTCGACCTCTCCGATGTGAGCCATCATGAGAAACCCCTCTCCGTCGTTGCATCAATGTGTATAATTGGTCGTAGTGCTCATAGTCCATGTCGTGGCAAGGGGCTCATGCCCGAGCACCACTGCGTGCCCGTAGTCATGCATACGTGCACGCTTGTGCTTGTAGCCGTGGCTAGATCGCCTCGCACTGTTGCAACCCTCTTGCCCAGTAGATACAGCGTGCCCAGCCAACCCTCAAACCCGCGCCAGCAGCCCATCTTGCGCAAGTGAGCGAGCTCCTTGCGCCATGCCGCAACGTTGTGCTGTCTTGTTTGTTCTGTTTCATCAGATAGTTGCAGGTTATGTTCACTTGGCGAAAGACACGGTATAGAGAAAATGCCACCCACCTAATGGCCCCCCTTCCACTTATTAGCATGTGGCTGACAGTGGGCCCATGGCCCACATGTCACCCTCAAGGGGCCGTGGAGTCACTATGAGTGGGACCCTCCCTCTATTTTTTTGTTTGTGTCTGTTGTTTTGATTGTTTTATTAAAATCATTTCAGGAATATTCCAAAGTTGAAATTTTGGATTTGGCAAAAATTGGAATATGCCAAAATTGGCATATGACTATGTTATAACTAAGGATTTGAATTTTCGTTTGTGCACTGTGGCAGATTTTTCTACACTACCATAGCCTTATGATATATGAATTTGGGGTAGAAATATCCTAGAAACCCAATGGTGGCATTAGTTTTGTAATTTGAGGAAGTTTGTGAAAATTCTATTTTATTCTATGATGCCATTTTGTTAATTTTGTATGATTTAATCCTTCCACCCGTTGTTAAACTTATGAACATGAAAGTCGTAGTGGTTGAGAGTACTAGGTGCAGGGATTTTTATTTTCCAGGAAAACCTTGTGTATTTGTGGGTTTCTTGATGTAAATATGTCAACTCAATATTACTGTTTTCTGATATGTTGAAATATGAATAAGTCTAAAAAGTGTTTCAAGTAGCTACGTTGTCATGATAATTGCCATGCATCTACATGTTCTTTGTGCTCGTACTTTGGTGTCAATTAAAGAGCATGTTGCCCTCTATGAATCGATGCCATTACTTTACAAAATAGGTCTTGCATCTTAGCTATTCTTCTTGTAAAACATGCCTTTGTTGTGAAAATTGTTGTGTATTCACCTTGTGAAATTTGGCCAAGTCTGAGAATCTGATTATATCTTCATGCCACATTTAGAGGACGTTATTATTGATTCTATGCAGTTTTCGCTCATGTTTAGTGGGAGTGAATTGTAGTAGTTGTTGCCCTCTATCACCCTGTTAAGTTTCATGCCATGAAAGTTTCTATAGAATAGAGTTTTATTGCTGTCAACATGCCCTCAAGATAAATCTGTTTGTGTAAAACTATTGTTTTCACTAAGTCCAATCTGTTATAATTTTTGCCATGTTATGAGCTTGATTGCCATTGATCCATGAACATATCCATGTTGCTATTAGTTAGGGGTTATTGTATTCTTTGATAGCTTCATATTCATGTCTTGGTTGGACTTGATGGGTGGCTGTAGATGTTAGTTTTCATATGAACAAAGTGGTATGTTGTTGTTCGTGGACAAACTGTTTGTTGGATTGTTTTGTGCTTTGTGTGAGTTGTGCTCCTTTGTTTTGCATGAACTTTAGGTATATTTCACCTAGGATTCCTTGCCCAATCCATTAGCATACTTGGAATGCCAAGGAATTTCCCATAACCTCTCTCAAATTGTGTTCTATCATCGTTGCCTTTTGTATCTTGTTTTATGAGTTCCGAGAGATCCGTAATTCGGTTTCCGACGTTATTTATATACTTTTGTATCATTTTCTCATGATGCATTTATTTGTGCCATGTTCATGCATGTCTAGATAATTAATCTTGAGGTTCCATAAGGAATAGTTATAGCTAAATAATTGCATGAGAAAGATGACTAGTGTAGCATTGACATGCTTCATTCACATCATATTGATGCATCATATGTTTGAGCATCATGCCTTGGTTGTGTGTTCATTGGATGTTATATTTTATTTTGGGTATCTTTGGGTGCCTAGAAAAGAGTACAAGGATCCCATTGAGAATGTTCCTGAAGAGCAAGAATTTTATCCCTCAAAAGAAGTGTGAGGCAAGATGATCGTGACCTTGATATTGTTTCTCACTTTGTTACACTTAGTTCTCTCGTTTTCCATCTCTATTTATTTTTTGCATGCCACCTGAATATCAAGCCTCCAAAAATTGCCATGAAAAGCCTCTAATCCTCCACATCCTAGCAAACATTGATTGGCTAAGTTAACGCTTGCTCAACCTTCTTATAGCGTTGCTAGTTGCAGGTGCAGGTTGATTCATGTGTTGACATGGATATTTGAATTTCATCTTAGTATTGCCATTTAATTCAATGCACCTATATTCTTGGTAAAAGGCGGAAGTCTTGGCCTCTTCCTCGGTGTTTTGTTCCGCTTTTGTTGGCCCAGTTTCGGTTACCGGTGTTATGTTCCATATTGAGCGCTCATAACACACTTGGGGTTGTTATGGCGACCCCCTTGGTAATTCATTTTGGTTTAAAACTTGTCTAGCAAGACCCAACTTTGTTACTCCATTTGCTAACAAGTTAATAATAAAAATGCATAGGGAATAGCTACCCCGTCGATAATTAATCAACCCCCGGGCGAATGCTCCTCACGAGTGTTGGTCCAAACCAAACCCGTGTGCGAGGCCAACTCGGGGAAACTCGGGAGATTTCTATCAGCCCACTATACGATGTGCTTATCAGATGTGTCATGAGAATGAGAGACGCGACTATTATCGGGGTCGTCGCCTGTTAGGCTGTCTTGCTGGATTTGTTTTACCCTTCTCGACATATCTTGTGCATTGGGATTCCGAGGATACTTTGGGCTATCTCAAGGTTGAGGTTTTCCACGAGGAATCCGAGTAGATCACGGGTTTTCTGAGGTCGAGGTTTCCTATGCAGTTGTGATAGGTTGTGATGATCTAGTTGGAGCACCCCTGGAGGGTTAATATCTTTCCAAAAGAGATGCCCGTGGTTATGTGGCAACTTGGAAATTTGTTTAACATCCGATTATAGAAAACTTGAACTAAACTCAATTAAAATATGCCAACTGTGTGTGTAACCGTGACTGTCTCTATTCGTGAGTTTCTACTCCGACTAAGAACACGGTGGGGTTATGTCTGACGTAAGTAGGTGTTCAGGATCACTTATTTATCATTATGACCTCACGTCCATTATGCATAGACCACTCAATTTAAATTATGATCTAGTAAGTTAGCCACCAAATATGCTTAGTGCTATTGTAAGCTCACCACTTTACCATACTTTACAGAAATAACTTCATTAGTCCCGATATCATGGTCGCAAGATTGTTGTGTCCCCGTGGCTCACAAATTACTACAACACCACATGTCCAAGTACTGCAGATCCAAAGATGTTCGGTGCTTCGCAGCTCCAGTGGGAGTTCGACGAGGAGAGCAGGCGCATGTACATGACGTATCCCGACGAGTAGAGGACCTTGGTCCTCTCCTGGGCTAGCGAGACAGACTCATTGCAATTTTATCGTTTGATTTGATCTATAGTTGGACCCTGTCTTAATGGATGACTGAAGAAAAAATCCTGTGACTTCTAATTTAGAATGTGGCGAGTGTAAGCCAATCGATATTCTCATCTCTTCATAAATGTATCTGCAATGATTTTTGTACTTGCGAGACACCGAGATGCGCCTCTACCCATATTAAGGCCTCGTCCCCAAATATGCATAGTGACGCATCTTGGGTGTTACACCCCCTCTATGCTAAGCTCTACCCAATCTGTTCTCAAATTCTTCATATGTGTTCTATTTGAAATCCGTTCAAAGTCTTCACTTAGTCCTTGTCCGCTGAAGAATTTGCTAACAAAATCTTCAAAAATGTTTTATCAACATTTTTCGACCGTTGTCGCTCGAACTGCTCCCACTACCCACGTATGGATAACCACAAAATCCCACTAACTCCACCTCTTAATATGTGGGTGACACATGTCAAGTGGAGAGGAAGATTCAGGGGCAGTTCGGTCCGAAATCTTCGGGCCGGACCTTTTTCACCTGCTCTATAAATACACCCATCACTCCCCTTAGTTACTCTCTCTACCTATCGATCTCACTTCTCACCGCTCGAAGCTCAAACCTAGCGCTACCGCTGGAAATCATTGCCACCGGAAAGGAAGAGCTTCACTCCCTCAAGCTCCTCGTCGTCGTACACACGTCGGTAGCGGAAATCTTGACTCCGCCAGCGCTGTAGTTGTCTTCTGCCGCCGAGTAAGAGCGCAGAAGATCTAACCACATGAACTTCTCCACCACTTCTTCCTGTTCGTCCTGTTCTTCAGCAAGGGTAATTAAAATCTAATTTTACTGCCCTTGTAGATCTTTGTGTTTCCATAAAATCTTCAAAATGTGTTTATTCCTCAACAAATTCATCAAATGAACATTTCCTATGCTTAGATCACTTGATCAATTTCACTAAGTTCTATTATTATTCAAAAGATTCGTCTATTCTTTGAATTTTTGGATCTGCACAACTCTGGATCCTAAGTCAAGAACACATAGCAAAAATTGGTCAACTTCCTCAACTTGATTTATGTTTTAAAATATTGTGAGAACACATATGACCTCTTCAAATTCTCCGCCTATAGTGTGTTCACACGTACAAAATGTATGTTGGTGAAACTTTAGGTTGTGATCAACTTAACTCATTTGCAACATTTCTTGAGGAAAAATTTGCACACCACCTCAGAATCCTCAAAAGCTCAAATTCCTCAAGTGAAGAAAATCATTGAAGCCAAGAGACAGTAGAAAGGAGGAAAGAAGCCGGAGACCAACACTACTTTTGAGATCCGTGAGGAAATATATGATGAATATTGCACACGAGATGAAGAAATATATGACAAAGAAACTAATGAGAAGCGCAAGACGCGCATACAGAAAATTGAGAGAAGATGGGCCAGAGAATGAAAGGAGTACACATATGTCACTCCCAAATACATGAAGAAATTTGCATTGAATCCTCCATGCCCAAGACCTCCTCTTGTTAAAGGCCAATTTGCTGATCCCACTAGCATTGTGAGTGGTGAGGAATTTCCAGCCGAATGGACTGAACATTAGGCAAACCTGCAGAAGATTGCAAAAGATGTCATGAGGAAATTCAACTTGGAGACTGTTGCTGCCACCTCCTCTATCGCTAAAGCTTCTCGCACTAAAACAGCACCAAAGCGGCCTTTGGTGAAGAAATTTGGTGTGAAGACAAAATATTTAACTTCACAATCCTCACAGCAGAATCCTCAACCACCTCCAACTATGGTTGCAACTACCTCAGCGACTACCGCATAATCCTCAATTCCAGTGCATCTAGAAACAAGTCAGGGAACAATGAGAAGTGTAATTCCCTCATGACCCTCGGCTTCTCGCTCTGCACACACTTCTTCAAGTGCAACCATGACGAAAAAGATGACCGATGGGAAAGGAAAATACCAAGCCCTAACATGGTGGTCTTCAATATTCCCTCTCGATCTTACGAAGATGAGGCTAATGATGAGGAATTAGCTCAAATCATCACAAACAAGTAAGAGAGGGTTGCTCATGCTAAAGGCACAAACATTGCTCTCATGTTGGATCCTAGGTTGGTGTCAGACTTCATCGACCTATGGTATCAAGATCCTGAGACTCCAATTGACGATTTGCAACTTCCAGCTAGGCCAAGCCATGTGTTAGTGGCGCTTATTGCTCAAGAGAAATGGAAAGTTGAGAAGGCCAAGAGGGCCACGAAGGAACAAACTCAGAAGGAGCGGTTTTTTAAGGACAACCTCCTCTCCTTGACACCTGAACAACTTGTTTCCACACAGACTGAGATGAAAAACCTCAGTGAAGAATATAGTCGCTATTATGCCGACTTAAAGGAGCAAAGGTCAGATTCGTCAACGTGGCGACCAAGGCCTTCACATATCATAAACCAAAGTTGCAGCCCCAATGCAACCAAAAATTCCTTAGGCTAGCTCCTCTGCACAGCCGGGTGAAGAAACTGCCAGGGCTGAAGAAATTCAAGCGCCTCAAGAAATTGCACATGAAGAATTGCCATGCGAGTTGAAGAAACTGTTGTGCATGCAGAAAATGCTCCTGCAGGACGACTGTATCATTCGTGCCTGAAGAATCTGCTCCAACAATAAAATCTTCAAGAGTGAAGAACCTGACACTTCCTTCTAGATCAGAACTGGAGAAAACAAAAGCTGCTGAAAAGGAAGGCGCAAATAAGCGAAAAGCGTCAACGAGCATAGATTCCTCAGAATCCAAACTCTTGAGGACTTTGTCAAGTTCCTCAAGTGCACCAATTGATGCAACTCCAGTCAGCATGGTACCTTCTACTTTTCAAACAACAGCGCCACAAATTGACACGTTGACGGAGACTTGCTTGCGTTGGTTTTTCCTTTGAAGAGGAAAGGGTGATGCAGCACAGGAGCACTAAGTATTTCCCTCAGTTTGAGAACCAATGTATCAATCCAGTAGGAGAATCTCGTCAAGTCCAGAGTACCTGCACAAACACAAAAGAGCTTGCACCCAACGCTTTAAAGGGGTTGTCAATCCCTTCAAGATTGATTGCAAAGTGAGATCTAAAGGCGGAAAGTGCAACGAAGTAAAAATAGTAAGGCTGCAAATATGGTGTGGAGTACACCCGGGGGCCATAGTGTTCACTAGAGGCTTCTCTCCAAAATAGCAAATATCATGGTGGGTGAACAAATTACTGTCGAGCAATTGATAGAACCGCGCAAAATCATGACAATATCTAAGGCAATGATCATACATATAGGCATCACGTCCGAGACAAGTAGACCGATACTTTCTGCATCTACTACTATTACTCCACACATCGACCGCTATCCGGCATGCCTCTAGTGTATTGAGTTCATGACGAACAGAGTAACGCCTTAAGCAAGATGACATGATGTAGAGGGATAAACTCAAACCAATGATGAAAACCCCATGTTTTTACCCTTGATGTCAACAACATGATGCGTGCCTCGCTACCCCTTCTGTCACTAGGTAAGGTCACCGCACGGTATGAACCCAAAACCAAGCACTTCTCCCATTGCAAGAATCATAGATATAGTTGGCCAAATAAAACCCACAACTCGAAGAGAATTACAAGGATATGAAATCATGCATAAGAGAGATGAGAAGAAACTCAAATAAGATTCATAGATAATCTGATCATAAATCCACAATTCATCGGATCTCGACAAACACACCGCAAAAGAAAATTACATCGGATAGATCTCCATGAAGATCACGGATAGCTTTGTATTGAAGATCCAAGAGAGAGAAGAAGCCATCTAGTTACTAGCTACGGACCCGTAGGTCTATGGTGAACTACTCACGCATCATCGGAGAGGTCATGGTGTTGATGAAGAAGCCCTCTGTATCTGAATCCCCCCTCTCGCAGGGCACCAGAACGTGCCCCAGATGGGATCTTGCGGAGTCAGAAGCTTGCGGCGGTGGAAAAGTACTTTCGATGATCTCCTGATTTTTTATGGATTTTTAGGGAATATATAGGCGCAAAACCTAGGGCAACGGAGCGTCAAGGAGCCCACAAGCCAGGGGGCCGCGGGCCCCCCTGGCCGCGCCATGAGGGCTTGTGGGGTCCCTGGTTTCCCCCTGCCCTCATTCTTCGGCTCTCCGATCGTTTTCTATTCCGGAAAAAATCTTTTTGGCAGTTTCATTCCGTTTGGATTCCGTTCAAAATCCTCCTCTGAAAGGGGTGAAAAACATGGAAAAAACAGGAACTCGCACTTGGCAGTGAGTTAATAAGTTAGTCCCAGAAAATATATGAAAGGCATGCAAAACATCCAAAGTTTGACAAGATAATAGCATGAAACCATCAAAAATTTTAGATACGTTGGAGACGTATCAAGCATCCCCAAGCTTAAGTCCTCGAGTAGGGAAGTGATAAAGACTGAATTTTTGATGTGGAATGCTACCTAGCATAGTTGTCTTTTGCAACTTCTTTCACGTGACATGAATGTTCAGATCCGTAAGATTCGAAACAATAGTTTGCTATTGACATGAAAACAATAATAATTCAAGCAAACTAGCAAGGTAATCATGAACTTTCAAAATAACAAGGCCAAGGAAAGTTATCCCTACAAAATCATATGGTCTGGCTATGCTCCATCATCCTCACAGAACTAATGTAAATCATGCACAACACCGGTATTGGCCAAGTAATTGTTTTCGCACTCTTACTTTCTCAAACTTTTTATAACTATCACGCAATACATGAGCGTGAGCCATGGATATAGCACTATAGGTGGAATAGAGTGTGGTGGTGGTTGTGAGACAAAAGAAAGAGGAGATGGTCACATTGACTCGGCGTATCAAAGGGATATAGAGATGCCCATTAATAGATATCAATGTGAATGAGTAGGGATTGCCATACAAGGGATCCACTAGAGCTATAAGTATGTGAAAGCTCAAAAGGAGAACTAGTGGGTGTGCATCCAACATGCTTGCTCACGAAGACCTAGGGCAATTTTGAGGAAGACCATCATTGGAATATGCAAGCCAAGTTATATAATGAAGATTCCCACTACCATATGGTAGTGACAAAGCAAGAAGCTCTCAATCATAGAGAACATGGTGCTATTATGAAGCACAAGTGTGGAAAAAGATAGTAGCATTGTCCCTTCTCTCTTTTTCTCTTTTTTTTCATTTGGGCTCATAGGCCTCTCTTTTTTTTCTCCCTATTTATTTTTTATTTTTTGGGCTCTTTGGCCTCCTTTTTTTTCCTCACACGGGACAATGCTCTAATAATGATGATCATCACACTTTTATTTACTCACAGCTCAAAGCTCAAAATGATGATGACTCTATAGGAAATGCCTCCGACAGTGTACCGGGATATGCAACGATCTAGCTTGGCGTATGACGTTGAAACATCTCGCTAGCTATCTTACGATCATGCAATGGCAATATGAGAGTGACGGCACAAGTCATGAGACGAAACGGTGGGAGTTGCATGGCAATATATCTCGGAATGGCTATGAAAATGCCATAGTAGGTAGGCATGGTAGCTATTTTGAGGAAGGCATATGGTGGGTTTGTGTACCGGCGAGAATTGCGTGGCACTAGAGAGGCTAGCAATGGTGAAAGGTGAAAGTGCATCTATACCATGGCCTCACATTAGTCATGAAGAACGCACCTACTTGTTGCAAGAGTTTTTATTAGTACTCAAAACAAAGTGCTAAACGCATACTCCTAGGGGAAGGGTTGGTAGGTGTTAACCATCGCGCGATCCCGACCACAACACAATGGATGACAATCAATAGATCAATTATGCTCCGACTTCCTAACATAGCGGTTCACCATACGTGCATGCTACGGGAATCACTAACTTCAACACAAGTATCTCCAGATCCACAACACCCTACTAACATAGCTCTTAATATTACCGAATCCACGTCTCAAAACTAATTGAGAGGAATCAAGACTTATCTTTCTACTCAATGCACATGAAGATGGAGGTTTTTGCATCCTCTTTGGGTACCTATCACTTTGGGACTACTTTCATAGCATAAGCCAACTACCAAGTCACGCATCGCCGTGCTCTAAAAGATATAAGTGAAGCTGTAACATCCCAAATTTTGGAATGTTAATATAATCATTAGATTGATTGTTTGTTTGTTTTGAGTGATTGAAACTTGAGTGAAATTTGAAAAAAATTCAAAACTTTTGAATGAGAGGGAATAAAATGACTTTCCCCTTCTCCGGTGAATTTAAATTCAATCATTTAAAAGCAAAGAGAGAAGATGACATGACTTCTTCAACTATAAAGAATTTGAACGGAGTTTGCATTTGAATCCTTTCAAATATCTGCCCTTGCTTCTATATTTTTCTTCCCCGAGAAATACCCCGAAAATAATTCGTGCCAAGCAAGAAAGAGCGGAGGAAAATGACCCTGCCAAATCAAGGATATTTTTGAAATATTTGAGCCAATAAAAACCAAAGTTTTATTTAAAATTTATTTGCAAAAAAAAGAAAGCATTTAGGGGATTTTCTGAAAAACATTTTTTTAGTTTTTATTTTTATCGTGGAAAAATGTTAAACAAATTCTATATTTTCTGCTCATAATTTGTGTATATAACATGCCCATATTCGGAATTGTTTTGATTGCCTAAATCTTCCTTTTACCTTCCTGTTTTAATTAAAAGGAAAATCTTCCTAAATTAGGAAAATCGCCACAGGCCCAATAGGAAAGTTTGGGCCCGATCCCCTTTCTTCTTCCCCTGATCGTCTCCTTCCTTCTTTCGTTCCAAGAACTTCCATCCATGGTGGGAAGCACCGGATCTGCCGCGATCTCCCTCCCCTTGCCTCTTGGAGCACATCCGAGGCCGCCTATAAATCCCCACCGTCCTCCTCTCTCCATTTTCCTCACCATCACTGCCGCCCCCTGCCCCACGTCGCCGCGCCACCCGCCTCAAACTCGCGGAGCCGAAGCTCCGGGAGCCTTCTGGTCTCCCCCTCCCGCCGCACCCCCTCCTACCGCACCCCCTGCAGCCCTCCCCTACCCCGCTGCACCACCCCACGCCCCCACTTACCCCGTCGCCTGTAGGACCCCAGCGCCGGCGCCTACCTGCCAGGAACGACGCCAGGCCCCTCGCCCAGGAGCCCCCCACCAGCGACCCCTTCCTCCACCGGCCCCCTCCTCCGCCACACCACCCCGCCGGCGACCCTTTCCCCACGCCGGAGCTGCTCTCCCCCACCTCGCCGTCGTAGCCCCCTCGCCGGAGCACCTCTCTCGTGCCCAGCAACTCCATCCACGGGAGGTAACTCCACCTTTTCTTTTTTTGTTTTGTTCGTTTTGTTTTTTTGTTTTTGTATTATGTAGCCTACCGTTAGATCTAGATCCAACCGCGTACATTAAAAACAACTTACCCCTTCGGTTTTTAGTTAAAGAATCGAACGGTTTTCTGTCTCACTTATTTTTAGCCGGAGTTTTGTTTAGTTATCGGCCGTTTGCTAGTTAGCCCCGCAGCACACACCATCTAGGCCAATCAGGAGCTGCCACATACCCCCCTGTCCGCTAGATCCAATTTTCTTTTTTCTGTTTTAGTTAGAAAACAGAGTGAGTTTAAATTTTATTTCCTTTATAACTTTTATTCTAGAGATCCGATGAGGTTGATTCTTGTTCCAGTAGATCAAAAAAATTCTATAGTTTTCAAAAACATATTATTTGCCTATGTTTGAAATTTTCAAATTTGAATTAGATCAGATTTAGTTTAAACCTTGTTTTGCTTATTATGGGAGTTTAAAAATAGATTGTTAATTAATTATTTTTGCTAATCATCACTAGTGATCTTATTTATCAGTGGTAAAAATTTCAGAATTGTTTGAGTATATTAGGTCATCATTTCTGGTGAAACACTTTCAGTTTAACTTCTTTTAGGATTATGACTATATTTCTTTATTTAGTTCTTTTAAATTATTTTTTCTTTTATATTTCAGAAATATTATGTTCTGTTTCTGTTAGTTAACAGTAGGTTTGCAAAAAAATTGATTTTATTTTTACATGTTATCATAAAATCAATTCTAGTTCTCTAATAACTTGCAATTGGTTTCTCTACTATTTCAAATCCTCTTTGGAAATACCTTCAAATTGTTTTGTGAAAAAATACTTTATTTTATCTTAGTTAAATTTATATCTTAGTTCCCTGTTATTTAAGTATTTTATTTTCTGTTAGACAAAAACTATTTAGTGTTGATGTAGTAGAAGACTCCCTAGTTTTATTTGAAGTTTCTTTCGGATTCTTTTTAACTCTCTCTTTTGTTTTGATTGCTAGAATGATTTCTAGTATGAGTGCTTATGTGAATGATATGTTTGTTATATAGATTTCATCGGAGAGTGACGAATAGTCTATCAAGTTATTTCTCGAGAACGCTAATTCTTCATCATCAACCTCACCATGCAAGTCATTTGATCATGTATCACCTATGTTTTATGCATCGTAGTTCTACCATCCTATGCCCAATTTGCAAGTTGACTAGGTACTTGGAAATTATGGTTACATATTGTAGTATCATGTGGTAGGCACCCAACAACCCCGTTACTTGGCCCAGGACGACAAATTTCATATTGCTATGCTTGAGTAGACGTGATTCTGGTTGAGAGTTTATCACGAGTGATGCGAGAATAATTTAATAACGAAGACCGGTTAAGTCAAGACTTTTCAAGACCTCGTGATGCAATGCAACTCTGGGTGAAGAACGGTTGATCGGCTCCCTACAGAAACCAGTGGATGACCCGGGATGCTGGAGACGACCATGACATCTTGCGGAAAGCTTCACCCAGGCTCAAAGAGACGAACGGATATTTTCAAGACCCAAGGCTTACCTGCACAGCCACAAGTCATTATGGGCTCTGGCTTGGTTGGACAATGCGGCGACTCTGGACAGGCGGTGCCAGCAGATGTAGAAGAACGGTAGGATTGGATGGGCACCGACAGGGATTCAGAGGGACCCGTTGAAAGACCATGTTTTGATCATCCGGTCTTCAAACACTCTGAAGTGCGAGGACATACACGGAGGCGATCAAATCTTGCGGGGAATGTGTGCAAAACTCTGCAGAGTACTCAAACCTAATCGATTAGTCGTGTCCATGGTCATGGACAACTTGAGCCAAAGGAACTGAGGTTATCTGAAATTCTCAACATAAATAATAATATTGATGTGGGTATTATTGACAACATGGGTACGAGAATTGGTTGGTGGAACCATCTCGTTAACAACCAACAATGTAGTAACATTTTGCTTTTTAGCCCTCTCTTGATGTAGGAGAAAACTTGCTTTTCGCTAAAAACTTATAGCCCCACCTGCCATATATGCATATAGTATAGATGATTACTTTTCACCCCTCTCTTATGTGACTTGCCGGCATATTCAATATGCTGACCTACACGGCTGCAACGTCTTATGTTGCAGATATTTTTCTTCGACGAGTAAGAGTATGATTCAGGGTTACGGTCTACACTCAACGTGCCGTTGGTGTTTATTGGGACTTCACTCCCTTGACTGCTTCCGCTGAGATATTTAAGGTATATATCAGTTTTACGCTATTTACATGTGATTGCACTTTGATATATACATTGATGTACTGTGTGTGCCAGCATACTGATCCAGGGATGGCACAGAAACACAGAGGCTTGACTCGTTTTGAGTCGGGTCGCTACAGAAGCACATAGAGCGAAATTATCTAGCTCAAAAGATATAAGTGAAGCACTATGAGCATTCTAGCAAAATCACGATGAGTGCATGTCTCTCTCTCTCAAAAAGGTGTGCAGCAAGGATGATTGTGACACAACAAAAAGAAATGACTCCTAAGATACAAAACGCTCCAAGCAAAACACATATCATGTGGTGAATAAAAATATAGCTGGAAGTAATGTTACCGATGCATTGCATCCCCAAGCTTAGGCTTTTTTGGTGTCCTTGAATTTGGCTTGGGATGCCTTCCGAATCCCCAAGATTGAGCTCTTTCCGCTCTTTATCTCATCGTCCGTGGGAACATCACCCAAAACTTGAAAACTTCACAACACAAAACTTAAACAGAAACTCGTGATAACATTAGCACAAGAAAACAAACTACCACCTCTCATGGTACTGTAGCAAACTTGAATTCTATCTATATTGGTGTTGGGCTACTGTATTCTCACTTTTCCATGGCTAGTACCCCCCGATACTAACCATAGTTTCATCAAAACAAGCAACCAACTCAACAAAAATATAATCTGTCAAAAACAGACCAGTTTGTAGCAATTTGTATACTTCGTATACTTCTGGCAGCTTAAAAATTCTGAAACATTACGACTACCTAGGAAAAAGGCATATCAACCAGCAGCAAAAAGAATCAACTCAAAATCTCTTTCTGAATAAAAATGAAAAATCATCTCGTGAGCGAAAAGTTTCTGTCTTTTTCCAACAGGATCAAACAACCATTACCAAGACTAGTCATAAAGGTTTTGCTTGGCTCAAACACAAAAAGAAACACAAAAAACACAATCTCAACAGAATTATGATGGTGTGGACGCAACAAAACAGAAATATAAAGATAAATTCATTGGGTTGCCTCCCAACAAGCGCTATTGTTTAATGCCCTTAGCTAGGCACAAAAGCGATAGAATCACGTATCGTCGTCTTTGGTGCTCGAACCAGAAGTGGCCCTCATCATGGATTCATAAGGCAATCTTGTTTTATTTCTAGGGAAGTGTTATATGCCCTTCCTTAAAGGAAATTGAAATCTAATATTCCCTTCCTTCATATCGATGATAGAACCGATAGTCCTTAGGAAAGGTCTACCAAGAATAATAGGGCATGTAGGATTGCAATCAATGTCAAGCACAATGAAACCCACGGGTGCATTGTTCCTATTTGCAATAATAAGAACATCATTGATCCTTCCCATGGGTTTCTTGACAGTAGAATCAGCAAGATGCAAATTAAGAGAACACTCTTCAATCTCATTAAATCCCAGAACATCACATAAAGACTTTGGAATCGTGGAAACACTAGCACCCAAATCACACAAAGCATTGCATTTATAGTTTTTGATTTTTATTTTGATGGTAGGTTCCCACTCATCATGAAGCTTTCTAGGGATAGAGAATTCAAGTTTCTCTTCAAGAGATTTTATCATAGCTTCGACGATATGATCGGTAAAGGTCTTGTTTTGGCTATAAGCGTGTGGAGAGTTTAACATGGATTGTGTCAAGGAAATGCATTCAATCAAGAAGCAACTATCATAATTGAATTCCTTGAAATCCATAGTAGTAATTTCATTACTACTCAAAGTTTTAATATCTTCTACTCCACTTTCAATGCTTTTAGCATCAAGATATATGGACTCCGAATCATTGGGGCACTTTTCAACCAAAGTGGATTCATATCCAGCCCCATAATCATTAGGTTTGTCACAAGAAAACAAAGATTCAATGGGAGTCACACCAAGCACTTTAAGATCTTCGTGATTCTTATCACGAGAACACGCCTTTTTAAGCCATTCATCACTAGACATTCTATCAAAGCATCAACATCACTAGACATTCTATCAACGCTCTTACCAAATCGTCAATTTTGAGTAGCTTTTCCTCTATGGACGCATTGAAAATCTTTTGAGAGTTGATGAACTCTTTGATATTACTCTCTAGGTCAGAGGGTAATCTATTGTAATTTCCATGAGTATTGTTGTAGGAGTTGCCAAAGTTATTAGAGGAGTTACTAGGAAAAGGCCTAGGAACATAGTTTCCTCTAAAAGCATTGTTGTTGCCAAAGTTATTCCTACCAACAAAATTAACGTCAAAGCTAGCGTTGCTACTCTCAATCAAAGAAGACAAGGGCATATCAATAGGTTCTAAAGGAGCACTTCTACGAGCAACCAAATTCATTAACTCATCCATCTTAGCACTCAACAAGTTAATTTCTTCTATAGCGTGTACCTTCTTACTACTAGGTTACCTTTCAGTGTGCCACTGAGAGTAGTTCGTCATGATGTTGTCTAGGAGCTTTGTGGCTTCCCCAAAAGTGATTTCCATGAACGTTCCACCTGAGGCGGAGTCCAAGATATTTCTAGAAGCGAAATTCAAGCCAGCGTAAAAGATTTGTATAATCATCCAATCACTCAAGCCATGAGCGGGACAATTTCTAATCATCAAATTCATTCTCTCCCAAGATTATGCAACATGTTCATGATAAAGTTCTTGAAATTAATGATATTATTACGGAGAGAGATAATCTTAGCCGGCGGAAAATACTTGGATATATAAGCATCTTTGCACTTATCCCAAGAATCGATACTATTTTTGGGCAAAGAAGAAAACCAAGTTTTTGCGCGATCTCGCAACAAGAAAGGAAAATGCTTCAATTTAATCACGTCATTATCCACATCTTTCTTCTTTTGCATATCGCAAAGCTCAATGAAGGTATTGAGATGGGATGTAGCATCTTCACTAGGAAGGCCAGAGAATTGCTCTTTCATAACAAGATTCAGCAAAGCGGCATTGATTTCGTATGACTCCGCACTAGTGGCGGGAGCAATCGGAGTACTAATAAAATCATTATTATTAGTATTCGAGAAGTCACAAAGTTTGGTGTTTTCATGCATGGTCACTTCAGCAAGCAAGGAAGCACACAAGCGAACAAAGAGCAGGCGAGAAAAAGGGCGGACGAAAAGGCAAATGGAAAAAGGAAACGAAAAAGGTAAATTGGTGAAGTGGTGGAGAGGAAAACGAGAGGAAACTGGCAAACAAAGTAAATGCAAGAGATGAGTTTGCGACACTTACTTGGATGAGTTCTTGACTTGATCCTCCCCGGCAACGGCGCCAGAAATCCTTTTGCTACTTCTCAAACAACAGCGCCAGAAATTGACACGTTGACGGAGAATTGCTTGCGTTGGTTTTTCCCTTGAAGAGGAAAGGGTGATGCAGCACAGGAGCAGTAATTATTTCCCTCAGTTTGAGAACCAAGGTATCAATCCAGTAGGAGAATCTCGTCAAGTCCAGAGTACCTGCGCAAACACAAAAGAGCTTGCACCCAACGCTTTAAAGGGGTTGTCAATCCCTTCAAGATTGATTGCAAAGTGAGATCTAAAGGCGGAAAGTGCAACGAAGTAAAAAGAGTAAGGGTGAAAATATGGTGTGGAGTAGACCCGGGGGCCATAGTGTTCACTAGAGGCTTCTCTCAAAATAGCAAATATCACGGTGGGTGAACAAATTATTGTCGAGCAATTGATAGAACCGCGCAAAGTCATGACGATATCTAAGGCAATGATCATACATATAGGCATCACGTACGAGACAAGTACACCGATACATTATGCATCTACTACTATTACTCCACACATCGACCTCTATCTAGCATGCATCTAGTGTATTGAGTTGATGACGAAAAGAGTAACGCCTTAAGCAAGATGACATGATGTAGAGGGATAAATTCAAACCAATTATGAAAACCCCATCTTTTTACCCTTGATGGAAACAACACGACGCGTGCCTCGCTACCCCTTCTGTCACTGGGTGAGGTCACCGCACGGTATGAACCCAAAACCAAGCACTTATCCCATTGCAAGAATCATAGATCTAGTTGGCCAAACAAAACCCACAACTTGAAGAGAATTATAAGGATATGAAATCATGCATAAGAGAGATCAGAAGAAACTCAAATAAGATTCATAGATAATCTCATCATAAATCCACAATTCATCGGATCTCGACAAACACACCGCAACAGAAGATTACATCGGATAGATCTCCATGAAGATCATGGAGAACTTTGTATTGAAGATCCAAGAGAGAGAAGAAGCCATCTAGTTACTAGCTATGGACCCGTAGGTCTATGGTGAACTACTCACGCATCATCAGAGAGGTCATGGTTTTGATGAAGAAGCCCTGTGTATCCGAATCCCCCCTCCGGCAGGGCACCAGAACGTGCCCCAGATGGGATCTTGCACAGACAGAAGCTTGCGGCGGCGGAAAAGTACTTTAGATGATCTCCTCATTTTTTATGGATTTTTAGGGAATATATAGGTGCAAAACCTAGGGCAACGGAGCTTCACGGAGCCCACAAGCCAGGGGGCCGCGCCCCCCCGGTCGCGCCATGAGGGCTTGTGGGGTCCCTGGTGGCCCCCTGCGTGATTCTCTCGCTCTCCGATCTTTTTCTGTTCCGAAAAAATCTTTTTGGCAGTTTCATTCCGTTTGGACTCCGTTCAAAATCCTCCTCTAAAAGGGGTCAAAAACATGGAAAAAACAGGAGCTGGCACTTGGCACTAAGTTAATAAGTTAGTCTGAGAAAATATATAAAAGGCATGCAAAACATCCAAAGTTTGACAAGATAATAGCAAGAAACCATCAAAAATTATAAATACGCTGGAGACGTATCAGTACCCTCTTACGAGATGGTGCCATTTTGTGTAGAACGTTTCATCCAAGAAGGGGATGAAGAAAATGATGAAAATTAATTTGCTTCTTCCAGGGAGCCGATTGATGAAGAAATTGAAGTGAAACCAAATACTTCAATTCTACAAGAATCATCACCTCCACCTTAGTTCTGTGCTAAAGAGGGAGGCATTTAACAAATGGATGAAGACGTGGATATTGTTTGTCATACACCTGTTACCAACGATGATTATTGGGAAGAAGCTCATCCCAACTCAGCGTTGGCCACTCCACTTCCTCAAAATACCTAGTCCTCTGTTTTTACTAAAGAAATTCATACTGGGTTTGATGACCAACACACTCCAATGTAATCAATTCCAGAGGAAGAAACAACTACATCAGTTGAAGAAACTATAGATCAAACCACCACTCAGGATATTGTTGCACCTGTCATTGATGAAACTACAATGCATATTCCTCACACTCAAGTAATTGTGGTTGAAGAAACTGCTCCTCAAGGTGAGGTCACTGCTGATGAGCCTCACGTTAAAAATCCTTAGTCATTAGTTGTTGTGTCTCAAGTTCCTCGGACTGAAGAAGAGCTTCGAAGACTTGCGGGAAGATATAAGCCGAATCTTCAACCCAAGACTCTTCACCCAATCAGAGGTACAAATAGACCCAAATTCCTCGAGGAGAAATGTTTTGATGAACATCACTTCTTTATCGGTGCAAATCCGTATGATTCTCCAAGGATAAGGCGCAAGAGGTTGTGGAATGCCACTCAAATGAAACTCTACGGTGCTATGCTATTTCGGAAGAATAAGCTTTTTCAGCACTATCAAATTCCTCATGCAAACATGGAATTCATTCCTTGCTGCACGCCAGTATTGAGTGTTCTTCATGATGCTGGCCTATTACCGTTCTACATGGATATATGTGACTGGATTGAAGAGTTAATTCTTCAATTTTATGCCACTTTGCACATTTCTGATGAAGTACAAGACGACGACACTTGGGTTCATGACTCGATGACCGAAGACACACACTAGACTGCTCCTGCAACAGAATTGCTTCGTGTGGTCTCGGTTGGAATCCCCTCACAAGGAGCCAGATGCATCTATGATGAACCACAACGACCCAATCACCGGATGCAAGTGTTGATGAAGCCTTTGGCTCATGGCAAGCCACCAAGGACCACATTCCTCATCAAGGATCTTCTATATGTACCAAGGACTATTTATCGAGTTTTGAACAAAACACTGATCCCCATCAAGGGTCACAACTCTGAAGAAGAAGACGTGGTGGGAATCATGAAGAATTTGCTGTTCAACATCATTCATGGGATTCCCATAATCTCATGATTTCTTTTCTTCATCACAACTTGGCCAATATTGCTATGTCACCTTTTGAACTGAAGCCCTATGTGCCGTGGATTATGAAATTCATCAAGGTCAGATCCTCAATTCCCTAAAATGCTGATTTCTAGAATCACTTCGCCTATCTGCCCCCACTCAAAGTCCTCAAGAAATCTTTTGATATGATTGAAGGCAAGGCAAAAAAAATGTTATTGATGAAGGATCTCGTCCCCTTGATGGACTATTTCGCAAAGCAGCATCCTACTCCACAAATGATGACACTATATCACAAGATTCTGTTGCAAAAGCCTCAACTCAAATTCCTCGTGAAACTACCCCACGTGTGATGATTGACTTCAAACTTCTGCTAAGTCTTCATCGGAAGGTCGATCGTAATCACAAGTGGGTAAAGAGTCAGTTTGGTGCCATTGTGCATGATATGATTGTGACGCATAATGTTGTATAGAAGAATCACTACTATCTTTAGGAAATCTTTGATCGCACATGGGCCATTGTGTCTCATCTCAAGACTCCTGAAGAAGTCAATGAGATGGAATTTCAGCAAGACTTGGATTAGTCATGGCCGCCAAAGAAGATACTCAACAAGGTTCAAGTTCGTGTGATGGTGACTAGTTTATTTTCTTCATCACGTTCAACGGATGAAGCTCAGGATCTTGATGACACTGTTGTCGGCCCTTCAATGACAAACGACCCGGACAATGCTCGCGCTCCTCCACCAACAAGTTGAAATTCTTTAGGGGTGTTAGTTATTAGTTTCGTCCCTTTTCGTCACTTGATGACAAAGTGGGACAAATCTGAGTTAGTCTTCAAACTGGTCTAACTTATAGGCTATATTTTTTTATTAAGTTACAACTCTCGTTCTTCTAAAGTGTTTGATTGTATGAGTTGTAAACTGGTCTAACACTTTTGAACCATTTTCGTCGCATGCTTATTCCTCACGTTGACTAATGCACTCATGTTGACACTCGTCAGACACCAGTTTCCATCATGAATTTCAATTTCCTCATGATATATGTCAAATGTGTGCATGGATCACAAGATATAAGGGGAGATCTCCATGTTATAAACCTACAATGTGCACTTGTAGCCCAAAGCAACTTCTTCAAATATGCACATCTTCACGAGGAGTTTCTGTATATCTTGTAATCCAATTCCCCAAACTCTGTACTTATGTTTCATATACTTATCCCCATTGAAAACTTAACCTATTTGTCATCAATCACCAAAAAAGGGGAGATTGTAAGTGCATCTAGTGCCCCTTAGTGATTTTGGTGTATTAAAGACTTATAGGTTAAGGGACCAATACGTTTGTGAGTGTACACCGGCTCTATATGTCGCTGAAGAGTTTGAGTTATTTGAAGAATATTAACCGCTAAAAATGAATGTCTTCGGATGAAGACTTTGATAATTCCTCGAAGACTTTGAAAGTCGGGAAATTGATGTGCCCTTGAAGATATTGATGCTAGGACTTTGAAGCATGAATACTTTTGTTTTTGTAGTTTCATTTTATTTCTTTTGAGTCATAGGAACATCGTGCTGTTAAAGGGGGTTGAGGTAAAACTAAGGAAAAGTTTCCAAGTGATGCTCCTCTCTAAGCCTACATATACCCAATCCTTCGAGTAAAGCCTTTGGAAATCTTTTACTGTTTTGGTCAATTTGTTCAGTGACAGAGACGAAGATTTTTATGGTCTCTGGGAAAATTGCTCTAACTGAGGAGTTAGGTTTTCGCCAGTACGAATTACAATGAGAGACATGAGGACTTTCACAACTTGAAAGTTTCGACCATTGCTGTGTCGCACGCGAGCTGTCCCCAAACCTTATCCACATAACGGTCATATCATTGGGTATTTATGTAAAATCATGTTGGGATAGCTCCATGGATACAAATAGACGCCCCCATAACCACTAGATGGTTGGCTGCTCCGCGAGAGAAACAAACACTTAACATTTGAGAGCAACCAATTCCTTGAAGACTTTGAGAGAAAATCATTAGAGAGGAAAAACTCGAAACACCCAAACCAAAACCCCAAAACCCAAAGTGATTGAGTACCACTGAAGAGATTGTTCCTTTGTGGAACCAACGCTTGTTACCTTTAAAGACTGTGCATCTTCTAGATGGTTAGGCATCACTGGTCTAGAGCATCCAGTAGTAAATTGTGGATTGTCGGGTGACCGAGTTTGTGAGGGTTTGGAAGTGTGCCCTCAAGATTAACCACGAGTGTTGGGCAAGGACTGTGTGTCCTTAACTCAAGGAGAATACAGTAAGGACTTAGTGTCCTGGGACTGTGTGTCCTTTGGTTTAATGCCAAGACACTCCAAACTAGACGTACGACTATCACATCAGTTGGAACTGGGTCATCAAATCACTGTTTTCACCGAGTACCTCATTCTACTTCCTCAACCTTCTATTTCCTCATTTATGTGTTGATGAAATTGATCGTTATTTTAAAGAATTTGAACTGAAGACTTTCACAATTTCCTCATCTCAAATTCTTCAGTTCACTTGTTCTTCACCTGCGTATCCTGATCATGCTACTCGCGCTATGTGTTTGTTTCATTTCATCATGATGACCATGCTTTTGCCATGTTACGCTTACGCCAGAGTACTTATTCCGCTGCAAGCTATTCATGACTTAGCAATTTCCTCATAGAGAAATTCCTTAGTGTCAAATTTATAAAAATCACCTATTCACCCCCCTAGTCGATATAATGCACTTTCAATGATCATCATAGCTTCGTAAATCTATCCTATCTATTGAATTGATTTGGGCAAGTAGTTTGATATTTTTTCAGTGGTAGATGTGCGTTGTAGTAGGTTTAACATGGTGAATTTCTATATCCCAATAATAGAAAGGGGACAAGATGGGTCCTTGTGTTGCTGCCACTTAGAATAAAATCTTGGGATTTATTTATACTGGTTGAGTTTACTTTGTCTACATCATGTTATCGTTCCCCCAGCATTACTCTGTTTTACTTAATACTCTAGATGCATGCTGGATAGCGGTCGATGGGTGGACTAACAGTAGTAGGTGCAGACAGGAGTCGGCCTATTTTCTTATCGATGTGATGCATATATACACATGATAATTTCCACGAAAATCACATAACTATTTGTTGTTCTATCAATTGCCGAATAGTAATTTGTTTACCCACCATATGTTGCTTTCATGAGAGATCCCCTAGAGAATAATATGTCCCTCGGGTCTATTCGCTTATATATTTAGAGAACTTACAATTTCCTTGTTGTTATTATTTGTCTTTTATTTTTATTTTGCAATTCACAACTATCTACAATTATCTACACACCTCATTTGCTTGCAGATAACGAGATCACTCGGATTGACAACCCTCTTGCCCGCATTGGGTGCAAGTTGTGTGCTCTTTTGTGTGCACCAGCTGAAGACGGTTGAGGATTGATATTCCTATTGGTTCGATAAACCTTGGTTTGTTAATCAAGGGAAATACTTACCTACATTGTGTTGCGATAACCTGCTCCACTTCATGGAAAACCGAACGCAGATCACAAGCATGAGAAAGGATTTGTGGCGCCATGCGAGAGAATATCATCACCAACTATCAAGTAACTTCACGGAAATTATCATTTGCTTGTTCTTATTTTTATTTGTTCTTATATTTTGCTTTCTTAAAAAAAACTACATTTGCTTGCTTAGCTTGTGAGTAGTTTGCCTCTCCTCTCTCTAGTTTGCTCTAAGTTGCGATCATGTCTGAGTTTTAAATTAGTGATGCCTCCGCCTCTAGTGCAGAATCCCTTTATTTTACAACTTCACCTTGGGATGATAATGCAAAAAGAAAATTTCACGAAGTTGCTAATGAAAAACTTGATAATCTTGCACATGATGATCCTTCTATGGTAGAACCTATTATGCAAACTAAGAAACTCCGCATAGGTAGTGGTAATATTATTGGAAAGAGTGTGATTCAAGATTTTTCACTAGTGTGGGATCATTACCATTGATAGGAGGTTCTATTGTTGCTAGAACTACAAGTTATGTGGATGCTATATCTTTTCTTATAGTACAATTGGAAATTCAATTTGTGCACAAGCATCCTTACATGTGATGGTTGTTTCTAGAATTCTATAATATACAAGAAGCTTCTACCAAACGTCTAGATACTACATTTATTTGTCAATAATTTAGTATAGTAATGCAAGAAGCTAGCGATATATTTTCTAATTATAGGGTTAATGGTGAGTGCCCACCCATAGAGGGGATACTCTATGAGTTGGAAGAAATAAGAAAACTAAGATTGACTCACTATGTTGCTTATGATGAGAATCTTAGGAAGAAGGTTCCGCTTAATGTCTTAGTTGATAAGATTTCTAAACGCAATGATCAATTTTTTATACCAAAACCTGGATTGGGTTATGAGGTTGAAATAAAATTAAGAAAATACCTCTATTAGAACTTATACAACGAGGATCTAACTATCACTTATGAAAAACCTAAAGAAGAGCCTCATATTACTCCCGAGGTGGATCTTTTGGATCCTTGTGATGTCCTATTTAGGCCTTTCCATTATTTTTCTTACCAATAAGAAAAATTGCTGTTGAAAGGAGGGAATGGTTCGTTCTCGAAAAGATGACAACACTTGATCATATGATAAAACAATAGCGCTTGTTCGGAGGCAACCCAATAATTATCTTATTTTTTCTTTTTTACTTCCTGCTTTGGTATGATGACATGATTATTTCCTATATAATGATTTTGTTTTTCCTTTTTAAATTAGTGTTTGTGCCAAGTTAAATTTCGGGATGACTTGTATGATAAGTATAATTGATAGGCGGAAAAATAGAAACTTTGACGTACAGTGCAGAATTTCTTTGATTTTACTCAAACATATTTTTAAGATAAATGTTCTACACGGTATTTATGTGCAATTTCCTCAGGTCTTATTAATTGTTCAGAAATTTTGGAGTTACAGAAGTATATGTTCATTACAGATTACTAAAGATTGTTCTGTTTTATGCAGATTCTGTTTTTTCTTGCATAGCTTGCTTGTTTTGATGATGTTGTGGATTGTATCGGGTGTATAAGCCATGGCGAAGTTCGAATATACTACATATTATGCAATAAATAAATAAGAAACAATTTACAATAGAACCTAAGTGTTTTTATGTTGCTTATACTAACAGATCTCACGAAGTTTTGTTGAGTTTTGTGTGATTGAAGTTTTCAAGTTTCGGGTGTTATCGTGTCGGACAATGGCATAAGGAACAACAAGAGTTGAAGCTTGGGGATGACCAAGGCACCCAAGGAAATGTTCTAGGAATACTCAAGCATCTAAGCGTGGGGATTCCCCGGAAGGCATCGCCTCTTTCGTCTCAATCCATCAGTATGTCACTTGAAGCTACATTATTATTCATCACATGATATGAGTTTTGCTTCGATCCTCGTTTGCTTTAGTTTGCTTTTTTATTTTTAGTTTTCCACAATCATATTTTGATGTATAACACATTTATCATGATTTGTTAGAATACTCTTTGTGCTTTACTTATAACTTTTGAGCTAAACAATTGCTCTAGTACCTCACTTATATCTTCTTTAGCACAGTGGCGTGTAGATTTTATAGAAATATTTGAAATAATTTTACTCACTAATATTTGTTTGAGACTTAATAAATAGTAGAAGTAATTTTCATGGGTCATAAACTAGTCCAAAAATAATAAGTGTCCAATGAATGATAATCAAAACCATCGTGTAGCATATAAAGAGAAATTGTGGGTTAATGATATTTATGTGGTAATATGAAAAAGGTGTGAACGCATCATTGTTGATTCATAGAATTAGCGGTATTAAGACGTGTTAATTCCTTGTTATTTTTAATATTAAAAAGGCATGGCAGGGATGTGTGAGCATTTCTATTCCTTGTTGAAATCCTAGTGTTGTTTCGAGTCAAAGTCGCGAGATGGTTAGCTCCTCCCAACCCTCTCCCTTGGGCATGCGGGTAGTGCTTTGATTTGTGATGGAACTAATAAAACTTTGCAATAAGTATATGATTTGTTCATGACTAATGTGAAACCATGGACATGTGCAACCTCACCTCATATTTGGCTAGCTTCTTCAGTATCGTGCATTGCCCATTCTCACCTCGAGGATCGGTGTGAACTTCGTCGGTGCATCCAAACCCCGTGGCATGATATGCTCTATGACACATAAACCTTTCTTTATCTTCCTCAAAAAAGCCACCATGCCTACCTATCATGGCCTTTCCACAATAATACCGAGATATATTGCCATTCAAATTACATTGTTATATCATATGACTAGTTCATTCATCATCATATTGCTTTGCATGATCATATAGAGATGTCATAGCATTTTTGGCAAAGCCACCATTCATTACATTGGTGATACATGTCACTTTAGATCATTGCACATCTTGGTACACTTCCAGCGGCATTCATATTGTGTCATATAGAGCTTTCATGAGTTATTAGTGAATGAAAGTGTGATGATCATCATTATTAGAGCATTGTCTCGATGAGGAAAGGATGATGAGACTATGACTCCCCCACATGTCGGGAAGAGACTCCGAACATAAGCGGGGAGGCCAAATGATCCCACCATAAAAAATGAAAAAAATTAATGAGATAATATAGAGAAGGGACTTTGCTACTATCCTTTACCACATTTGTGACTCAAAGTGGCACCATGTTCCTCATGTAGAAAGTCTCATGATATGTCATTTAAATATGCTAGAGGGAACCATATTATCATTACTATAAAGTTGTCTTGCATATTCCCATGACGGGCTTCCTCAAATGCCCAAGGTCTTCATGAGCAAGCAAGTTAGATGCACACCCCACTTAGCTTCAGTTGAGCTTTCATACACTTATAGCTCTAGTGCATCATTAGCATTGAAATACCTACTCCTTACATTGACATCTACCGACGGGCATCTTCATAGACCATTGGTATGCCTAGTTGGTGTGAGACTATCTTCTCCACTTTTGTCGCTTTGATATCTACCACCATATTCTATTCCACCATATGCTATGCCATGGCGCACGCTCATGTATTGCGTGAAGAATAAAAAGTTGACTCACTTTGAAAAAGTATGATCCAATTGGCTGACTTGGACACCATTGTGCTTAACATTTGTATTAATGTGGTGAAGACACAACCATGCTTTGCTAATATGAAAGATTAGTGGGGGTAAACATTCTTTTAGGATCATATACTTCAAAAGGTTGATGATTTGTTGCTTGTTTTTATAATTATTAGTATGTTGATGTTTGTTAATTAATCATTTCATAATGAGCATACATGCAAAATATTACATGTTGGATAGCATGTCACATCAAAAATTCTGTTTTTATCATTTACATACTCGAGGACGAGTAGGAATTATGCTTGGGCATGCTTGATACGTCTCCAATGTATCTATAATTTTTTATTGTTCCATGTTGTTATATTATCATCTGAAGATACTTTTTGGGACATAATGCACCAATTTATATTATTTTTGAGCACTAAGCTATTAACCCACTGTCCGGTGCGAGTTGTTGTTTTATGTGTGTTTTTTGTTTTTCACATTTTCACTACCAAACAAATTCCAATTGCCACAAAACAAATTATGATTTTTCTGAACCAAAAGAGGACTTGGAAGCTTCGGGATAAGACATGAAGCCGCATGAGAAGCACACAAGGCAACAAGGCGTGTCCAAGGGATTGGCCGCGCCCTGATGCCTCGTCGCCTCCCTGTGGCCCCTCTTGCCTCGTTCTTTGGCCTATAAATTCTCAAATATTCCATAAGTCCTAAATATATCGACAAAACACTTTTTACACCACCGAAAGTCTCTGTTCCACGGAGACCCCATCTGGAGCTCTGTTCTGGCACTCTGTCGGTGAGGGTCTATCACAGAGGGCCTCTTCATCTACCTTGGTGCCCTCGTGATGATGTGTGAGTATTTCACCAAAAACCTACGGGTCCATAGTTAGTATCTATATGGATATCTCCCTCCCTCTTAATCTTCAATACAATGATCATCGCATCTTCGCTTTGATCCATCCAATGTAATTCTTTTGTATCGTGAGTTTGTGGGGATCCAATGAATTGTGGGTTTATGTTGAGATTATTCATGAAAATTATTTGAATCTTCTACGAGTTTTATGATTCTTATTTGCATCATCATCATAGCTTCGTAAATCTATCCGATCTATTGAATTGCTTTGGCCAAATAGTTTTATCTTTCTTCAGTGGTAGATGTGCATTGTAGTGGGTTCAACCTGGCGATTTTCTATATCCCAGTGACATAATGGGAAAAGATGTGTCTTTTTGTTGCTGCCAGTAAGGATAAACGATGGGGTTTATTCATATTAGTTGAGTTTACTTTGTCTACATCATGTCATCGTTCCCCAAGCATTACTATGTTTTACTTAATACTGTAGATGCATGTTGGATAGCGATCGATGGGTGGAGTAATAGTAGTAGGTGCAGGAAGAAGCCGGCCTATATCCTTATGGGCGTGATGCCTATATACGGATGAGCATTTCCATGAAAATCACATAACAATGCATTGTTCTATCAATTGCTAGGCAGTAATTTGTTTACCCACCAAGTTGCTTTCATGAGAGAGGCCACTACAGAACACTATGGCCCCCGGGTCTATTCACTTATATATTCAAAGAACTTATAATTTCCTCGCCCTTACTATTTGTCTTTTATTTTAGCTTGCAAGTCACAACTATCTACAATTATCTACACAACTCATTCACCACTACATAACACTACGACCCCCGGATCTATTCACTTATATATTCACAAATCAAGGGGATTGACAACCCTCTTGTCCGCGTTGGGTGCAAGTTGTTTGCTCTTTTTTGAGAAGGCGTTGAAGATGGTTGAGGATTGATATTCCTATTGGTTAGATAAACCTTGGTTTCTTAATTGAGGGAAATACTTACCCACATTTTTGTGCGATAACCCGTTCCTCTTCACAGAAAACCCAACACATATCACAAGCATCAATGGCTCGCCTAATCATCAGTGACGCCATCTGTAACGGGGACGTTTTCGTCCTCAGACATATCTTCGCCTTTGGCAGCGTCATGCTTCTTGCTGATCCGATTGGCCGCCTTGGTCGGGTCTGAAACCTTGGCCCCGATCAGGAGATCAAGTTTTGGGAACCTAGAGTTTGTTGCTGACTGCTCGGGCGATCTTATTCTAACTAAACTTTTGACTCCCCTTGTAGAGGTTTCGAGCCCCGATGCCCTAGCACCGGCAGAGGTGGACCACGCCCTCACGGCGTCGTCCACCGTGGGTAGAGCCCGAACCAGTTGACATATTTGAATAACTTTTGGATGAACACTATCGTGACAGAACTTTAAGCGCCCTTGGAACGACGACATTGCGGGTTGATCCCATGTACTCTAAAACATGGACTCTGTGGATCTCGTGGCACTGAACGAGTTGCTTGGACGGATCCATACCTTGGGGATAGCGCGCAACCAACCCTCGCTCTACGATCAAATCATGCTTAAACCCAATAACAGGGACATCTTTGTCCACCTACACGCATTTGGTTACCACCCTCGAGGACCCGGCTAGAGGATTGCCTACCGCAACAACCGAAGCTTAAGACGGTCTATGTTCGGGTCCCCAACAATCCGGATGGCCCCTCAAATACGGAATCTGAGCATTGCCCCGAACTCGATTCGAACTGTGACTTAGATACCGTGCGGCAGTGTCCAGGTAAGAATCCTAATCCCAAACCCAATGCACCAGAGTCCCCAGCGGTATTAGACACAACCAACAAAACTGGTGGTTCACGTCCTCGCGGGATGCAATTAAAAAATCCCCATCCACCTCCCATGCTAGACAATCTGTAAGTAATTTGGAGAGGTTTGGTATACGGGACCTATGTTGCATTAAGCAATAGCAAGAAGAGGCCGTCCAACACTTCTGTGCTAGAATCCTAATGGCTAAAAATCAGATACCGGATTGCAGCGGCCAGGAAATAATAGAAACCTTCCGGTATAACTTCCATGATGAAGGAATCTTAAACGCCATTGCCAACCTTCACATCAACAGCTTAGTCGAGCAATTTAAATTAGTACGCAAATATTGTAAAATGGAAAGCACCTCGCAGACTCAACAAATGTGAACATATTTAATCGATGCAGAGCAACCTAGAGGAGCTCGAAGGAAGCGCATGCCCCAACATTGGTCAGGAGAACATGGGCCCGCCGACGAAAAGAATAAACCCCTTGATGGATCCAGAACTGTCCTCAAAGAACTATTGGACAGTCCATAACCGATATACTCCACATTGCCGAACACTAGCTCTACCCATAACCTTCGAGCTTGCTGGGTCGTTAGGCAAGTAGCAAAAAGTGGAGAGGCTATCCTCGGGGTCTCATCTTCCAACAAATGTTTAAAGAACACTTTTGGATAACAACATCGAAGTCTTAACAATCTATGAGGTGTTCTCCTCAAATAATCAGAGGAAGAGAGCTCTTCGAGAAATCGACCATGTATTCCAAGTGGCAGCAACAAACTCATGGAGAACACACCCATAACTTTTAGTGAGGACGACTAGTCGAAAATCCGCTCCAGCCGAACACCTGCCGCTTTGGTCCTCAACCCCATTATAGACAGCTTTAGGCACCGCAAGGTACTAATGGACGGCGGGAACGGCTTAAACCTCATTTATAAGGACACTTTGGATAAAATGCAGTTCAATAGATCTCGCGTCTAGCAAAGCCACACAACCTTTCGATGGATCATCCCCACGAGAGGGGCGTGATGCACTGGACGAGTTTCTCTCGATGTGGTGTCTCGTACCCCTGAGACCTACAGGTCTGAAGAACTTGTCTTCCATATTGTACCCATTCGCAGGAGTTATCATGCCCTTTTCAGGCGTGAGGCCTTCACAAGATCTCAAGCCATACCACATTACGGGTACATGAAGCTCAAGATGCGAGGGCCCAACAGTGTCATTACACCATAAAGTGACCCGGATAGAGCTCTTTGGGCTGAAAAGAAAACAACATTGTTTGCCTTTGAGTCAATGTCTGAAGCCTTCGCGGCCGAAGAAATAATCACACTCCGCTCAACGATAGATAAGCATGATGTAATCCTAAATAAGAGGCCTAAGTCCACATCCTTTAAACCAGCACACGAAAGAGTAAAATTTCACGTACATCCAGTAGACCCTAACAAAAAATCGTCCATTGGAGCCCAGCTTGACCCTGCGGTTGATGAAGCACTGCGCACATTTTTGCGTGAAAACTAGGACATATTCGGTTGGCACCCCTCAAATATGCTAAGAATCCAATGAAGACCGGCCGAGCATAGCCTAAACATAATTGCACATTTCAAACCATTCAAACGGAATTATGCACATTTTCCGAACCCAAGCATCAAGCCATGGGTACAAAACTCGCGAAATTACTTGAAGTCGAATTTATCCGAGATATCAAACACCCTGAGTGGTTGAAAAAATTGGTCATGATACCAAATAAGGATAAATCCTCGCAGATGTGTAACATCCCAAATTTTCAATTTGGAATGTTTTACGATTATAGCTAAGCATCTATGCATTTTGATTGAAATGAGTGTGGCATTTGATTTTTCATTTGGTATTTGATTTCATTTTTTTGGCACATGAATTTCATTCACAAATCCCTGACTAAGTATCTTGTCAAACAAGTTGAGAGGAGGTAACATGACACCCCAAAAATCAGAAAAACAATAGTGCCAATTTATTTGAAGGTCAAATTCGATTTTATTTGGAAATTTTAAAAAATAAAGTTTTATAAAGTTTTTATTTCGTGTCTAAATTTTTTTCACGTTGTGGGAATTATTTTTCTCATAATTTTGATATATAATACTCCTATATTCAGAGTATATTTTATTTCCTTTTCTTTGTTTTCTTTCCTATTTTTAAATAAAAGGAGAACTTCCGTTTATTAGGAAACGTAGCAGCACCCCACTTGGAATAGTACCGGCCCACTAAGGCAATTCCGGCCCGTATCTTTGGCTCGCCAAGTCCGAATCATCTTCGGATCGGCCACCTCTCAAACCCGTGCCACTCCTCTCCCGCTGACGCCCGGCCCCACCACCCGACCGCAGCACCACACGGTCATCTCTTTCCTTCCTCTCGCCACCTTCCTTCACCGGCCACCGCCTCGGATCTCGTTGATCCCATTCCCTCTGAGCACCCCGCGGCCGCCTATAAGTACCCCTGCTTCCCGCACTCCGTTCCACCCCAAACCCTCGAGAGCCCCTCGCCAGAGCGCCGCCTAGCCACCTCGTCAGAGCTCTACCTCCAACCGGAGCTCTACGAGGTCATGCCGCTCCCCATTGTCGCCCCTGAGTCCCGAAGAAGCCGTCAAAGGATGCCACAAGATCGTCGCCACTGCCTGGACATCTCCGCCCTGGAGACGACCACCGGAACCACCTCCCCGACCACATCCACGCTTCGGCCACCATCGTTTTCGCCGGAGTTTCACCAACCACCACGGTGAGCACCACACCCCTCCTCAACCGTTGGATCTGGATCTAAGGATCCAGATTAGATACTTAAAACTTTAAAAAGTTTTCTTCTACTTAGAGAGCATTCTCTCTGTACCCCCACAACGCACATCTCCTCCACTCATGGCTCGCCACTTGGCCCTGTTCGTTAGTTAGGTTATTTATTTTTCGGTTTTCTTTTCTTTTAGACATAGAGCAGTTTGATTTTAAAAACCCTATAACTTTTAATCTACTTAATGTTTTTGAGTGTTTTCTTTCTAGTAGCTCATAAAAATTATGTAGTTTCTGCTTGTAGCTTTTGTTTTCAAATATGAACAATTTAAAATTGAATTATTTTGACTTTACTCAAATCACTAGAATTTGAATAACTTGAGTTTAAAACATATTTTTGAGTGATTCTTTTTGCTACTGATTCTTATTAGCTAGTTTTATCACCCTGTTAATTTTGGTGATTTTTAGTATGTCTTAAATTAGGGTTTTCAACAAAAGAGAATCTGTTTTAGTTCTTTTAGCTTAATTGCTTCTCTTTTTGATCTAGTTAGTTTTCGATTTTTGTTTTCTCTAATACTTGCTATTGTGATTATGTTATGCTTATTGTGTTAATTCTTCTCTCGTTAGATCATCCGGAGTGCGAGGCTTGTTATCGAGAGTCGCTCGAGTTCAAGAATTGTGAACAAGGCAAGTTCGCGTTAAACATGTTTTTACCTATGGTTTTATTGCATTAGTTCAACCTTCTCCACCCATTGCATGCAAAGTAGGTACTTGGAAATTGTGTTTCTTGATGTAGTATCATGTGGTAGTCACACATCAACCCTTGTTACTTCGTCCCGGGGAGCTATTTCTATTTTTCTATGCTCCTAGTAGACAGGGTTTGGTTGAGTATTTATGATGAGTGTTGTGAGAACTTAATAATCAAGACCTGATGAGTACAAGACTTTCAAGACCGTATGATGCAATATATCTATAGGTGAAGGATGGACTAGATGGGCACCCTGGAGAAGCCAGTAGATGACTCGGGATGCATGGAGAAGCGCCATGACATCTTGCGGAAAGCTTCACCAAGGCACAAAGAGATGGATGGACACTTCAAGACCCGAGGCTTACCTGCACATCCACAAGTCATTGTGGGCTCTGGCTTGGTTCGACATCGTGGTGACTATGGACGGGCGATGCTGCGAGATGTAGAAGAATGGTAGGATAGATGGGCACCGATAGTGTCTCAGAGGAACCCTTTGGAAGACCATGTTTTGATCATCCGGTTCTCAAACACCCTAAAGTGTGAGGACTTCAACGGAGGCGATCAAATCTTGTGGGGAACATGTGCCAAACTCTGTAGAGTAATCAAACCTAATCGATTAGCCGCGTCCACGGTCATGGACAACTTGAGCCAAAGGAACTGAAACTATCAAGAATTCTCAACACCAATAACTTAATAATGTGGGTATTAATTATAACTTGGGTATGAGAAATGGTTGGTGGAACCTTTTGATTAACAACCAACTATGTAGTAAATTTTGCTTTTACCCCCTCTCTTGTTGTAGGAAAAATTTGCTTTCCGCTAAAACTTACAGCCCCACCTGCCATATATGCATATAGTATAGATGATACTTTTCACCCCTCTCTTTTGTGACTTGACGGCATATTCAATATGTTGACCTACAAGGCTGCAACATGTCATGTTGCAGAGTACTTTTCCGTCCAGGAGTGAGGACACGATCTACGGTTGGTGATATGTAATTGGAGTCAGATGGACTCAACTACCCTTGAAGCTTCCGCTAGTTTTCGTTTAGTTTTATCTTATGAGTTGGCCTTCAGCCACTTCATTGTAATCTTGATTGTAATAAAGGACTCGATATGAGATTTCAATTTAATAAAGCAGTGTGATTGAACTCTCGATATATATATTGATGTACTGTGTGTGTACCAGCATGATCTTGGGATGGTACAGAAACACCAGAGACTTGACCATTTCAGGTATGGTCGCTACAAGATGTGTGTCGATTTCAAAGACCTAAACAAAGCATGCCTTAAGGATCCCTTTCCCTTACCTCGCATAGACTAGATCATTGACGCACCGCCAGACACGACTCACTTTGCTTACTTGATGCCTACTTCGGATACGATCAAATCAAATTGAAGGAGTTCGACCAAGCCGCTATTTCCTTCATCACCGCCTATGGGCCATTCTTCTTCAATACAATGCCCATCGGGTTAAAAATGCATGCGCCACATATCAACGCATTATCCACACATGCCTAGAAAAAATTCAGCAAAATAGTCGAGGCATACGTAGATGACGTGGTTATTAAAACCAAGCACGTCACCCAGCTGGTGGATGACCTTCGACAAACCTCAGATAATCTCCGGGTGTACGACATACCTCTCAATCAGGACAAGTGTGTATTCAAAGTTCCCGTGGCAAACTGCTTTGATTCATCATCTCCCATAGAGGAATCGAGGCCAATCCAGCTAAAATCCAAGCTCTATCTCAACTGGCGATCCCGTCAGAGTTGAAGCACGTGCAAAAATGGGGAGGATGTGTGGCGGTTTTAAGCCGCTTCATCTCCCACCTTAGCAAGAAGGCACTACCGCTCTACAAACTGGTCAAACAGATAAAAAGCTTCGAGTACTGATGAGGCTACAACTGCACTGGAAGAAATTAAAACACTATTAGCCAGTAACCCCATACTGACTGCACATGCTTCACGGGAACCGATGTTGTTGTAAATCTCGGCCACCAACCAACTGGTTAACATAGTTCTTGTTGTTGAAGAGAGGCGGAAGGCCACAACGTGCGGCTGTAGAAGCGAGTCTACTATGTGTCTGAAGTATTCATCACGTGCAAATCTCAGTATCCGCACTACAGAAGATAACATATATAGTTTTTGTGGCATCTCGCAAGCTTCGACACTACTTTCAAGAGTGTTTGGTCACAGTAGCATCCGAAGTACCCCTAAATGATATAATCAACAACAAGGACACCATGAGCAGCAGAGCAAAATGGGCCATTGAGCTCCTACCCTTTGAAATCATGTAGAAGCCACGCAAAGCTATTAAATCTCACGTGTTGGCTGATTTTCTCGGTGAATGGACGGAGGCCGAACTCCCTAAAGAGTATTGTACATATTCCGATTGGACGATGTACCGCGACGCCTCCAAGACGCTTGTCGGGATCGGGGTTGGTGTTATACTTACATCCCATAGTGCCGAGAACATCCGGTATGTGACCGATTCCAACAATGCAGCCAAATACGAGGCTTTGTTGCATGGACTTCGGATGGCAACTTCAATGGGCGTACAACGGCTGGAGGTATGGGTAGACTCCAACTTGGCCATCTCCCAAATCAATGACGAATTTGATGCTAAAAATCAAAAAATGGAGGCATATAGGAATGTTGTTATCAAGATATTAGCATGGTTCGAAGGCCTCAAATTCCACCATGTCTCCAGAGACACCAATCAAGTTGCTGATGTTCTTACTCGTATGGGCGCCAAACGCGGACCTGTTCCTAATAATACCTTTTTGGAATGGCTCTTCAAGCCATCCATGGTATGGCAGGACGAGGTCAATGACACTGGAGCCAGTGGCAGGAACATGCCACCCCTCATGTAATCAAACAAGATGAACAAATCATTGGCGCCTCTACACTTGAAAAAACGCCTTCGGCTCACAAATTCATTACAACAATCGCGTCATTGATCGAGCCTTTTCTCACCTATCTTCTCCGCCAAGAACTCCCTTATGACCAAACTGAGGCAAGACGAATATTTCGGTAATCCAAGGCCTACAAGGTCCACGAGAGGGAGCTATACAAGAAAAGCACCACCGGAGTCCTCTAGCAGTGCATATCCGAAGAAGAGGGTAAACAACTCTTGGCTAAAATACACGAAGGTATGGGTGGTCATCATGTAGCAGCTCGGGCCCTGGTAAGCAAGGCCTTTCGCGCTGGCTTCTTTTGTCCCATGGCTTGCGAGACGCTCACACACTCGTCCAACATTGTGTTGAGTGTTATTTTTTTGCAAATCAAATCCACATATCCGCAACGGCTCTTTCAACGATAACGATCACCTGGCCTTTTGCAATTTGGAAGTTGGACATGGTCGGCCCACTTAAAGGGGGGGGGGCGAGAAAAATAAATACCTTCTCGCTATGGTCGATAAATTCACCAAGTGGATTGAAGCCAAACCCATAACTTCTGCCAAGTCCGGACCGGTTATCGATTTTATATCTCGCGTGGTTCGCCGTTATGGTGTCACCCATAGTATAATGACGGACAATGGATGCCATTTCACATCTCAGGATGTGAAGGACCGGTACACTAACTTGGGCGTCAAGCTCAATTACACCTCCGTATATCATCCGAAATCCAATGGACGGTTTGAACGGGCCAATGGTCTTATTATGAGTGAAATCAAACCTCGCCTGGTCCATTCTCTGAAGGAATCTGATTGCCATTGGGTAGAGGAGCTCGACTCCGTAGAGTGGGGTTTGCGCAACACCTCGAACCAACCAACAGAATATACACCATTTTTATGGTATACGGGGTAGAGGCTATCCTCCTTTGTGACATGATCCATGATACACCTAGGGTGCGCATGTACCAGGGAAAATAAGCTGAGCTAGATCGGTAGGCCGACTTAGACGCCCTTGAAGAATAGTGTGATATAGCTATCGCACGTTCCACCTTTTATCAGCAGCAGGCTCAGCGCTACCAGCGCAGGGAAGTTCGGGCAAAAGCAGTTTGTGCTACTCCTCCCAGAGAAGAAGAAAAAAAACTTGCACTTAAATGGGAGGGCCTTTTCATAATTGGTGAAGTACTTGGAGGAGGGGTGTATCGCGTCCGCAACCCATAACATAATCTCCTTGAAACAAACCCCTAGAATGCAGCTCATCTTCGGCGCTTCTACGGCTAGACTGATGTTGTCAACTTAACTATTTTTTCTATCTTTTTAATTTTCCCCTACCTTGTTCTTTTAGATTGATTAGCGTATCCCAGCTTATGTTCAACGAAATCGAACAATGTTCACGAAAATGTATTTTTAGGTAACACCTGGGGCCTTCTTACTAAAAGGTGACCAAGGTATACTTGTGCATTTGTTTTCTCCTTTATGATATATGCATCATTCCTCTATTATTTTAAAGCCATCATATCCATCAATTTGACTTAGAATTTGGCCAAGATGGGTTTCCGTGCTCATGTGCTTACCCTCTACGTTCCCGATTGTTCGACTAGAGAGTAAACGAAGCACTTCTCTGATTGTTATGACCGGGTCACCCGGATACGTACCTCACACGGGTGAAGACGAAAGCTGGGGTTCTCAAGGAAACAACTGATCAGCCACAAAGGAAGTGAAAATACTTAGGTGGTCGTCACCAAAACAAGGGGTTATTTACCCGAAGTAACCATCACCTGCATAGTGTGAATATACGGTTATCATGTCTACATTAGCGTAGCAACCCGAAGAAAGGAACCCATAGATGAACTATTTGGTTTGGAAGATGTTTCTTATGTTAAAAATTAATATAACATAACTCCACGATCATGTTCAGTTTATTAGCACCATATTGTTGGATTGCGTGGTTGTCTGAAATGCTTTCCTGATATCGCACGTTACATAGGTTACATAGTACGGAACACTCCACGACCATTGTTAGTGGAGGTAGAAGCCGATGGCCGATTAAGACATCGTCTAAGGTTCAAATAGAGGAATATTTGATCTAAAGTACATAGTTACATAGAATCAAACACCTGGTTACTGATCAAGATTATCTATTATCGCATCAAGGCGACAATCTTGTTGCGTGAGACGCGTTGCACGCATTACTTGGTCAAATACCAAACGGAGGGCACCTCAGTGGTGCATCGACCTGCTATACAAAAGGTTTTTAACCCCTTTCCACGATAGAGAACAATCATTGGTGATGGTGACCAACGAACACAAATGTTTGGCAAAACTAAGAGATGGGATGTCCACATCTATCGCAAACGAGAATCACTGGTCAACCGTTTGAGACATGGTGGACTTCCCATACGGCCCATCCTTTCAAGTCATGTGAGATCACACTAACATCGCACACAATATTCTCTGGCACGCCATTTATCATGTGCACCAAATCACAAGCATGTCATGATTATAAAGCGTGTATGATAAAGAGTGTAAAACAAACACACATTTTCTGACCCGTTTGCGATTTTCTAACTAAGAAGATAATTTAACCATCGTACGAGTGTTAGATAAGTTTAAGAAATGTTTGAATGTCGTACTTGTATTGGCCAGGATAAATATCGCACACACAATTCTATGGTGCAATGTTTCTGATGCATATTACTCCCTCCGTAAACTAATATAAGAGCATTTAGAACACTATTTTAGTAATCGAAATGCTCTTATATTAGTTTACAGAGGGAGTACATCACAAATAGTTTATACTTCTGAGCTGTGTGCAATAGACATTCTATCATCAACGTTGAATTCGGTGGCACCGTTTGCGATATTGTCTTTCAACACACATGGTTTGCAAATTGCAATTGAGTGCGGTGTCGCACACGTTTCTTGTCTGTGAAACATGTTGATATTGGATTATTAAGTATTTCACAAACATTGAAATTTATAAACCGTGTGCGGCGTGATGACCCACGGAGCACCTTTTTCAATTTTAATGTCTACAATTTAAAATTGAACATAATTTGAATTTGAATGTAAGGAATAGTTTTTTACATATCCACAAATAGATAGGTTCATCAACCAATGCATTATTCGATCACAGGTACAGAGTTCAAGAATTACATCAACAAACGAATTACATAAGCACTAAATAAATAATTATTAATGATGGTTGAATACATGTATTAAAGACGGTAAAGAAACAGGCGAAATATATTCTAGTTGCTATAAAAGGTGAAGCAAAATGTCTGTTGTCGGTGTCAAAACCGGCTAATATCAGGTAGGGGGTCGGAACTGTGGATCTTGGATTGATGGGGAACAAGGCACGAAGGAGACAATATTTACTCACGCTTGGACCCTATTAATGGGGTTAAAACCCTACGTCCTGCTCTTGTAGTATTGATGAAGTGGTACAGAGTATAGAGTTGCACTACCTCATGATCGAGTGTTATAGTATAAAACCGTAATTGTAATGAGCTTAATGTGGCCTACAAACTATGCCCCCCCGGTTTATATACATACCGAGGATGCGAGGGTTACACCAAAAAGTCGGTTACAAGAAGGAAGGAATATGTCGATTACCATGTCACCGTGGATTGTACGGCAAGTCTTCGGGAGAGTCCATCTTGATTCCAATACCTCTAATGTTGGTCGAACAGGCCCATGAGTCTAGCCCATGAGAACGGATAGGTGGCCTGAGGAGCTCTTAGTCCTGGACTCCCTCACATGTAGTGTGCCCCCTCCATGTCGAATGCACACACGACTCTAGTCCATCCCCTTGTGATGGCCGACCGCCCATCCTTCAATATCTTCATGAGGGCTTCTAGATTGTCATTGTAATCTAGGCGAAATACATGTACATTTGCATGTCCATCAATCATGTAGTTTGAGAGGTGATCTTGAGTAAATTGTGTACCACTGCAAAGGAAAAAACACGGGATTGCGAGCTAACAAGTCATTATGGACAGTAAAAAGGCTATAGAGTTCCGAGTTCATATGTTGCAAATCACTATTGTCTTGGACAAATTGTAAATAAATAGTTTAATTGCCACATTTTGATCCATTGTACTAACAATGTTTATTAGTTACATCGCACGATGCTAGTTGATGAATACATCATTGCCCCATACGCAAAAAAGGTCTAAGCGCGGATATTTACGTGACATATGTACCTACAAGGATTAAGTAATATTAGAAGCTAAATTGC
The DNA here is from genome assembly GCF_904849725.1 of Hordeum vulgare subsp. vulgare. Lineage (NCBI taxonomy): Eukaryota > Viridiplantae > Streptophyta > Magnoliopsida > Poales > Poaceae > Hordeum > Hordeum vulgare. Next base: position 124,039,183 of record NC_058520.1, read on the forward strand.
AATTGCACAATGATGTAATACAATACTCTCTCTGAACCACTATACAAGATCTAATTGCATCCAATACAATAACATATTAGACGTCTTAACATATTATGTTATGGGGCGGAGGGAGTATAACAGGGAAACAAATATAGCCAAGGAAACCAAAAACCAAAATAAGCAAATGTTCACTATAACATGCTTATTGATATTGCACAGAATAAAGCTTGTACATGAACATCAAATTGTATAATCGAACATCACACAGTAAAAAAAGGGGTGTATTACCTACACCAGGCTGAATAGGAAACATATATGGCCATTGAACTCGTATTGATCAAATTGTACTGCACATTGTGAATAACAAAATAAACAAGGCATACTACAAACAACCAAATATGGCAATTTAAAACGTACAGATGCTAACCACAAACAACCAAAAATCTATAAAGGTAGTATATGCTCACTACAACAAATGTAACAACAACCAAATAGTCATTCATATAGCTAGTGTTGATAATGCATAGAACGTACCTTGTGCTTAAACATCAAACTGTATGATTGAATATCACATTGTCAGAAAACTAAAATAAACAGGGGCGTGTTAACTACACCAGCTTTAACAAGAACGAAATGCATGATTGCCAACCAAATCTAGCAATTGAAACTGCACATATGTTCACTACAAACAACCAAAAACAACTAAACAATCTATATGCTCACTAGTGACAACCAAAAACAGCTAAACAATTTATATGCTCACCCCTTGGAAGAACCGAACAGTGGGTGCGCATCGTACGCTCCCTGTTGTCGCACCTTGGCTCCTTCCCTTTGGAAGAGCACATGTGCAGGGTGCCCTCCCTGATGTCGTGGATGGGATATTTCCCCTTGGAAGAGATGGGTAGAGCTCCCTTTTCATCGTTGTCATCATGAGAGAGGCATGACTTAGCACCTGACGATGCCGAGAAATCGCCATCGAACGTGACCTTCAGAAATGAAGGCAGGTTCCTGACAACAAAGCTGAGTAGATGAGTGGTGGGGCAATGTAGGAGATCCATGTGGGTTGAACCCGATGGCTGGGGGTGCGCCACTTAACCCATGGCATATCCCCAATCAAGTTGTTGCTGTCGACAAGCTCGATGTCCTAGCCGGCTGCCGCGACATGTATACATGAGTAAGCCCGCTTATTTAAATCCCGTGAGAGTCATTGTAGTGAGCTTCCTCGAGGGCCTCGGCGGCCACCTCGCCGTCATCCAACGGATAGGCCTCGGTATGCATCTTTTTTTCATTTTGCTCCTTGAGCTCCCTGACAAGCATAGTCGAGCTGCAGCGCTTCTCGAGTTGGGTGGGGTGGGGATAGGGATGGGAGACTCTGGGTAAGGCGGTGTTTTGTAGGCCGGCAGAAGGGGGTGGACCTGAGTCATACGTGAAATTGACATGGATGAGCACTATTGTCGAATGAACACATGATAACCCACAAGAATAGGGAATCGTTTGTAGCCTTTTTTGATAAGTAAGAGTGTCGAACCCAACAAGGAGCTAAAGGTATAATTAATATTCTCTCAAGTTCTATGAAGAAGTGATACAAATCTACACGTGAAAACTCTTACTTTACCTAGAACAAGTATGACAATATTTTGCAGAAAAATAAAGAGCAACTAAATAAAAGTTTGGGTGTAACACAAGAGAAAGATTGACCATAGGCAATTGAATATAACATGATAGATACTTATCATGTGCAATGAGGTAGAGGCATACGCTAACACAATTTTCGTCCTTGGATCATCTGCACATATGATTGGACCACTAGAAAGCATCTGCAACTACTAGAAATCATTAAGGTAAACCCAACCATATCATTAAACATCAAGTCCTCTTTACTCCCATACGCGCACAACTCCCTTACTCGGATGTAAGTTTCTGTCACTCTCACTACCCACTATAAGAGAATCATGAACATATTGCAAACCCTCCAGCATGTATCCTTCATGTGTGCGCATCATGGAAGGCACCTAAGGATATCACCATCAACACACAACTCATATCAGTAACATCATATCACAATTAACTCGTAAGACAAAATGGATGCACTCAAACATCATAGGATAGCCACATATCAGTTGGAAATAGTATGTAGTGTTGTGCACCATGTTTAAGTAGAAATTTACAGCGGGAAAAGAGGTGTTACACTGCTGCATAGAGGGGGAGAGAGTTGTTGTTGACGGCGGCAATATTGTTGATGTAGATCGCCGTCATACTCCTTGCCCCGGCGGCACTCCGACACCATCGGGAGAGAGGGGGGAGAGCCACCTCCTTACTCTTTTTCCTTGGCCTCCCCCTAGATGGGAGGAGAGTTCCTCCTATGGTCCATGGCCTCCATGGCGGCGGAGGGGACGGATCCCCTCCGAGACAAGATCTCCCTGTGTGAAATTTGGAGGAGATTTTTACCCATAAAGTAGCTTTCTTGCAACCGAAGAAGAGCCCCAACCGACTTACGAGGTGGCCACTACACACCACCCCGCTCTAGGGGGTATGGTTCGTGCCCTGGTACCTAGTGGAGATCATGGGCCTCTGTTTGCGTGGATTCCACCTCCCAAGAATCACATATATTCCAAAATAATTCTTAGTAATTTTTTATCACGTTTGAACTTCTTTGATATGGATATTCTGCGAAACAAACATGCAACAAACAAGAAATGGCACTTGGCACTAGATCAATATGTTAGTCCAATAAATCATATAAAATGTTGCCAAAAATATGTGAAAGTTGTACAATATTGGCATGGAACAATAAAAAATTATAGATACATATCAGCATCCCCAAGCTTAATTCCTGCTCGTCCGCAAGTAGGTAAATGATAAGAAAGATATTTTTTGATGTGGAATTCTACCTAGCATAATCTTGATCATATATCTAATCATGGCATGAATATTAAGATACAAGTGATTCAAGGCAATACTCCAGCATTTGACAAAAATACATCCATACTCGGGTTTACTAGCTAACAATCATGTCCTTTCAAAATAACAATGCTTGAAAAATGTTATCCCTACAAAATCGTATAGCTTGTCATGCTTGGTCTTCCTAGCATAAGATATTAATCATGAGCACCCCGGTGTCAAATCAAGCAATTGGATCATATTGTTTAACGCGCTTCAAATTTTTATTACACACTCAATACATGAACGTGAACCATGGATATAGCATAAAAGTGGAATAGAATATGGTGGTAGATTTCAAAGGGGTAAAAGTGAAGAAGAATTTCTCGCATCAACTCGATGTATCAACGGGCTATCGAGATGCACATCAATAGATATCAATGTGAGGAGTAGGGATTGCCATGCAATGGATGCACTAAGAATTATAAGTGTATGAAATCTCAATATGAAAACTAAGTGGGTGTGCATCAAACTGTATAATGGAGAATTCCCCATAGTATATGAAAGTGCAACCTAGGAGACTCTCCATATGAAAAACATGGTGTTACTTTGAAGCACAAGTGTGGACTTAGCATGCCCCTTCTCTCTTTTCTCTCATTTTTTTCTTTCTCTTCTTTTTTTCTTTCATTTTCTTTCATTTTTTTCTTTCTCTTTCTTTCTCATTGTGGTTGGCTCATTTGGCCTCCCCCATTTTTCATTTTTTATCCGGAGTCTCATCCTGACTTGTGGGGGAATCATAGTCTCCATCATCCTTTACTCACTGGGACAATGCTCTAATAATGAATAATGATGATCATGACCCTTTTATTTCCTTACAACTCAATATTACAAGTCGATACCTAGAACAAAGTATGACTCTATATGAATGCATCTCGCGGTGTACCACGATGTGCATTGATCTAGTGTAGCACGGACATAAAAATGGACAAGCCGTGGAAATATCATGCTAGCTATCTTACCATCATGCAAAACAATATGACAATGAATGGTCAAGTCATCAAAACGGAAGCAATGGAACTTGCATGGCAATATATCTCGGAATGGCTATGAAATTCCATAATAGGTAGGTATGGTGGCTGTTTTGAGGATGATATAATAAGGCTTATATGTAACAAAGGATATCATGTCATGGGGTTTGGATGCACCTCCAAAGTTTGCACCGACTCTCAGGTGACAGAGGGCAACGCACGGTACCGTAGAGGCTAGCAAGTTGCGGAAAGGTAAGAGTGTGTATATCCATGGACTCACATTAGTCATAAAGGACTCATATACTAATTGCAAGATTTTATTATATCTCTCGAAGCCAAGCACCACTCGCATGCCTCTAGGGAGAAGGTTGGGAGTAGTTAACCATCGCGCGACTCCGATTATAACAGCACAAAGGATTTCAATCAAGGATAAAATATGCTCCAACTTCATCGCATAACCAGAGACTATATGTGCATGCTTGGGGAATCACAAACTTTAACATAAATATTCTTACTAATCCACAATCATCAACTCTTTCACCCACATATTACTATCTTAATGTCGCAAAACTATTGCATGGAATCAAACATATCATACTCAGTGATCTACAAGTTTTATGTACGATTTTATGACTAGCAATGTAAATGACCAATTCCTATTGACTCTCTAAATTGGTATAAGTGAAGCACGAGATTTTAATTCTTTATACAAAAGACCATGCTTTAATAAATATAAGTGAAGTGCAAGAGCATTCTACAAATAACAGATTTCTATATGTAGAGAAACACGCAACTCAAGCTTCAAATGATAAAAGTAAAGCACATGAAGCATTCTATAAATCCATACACAAAAAATATAAGTGAAGTGCAATGAGCATTCTATAAATCAACCATCGAATATCTCATACCATCATGGTGCATAAAATAAATGTAAAACTAAACACAAAAGACGCTCCAAGATTTACGCATATCGCGTGAACGAAATGAAGACGAAAATATATCGATACTTGTTGAGGAAAAGTGGGATACCTTACAGGGCATTCCCAAGATTAGACGATTGATTCTCCTTGGATATTTACTTAGGGTACCTTGGGTATCCCCAAGCTTTAACTCTGGCCTCTCCTCCTTCTCCTCATATCTAGACCTCCTCGAACTTCGAACATTTCATCCACCGAAAACTCGTGAGATCCGTTAGTATAATAATGAAAATTACTACCTTAAGTATTGTTGCATACCCATTCATATTTGGTTCTGCATTATAACTACTGTAGTATAACTTCTCCATGAATTATACCATCGATACAATCGATAGTTTAATCAAAACAAGCAAAACAATGCATCAAAAACAGAATCTGTCAAAAACGGGATAGTATATAGTAATATAAACATTGACCATACTTATGTAACTTCAAAAATTCTGAAAAATTAGGATGAAATAACTATTTGCATAAAATTACCGTGTGAAAATTTCAGAAACTTCCGATTGTCGATAAGAAAATGTAAATTCACGCACTACAGACAAAGTTTATGTTTTTGCACCGCACATATAAACAAGCAATCTAATCATCCTAAAGGCAAATCTTGGCACACTATTTTTGTAATACAATGGCATTTATACAAGGGTATAATTATTTTTGTTGAAAAGTTTGTGTAATCAAGATACATAATGTTTCGATGGGCACGAACAAAGTTCAAGGCTATCCCCCACTTCAACGGTGCTAGTCCTTCTCACTTTTACTTTTATTATTGTAAAAGTTTTAAGTTCCCCACTTTTTTGTATGAAAATAATTTAAATTCACACAACAGAAATAAATTACTCTCTAAATCTTCCGGGTTTTCTCCCTGGCAGCGCTTTCTTTAATTCCATTAAGCTAGGCATAAAGTGCTCAAGTAGTGGATCCACCCGGATCCCAAGGTATATCAAAGCCAATTTTAATTAACAACGATTTGTAATTTAGTAGTGAGGTCAAAGCAACATATATCATGCACTAACAAAGTCCAACTCTCTTCCTATGCATCGGTATGTCATAAAAGAACAATTCATGTACATCAAGTAAAGGCCAATACATAGCATAAGTAGTTTCTTGCAATTTTATCGTGTTGGAAACATAAAGAGGTGGAGATGTAGTTCCTATCTCATAATAATTGCAAATAGTAGCAGCAAGCACATGCATATTATATCCATCAAAATCATCATGTGTAATGGTAAAACACAACCCATCAATATAATCCTTAATAAGAGCAAACTTCACCGAAATAGTGTATTTGGTAGAATTCAAAAAGATAATAGGACTATCATGTGTGGGTGCAATAACAACAATTTCATGTTTAACATAAGGAACTATATCAAGGTCCTCTCCATAAGCATAATTCATATTGGCATCATGGTCACAAGCATATCAAGTATCAAGTTCATCAAAAAGGGATATTTGAAATGAATCAACAGGATCATAGCAATTACCATATCATTCGTCCTTCGGTAAGCATGAAGGGAAGTTAAACAATGTATGAGTTGAAGAGTTACTCTCATTACAAGGTGGGCACGGGTAGCTAATACACTCTTCCTCCTTTTGTTCTTCACCCTCATCTTCTTCTTCATCCAATAAGCTCACAATTTAAGGAATTTCTTCTTCCACCGACTCCTCAAAATATTAGTCTCTTCTTGGACAGCGGAGACTTTCTCAAGAAATGCATAAATATCGTAATTTTACTCATAATTCACATAGAAATATTTAAGTATATAAATATTTTCAGGACTGTAAACAACACAATCATAATTTTCACACTTTTCAAACAAAGATTCAATTTCATAAGCACCCTTGAAAGCAACAAATTCTTCTATTCATTCCAGCTCATAGTAATCATATACCCTCTTCAAGAATTTGTCCGACTAACCAGTTAACTTGCCGATTAATCCCTATTCGTAGGGTCACCGGGTAGCTGATTAAGTGATAAATTGCCTGATTAATGGATTAAATGGCCGATCAACTTGTCGATTAGCCTAGTAATCCCCTACTCGCGAGCCAACCGAGCAGTTACCAGTTAACGATTTCCTCAACAATGATCATATATACCATTACAATAAGAAGCTAAGGTTTTATTACCATTAAATTCACATGAAAAGGGAAGTTGTCGAGCCTTCATACTAGAGCAACAAGTATAATCATATCTGTGGCATAAATTCTAAGAATACCCGTCGTGGTTTTGTCACGGCAGATGTCCTCGTGAAAGGACTTAGTGAAGGAGCCATCGCACCTTGGTGGCGACTCAAAGGGGGTGAGCGGAACTGAGACTCAGATTTACCCAGGTTCGGCCCCTCCCGTGGAGGTAAAAGCCTACATCCTGCTTTGTGTATATTGAGGGTGGATTCGATTACAAGGAGGGCGTAACTCGCCTGACCTAGCTCTCGATGATTTCTAACCTCACCTCTCTTTCCTAGAGACACTCCTATATATATAGGTCGAGCTCTAGGGATTACAAAGTCCTGGCCACATCACAAATCGTGGCCTTCCATATCTCTAAGTCGTCGTGTTTGCCAAGCCAGCCAACCTTCTTGGCGACTTATCTTCTTCATCAATCACAAACCGCCATGTGGCTCATGGCCCCTGGCAGCCTTCTGACGAAAATTTCTCTACACACCCCAGGCCTGGGCCATGACATGCATTGACCATGTATGTATGAGTCGCCACTTTCCTGACCCGGCCTAACAGGGCAGGTCATACCGCAGGTAATATCCCCAACATTAGGCCCCAGTTTGACTTGAATTTATTCACGCCAACAAACCTTCATGCTTATCTTCGGTGACTCATATTACCTCCATATTTTTTAATAAGTGACAAAGCACGAGCTATCTCAATTTGCTTGAGTCGCCAAATCATTCGTCGGTGACATCACCTACTCCACTATTCCGGGGATTCTGGTGACGTCACTTTCCAACGGATCTTTTTCGTCTTTATAATGTCATCCCGAAAATCTAGGCATCATCATTTTTGGTTTTCAATTTGTCGCCTCGATTCCCGTGCCTGCCTTTTCGTCCTCGCCCTAGGCCTCTAAATAGCAACAAGGGAAATCGGAGGGCATCGTCACCTACCCCCATTCTATTCCTTCGGCCGCATCGTCTTATTCAGGCTCGCGTCTCGGCCACCTTGTCATCGTCGAAGCTCCGTCGCCAGTCTTCGTGGTCCAGCCGTTCCCCATGCCAGTCAAGGGTGCGGTCGCCGTTGTGGAACCTCCGCAACCTTCCATCGGTGTCTTCTTCCTTCTACAGGTAAATTCTCTTCCTCCATTAGGGATAGATCTCGAACCTCTGCATTTTTTAGGGCAGCTCCGGGACCCCATAAACACCATATCCCCTTAGCTTTTAATCCGTCTGGGTACGGCATTGTAGATCCTTACACATGGTGATAACCGCGGTAGTTCTATTGTGTTCCACAACAAGTAGTATTCCTCTTCATAGATTTACACTGTTCTTCGTAGTGTTCTTGTGTTCTTAGCACCTAATTCTTTGGCCAACATTATTTTCCCAATTAGAACCACCCGTAGATCTGTAAGTTTATCTCTTGGTGTTGGAAACATGTTTGTCCCAATATTGAAAAAATTCTTAAGGAAACCTTTTAGAGCCACAAGCCGCCTCCTTTTGTTATGGCGAGTTACAACACCCTTGCAGATACATTGCCGATCATTTAGCCGGCGAGTTACCATTTCGTAGATCCTGACAACCCGCCCATCTCTTTCTTTTTGTTGTTACGGGTACCATCTCGAAATGCAACTAGCAACCAACACAGGTCAATGATGCTTATCTTGATAAATTTGTGAAAACGGGTAATCTTGATCCCAAGGATATCATTGGGTGGCGGACCGCCTTCTAGGAGACAATTCCCCAAGCCGCCGAAGGGAGGTAGTCGTATTTGCACTTCTTCAACCTTCACCCCCAAGACTTGGGACCAAATTCCATCAGCAAGCTTTGTCAGTTCCAAGTATTATGTGAGGCTTATCTGCAAATAGACCCCACCGTATTATTGTTCCGGAAGTTTTTCTACCTGAACCGCCAGACGGAGTTTGCCAACGGGCCTAGCTTAGAGCTTGGTGGAGTCAATATTCAGCGGCGTCGTGAATGCGGTTTTCCGGATCTTACATTGCCTAGTCATCCCAAAGGTTGGGCGAAGTCTTGGTTCTACTGCCACGACACCTCTCCATCAAATGAGAACCCTCTACCAGGCTTCAGGGAAGATGGCATGCCTATGGATTTCAAGCTGCCGTAAAAGATAACTGAATAAGAGGAAGCCACATTTGTTCCTATCTTTGCAAAGCTAAAGGCCCTTACCACCAACGGTCTTACTGGGATTGATCTGATCTGCTGCAGGGTAGAATGGAGAATTCTGCCCTTATGTCACATCCCTAAAACTTAAGCTAGATAGCATTGTGCTCATGTCTTCTTTGCATTTGCATCTAAGAAGTTTCAACAAAAACAACAAAGTGGCAAAGGAAAAACTCAAAACCCTAGCCACCATTTCAATTTAAAGGAAATTTCAAACTAGTTCAAAATCAATGAACCCAAAATGGCCTCAAGAAATGTTCAAACTTTCTGATAAATCATGAAAGTAAATGAGCATTGGAGAAAAATAATTCCTTGGCACTTCAAGCATTTTAAATAAATGCAAAAGCCACTGGTTTCAAATTTTAAAATTTGAAATCAGAAACTATAATTTTCCAAAAATGTTGAAAGTCTTGGAAATGAGTGGGGATATTATAACAAATATTTCAGGAGGTTTAAAATAATTTTTACTTTTTGTTTTGGAGCTGAAATAATTAGCACAGCAATAAATAGCAAAACAGAAAAACAAAAACAGAAGAAAAAGGAAAAGTCTTACCTGACGCCCACGCCAGGCCCAGCCCATCTCGCCGCTCGTCCGCTTCCCCGCGCCAGTAGGCAGCAGGAGGTGTCCGCCGCCTCCTCCGGCGCGGCCACGCACCTGCGTGCCTGCCTGGCCGCCGGTTCGCGCTGGCGACGGTGGGGATAAGCTCCCCAGAGCCTCCCCTATCCATTCCCCGCCTCGGTTCTCCTCCTCCGCCCGGATCCCCTCCTTCTCCCTGCTGCCGCCATTAAAGCCGAGCTCGAGCTCGAGCTGGCCGTTGCCCTGGCCATAGGAACCCCTCCCCAAGCACACCATTAGATCCGCCTCGTCGCCCTGGTCGTCTCTGCAGAAGCCGAAGTCCCCTCGAGCCCTGCAACGCCCGCAACGCCGTCGTCTTCTTCCTCCGGCCGCCGGTCATCTCCCGTCGATTCGTCGCCCCCAGGCCTTCCCCGACCCGTCTGAGCTCTTCTCTGCACTCCCTGTGAGCATGCGGTGGTTTCCCCTAAGCTTTCCCCGTCGATCCCCTTCTCTAGCCCTAGTTTCACCGGAGGCCGACGAGCACCGCCGCTGCCGCTCGTCGCCGGTAGCCCTCCGATGTCCAGCTCGTCCTCCCGTGAGCACCAGAAGCTCCAGGACGACGCGTAGATGCCGTAGCAACTAAGAACTAAGCGTGGATCCCCTTGATTCGAAGCCCGGACGACGCCCGAGCTTCGGCCGCCGCTCCGGCTCGTCGCCGACGCCTCTTCCGGCGACCCTAGCCTCCCCAGTTGGTTCTACCAGATCGGCCACTTCGTGAGCTTGCTGTAGCTGCTATGCGCGTGCGATTTGGTGCTGTGCAGCGCCGTCTAGGTCGCCTCCGGCGAGCCCTCCGCCGTGGGTTTGGTCGCCGGCGACCACCCTCCGGTGGCCGTCGACGTGGCCGGCCATTAGGGCCTAATCGCCCTCCTCTGGGTCGCTGACAGAGGGCCCCACGCCTGGTCAAACCCCAATTAGGGGCTGGTCAGCGCGGGATTAGCCCAGAGAGGCTGACCAGTGGGGCCCCCCTGTCAGGTTTGACCTGCACAGGTCGGCTGACTTGCTGACGTCAGCCTGATGAAATAAATAGAATTTCCAGTATAAAAATAATTCTGGAAATTGCTAAAAATTGCAAAAATCATAGAAATTAATCTGTAACTCCAATGAAAATAATTTATATATGAAAAAGTATCAGAAAAATTCAAGGATTCTGATTATGCTATTTTCAACTATGTTTGAAAAAGTTACAGAACCCTAAATTGTGAAATAAGGAATAATTCAATTCTTTTAATCACTTTATAAATGGAATTTGCAAAAATATCCAAATTTCATTATAAATGCAATAATCACACACTGCCCTAAGTACAAATCAGTAACATAATATGACAATTCTTGCATGTTAACATCAAGATGAACCGAGCATCAGGTCGAATCAATTAAACCGGTATCCGAGAATACCCGTTTAAATTGCTATTCGAATGTGATTCAAATCAACTCTAAACCTGTTACATGTTGAAAATAATAGCTTATCACTTGCATTCTCATGCCATGCTCATGCATCATTTTGATTGCACATGATTGTTACTGAATGTTGCCGTTCATTCGGTAGGCTCCGCACCCCCGGATTCCACCGAATATCCGTCCGACGGATATCGTTCCTCCTCTGAGCAACAAGGCAAGCACCCCTTTTGATCATCCCGATAACACCTATATTCTTGCTCCTGCACCTATTTAATGCATTAGGATCAAATGCTTCAACTGCTTTTGCCACGATAGTTGGACCCACTTCCTTTGCATGACTTAACCTTGTCACAGTAAATAGCCGAACCTTGCAACCTAGCATACCTGGTAGTTGCTTAAGCTATGATGTGCCTTATCCTGCTATGCATGCTATGCTTAGAGTTGTGTATGGTCTGTCATCTGGGAGATGAACAGAAATGTGGAATGTGTTCGGTGAGCAAAGGTCGTGTGTTGAACTTGATTTGGTAAAGGTACCGGTGAAAGGCTATGTAGGAGTACATGGCGGGTTGTTTCATTGGAACCGTCCTTAGGAACCGAGTTCCGTGTATGTAATCCAAGACTAGATACTACCACATGCTGGGCCCTGAAATATGACCCCGCTCGGCCTATTAATCGCGTAGTGCTCGGTCCAGGAGTTGCAAGTAGTTTCTGGTGTTTATAGAAATGCTGGAGGCCGTGCATGGTGCTGACCTGAGAGGTGGACCGTGATGCGGTAGGCAGTGGCACGGTGTACCAAGTGGCACCCGGATGGTGGGCTTGGGAACCCTGCGCACATCGTCTGAGGCCGTGGCGCAAACCTCGGCCGGACTTCCGTACGGGTTACTCTCAGATAGGCGATAAACCTGGACTAGGTACTAGCATGGTTAACGGTCGTGGCCGACTCCCTTACTTGGAGACATATGTTGTTCATAGAAACTTAAATGGCTACTCCTAAAATTGTCAAGATAACCGTGAGTGTCGTGGACGGCATTTCCGTATGGAGACGGAATGATTCCACGATAGTGTATTGTTGTGGTGTTAGTGGACTCGTGTGCGAGAAATCAAGTTGTCAAAATTATTTAAAATTGCAAGTTGTCTAGCCACGAGTCAAATGCTGGCTTTCCGCATGAAACCCCACAATACCCTCTTGATACCTTGCATGAGTAGTTAGCCATCCTAAAGTCTTGCTGAGTACCTTCGTACTCATGTTTGCTTAATAATGTTGCAGAGGTTGCTAATGACCCTAATGGAGGGTTCTTCGTAGACATCGACGACGACGAGTAGCTGGTGTCCCAGCTACGACCTGGCCCTATGTCGGCTCTGTAGTATAGTCAGGCCATGTGCCTTCTAGTTGCTCTGTCTGTACCCAGACAGCTTATAACTCTTCCGCTGGCTTGTATTGTGTGACTGATATTATGGGTCGTGAGACCCTTAATGTGTAATAATATGTGTGAGGCTCTTCCGAGCCTCTTCAATAAAGCTTGTATGTTTATGGTTATGTTGTGATGCCATCGATGTATCTATACATATCGGTATGCCATGCGTACGTGTGTCTTACTTGATATGTATGGGGTTCGATTACCTAGTCGTGAACTTTAGTAGCACTCCTTACAAGGAAATGCCCCTTTGTGATCCAACGAGCCTTGGTAGTTCGCTACTGCTCCGGACGCATTGGTTGACCGGCATGTGTCCTTCTTAGCTGCTGTGTCTGTCCCCTTTGGGGAAATGTCACACGACGTAATGGAGTCCTTGTAGCTTGCTATGACTCGTCTACGTTCGTTGATGACTGACACCTGCTTTGTTGGGTCATGTATGCCTGTCCTTGTACGGAACTGCCACTTTGGTTTATGACTAGACATGTCGATCCGGGTTCTTTGACATTGGAATGCTAGCGACACGATCGCATACGTGAGTCAAAAGACGCAAACGGTCCCGGCTAAGGTAAGGCTGCAGCCGTGGAGTTAACCGTGCGTGAGACCACAAAGGGATGCGATGGGTCACAGGCTAGATTCCTATGGCTTAGGATCGGGGTCCCGACAGCGTTGGTATCAGAGCCTGACTGACTGTAGGATTACTAAGCCAAACTGGTCGAAGTTGAGTCTAGAAATGCTTTAGTTATATATAAGGGAATTATTTGTGGAAGGGAACGTAGCACTCTTGTTCTTTTCTCAAGATATTCTATTCTGGTCATCCTTGTCTTTTCCGGGGAATTAAGGACTAGGTTACTCATCTTCTCCTAGGCTCGGATTCTTGATCGGTAGATTATAGGACTGCGGGTCGAGAGATATTGGGTTTCTTTTATTCCTAGGAAGCAGGAAGTAAGTTTGATGATCAGAGAGTTGAACTTGATAGTTGAGTGGTGACGCTATTTCATTTTTGGGTTGTCTCAAAATTTGTTTTTGAGCATTTACAGCCGTTATGCTGCCCAATTTTGCATTCAGAGCTCTAATGCTTCTGCATTACTCTCTAATTACAGATGCCTGGCCATCCTTCTCGTCAGGTGGTACGTCTGACCAGGTGCATTGATGTACCGGGTCATACGGCCATGTTGGTCAGGATGATGTCGATGTGCGGTTACCGCTGGTACCCCGAGTACACAGTGGAGGAACAGTACCGCGACTTCAACCAGAGTCAGTACATCTGCACTGTTAGGGTATTTCCAGACTACCCTGGAGCGGAGAAGCCAATCCATTGGTCCTATGGGTTGGGAGTCACTGTTGACATGGCAGTACAAGATGCTGCCTATTCAATGCTGACTATTATGAGAGCGAGACATGCACTGCTGCAGAATTCAGAGTTCTGCTATGTTCCGGCCTCTCAGTCTGGTGAAGAGGGATACCTCAGTGGAGTCTATTTTGATTCTTCTATGGAGGACCCACTTCTGCAGTCCACTGTTGAGATGCTAGAGAACAGAGACAGGGATGCTCGTGCTCTCCGCATGGAGCTTTACGCTACCCGTGCCCGCCTGTGGACAGCTTTGACGCAGCTGGCACCGGTAGTCCAGACAGGGTATGGAGAGATGGAGATGCTGAACCCTGTTAGAACCCATCTTCCGGCCCACGTTGACTGGCCAGCTATAGGAGGAGTCACACCTCTTCGGGGACCCCTCTTACCACCAGTCAGGGGACCAAGGCCACATCTGTGTCCTTATGGATCCCAGGGATCTCAGGCAAGAGTGTTTCCTGATCCGCAGGTTGAGCTTCCAGGTCATGGAGGTAATCTCTATGAGATGTTCTATGCGGATGCCTGAGCTGTGAGCGGAAGGATAGTATGGTAGTAGCCGTATGTTCACAGTCCTGTGTGACTTGTGGAGTATGGTAGTAATGTGAAACGAATTCCGGAGGGCTAGATAAATAATGTATAGGAAGCTTGTAAGCCTATGATGAGAAGTTCCACCATTTCAGTAGTTTGCTCTTCGAGTAAGTTTGTACTGAACTATGTAAGGGTGTGTATGAACCATGGTGTATATATAGCAGTTGCTTGTTACCATGTTGTTCGGATATTCATTTCCGCATTCCGTGTGTTCAGTACATTCTTAATCCATAGCTAGTAATGATATGATATTGGTCTAAGCTATGAGTTTGTTTGTCAGGATGGTGTTCACCAGGTTGAACCGTGCCCCAGCCCATGAGCAAGGTGAGGGTAGTCAAGCGTCGCAGGAAGACCTGCCTCACCCACCTTCTCTGGTAGAAGTGATGCTTGAGGCAGAAAGAAACAAAAGGGAGACCAACCGACTGCTAGAGCGTATTGAGCAGAATACGGCTCGACAGCCTAGGAATGCT
Organism: Hordeum vulgare subsp. vulgare; assembly: GCF_904849725.1. Lineage (NCBI taxonomy): Eukaryota > Viridiplantae > Streptophyta > Magnoliopsida > Poales > Poaceae > Hordeum > Hordeum vulgare. The sequence continues at coordinate 124,054,225 of NC_058520.1, forward strand.
GCAGTATCCCTCAATGACTTTGTGAAGCTGAATCCTCCAAAGTTTCATCATTCCGTCGATCCCCTCGACGCTGATGACTGGCTATGCAGCATTTCACGCAAGATTCGCTCGGTAAATGTATCTGAAGCCGACAAGGTGACCTTCGCGACGTATTTCCTGGAGGGACCCACCAATCTGTGGTGGGAGAATTTTGAAGCTATGCGTCCCGCTGAACCAGTGGCCACATGGGCAGACTTCAGTGCAGCTTTTCGTCTGCACCATATTCCAGAGGGCCTGATGGACAGAAAGAGAGAGGAGTTATGTGCCTTCACTCAGTGCAAGTTGTCTATGGATGCCTATAGCCGCGAGTTCGGTAACCTCGCCCGCTATGCAACAGAGGAGGTGTCTACTGACGCCAAGAAGCAAGCAAGATTCCGTAAGGGTCTGAGCCCTGAGCTCCGTCGAGATCTGCGCCTCCATGAGTGTGCAAGCTTTCAAGCCCTGGTCAACAAAGCGATCAGTGCGGAGACTGGTCATACTGACTTCGAAGCCACAAGGAAGCACTCCCGTGACTTTGGCTCGTCTTCTGGTTCCGCGTTCCCAAAACGCAGGCTGTGGGTTCCAAACAGTTCTCTGCCGCCAAGATACACTCCGAGGCCATCCTACGTGGCGCCTCAGACGAATCAGGCCAACCCTCCAGCAAAAGCTTATGGTGGTCCAGCTAGCAATGCTGCACCACGTGCCAACCAGGTGATATGCTACAAGTGTGGAGAACCAGGGCATTATTCCCATGAGTGTTCTCAGAATGTGGGTGCCAAGCAACCCGGAAAGTCTGTCGGGCTGGCCAAGTCGGGCAAAGCGTTTTATGTGAAGCCAACTCCTGCACGTGGCCGTGTGAACTATGTGTCAGCAGAAGAAGCTGCAGAGGATCCCGACGTCATGCTGGGTACGCTTCTTGTTAATCATCACCCAGCATCCGTTCTCTTTGACACTGGGTCTTCTCATTCCTTCATTTCAGAAAGTTATGCATAGTTGCATAACATGTCATTTTGTGATATGCCAATCCCATTGGTTGTCCAAACCCCTGGTAGCAAATGGCAAACCTCTAGGATAACCTATGACAATGAAATTCTAGTAGACAGGCTAGTTTTTCTAGCCTCATTGATAGCATTGAAATCTTCGGATATTAATATCATCTTGGGCATGGACTGGATGTCAGCTCACTATGCCAAGATTGATACCCACTCGAGAAATGTCCAGCTTACCCATCCCTCGGGTGAGATAGTAAATGTCTCTACTCGAGTTGCCAAATGCCAACTCTATTCCCTAAATGCCAACCCTCTTCCGGAACTTGAAGACATTCCGGTAGTCCGTGACTTCCCGGATTTTTTTCCAGAGGAACTGCCAGGAATTCCACCTGACAGAGATGTAGAGTTTGTAATAGATCTTGTTCCGGGAACTGTCCCAATAGCCAGAAGACCTTATAAGATGGCACCCCTGGAGATAGCCGAACTTAAGAAGCAATTAGATGAGGCCTTGAGCAAAGGTTTCATTCGTCCTAGCTCTTCTCCTTGGGCTTGTCCCGCCCTCTTCGTCAAGAAGAAAGACGGAACGGATCGGATGGTTGTAGATTACCGACCAGTTAACCTGGTCACCATAAAGAACAAGTATCCGCTCCCCAGGATCAACGACCTGTACGATCAGCTCGCTGGATCCTCAGTCTTCTCCAAAATGGATTTGAGGTTGGGATACCATCAAATCAAGATTAAGAACGGGGACATTCCAAAAACGGCCTTTGTTACTCGTTATGGCCAATATGAGTACACCGTTATGTCCTTCGGTTTAACCAATGCCCCAGCCACTTTCTCTCGGCTGATGAATTCAATCTTTATGGAGTATTTGGATAAATTCGTCGTAGTATACCTCGATGATATTCTCATCTACTCCAAGAATGAACAAGAACATGCCGAGCATCTAAGGCTGGTATTGATGAAACTTCGAGAGCATCGCCTTTATGCCAAATTTTCAAAATGTGAATTCTGGTTACCAGATGTGACCTATCTAGGCCACGTAATCTCTGGTAAGGGTATTGCTGTCAATCCCGAGAGAGTTCAAGCTGTCCTTGATTGGACTCAACCTGAATCGGTTAAGCAAGTTAGGAGTTTTCTTGGTTTAGCGAGCTATTGTCGCCGCTTCGTCGAGAATTTCTCCAAGGTTGCAAAGCCTCTGACTGAACTCCTCAAGAAGGATAAAAAGTTCGAGTGGACACCACAGTGTGAGCATAGTTTTCAGGAACTGAAAAGACGCCTGACCTCCGCACCCGTGTTGCTACCACCAGATTTTTCTAAGGACTTTGTTATCTATTGCGACGCCTCGCGACAAGGATTAGGTTGCATTCTCATGCAAGATCGTCATGTGATTGCATACGCATCTCGCCAGTTGCGTCCACATGAGGATAATTATCCCACACATGACCTTGAGCTTGCAGATGTGGTCCATGCACTAAAAACCTGGCGACATTACCTTCTGGGTAATCGTTGCGAAATACTCACTGATCACCAAAGTCTGAAATATATCTTCACCCAGCCGGATTTGAATCTCAGGCAAAGACGGTGGGTTGAGTTGATCTCAGATTACGACTTAGGGATAACTTACACCCCGGGGAAGGCCAATGTTATGGCCGATGCACTAAGTCGTAAATCTTATTGTAACAATCTGATGCTACAACAAGGTCAACCACTTCTCCATGAGGACTTTCGGAAGTTGAATCTTCATATTGTTCCTCAAGGGTTCCTTTCTACCCTGGTGGCGAAGCCTACTCTTAAGGATCAAATTATAGCTGGCCAAAAGAGTGACAAGGGTATATCACGGATCAAGGAGAATATTTTTAGCGGAAACGCTAAAGAATTTTCCATGAATGATCAAGGTGTGGTATTCTTCCAGAATCGTTTAGTGGTTCCTAAGAACCCACATCTAAGCCAGTTAATTCTTAAGGAGGCTCATGATTCCCCTCTCACCATTCATCCCGGTAGTACTAAGATGTATCAGGACCTACGCCAGAGGTTCTGGTGGACTAGGATGAAGAGAGAAATTGCTGAGTTCGTTACTAACTGCGACGTTTGTCGTCGAGTTAAGGCAGAACATCAAAGGCCTGCTGGCACCCTTCAACCTTTAGCTATTCCTGAATGGAAATGGGATAAAGTTAGCATGGATTTCATTACTGGATTTCCCAAGACCAAGAAAGGAAATAATGCTATCTTTGTGGTCATTGACCGTCTTTCCAAAGTGGCTCATTTTCTTCCTGTTCGTGAGAGTATAACAGCTAGCCAGCTAGCAGAGTTATATATCTCTCGAATAGTGTCTCTTCATGGTGTTCCCCTGGAAATTAACTCGGACCGTGGAAGTATCTTTACTTCTCGATTCTGGGAAAGTTTTCAGAATGCCATGGGGATTCACTTATCTTTTAGCACTGCTTTCCATCCCCAGTCAAGTGGTCAAGTAGAAAGAGTGAATCAAATCCTAGAAGATATGCTCCGAGCTTGTGTTATTTCGTTCGGTATGAATTGGGAGAAGTGCCTTCCATTCGCCGAATTCGCTTATAACAATAGTTATCAATCAAGCTTTGGCAAAGCCCCTTTTGAAGTTCTCTATGGACAAAGATGTCGAACACCTCTTAATTGGTCAGAAACCGGAGAGAGGAAACTCTTTGGCCCGGACATGATTCAGGATGCAGAAGAGCAGGTTCGCATTATTCGTGAAAAGTTGAAAACAGCCCAGTCTCGTCAGAAGAGCCAATATGATTGTAATCATAAGGCTGTGACCTTTGAAGTTGACGAGAAGGCTTACCTTCGGGTTACACCTTTGAAGGGTACCCATCGTTTCGGTATCAAGGGCAAGTTGGCTCCTCGTTACATTGGACCTTTTCGCATTCTTGCCAAACGAGGAGAAGTTGCCTACCAGTTGGAACTTCCTCTGCATCTTTCCAAAGTTCATGATGTTTTCCACGTCTCGCAACTCAGGCGTTGCTTTTCGGATCCTATCCGTGAAGTGGACCACGAAACGCTTGATCTCCAAGATAACCTTTCTTACCGAGAATACCCCGTGCGTATTCTTGATCAAGCTGAGCGTACCACTCGACGTCGAAACCTCAAGTTTCTTAAAGTTCAATGGTCAAATCATTCTGAAAAGGAGGCAACTTGGGAAAGAGAGGATCGTCTCCGACTCGAATATCCTGCGTTATTCCCGACGACTTCTAAATCTCGGGACGAGATTCTTTTGAGTGGGGGTGAGTTGTCACATCCCTAAAACTTAAGCTAGATAGCATTGTGCTCATGTCTTCTTTGCATTTGCATCTAAGAAGTTTCAACAAAAACAACAAAGTGGCAAAGGAAAAACTCAAACCCTAGCCACCATTTCAATTTAAAGGAAATTTCAAACTAGTTCAAAATCAATGAACCCAAAATGGCCTCAAGAAATGTTCAAACTTTCTGATAAATCATGAAAGTAAATGAGCATTGGAGAAAACTAATTCCTTGGCACTTCAAGCATTTTAAATAAATGCAAAAGCCACTGGTTTCAAATTTTAAAATTTGAAATCAGAAACTATATTTTTCCAAAAATGTTGAAAGTCTTGGAAATGAGTGGGGATATTATAACAAATATTTCAGGAGGTTTAAAATAGTTTTTACTTTTTGTTTTGGAGCTGAAATAATTAGCACAGCAATAAATAGCAAAACAGAAAAACAAAAACAGAAGAAAAAGGAAAAGTCTTACCTGACGCCCACGCCAGGCCCAGCCCATCTCGCCGCTCGTCCCCTTCCCCGCGCTAGTAGGCAGCAGGAGGTGGCCGCCGCCTCCTCCGGTGCGGCCACGCACCTGCGTGCCTGCCTGGCCGCCGGTTCGCGCTGGCGACGGCGGGGATAAGCTCCCCAGAGCCTCCCCTATCCATTCCCCGCCTCGGTTCTCCTCCTCCGCCCGGATCCCCTCCTTCTCCCTGCTGCCGCCATTAGAGCCGAGCTCGAGCTCGAGCTGGCCGTTGCCCTGGCCATAGGAACCCCTCCCCGAGCACACCATTAGATCCGCCTCGTCGCCCTGGTCGTCTCTGCAGAAGCCGAAGTCCCCTCGAGCCCTGCAACGCCCGCAACGCCGTCGTCTTCTTCCTCCGGCCGCCGGACATCTCCCGTCGATTCGTCGCCCCTAGGCCTTCCCCGAGCCGTCTGAGCTCTTCTCTGCACTCCCTGTGAGCATGCGGTGGTTTCCCCTAAGCTTTCCCCGTCGATCCCCTTCTCTAGCCCTAGTTTCACCGGAGGCCGACGAGCACCGCCGCTGCCGCTCGTCGCCGGTAGCCCTCCGATGTCCAGCTCGTCCTCCCCTGAGCACCAGAAGCTCCAGGACGACGCGTAGATGCCGTAGCAGGTAAGAACTAAGCATGGATCCCCCTGATTCGAAGCCCCCGACGACGCCCGAGCTTCGGCCGCCGCTCCGGCTCGTCGCCGACGCCTCTTCCGGCGACCCTAGCCTCCCCAGTTGGTTCTACCAGATCGGCCACTTCGCGAGCTTGCTGTAGCTGCTATCCGCGTGCGATTTGGTGCTGTGCAGCGCCGTCTAGGTCGCCTCCGGCGAGCCCTCCGTCACGGGTTTGGTCGCCGGCGACCACCCTCTGGTGGCCGTCGACGTGGCCGGCCATTAGGGCCTAATCGCCCTCCTCTGGGTCGCTGACAGAGGGCCCCACGCCTGGTCAAACCCCAATTAGGGGCTAGTCAGCGCGGGATTAGCCCAGAGAGGCTGACCAGTGGGGCCCCCCTGTCAGGTTTGACCTGCACAGGTCGGCTGACCTGCTGACGTCAGCCTGATGAAATAAATAGAATTTCCAGTATAAAAATAATTCAGGAAATTGCTAAAAATTGCAAAAATCATAGAAATTAACTTGTAACTCCAATGAAAATAATTTATATATGAAAAAGTATCAGAAAAATTCAAGGATTCTGATTATGCTATTTTCAACTATGTTTGAAAAAGTTACAGAACCCTAAATTGTGAAATAAGGAATAATTCAATTCTTTTAATCACTTTGTAAATGGAATTTGCAAAAATATCCAAATTTCATTATAAATGCATTGATCACACACTGCCCTAAGTACAAATCAGTATCATAACATGACAATTCTTGCATGTTAACATCAAGATGAACCGAGCATCAGGTCGAATCAATTAAACCGGTATCCGAGAATACCCGTTTAAATTGCTATTCGAATGTGATTCAAATCAACTCTAAACCTGTTACATGTTGAAAATAATAACTTATCACTTGCATTCTCATGCCATGCTCATGCATCATTTTGATTGCACATGATTGTTACTGAATGTTGCCGTTCATTCGGTAGGCTCCGCACCCCCGGATTCCACCGAATATCCGTCCGACGGATATTGTTCCTCCTCTGAGCAACAAGGAAAGCACCCCTTTTGATCATCCCGATAACACCTATATTCTTGCTCCTGCACCTATTTAATGCATTAGGATCAAATGCTTCAACTGCTTTTGCCACGATAGTTGGACCCACTTCCTTTGCATGACTTAACCTTGTCACAGTAAATAGCCGAACCTTGCAACCTAGCATACCTGGTAGTTGCTTAAGCTATGATGTGCCTTATCCTGCTATGCATGCTATGCTTAGAGTTGTGTATGGTCTGTCATCTGGGAGATGAACAGAAATGTGGAATGTGTTCGGTGAGCAAAGGTCGTGTGTTGAACTTGATTTGGTAAAGGTACGGGTGAAAGGCTATGTAGGAGTACATGGCGGGTTGTTTCATTGGAACCGTCCTTAGGAACCGAGTTCCGTGTATGTAATCCAAGACTAGATACTACCACATGCTGGGCCCTGAAATATGACCCCGCTCGGCCTATTAATCGCGTAGTGCTCGGTCCAGGAGTTGCAAGTAGTTTCTGGTGTTTATAGAAATGCTGGAGGCCGTGCATGGTGCTGACCTGAGAGGTGGACCGTGATGCGGTAGGCAGTGGCACGGTGTACCAAGTGGCACCCGGATGGTGGGCTTGGGAACCCTACGCACATCGTCTGAGGCCGTGGCGGAAACCTCGGCCGGACTTCCGTACGGGTTACTCTCAGATAGGCAATAAACCTGGACTAGGTACTAGCATGGTTAACGGTCGTGGCCGACTCCCTCGCTGGGCTTCCGCTTGAAGGTTGCCGAGGTGCATGACGTGCACATGGCGATAAGTGGCGGGAGCGTGTGTGACGAAGTACACCCCTGCAGGGTTATGATCTATTCGAATAGCCGTGTCCGCGGATATGGACTACTTGGAGACATATGTTGTTCATAGAAACTTAAATGGCTACTCCTAAAATTGTCAAGATAAGCGTGAGTGTCGTGGACGGCATTTCCATATGGAGATGGAATGATTCCACGATAGTGTATTGTTGTGGTGTTAGTGGACTCGTGTGCGACAAATCAAGTTGTCAAAATTATTTAAAATTGCAAGTTGTCTAGCCACGAGTCAAATGCTGGCTTTCCGCATGAAACCCCACAATACCCTCTTGATACCTTGCATGAGTAGTTAGCCATCCTAAAGTCTTGCTGAGTACCTTCGTACTCATGTTTGCTTAATAATGTTGTAGAGGTTGCTAATGACCCTAATGGAGGGTTCTTCGTACACATCGACGACGACGAGTAGCTGGTGTCCCAGCTACGACCTGGCCCTACGTTGGCTCTGTAGTATAGTCAGGCCATGTGCCTTCTAGTTGCTCTGTCTGTACCCAGACAGCTTATAACTCTTCCGCTGGCTTGTATTGTGTGACTGATATTATGGGTCGTGAGACCCTTAATGTGTAATAATATGTGTGAGGCTCTTCCGAGCCTCTTCAATAAAGCTTTTATGTTTATGGTTATGTTGTGATGCCATCGATGTATCTATACATATCGGTATGCCATGCGTACGTGTGTCTTACTTGATATGTATGGGGTTCGATTACCTAGTCGTGAACTTTAGTAGCACTCCTTACAAGGAAATGCCCCTTTGTGATCCAACGAGCCTTGGTAGTTCGCTACTGCTCCGGACGCATTGGTTGACCGGCATGTGTCCTTCTTAGCTGCTGTGTCTGTCCCCTTTGGGGAAATGTCACACGACGTAATGGAGTCCTTGTAGCTTGCTACGACTCGTCTACGTTCGTTGATGACCGACACCTGCTTTGTTGGGTCATGTATGCCTGTCCTTGTACGGAACTGCCACTTTGGTTTATGACTAGACATGTCGATCCGGGTTCTTTGACATTGGAATGCTAGCGACACGATCGCATACGTGAGTCAAAAGACGCAAACGGTCCCGGCTAAGGTAAGGCTGCAGCCGTGGAGTTAACCGTGCGTGAGACCACAAAGGGATGCGATGGGTCACAGGCTAGATTCCTATGGCTTAGGATCGGGGTCCCGACACCTTATGCCGCCGAGATGGTTTGATGTGTGAGTATAATGGTGACTTGAACCACCCCCAATGATTTTACAACATGAGGCTTCTGGAAAAAGACATTGTTGATATCAGAAAGACGCTATGTGGCGAGCCTATTGAAAATTGCTCGAAGATCGGGCTTAAACCCTTTTGCATTACCAACCCGGCTCGAGAGGTAAACAAACCGGGTCGCCCTTTTAAACTTTCCATATATTCATTTATGTTTGTGGTCTTGAGCCTTTCATCATGTTTAATCAGAGGGATTTGGTGCTTTGGACCAGAAGACCCAAAACAACTGTCAAGAAAAAAACCCGCCTCCAAGACTAAGAAGAAGAGCAAAGGCAAAGCTGATTCAAAAGAGTCATTCGACGTTGGCGAGTCTCGGGCCGCTGAGGAACAGTGAGAGGTAAAGTTCCTCTTATCTTTTATTGCTTCATTCTGACTTGCAATTATGCTTTACTGTCTTTGTTTATAGGACGATGATTTTGTGAGCCAAGATGAAGATGTCGAGGTAATTTCCATTTCTTCCGACTCAACTTCTTCTCCCCCAAGCCGGCCAGGCGAATTTGTAGGAAAGTTCCCATGTCTCACCCAGATGCTCATCTAGAACCCAATTTCCTTTTGAAGAAGGCGAGTTATACACCTAAAAGCCACACTTGAAGTCATTTTGGAGACCTAGTGTCTGGCTTGCCCGAGAGAACAATTGGTCGCAAACGGTAAAGCGAGGTACGTTTCCGCAAAGCAAAGATATTCTCCTTCATCTGGCGATTCAGCAATGTCGACTCTCCCCTCAATGGTTCGTCTTTAGGGGTAAGTTTCTTTTACCAACATGTTATTGCAAATGTCAATGCCTTTGTTCCAACATTGCTGCCATTGTTTCTCAGAGCGCAAGCAAAGAAAAGAAAAACTAGCGACTCATCTTCGGCCCCCAAAGCGGTTGAAACGTCTGGTATGGGTACCTCCATCCCAGAGGCTCCAGAAGAACCAGTTGAAGTTCACGAAAATATCTTTGATGATGTCCCTGATATCCGGGTCAACCCTTCAAGCCCTTAAAAGGAGGTGACTGAAAACAGCAACCCGCCAAGTCCTTCTAAGGCGCCTGAAGATCCAGACACAGTCATCGTTACTGGTACTCGTTATTCTAAACCTCCAACCGCGGTGTTAACCAAACACACACTAAAAGATACCCAAATATCTGCGGAGAAGGATATCGCCAACCTGAAGCTTCCTCATTATGAAAAATTGGAGTTTGAGGAGCTATGTTCTGGTTTTGTGAGCCGCCTGGAGACAAGCCGCGAGATGGAGAAAATCCTCGCCAACATAATGCGGATTAAACATGAGGTATGACATCTTTATCATTGTTAATATATCCTCCCATTAGCCCTCCAAAGGACGGTTCATCCATGACGAATCATGCATTTGTATCATTCTTGAATGTGTAGCCCCCAAGGGTCGGGTCATCTTTGTAAAGATGAGCCGGGTCTTGAAGTTATAGTTGCGAAAAATTTCTTCAACCTATAGCCCTCAAGGGCCGGGTCATCATTTTAAAGTTGAGCCGGGTCTTGAACTCGTGGTTGGATTAAAAAAATCTTCAAATTGTAGCCCCCAAGGGTCGGGTCATCTTTTTAAAGATGAGTCGGGTCTTGAACTCGTAGTTGGATAAAAAAATTCTTCAACCTGTAGCCTCCATGGGTCGAGTCATCTTCTAAAAGATGAGCCGGGTCTTGAACTTGTAATTGAACAAAAAATTGCTGCAACCTTTAGCCCCCAAGGGCCGGGACATCTTTTGAACGATGAGCCGGGTCTTGTACTTGTAATTGAACAGAAAAAATGTCTTCAACCTGTAGCCCCCAAGGGCCGGGTCATCTTTTGAGAGATGACTCGGGTCTTGTGTGAAGGTATGACCTTAAAAGAATTGAGTCATACATTAGCCCCCAAGTGTCAGGGAAGTTGCTTGCAATGATCCTGAGACTTGCTTCCCCAATGTTTGTTGCAGGAATCCTTGACTCGGGCCGACTAAACCATGGGCGGCTTGAAGGAAAGCTTAGCTGAGCAACAGGACGCTCGGGCTAAGTTTGAAGAAAAGTTTTGTCTTGACCTTGTTGACATGGAAAAAGTGAAAGCAGAACACCAGGAATTTTAAGATAAGGCCCATGCTGAGAAAGTAGAAACGGGCGGAACAAGCCGAAGAGAAGCTGAAAGCCGCTATTCAAGAACTCTCCGGCTTGAAGCGCCATATCTCCAACATGACCCAAGCCATATTTGGTATGGGTCAATCACCTTCTTCTGAAAAATGTTGTGTACAATATTGCAAACGCTAATTATCCTGTTTTGCCACTTGTAGGTCCACGAACCACCACCCTACAGAATGACTGTATTCCGAAGCTGAAAGCAGTCTATACTTTGACAGAGCAGCTATACATGGGTGGTATGATGACTATGAAGGCCGTGATGGGCAACATAGAACCCATAAGATCCATCGAGCACATGCTGGGTTGCCTATCAACAGTGGCGCCCTAGATAGAGGAGTTAAAAAGGTCAGCCGCCCGGAAAGGAGCGCTAACCACCCTAAGTCGGTGTTTGGCCTATGCCCCTAAACTTAAGCCGGAACAGGTGGCTGGTGGCTTTCCAGAGTTAAAGGACGATGCGTCAGATTTCAACGAGGAGGACTACCACCATTGTGTTAACGAGTCTCGTGTTGCGGCGAGTCAGCTAGCAGCCGGCCTGGACTTAGGAAAATATCACGCGGCTTATGATGAACACAACAAAAGGGTGACTCCTCCCTCGTATGAAATCACCAGCCTGACTCCACGACGCCGTAAGAATCCTTTCGATTTGGACGTTGATCTGTCCACCGTCTTGATTGATGAAGACGATTTCCTCGCCTTGACCAATTGCAATTGGAAATTGGGCGACTTACATATCGAAGATGGCGAAAGCTCGAGGCAGGGTAACCCGGAGGCGGCTTGAACCAAATTGCCATGAAGTTTATCCGCCAAGAATATTTTGATCCTTTTATGACTAGGATATGATTCCTGGTATGGCCCGCTGAGCCATGTAATAGTCTAGGATTTGGGAAAACAGTATACTAACCGTCCCTTGTGATGATGTTTGAAAGTTTCAACCTTCATTAATATGAATCGCCTTTCCCAAACCTTTTTCATGTTTTGACAAAAAAGGTCTTTGCCTTGTTTATCAGAGAAAAAACAATAGGCCGGCGCAGTGAGTCGCGGCGGGTTAAAAAAATATGAAACCTTTGGGCGGTGCCACAAAGATAGTAATAAAGTTCATCGGCTCGATGACTTACGACAGGATAGGACGAGTTTGCAAAACTCTAGTGCTACCCAAAAAGGCTTTTGCAACATCCCGAGTTGTTTAGACCGGCTGATCAGGCGCGAGTCAAGCTTCAGTGAAGCAGGTTCAGTGAACCCATGGTTTGTCTATTTTCCATGTACCGGCTCTCGCTAGTACCTTTCATGTTTTAACCAAGGCGAGTTCAGGGTCCAAAAAGTGGATTGACTCGCCAAGAGTACATGGGACCATAGGGCGAGTCGCCAAACACACAGTCCAGTATAACCATTGTAATGCGTTAATTTTTCGCTAGCCAAGAGGGTATTCAGGCCGAATTCAGTGAGTGGCAGCCCCCAAGTGACCTATGATTAGGGAAGAGCCAGACATAGGATTGCAGAAGCGTATACGCTCTGACTGCAAACCGACTTGGGAGCTAGTAGCCCCCAAGTAAGCCGGCTTAATTCTCAAAACCATATAGGGTGCCCATGTTTGAACCATGCAGCATGGCAACTTTGGTCCTCTTTGGCGTATCAACATCCAGTTTTGAAATAAGCGTGACGTGGCGACTTATGCTCTTTGATGCCGATAGCGACCATGCTTGAACGACTTATGGAACAATGAAGACTCATGCTTTCAGGAAGCTGAAACGGCAAAAAAAACCGAAGTTCATGGGCGCTGGATTTATTTCTTTATATATAAAAGAAGAGATTACAAAACAGAAAGTGTAAACATAGATAAGGACCCAGTGGATCTATGTATAGTATGGCCGCAAGTGGGCGATGTTCCATGGGCGGGTTCTCTCAACCTCTGTTGTTGGCCCATCTGGGAGAAGATCCACCATGTAGTATGAACCGTTGTGGAGAGTATTGCTGATGAAAAAAGGTCCTCCCCATGGAGGTGATAAATTATGCATACCAGTATGATCCTGAATCAACGAGAGCACTAAGTCGCCTTCTTGAAAGGCTCGGCTCTTGACTCGGCGGCTATGATAGCGTCGCAAGTCCTGTTGATAAATCGCCGATCACGAGGCCGCCAGATCACACTCTTCCTCCAAGGCGTCCAACGAATCTTGATGTGCTAGTTTGTTGTCTTGTTCCACATACGCGGCGACTCGTGGTGAGTCTTGTCTAATGTCACTTGATAATACTGCCTCTGCTCCATAGACCAGGAAAAAGGGCGTGTAACCGGTAGACCGAGTAGGGGTGGCTCTGATGCTCCATAAGACAGAAGGAAACTCTTCAACCCAACATCCTGGAGTACGTTTTAGAGATGTCCTCGCAATATTTCTTGATTCACCCTTTGTGCCTGTCCATTAGACTCGGGGTGTGCAACTGCAGAAACATCAAGCCGGATGTGCTCCTTTGCGCAAAACTCTTGCATGGCGCCTTTGAATAAACTAGTACCATTATCATTAATAATACCATGAGGATACCCGAAGCGAAAAATCAACTTCTTGAGGAACTTGACGGTCGTGTCTACGTCACAGGTGCTAACCGGCTCTTCTTCAACCCACTTGGTAAACTTGTCAACTGCCACCAATAGGTGAGTCTTTTTATTGGACGACATTTTGAAAGGACCAACCATGTCCAGCCCCCAGACCGCAAACGGACATGTAATTGGAATCATCTGTAATTCCTGAGCTGACACATGCATCTGACGTCCAAATTTTTGACAACCATCACATCTGCGAACTATATCCTCAGCATCTCCATGAGCCATCAACCAGTAAAACCCATGCCTAAAGGTTGTGGATACCAGAGAGAATGGCCCGGCGTGATGACCACAGTCGCCTGCTTGTATCTCGTTAAGAATCGCACACCCTTCCTCAGAGGAGACACACCTTTGAAAAACTCCAGAAGTGCTTCGCTTGTGTAACTCACCTTTATGTATGACCATGGACTTGCATCGACGGATGATTTGGCGGGCCAACAACTCATCAGTAGGTAACTCGCCTCGTGCCAGATACGTCGTGTAGGGTATTTGCCCAATCCGGGGTAGCACGGAGAACCGCTGCAAGTTGAGACTCGGGATCAGGAACCGCTAAGTCTTCCTCTAAAGGCAATTTTACTGATGGGTTATGCAATACATCCTAAAAGACATTAGGGGGAACCGGCTTACGCTGTGAACCGAGTCGTGAAAGAGCATCCGCCGCCTCATGGAGTCGACAGTCAATGTGATCCACGTGATAGCCATGAAAATGACCCGCCACATCCGACATAGTACGCCTATAAGCCGCCATCAAGGGATCTCTGGAATCCCATGTGCTAGAAACTTGTTGTGCTACTAGATCTGAGTTGCCCAAACATCTGACTCGACTGAGGTCATCTCTTTGGCAATTCGCAACCCATGGAGCAAGGCCTCATACTCCACCGCATTGTTGGTACATGGGAACATGAGTCGGAGGACATAGGAAAACATTTCACCCTCAGGAGAAGTCAATACCACACCAGCCCCGGAGCCTTCAACCTGGCTAGACCCGTCAAAATGGTAGTCCAATACATGTAATCACATCTGTCTTCTGGAATTTGCAACTCGGTCCAATCGTTGATGAAATCCACTAGTGCTTGAGATTTAGTAGTTGTGTGAGGGGTATATTTCACATGATGGGGTCCAAGCTCAATGGCCCACTTAGCAATCCGCCCAGTCGCCTCTCGATTTTGTATGACATCACCAAGTGGGGAAGAACTGACCACCGTGATAGGATGCTCTTGAAAATAGTGTTTCAACTTTCGACTTGCCATGAACACCCCGAAGACTAGCTTCTGCCAACGTGGGTAGCGCTGTTTGGAGAGGGTTAGGACTTCGCTGATAAAGTAGACCGGTCTTTGAACCGGGTATTTCTTCCCTCTTTGTGCTCGGTGACCACTACAACGCTTACCGCTTTAGAATTGGCAGCAATGTACAAGAGATAGGCCCTTTGTCAGTCGGAGCAGCTAAGACAAGCGGCTCAGCCAGTTGTTTCTTCAAGGCTTCGAAAGCTTCGTTGGCTTCATCTGTCCAGACAAAGCGATCAGTTTTCTTGAGCAGCTGATAAAGAGGGATGACTTTCTCCCCAAGGCGACTTATGAACTAACTTAGAGCCGCAATGCGACCCGCTATGCGCTGAACTTGATTGATATTGGTCGGCTTGCCCAGTGAAGTGATCGCTTCAATTTTATCCGGGTTAGCTTCGATGCCTCGTTTTCACACCAAGAAGCCCAATAACTTTCCTACGGGAAACCAAAAACACACTCGGTATGGTTAAGTCTCATCTGGTACACGCGCAAATTGTCGAAAGTCTCCCTGAGGTCCTACAAAAGTGACTCCTTCTTCTGGGATGTGACGACTATGTCGTCAATGTAGGCGTGAACATTACGCCCGATCTAGCTATGTAGGCAATTCTGGATGCAACGTTGATAAGTCGCCCCCGCGCTCTTAAGCCCGAACGGCATGGACACATAATAGAAGGCTCCAAAGGGGGTTATAAATGACGCTTTCTCCTGATCCGCCATAGTCATCTTGATTTGGTGATACCCTGAGTAAGCATCCAGAAAACCCAGTCGCTCGCAACCAGCCGTAGAGTCAATGATTTGATCAATGCGAGGGAGGGAGAAAGGTTCATTCGAGCAAGCTCTGTTGAGGTCGGTGTACTCAATGCACAAGTGGAAGGTGCCGTTCTTCTTGAGTACCAAAACTGGGTTAGCCAACCACTCAGGATGAAAAACCTCAATGATGAGTCCAGCGGCCAAAAGCCGGGCGACTTCTTCCCCAATTGCTTTACGCCGTTCTTCATTGAACAGGTGAAGATATTGCCGAACCGGCTTTATTTTAGGGTCAATATTAAGGTGGTGCTCAGCGAATTCTCTTAGTACACCTGGCATGTCTGAAGGCTTCCATGCGAAGATGTCCCGATTCTCACGGATGAATTCGATAAGCGCACTTTCCTATTTGGGATCCAGACCCGTCCCAATGATGAACTGCTTGGATGAGTCACCAGGCGTGAAATCTATCACCTTCGTGTCATACGTCGGCTTAAAATTGAGGGGCGGCGCTGAATCAATTGTGGGTCTCTTGAGGGGTGTCATATCTTCCGGGTCAAGATTGGCTTGGTGAAACTTGAGTTCCTCGGCCGCGCAAGCCGACTCGGCATAAGCCGCATCTCCTTCCTCGCATTCTTGAGCTATTTTTCTGTCCCCGTTGATCGTGATAGTTCCCATAGGGCTCGGCATTTTGAGCTTGAGGTAGACGTAGCATGGGAGGGCCATGAACCGAGCGTAAGCCAGCCTTCCGAACAGTGTTTGGTAAGGGCTCTTGATCTTGACCACCTTAAACATGAGGTATTCACTCCGGTAATTGGACTCCGTGTCAAAGGCTACATTAAGTTTGATTCGTCCAACAGGCTACGCCGACTTACCCGGAAAAATGTCGTGGAAGACCGTGGAAGATGGCATCAAGTCGCCCTCTGAGAAATTCATCCGCCAAAAGGTATCTAAATATAAGATGTTAATGCTGCTGCCGCCATCCGTAAGGACTTTGGAAAGGGTGTAGACCCCGACCTGGGGAGCCACGACCAACACTAAATCGCCGGGGTTATCAACCCGGGGCGGGTGATCCTCCCTACTCCAGATAATGGGCTGCTCGGACCAATTGAGGTATCTAGGGAGTGTCGGCTCAACCATGCTAAAAGCTCTGTGTTTCACCTTCCGCTGTTCAACCGCCATTGTCATCCTGCAGCTGGGGGTCGCCTTACGGGGGTGGTAGATGAAACACGCCCTGCGTATTGTACCTCTGACTATTTTGAACCTGGTATTGCCCGGCATTAGACTGCGACCCACCCTGCGGGCCCGGGTTGGGAAATCCGCCAAACTAGTTTTGGTGTGATCCCGGCGCGCCAAACTGTTCCTGATGTCCAGCCTGATTACTTCCTTGACCTTTTTTGAGCGTCTCATCGCGGAACTCCTGCATCACATAGCAATCCTCCCAAGAGTGGGTAGACGGGCCTTCCAGGGTGGTGTGTTGTGGGAAAGGGCCTTTGAGCATCTCGTGATAATTGTGTGGTTTCTTCACGTTGAAGCCCCTTTTCTTCTGACGTTGGTTCCCGTTGCCACACTTATTGTTAGCGACGAAGTCCGTGATGCCTTCCTGCTGCCTCCTTTTACCTTGTCCCTCGAGGTTGTGATTACCTCGCCCTTGGAATTGGGAGTGGCCTTTTGACGACTCGCCTCTGCTGACGGTGCTAACTTTGTCGTCATCCTCCCCAGGTTCTTTAGTGTCATTTGATTCGGCATACCTGGTCAAGGTGTCCATCAATTCGCCCATGTGATGTACCTTACGTTTGAGTCGCCCAAGCTTCAGCACCAAAGGCTCATAGTGGCAGTTTTTCTCCGAGATGCCATCTGATGAATGGATTACTTCTGCAACTCGTCGCGTCCAATGATGGGCCGACTCATCCGGACGTTGGACACAGTGCTGTAGGTCGACGATGGTCATCGGGTGCTTGCAAGTTCCTCTGAAACTTTTGAAGAAGTGTTCCTTCAACTTGTCCCAGGTGTTGATGGAGTTGGGCGGCAGGTTCTTCAGCCACGTGTGTGTCGTTCCTTCGAGCATCATGGTGAAATACTTAGCGCAGACCTCCTCATTCACATCGAGCATATCCATTACCACCTCGTAACTCTTGATCCATGAACCTGGCTCGAGGTCTGGCGTGTAATTGGGTACCTTTTGCAGTGCTTTGAAATCCTTTGGCATGCGCTCATTGCGAAGGGAGGGCGCTAGACAAGGCACCCCGACGTGCGTGCCACTTGTTTCGGTCAATGTGGGAGAAGGCAGGGTGTAAGTCGGATACCCTGTCCCGTTGCAGGTGTTGTTTCCATCACGCGGGTGGCTCGGGCCGCATCCACAAAATCCTGAGCCCGCGGTCGGGCATCCCGGGCGGATTTGTTTGAGGCAAACGTCGTTGCTCGCTGGTCACCGCAGGTGGGTCGTCATGGCGATTCCTGGTGTGACTCGCTTGGGGCGTGGAGTGTAGCCGCTCGCGGCTATGTGAATATTGTGTGTGTTGTACGTCGGCTGGGGAGTTTCTGTGAATCGGGAGAGATTCAAGTTGGCGGGTTGGTGCTAGCATGTTATCCACGGGGTTCGAGAAGTGACCCCGTGGCGTCTGGAAACGGGGTGCGTGAGCCTCCATCGGCTGAGGTAGTTGTGGGTTAAGCGGTGGCCGAGCCCGATTGCCTCCTAGGGCGGCCTGCCATGGTCGGTTGGGCTCCCTCCCAGGGGTATGCGGGCTGTCAAAGAGCCGAGTTGGGTTCAAATCAGCACGCAGGCCGCCGTGATGCCTCCTCTGGTGCTTCTCATTGGAGGCTGTTGCTGTCTCCCAAGCCGCCAACCTTCAGTATTCAACCGCTCTGTCTCCGCGGCAATCTGGGCCTGCTGTGTTGCCATCCTGGCGGCTTTTGCTTCTATGTCCCGCTGGATCTTGGCCATCTCCTCTCTTAGTTTCGTCAATTCGGCGTTGACCGTTTCTTGGTTCTCTGCCGTCATAGTGATCGCCATGAGTTTGGCCGTCTCCGGTGCCAGGTCCGCCATGTCCTCTCCGATGATGCGTGAGTAGTTCACCATAGACCTACGGGTCCATAGCTAGTAGCTAGATGGCTTTCTCTCTCTCTATTGGATCTTCAATACAAAGTTCTCCATGCTCTTCATGGAGATCTATCCGATGTAATCTTCTTTTGCGGTGTGTTTGTCGAGATCCGATGAATTGTGGATTTATGATCAGATTATCTATGAATCTTATTTGAGTTTCTTATGATCTCTTATATGCATGATTTCATATCCTTGTAATTCTCTTCGAGTTGTGGGTTTTGTTTGGCCAGCTTGATCTATGATTCTTGCAATCGGAGAAGTGCTTGGTTTTGGGTTCATACCGTGCGGTGACCTCACCCAGTGACAGAAAGGGTAGCAAGGCACGCATCGTGTTGTTGCCATCAAGGGTAAAATGATGGGGTGTTCATCATTGGTTTGAGTTTATCCCTCTATATCATATCATCTTGCTTAAGGCGTTACTCTGTTCGTCATGAACTCAATACACTAGATGCATGCTGGATAGCGGTCGGTGTGTGGAGTAATAGTAGTAGATGTAGAAAGTATTGGTCTACTTGTCTCGGACATGATGCCTATATGTAGGATCATTGCCTTAGATATCGTCATGACTTTGCGCAGTTCTATCAATTGCTCGACAGTAATTTGTTCACCCACCGTAATATTTGCTAATTTGAGAGAAGCCTCTAGTGAACACTATGGCGACCGGGTCTACTTCACACCATATTTTCAGCCTTACTCTTTTACTTCGTTCCACTTTCCGCCTTCAGATCTCACTTTGCAATCAATCTTAAAGGGATTGACAACCCCTATATAGTGTTGGGTGCAAGCTCGTTTGTGTTTGCGCACGTACTCTGGACTTGACAATATTCTCCTACTGGATTGATACCTTGATTCTCAAACTGAGGGAAATACTTACTACTCCTGTGCTGCACCACCCTTTCCTCTTCAAGGGAAAAACCAACGCAAGGAAGTCTCCATCAACGTGTCAATTTCTGACGCTGTTGTTTGAGAAGTAGCAGAAGGATTTCTGGCGCCATTGCCTGGGAGGATCCAGTCAAGAACTCATCCAAGTAAGTGTCGCAAACTCATCTCCTGCATTTACTTTTTTTGCCTCTTGTTTTCCTCTCTCCCACTTCTGAAAAACCAAAATTTACAAAAATATTTGCCTTTTTCATTTACCTTTTTTGTTTGCCTTTTGTTCGCCCTTTTCTCTCGCTTGCTTTCTGTTCGTCTGTGTGGGATAATCTACCTGTCC
The DNA here is from genome assembly GCF_904849725.1 of Hordeum vulgare subsp. vulgare. NCBI lineage: Eukaryota > Viridiplantae > Streptophyta > Magnoliopsida > Poales > Poaceae > Hordeum > Hordeum vulgare. The sequence goes on from NC_058520.1 coordinate 124,073,787, forward strand.
TCATGGCTAGATCCACCACTTCGAACGATACTCCCGAGAACGAAGTCCTAAATTTCAAACAAATTGAGGAAGAAAACTTAAAGGACGCCTTGTATAGGATTTGCAATGCTCTGAGTAGATCTACTCATAAGCAATGTACTACCGTCCTGGGTAGCCATCGTGGGCGGAAATTTCTTGGGTATTTCTCCTTGGAATAGGTATATTCTTGACACCATCATGGGCGGAAATTTCTTCGGTAGCCATACCGTTGATTCTTACGGAGCTGTAATAAATTTGGTAGGCTCACCCCCACTCATGGTTAATGGAACTACCTTAACTCTGGAACATGTGGTGCGTAGGCTGGACGTCATTGAAAATAAAGTTGCTACGATCAAACTTATTGAGAATTTGGATAAAAAGATCCACAATCAAATCACTCAGTATGGATCCAAGGTGGGAATGGTTTTGAAAAACTTAAAGGAGAAGGAACCCACAGTTAACGAAAAACTAGGTCATGATTCCGCTAGGATTGGCAAACTAGAGGATGTTATAACCAACTTGGGTTCTGCTTTTGCCGCTGTGCAGAATACTCCAAACTTTGCCCACAATAAGGCCACCAAGTCTATTTTTGTTCCTAAAAATAGTGGTGAATCATCTAGTAAGAAAGATGAAGACCTTAAGATGATGAGTGATCACACTACTTATGGTTTGAGCACCAAAGATGACGATACGTGATTCTATCGCTTTATGCCTAGCTAAGGGCGTTAAACAATAGCGCTTGTTGGGAGGCAACCCAATGAATTTATATTTTTCTTTCTTTTTTGTTGCATCCACACCATCATAATTCTGATATGATAGTGTCTTTTGTGTTTCTTTTTGTGTCTGAGCCAAGCAAAACCTTTATGACTAGTCTTGGTGATGGTTGTTTGATCCTGCTCGAAAATGACAGAAACTTTTCGCTAACGAGATTGTTTTTCATTTTTATTCAGGAATAGCATTTGAGTTGATTCTTTTTGCTTCTGGTTGATATGCCTTTTGCCCAGGCAGTCATAAGTTTTCAGAATTTGTGAGGTACCAGTAGTATACGAAGTATACAGATTCCTACGGACTGGTCTGCTTTTTGACAGATTCTGTTTTTGTTGAGTTGGTTGCTTGTTTTTGTGAAACTATGGATAGTATCGGGGGGTTACTAGCCATGGAAAAGTGAGAATACAGTAATCTACCTCCAATATAAATAGAAATCAAGATTGCTACAGTACCTAAAGAGGTGGTAGTTTGTTTTCTTGTGCTAATGATATCACGAGTTTCTGTTTAAGTTTTGTGTTGTGAAGTTTTCAAGTTTTGGGTGTTCTTCTCATGGACAAAGAGATAAGGAGTGGAAAGATCTCAAGCTTGGGGATGCCCAAGGCATACCAAGCCAAATTCAAGGACACCAAAAATCCTAATCTAGGGGATTCCACGGGAAGGATCCCCTCTTTCGTCTTCAATCCATCGGTAACATTACTTGGAGCTATATTTTTATTCACCACATGATATGTGTTTTGCTTGGAGCGTCTTGTATCATAGGTGTCTTTTCTTTTTGTTGTGTTACAATCATCCTTGCTGCACACCTTTTGAGAGAGACATGCACTCATTGTGATTTTGCTAGAGTGCACATCGTGCTTCACTTATATCTTTTGAGCTAGATAATTTTGCTCTATGTGCTTCACTTAGATCTTTTAGAGCACGGTGGTGCGTGACTTGGTAGCTGGCTTGTGTTATGAAAGTAGTCCCAAAGGTGATAGGTACCCAAAGAGGATACAAAAACCTCCATCTTCATGTGCATTGAGCAGAAAGAGAAGTTCTGATTCCTCTCAATTAGTTTTGAGGCGTGGATTTGGTAATATTAAGAGTTATGTTAGTAGGGTGTTGAGAATCTAGAAATACTTGTGTTGAAGTTAGTGATTCCCGTAGCATGCACGTATGGTGAACCGTATGCTAGGAAGTCGGAGCATAATTGATCTATTGATTGTCATCCTTTGTGTTGCGGTCGGGATCGCACGATGGTTAACACCTACCAACCCTTCCCCTAGGAGTATGCATTTAGCACTTTGTTTCGATTACTAATAAAAACTTTCGCAACAAGTATTTGAGTTCTTCATGACTAATGTGAGTCCATGGTATAGATGCACTTTCACCTTCCACCATTGCTAGCCTCTCTAGTGTCGCGCAATTTTCGCCGATGCACAAACCCACCATATGCCTTCCTCAAAACAGCCACCATACCTACCTACTATGGCATTTCAATAGCCATTTCGAGATATATTGCCATGCAACTCCCACCGTTCCGTCTCATGACTTGTGTCGTCACTCTCATATTTCCATTGCATGATCGTAAGATAGCTAGAGAGATGTTTCAACGTCATACGCCAAGCTAGATCGTTGCACATCCCGGTACACTACCGGAGGCATTTCCTATAGAGTCATCATCGTTCTGAGCTTTGAGCTGTGAGTAAATAAAAGTGTGATGATCATCATTATTACAGCATTGTCCCATGTGAGGAAATAAAAAAAGAGGCCAAAGAGCCCAAATAAAAAAAATAAAACAAAAAAATAGAAAAAAGAGAGGCCCAAGAGCCCAAATAAAAAAAGAGAAAAAGAGAGAAAGGACAATGCTACTATCTTTTTCCACACTTCTGCTTTATAATAGCACCATGTTCTTCATGATTGAGAGCCACTCGTTTTGTCACCACCATATGCTAGTGGGAATCTTTATTATATAATTTGGCTTGTATATTCCAATGATGGGCTTCCTCAAAATTGCCCTGGTCTTCGTGAGCAAGCAAGTTGGATGCACACCCACTAGTTCTCCTTTTGAGCTTTCACATACTTATAGCTCTAGTGCATCCTTTGTATGGCAATCCCTACTCATTCACATTGATATCTATTAATGGGCATCTCCATAGCCCTTTGATACGTCGAGTCAATTTGACCATCTTCTCCCTTTTTGTCTCACAACCACCACCACACTGTATTCCACCTATAGTGCTATATCCATGGCTCACGCTCATGTATTGCATGATAGTTATAAAAAGTTTGAGAAAGTAAGAGTGTGAAAACAATTACTTGGCCAATACCAGGGTTGTGCATGATTTAAATTAGTTGTGTGAGGATGATGGAGCATAGCCAGACTATATCATTTTGTAGGGATAACTTTCTTTGGCCTTGTTATTTTGAAAGTTCATGATTACCTTCCTAGTTCGCTTGAAGTATTATTGTTTTCATGTCAATAGCAAACTATTGTTTTGAATCTTACAGATCTGAACATTCATGTCACACGAAAGAAGTTACAAAGGACAACTATGCTAGGTACCATTCCACATCTAAAATTCAGTCTTTATCACTTACCTACTCGAGGACGAGCAGGAGTTAAGCTTGGGGATGCTTGATACGTCTCCAACGTATCTATAATTTTTATTGGTTTCATACTATTATCTTGTCAAACGTTGGATGCTTTGTATGCCTTTTATATATTGTTTGGGACTAACTTATTAACTCAGTGCCAAGTACCAGTTCTTGCTTTTTCTGTGTTTTTGACCCCTTTCAGAGGAGGATTTTGAACGGAGTCCAAACGGAACGAAACTTACAAAAGGATTTTTTTCCGAAACAGAAGACGATCGGGGGACTTGAGAACAAAGGCAGCGGGCCACCAGGGACCCCACAAGCCCCCTAGCCGTGGCTAGGGGGGCCCGCCCCTCCCAGGCTTGTGGGCTCCCTGGGCCACCTCTGCCCTAGGTCTTTCGCCTATATATTCCCAAAAATTCCAGAAAAAATGAGGAGATCATCAAAAGTACTTTTCCGGCGCCGCAAGCTTCTGTCTCCACAAGATCCCATCTGGGGCACGTTCTGGTGCCCTGCCGGAGGGGGGATTCGGATACGGAGGGCTTCTTCATAAACACCATGACCTCTCCGATGATGCGTGAGTAGTTCACCATAGACCTACGGGTCCATAGCTAGTAGCTAGATGGCTTTATCTCTCTCTTGGATCTTCAATACAGAGTTCTCCATGATCTTCATGGAGATCTATCCGATGTAATCTTCTTTTGCGGTGTGTTTGTCAAGATCCGATGAATTATGGATTTATGATCAGATTATCTATGAATCTTATTTGAGTTTCTTCTGATCTCTTATATGCATGATTTCATATCCTTGTAATTCTCTTCGAGTTGTGGGTTTTGTTTGGCCATCTTGATCTATGATTCTTGCAATGGGAGAAGTGCTTGGTTTTGGGTTCATACCGTGCGGTGACCTCACCCAGTGACAGAAGGGGTAGCGAGGCACGCATCGTGTTGTTGCCATCAAGGGTAAAAAGATGGGGTTTTCATCATTGGTTTGAGTTTATCCCTCTACATCATGTCATCTTGCTTAAGGCGTTACTCTGTTTGTCATGAACTCAATACACTAGATGCATGCTGGATAGCGGTCGATGTCTGGAGTAATAGTAGTAGATGCAGAAAGTATCGGTCTACTTGTCTCGGACGTGATGCCTATATGTATGATCATTGCCTTCGATATCGTCATGATTTTGCACGGTTCTATCAATTGCTCGATAGTAATTTGTTCACCCACCGAAATATTTGCTATTTTGAGAGAAGCCTCTAGTGAACACTATGGCCCCCGGGTCTACTTCACACCATATTTTCAGCCTTACTCTTTTACTTCGTTGCACTTTCCGCCTTCATATCTCACTTTGCAATCAATCTTGAAGGGATTGACAACCCCTTTATAGTGTTGGGTGCAAGCTCGTTTGTGTTTGCGCAGGTACTCTGGACTTGACGAGATTCTCCTACTGGATTGATACCTTGGTTCTTAAACTGAGGGAAATACTTACTGCTCCTGTGCTGCATCACCCTTTCCTCTTCAAGGGAAATACCAATGCAAGCAAGTCTCCGTCAACGTGTCAATTTCTGACGCTGTTGTTTGAGAAAAAGCAGCAACCCCCCGAGTTGTCCTTCTGGGAGAGGGTAAATTGAATCTGTATCACCCTTGGATGACTCGTCGTCTGAGTTGACGAGGGTGATCTCCTGGATTACCGGCTCGTCCGACAGGTCCGTTCCTTGCGTAACACCAACAAAAACGTGGTGTTTCTTGACCTCACGTTTGGGGCGATGGGCGTACCGGGCCAGCTCGACGATGTCGGTGAAGGTCTCCGGCTCAGGTGCGGGTGCCCCAATCTTGCCGATGGATTCCAGGTTCGGCCCCTCCTGTGGAGGTAAAAGCCTACGTCCTACTTTGTGTATATTGAGGGTGGATTCGATTACAAGGAGGGCGTAACTCGCCTGACCTAGCTCTCGATGATTTCTAACCTGACCTCTCTGTCCTAGAGACTCGTCTTTATATATAGGTCGAGCTCTAGGGATTACAAAGTCCTGGCCACATCACAAATCGTGGCCTTCCATATCTCTAAGTCACCGTGTTTGCCAAGCCAGGAAACCTTCTTGGCGACTTATCTTCTTCATCAATCACAAACCTCCATCTGGCTCATGGGCCCTGGCGGCCATCTGACAACAATCTCTCTACACGTCCCAGGCCTGGGCCAGGACTTGCACTGACCATGTATGTATGAGTTGTCGCTTTCCTGACCCGGCCTAACAGGGCGAGTCATACCGCAGGTAATATCCCCAATAGTACCAATGCAACATATGAATGTGACCCCATAACATTTTCCCTTTTTGAGTCAAGCGGTAATCCCTAAAGTATTCACGTTGATCCAATGTTAGTCCCATTATCAAGTTGAATGGGGTTCTCTATGGATTATCAAAGTTGTGTTTAATATTTTCCACATAACGAGCATCGAGAGTTTTAGGAGGTTTCCCATCTCCATGAGTGGCAAGTACAACTAATTTTTTTGGTGTTTCGTGTTCCATATCCACAACTAAAGATATAAAACAACTAATAGTAGAAAATAAAAATTACTTGCATACATGAGAATATTCACCCCCATGCTATTGCTCACTCGCAACGGCACCAGAAAAAGGTCTTGATAACCCACAAGTGTAGAGGGTCGTTTGTAAACTTTTTTGACAAGTATGAGTGTTGAATCCAACGAGGAGCTAAAGGTAGAATTAATATTTTCTCAAGCTCTATCAAACACTGATACAACTCCACGCGCGCAAACGCTTACTTTACCAAGAACAAGTATGAAAATATTTTGCGGAGTCGATCAAAAAAATGTTTTGCGGAAAAATAAAGCGCAAGTAAATAAAAGTTTGGGGTTGTTTAGTAGAAAGCTTTATGTGTAACACAAGAGATATATTGTTCATAGGCAATTGAATATATAATGATAGATACTTATCATGTGTAATAAGGGAGAGGCATATGCTAACACACTTTATGTACTTGGATCATATGCACTTATGATTGGACCTCTAGAAAGCATCCGCAACTACTAGAAATCATTAAGGTAAACCCAACCATAGCATTAAACATCTAGTCCTCTTTACTCCCATACGCGCAAAACTCCCTTATTCGAGTGTAAGTTTCTGTCACTCTCACCACTCACTATAAGCGAATCATCGACATATTGCAAACCCTCCAGCGTCTATCCTTTACGTGTGCGCCTCAGGGAAAGCCCCTTAGTATAACACCATATCAACAACAACACATATCAATAACATCATATCACAATTAACCCGTAGGACAAAACAAATTTACTCAAACATCATAGGATAGCCACATATCATTAGGAAATAGTATGCAGTGTTGAGCACCATGTTTAAGTAGAGAGCTACATCGGTAAAGGAGGTTTTACACCGCTGCATAGAGGAGGAGAGAGTTGGTGTTGATGGCAGCAAGATTGTTGATGTAGATCACCGTCACGCGGCTCGCCCCAACGGCACTACGGGTCCACCGGGAGAGAGGGGAGAGAGCCCCCTCCTTCTTCTTACTTGGACTCCCCCTAGATGATAGGAGAGTTCCCCCTCTAGTCCATGGCCTCCATGGCGGCGGACGGGCGGAAGCACCGCCGAGATTGGATCTCCCATGATGTAGTCTCCTGTTTCACGTTCCTATTTACTCGCCCTTCACTGTTTATTAAATTACCGGATATACGTAACTCCGACTGAGCTGAAATTTTGAGGGGATTTTTATCCATAAATTAGCTTTTTGCGCCCGAAGAGGAGCCACAACCGACTTATGAGGTGGCCACTAGGCACCACCCCATGCCAGGGGGTATGGACCGTGCTCTGGTACCAGTGGAGGCCATGGGCCTCCGTTTGTGTTGAGTCCACCTCCCAAAATCACTGATATTCCAAAATAATTATCCGTTAATTTTAATCGCGTTTGGACTTTGTTCGATATGGATATGCTGCGAACGAAAAAACATGCAACAAACAGGAACTGACACTTGGCAGTGGATCAATATGTTAGTCCAATAAATCAAATAAAATGTTGCCAAAAATATGTGAAAGTTGTATAATATTGGCATGGAACAATAAAAAATGATAGATATGATGTACGTATCAACACACGGCTCTAGTCCAACCCGATGTGATGGATCTTCACGACGACAGTTGGGCTGGGCGGTGGTGGCGACGGCGGAGAGCTAGCCAGGTTTCAAGCGTGGGAGGAATGGTGTGTGAGAGCGGAGGTTTTCCACTTGTTCTTTTTGATGTATTGTGAGCAAAGTTTTTATGGTGCGGGGAGTGGAGGGCGAGGGGGTGATATGTGTCCATCGTATCTACTTCTCCTAAAGCTTTTGCTCCTGTTTTCGACTCTAATTTGCATGATTTGAATGAAACTAACCCACGCTCATGTTGTTTTCAGTAGAACTACTATGGTGTTGTTTTTGTGTAGAAACAGAAGTTCTCCGAATGGAACGAAACTTTTTGGAGATTTTTTATGGAATAAAAGAAAAATACTGGAACCAAGACCCACTAGAGGGGAGGCTCCAAGCGCCCACTAGGAACGAGGGCACACCAACCCCCCGTGGCGAAACCTGGTGTCTAGTGGGGCCCACAGGCCTCCGATGACCCTAATTCCAGCGCTATAAAATCCTATTTTTGAAGAAAAAATAGGAGAGGAGGTTTTATTGCGTTTCACGATACACAGCCCCCGCCACCTCCTGTTCTTCACGGGATGCCAAATCTGGAGTCCGTCTAGGGCTCTGGAGAGGGGAATCTTCGGTCTTCGTCATCACCAACCCTCCTTCATCGCCAATTCCAGGATTCTCTCCATAGGGAGTGAGTAATCCCTTGGTAGGCTTGCTGGTCGGTGAGGAGCTGGATGAGATTCATCATGTAATCGAGTTAGATTTGGTAGGGCTTGATCCCTAGTATCCCCTATGTTCGGAGATTGATGTTGCTATGACTTTGCCATGCTTAATGCTTGTCACTAGGGCCCGAGTGCCATGATTTCAGATCTGAACCATTTATGTTTTCATCATTATATCTATGTTATTGAACTGATCTTGCAAGCTATATGCACCTACTATGTGTTACGATCCGCATACCCCAAAGTGACAATAATTGGGATTCTTTCCGGTGATTACCGTAGTATGAGGAGTTCATGTATTCATTATGTGTTAATGCTTTGTTCCAGTTCTCTATTAAAAGGAGGCCTTAATATCCCTTAGCTTCCTTATGGTCCCTGCTGCCACAAGAGGGTAGGACAAAAGATGTCATGCAAGTTCTTTTGCATAAGCATGTATGAAAGGACGTGGATGTCTCCTAGAGGGGGGTGAATAGATGCTTTAAAATAATTATGGTTTAGGCTTGAACAAATGCGGAATAAAACTAACATTTAATTTGTCAAGCACAAAACCTAAAACAACTAGGCTCACCTATGTGCACCAACAACTTATGCTAAGCAAGGTAAACAACTAAGTGATAGTAAGATATATAACAAGAAACAATATGGCTATCACAAAGTAAAGTGCGTAAGTAAAGGGTTCGGGTAAGAGATAACCGAGGCATGCGGAGACAACGATGTATCTATGTTTGGAGCATTGTGGAGGCACAATGCTCCCCAAGATGCCACTAAGGCCACCGTAATCTCCCCACACCCTCGCACAATGCAAGATGTCGTGATTCCACTAAGGGACCCTTTAGGGCGGTTACCGAACCCGTACAAACAAGGTTGGGGCAATCTCCACAACTTAATTGGAGGCTCCCAACAACACCACGAAGCTTCACCACAATGGCATATGGCTTCGAGGTGACCACAAATGCTCGGGGAAATCTCCACAACTTAATTGGAGACCCCGACGCTTGTCCGGACCTTTACACCACAATGATTGAGCTTCAAGGCACCACCAAGCTTCTAGGATGCCAAATCATCCACGAACAACAATCTCTAGGGGTACCAAGTACCCAAGGGTAATAACCTTCTCAACTTCTCACTTCCACATATCACTGTGGAGAACTCAAACCGATGCAACTAATGCAATGGTAAGAACACACGAAGCGGGCAAGTCCCTCACGCTCAAATCCCTCCACAAAAACAAAAGTTATGCAGAAATATGAGAGGAAGAACAAGGAGCTCACAAAGAACTCCAAGATCAAGATCCAAGGGGTTCCCCTCACATAGAGGAGAAAGTGATTGGTGCAGATGTGGATCTAGATCTCCTCCCTCTTATTCCTCAAGAACTAGCAAGAATCATTGGAGGGATTAAGAGTTACCAAGATCTAAGAAAGTCAACAATGGGGGAAGAACACGAGCTCAATGGATGGACTAGATCCAATGGGGAAGAAGACCCCCTTTATATAGTGGGAGAAAGAATCTGACTGTTACCCCCACTCACAGGCCGAGCGGAGCGGTACTACCGCTGCTAGGAGCGGTACTACCGCATGGTAGGTCCACCAACCACGGTAGTAAAAAGTTACTACCGTGCCTACCACTACTGAGGCAAAAGGATGCGCAAAAAGTCCGACGGAGCGGTGATACGTCTCCGTCGTATCTAATTTTCCGAACTCTTTTGCCCTTGTTTTGGACTCTAATTTGCATGATTTGAATGGAACTAACTCGTACCAACGTTGTTTTCAGCAAAATTGCCATGGTGTTGTTTTTGCGCAGAAATAAAAGTTCTCGGAATGACCAGAAAATTTATGGAGAATATTTCTGGAATTTATGAAAAATACTGGCGCAAGAATCAGCGGAGGGAGTGGAGGCGTGAGCCCACAAACCCACCAGGCGCCCCCCCGGCCGTGCCTCGCAGGCTTGTGGGGCCCACAAAGTTCCACCGCCTCCAATCTCAGCTCTATTTAGTCCGTCTCGCCCAGAAAAAAATCAAGGAGAACAGTTCATCGCGTTTTACGATACGGAGGCGCCGCCACCTCCTGTTCTTCATCTGGAGGGAAGATCTGGAGTCCGTTCTGGGCTCCGGAGTGGGGAGATCATCGCCATCGTCATCATCAACCTTCCTTCATCGCCAATTCCATGATGCTCTTCTCCGTTCGTGAGTAATCTCATTGTAGGCTTGCTGGACGTGATGGGTTGGATGAGATCTATCATGTAATCGAGTTAGTTTTGACGGGGATTGATCCCTAGTATCCACTATGTTTTGAGATTCATGTTGCTACTACTTTGCCATGCTTAATGCTTGTCACTAGGGCCCGAGTTCCATGATTTCAGATCTGAACCTATTATGTTGTCGCCAATATATGTGTGTTTTAGATCCTATCTTGCAAGTTGTAGTCACCTACTATGTGTTATGACCCGGCAACCCCGGAGTGACAATAGCCGGAACCACTCCCGGAGATGACCATAGTCTGAGGAGTTCATGTATTCACCAAGTGTTAATGCATTGATCCCGTTCTTTATTAAAAGGAGAACCCTAATATCCCGTAGTTTCCATTAGGACCCCGCTGCCACAGGAGGGATGGACAATAGATGTCATGCAAGTTCTTTTCCCTAAGCACGTATGACTACATACGGAATACATGCCTACATTAGATTGATGAACGGGAGCTAGTTACATATCTCTCTGTGGTATTACTGTTACATGATGAATAGCATCCGGTATAATCATCCATGACCGATCCAATGCCTACGAGTCTTTCCTACTGGTCCTTGCTACGTTACTTTGCTGCTACTACTGTCACTGCTGCTACTGTTACTCTGTTGCTACTGCTGTTACTTTGCTGCTACTGGTTACTGTTGCTACTGCTGCTATCACCCTACTTTGCTACTAATACTTTGCTGTAGATACTAAATCTTTCTGGTGTGGTTGAATTGACAACTCAACTTCTAATACTTTAGAATATTCTTTCGCTTCCCCTTGAGTCGAATCAATAAATTTGTGTTGAATACTCTACGCCGAAAACTGTTGCGATCCCCTATACTTGTGGGTTATCAAGACTATTTTCTGGCGTCGTTGCCAGGGAAGCACAACTATATTCTCTGAGTCACTTGGGATTTACATCTGCTGGTCACTATGAGGAATCTGAAAGATCCAAGAACTAAAGTCTTGCCCTCCACTACGAGGACAGCTAAGGAACTGCCATCTTGCTCTGCACTTGATTCACCTTCAGTTATGATTAAGTTTGCGACATCACCTCCTGCTAGAAATCTTGATATGTCGCATGTGCTTGATGATGCTACTTCTACTGCCAATGATGCTTATAATGATGCTATGCTTGATACTGCTTTGCCACTAGGTGCATTCCTTGATGCACAAATTGCTAGAGTTGCTGCTAGATGTGATGATACTTCTGAAACTGCTGATACTATTGAAGTAGAACCTGCTATTTTGCCTGCTAGAAATAGCTCTCCTAGAACTGAATTGCCTGATATGCGTGAGCGTTATGTTATGGAGGGAGAGATAGCTGAGGACTTTCTTGCTTGTAAGGATAGCTATGATGTTGAGAAATCACTGCTCAAGTGGAAAGAAAAATCTTTGAACGCTAGGATGAAATACGACCCGAAGTTTGCTACTTCGCCTATCTTTGTGACCGATAAGGATTACGAATTCTCTGTCGACCCTGAGTTAATCTCTCTGGTCGAATCTGATCCTTTTCACGGTTATGAGTCTGAAACGGTCGTAGCACATCTTAACAAATTGCACGATATAGCCACCCTATTCACTAGTGAGGAAAAGATCTGCCACTACTATATCCTCAAGCTGTTTCCTTTCTTGCTAAAGGATGATGCTAAGACTTGGTTCACTTCTCTTGCTCCTGGTTGTGTGCGTTGCCCCCAGGATATGGTCTACTACTTCTCTGAAAAATATTTTCCTGCCCATAAGAAGCAAGCTACCTTGCAGGAAATATACAACTTTGCTCAACCTAAAGAAGAGAGTCTCCCACAAGCTTGGGGGAGGCTCGTCCAGCTACTGAATGCTTTGCCCGATCACCCTCTTGAGAAGAATGAAATACTTGATATCTTCTATAATGGACTTACCAATGCTTCTAGAGACCACCTAGATAGTTGTGATGGTTGTGTTTTTAGGGAACAAACTGTAGAACAAGCTGAGATTCTATTGAATAACATCTTTTGCAATGAGAATGCTTGGACTATTCCCGAACCACCTCCTAAGCGAACTCCGAAGAAAAGAGGTATTCTATTCCTCAGTCCTGAAGATATGCAAGAAGCTAAGAAATCTATGCGAGAGAAAGGCATTAAATCTGAAGATGTCAAAAATCTACCACCAATCGAAGAGATCCATGGTCTTGATAACCCGATACAGGTAGTAGAAGTAAATTCTCTACGTAGGTTTCATGAGAGTAATATTCCTTTTGATAAACCTTCTAGCCTATGCCTGGATGAATTTGATAACTTCGTTGCCAAACAAGAGAGTTTCAATGATTATGTTAGCACACAATTGAGCAGAATGCTCGTATGCTTAGTCATTTAAGTGCTTGTGTGGACAAAAATGTCAATGATCTTAAGCTCCTGAGTAAACATGCCTCTATGGTTACTACTCAAGTAGAACAAATACTTAAGGCTCAAAATGACTTGCTCAATGAGATGAACGACAATTCTGTCAGGGTCGTCACTAGAGGCGGTAGATTGACCCAAGAACCTTTATATCCTGAGGGTCATCCTAAGAGAATTGAACAAGATTCTCAAGGAGTTAGCACTGATGCACCTAGTCATCCTAGAAAGAAGAAGAAAGATGATAGGAACTTGCATGTTACCCCTGATGCCGAAACACAATCTGGTGATGAACATGAGCCTAATGATAATATCAATACTGATGTTCATGTTGATGCTCAACCTAGCAATGATAAGGATGTGGAGATTGAACCTGTTGATCTTGATAACTCACAACCTAAGAATAGAAGATACGATAAGAATGACTTCACTGCGAGGAAGCATGGTAAAGAAAGGGAACCATGGGTTCAGAAACCCATGCCATTTCCTCCCAAACCATCCAAGAAAAATGATGATGAGGATTTTGAGCGATTCGTTGAAATGATTAGACCTGTCTTTCTGCAAATTTGTTTGACAGATATGCTCAAAATGTCTCCGTATGCTAAGTACATGAAGTATATTGTGACTAATAAGAGGAGGATACCTGATGTTGAGATTTCCACCATGCTTGCTAACTATACCTTCAAGGGTGGAACTCCTAAGAAACTAGGTGATCCTGGTGTGCCCACTATACCTTGCTCCATTAAAAGAAACTACGTTAGAACTGCTTTATGCGACCTTGGAGCCGGTGTTAGTGTTATGCCTCTCTGTCTTTATCGTAGACTTGAACTGGATAAGTTGACACCCACTGAAATCTCTCTACAAAAGGCCGACAAATCAACTGCTTTCCCTCTCGGCATTTGCGAGGATGTGTCTGTTGTGGTTGCCAATGTCACTATCTTAAGAGACTTTGTTATCTTGGATATTCCCGAGGACGATGCCATGGCAGTCATCCTCGAAAGACCCTTTTTAAACACTGCACGGGCTATTATAGATTGCAACAAAGGCAATGTTACTTTCCATGTCAACGGTAATGAGCATACGATGCACATTCCAAAGAAACAATATCGAGTACATTGCATCAACGCTATCAAAAAGACTTCATCGATTCTTACTGCGAGCTTTGAATGTCCTGTACCTCCTGTCAAGATGAAGTATGATTTGCTAGTTGTGGAGATACACATCCCCATTGAGGTGACCTACTGACTATTCGAAAATTCTCCGTTCTCTATTGCGATTCGAAAAGGTTTGTCGAGGAGACTTGATCAACCTCGTTGACGGAATTCTTTCAATGACCATGAGATGGATGAATCGAGGAGTCACAAACCTCTATTCCAAGCTTTCACCTTCGGTTGCTTAGAAGAAAAATGATAGATTTAGTTTAGTTTTCCCTGTTTTCTGTTTTAGCGTCCCGTAGAAAAGTACCCCGAAAATGAAAGTTCTCCGAACGTCGTGAAAATCAAGTATGATTTTTTCTGGAATTTTTCAAAAAATACTAAGACGAAGAGCTATTCTGGGGGCTGCACTAGTGGGCCACAAGCCCTGGAGGCGCGGGCACCCCCCTGGCCGCGCCTACCTGGCTTGTGGGGCCCACGTGCACCCCCTCCACTCATTCTAGCTCTCATTTGTTTCTCCAACCTCTAGAAAAATCATTTCGCAGCTCAAACCCGTGTTCTTGCTCCTCTTGCTGGGATTTTCGATCTCTTTGCTCAAAGCACCTTTCTCCGAACTATTTTGGGGAAATTACTCCTTGGTAAGTCACTCCTCCATTGGTCCAATTAGTTTTTGCTCTAGTGCCTTATACTTCGTGTATTTTTGCTGCCTTGGTGACCATGTTCTTGAGCTTCGCATGCTAATTTTAGCTGGTCCCAAGTAGTTTTGATGCGTAATATGCCCTCTAGGCACTTATGGGAGTAGTTGCTACGAGTTTAGTTGAGCTTTGTTCATTTTTCCTTTGGGTCACTAAAAATTTCAGAAAAGGAAGATGTTCAGGAGAAACTATCATGGTGGTTCCTCAAGCAAGAGAGGTCCCCGTCTTACGATTCGGGAGCCTGATCCTTACCAACCAAGGAACGCACAGCTACAACCATGTGAATGGCCTTCTAATGAATTCCTGATTGAGACAGGTTTCAAAGACGAGTTTGATACACTTGTTCACAACGTCGGACTCGAAGAATTCATCTCCGATAAATGTGAACAGTATGTTACTCTCACTGCCTCTTTTGTTCGTAGATTCAAATTTTCAGTTGGTCGTGATACATCTCTACTGTTTGATCTCTATGGAAAATCGTATACCATGGATTTGGAGGATTTCAATAGAATTTGCAAGATACCTATTTGGGGTAGTCTTAATGATCCCCCTAAATCTTCGGTTAGAGATTTTATCTGTGGTATAACTGTTGGAGAAACTAGAGATATTACGCAGGCTACCATGGGGAGCATTCATTTTCCTGCCTTGCATTACTTTGCCCTCTTCATAAGCAGATGCATTAATGGCAAGATTGAGCATTGTCACCTTTGCGCACCAGACCTTAGTATTCTTAAGAGTGCAGTAACGGGTGATAGAAGTTTCAACATGGGACCTATAATAGCAAGGAGGCTGAATAATAATGCAAATGATGGGGGTTTCTTTGGTGGGATCTATGCGACTCGCATAGCAAATTTTCTTGGAGTACCCGTCCACAAAGGAGATCCCCCGCTCCATACAGCTTTCCTTGACCGCGTCGCTTTGACACGTTACCAGTTCCTTGAGAGGGATGATGAATCCCTCCTATACTGTTTAATATTTAACCCGCAACGTGTTTTCCATATTACCCTTCCTGCTCCTTCCTTCGTTGACTTTCTGGTAAAATGGAGATATTACATAACCAGAGGAGAGGCAGAAGAGTATGAGAGGGAGGCAAAGGCTGCTCGTCTCCGTGAGGCAGCTATTCAGGCAGTGGCTACAGCACTCTCGTATAACCCCCATTATGATTTTGGGTGTCGCCCGGACCATCCTTGGTAGTAGACCAACTTCGGCCAAAATCCTAAGCTTGGGGGAGTACGTGTTTCTCACCGACTTTATATTCTTGCTTATGCTTTCACTTTGTTCGTCGGTGTTCACACTTTGCCACTGTATCATCCATGCTAGTTTATTTTCTTTTTCTCGTTTTCTTTTCCTGTGTCTGTCTAGTTTGAGAAAACCCAAAAAGATTTTCTTTTCTTTTTTTGCTCGTTGGGAGCTTTCCCGTGTTAATAGTTTTCTTTTTCTTTGGGTCAAGGTAGAAGACCATGGTTACAATGTTTAGTGGCTCTCGCATGCATATCTATTTATCTGTTAAAAAGCCATATTACTTTGTCTTCTCCTTTGTGTTTGCCTGCAGATTCCAGCTTAGTCCAATGCACGAGCACTCTTATTATTGTTCACATCATTCGGTCGTGCAAGTGAAAGGCAATAATGACGATATATGATGAAGTGACTGAGCATGGAAAAGCTGGTATGAACTCGATCTATTTTGTTTTTGTAAATATGACTAGCTCATTGTTCCTAGTTCAGTATGGTATCCTCCTTTGAATGATTCAAGTGGCTTGACTTGGCGCATGTTCACGCATGTAGTTGAAACAAAATCAACATAGCCTCTATGATATTCATGTTCATGGTGACTTATGTCCTACTCATGCTTGCACTGATTGTTGGTTAATCTCAATGCATTTTGATGACTGTTGTCGCTCTCTAGTTGGTCGCTTCCCAGTCTTTTGCTAGCCTTCACTTGTACTAAGCGAGAATACTGCTTGTGCATCCACTTCCATAAACCCAAAGTTGTTCCATATGAGTCCACCATACCTACCTATATGCGGTATCTACGTGCCGTTCCAAGTAAATTTACAGGTGACACTCTCTGAATCTTCAAGAAATAATCTTTTTTGCATGCCCGAACCGCTCATGTGGTGACACGGGGCTGCTAATAGCAGTCCCCGACAACGACACTAGAAGAATGTTGTTGATGCATTCGCGACAACCGAGGCCGAACTGCTCCGAGTTGCTCAACAATTAGCAATTGTCTTGCAATGGCCCACCAGCGCGTGGGTTCGCGGCAGTTTTCGAGGGTAGAGTATTCGACCCAAATTTGTTGGTTCGCCAGGCAGGAAATGAGAGGATACTCTCGAGTATTAGCAGTTGAATATGTCAGATTCAACCACACCTGAAAGATTAGTATCTGCAAGCAAAGTATCAGCAACAAAGTAGTATGATAACAACGGTGCCAGAAACGATCTGTTGACGGCAGACTATTCCTAATTGTTGTATCAATGGCGCCAGAAGTTGCCCGTAGACGGAAATAGTCTTTTCCCGTCAACGTCGAGCGAAAAAGTATTGTAGCGGCTAGCAGCAGTGTAACGAGTAACAACAGTGGCAAGGAACAACAGTAGTGACAGCGGTAGCAAGTGGCAACAGGAGCAAGTAGCAGCAGTAGCAAGCAACAGTAGTAACAGCAGCAGAGCAAAACAAGTAACAGCAGCACAGTAAAACCAGTAACAGCAGCAGAGCAAAACAAGTAACAGCAGCAGAGCAAAACAAGTAACAGCAGCAGAGCAAAACAAGTAACATCAGCAGTGGGACAAACTCGTAAGCAATGGGTCTGTGATTCGTTTGCATGACATTCATCATGCAACAGTTATAACACGGAGAGATATGTGGGTAGCTCCCGTTTGTCAATCTGATGTAGGCATGCATTCCGTGTGTAGTCATACGTGCTTAGGGAAAAGAACTTGCATGACATCTATTGTCCATCCCTCCCGTTGCAGCGGGGTCCAAAAGGATACTACGGGATATTAAGGTCCTCCTTTTAATAAAGAACCGGAACAACGCATTAGCACTTGGTGAACACATGAACTCCTCAAACTATGGTCATCACCGAGAGTGGTTCCGGTTATTGTCACTCTGGGGTTGCCGGGTCGTAACACATAGTAGGTAACTACAACTTGTAAGATCGGATCTAAAACACACATATATTGGTGACAACATAATAATTTTAGATCTGAAATCATGGCACTCGGGCCCTAGTGACAAGCATTAAGCATGGCAAAGTAGTAGCAACATCAATCTCAGATCATAGTGGATACTAGGGATCAATCCCCGTCAAAACTAACTCGATTACATGATAGATCTCATCCTACTCATCACCGCCCAGCGAGCCTACGAATAGATTACTCACGAACGATGAAGAGCTTCATGGAATTGGAGAGGGAAGAAGGTTGATGATGACGATGGCGACGATTTCCCCTCTCCGGAGCCCAAAACGGACTCCAGATCTGTCCTCCAGATGAAGAACAGGATGTGGCGGGGCATCCGTATCGCAAACGCGACGAAATCTTCTCTTTTGATTTTTTTCGGGACGAAAGTGAATTTATAGAGCTGGAGTTGGGGGCGGCGGACCCACGTGGGCCCCACAAGCTTGGTTGCCGCAACCAGGGGGGTGGCCGCGGCAACAGGGCTTGTGGCCCACTGGCCCATCCCCTCCAGTGGATCTTTGCGCATGTATTTTTCATATTTTCCAGAAAAATTCTCCATAAATTTTCAGGACGATCCGAGAACTTTCATTTCTGCACAAAAACAACGCCATGGCAATTCTGCTAAAAACAGTGTCAGTCCGGGTTAGTTCCATTCAAATCATGCAAATTAGAGTCCAAAACACGGGCAAAAGAGTTTGGAAAAGTAGATACGATGGAGACGTATCAGGGGCTATCAGTATCTTCCATGCTAGGCATGTTATCCTCGATACGTGTTTATTCACTATCATTCACGAGAAAGGGGCCGGTAATTGGAATTCCCAGTTCCATGCTCAAATAGAAAAGATAATTACAAACAAAACTCCTGCTGGATTAATGTTGGTATGGACGACACCCGAGGATTCGGCTAGTCGTGGAGTGTGATTGATCGGTGGTGGGGGAGTCAAAACTTTACTTTTCTGTTTGGGAACCGCCTATAGCATGTGTAGCGTGGAAGATGGTGAGCACTCTTAGTCATTGCATTGACAATGAAAGCATGCCACCCAAAATTATTACCTCTGAAAATCAATGCTTCCCTCTGCGAAGGGTCTGTCTATTTATGTTCCTGTTGAGTTATCCTCGTCTTATAAAAGCACCAAGTAGAGAGCACCTCTGTCATTTTTATGCTTTTCTTTTAACTTTGTTGAGTATGACTGTGACTGGATCTTCTTTGCCATGAATTACAATGTTTAGTCAGCCCTTGGTCTTTGAAGGTGCTCTGCATTTATGTTTTGCGGTCTCACAAAGAGCTAGCGAGATACCATCTGTTCGTACTTCTTCATGATTGTTTTGATTGAAGTCTTGACGTTTGAGACTCATTATTATTTGCTCGCTAGTTGATTATGCCATTGATATGAGTTTACCGTGAGACCTAGATGTCATTTTCTTATGTGGTTTGCTTGTGATCTTGCTGAAATTCTGGTTATGAGTTAGACATAGTTGCAACAACAAGATCAAACAGAGTTCGTCAAAGTTTTTATTTTGTCTCTTTCAGTTTGTCAACTGAATTGCTTGAGGAAAAGCAAGGCTTTAAGCTTGGGGGAGTTGATACGTCTCCGTCGTATCTACTTTTCCGAACTCTTCTGCCCTTGTTTTGGACTCTAATTTGCATGATTTGAATGGAACTAACCCGGACTAACGTTGTTTTCAACAGAATTGCCATGGTGTTGTTTTTGTGCAGAAATAAAAGTTCTCGGAATGACCTGAAAATTTACGGAGAATTTTTGAAAAATACTGGCGCAAGAATCAGCGGAGGGAGTGGAGCCGTGAGCCCACAAGCCCACAAGCGGAGGGAGTGGAGCCATGAGCCCACAAGCGCCCCCCCCCCCCCCCCGGCCGTGCCTGGCAGGCTTGTGGGGCCCACAAAGCTCCACCGCCTCCAATCTCAGCTCTATTTAGTCCGTCTCGCCCAGAAAAAAATCAAGGAGAAGAGTTCATCGCGTTTGACGATACGGAGGCGCCGCCACTTCCTGTTCTTCATCTGGAAGGCAGATATGGAGTCCGTTCTCGGCTCCGGAGAGGGGAGCTCGTCGCCATCGTCATCATCAAACTTCCTTCATCGCCAATTCCATGATGCTCTTCACCGTTCATGAGTAATCTCATCGTAGGCTTGCTGGACAGTGATGGGTTGGATGAGATCTATCATGTAATCGAGTTAGTTTTGACGGGGATTGATCCCTAGTATCCACTATGTTCTGAGATTGATGTTGCTACTACTTTGCCATGCTTAATGCTTGTCACTAGGGCCCGAGTGCCATGATTTCAGATCTGAACCTATTATGTTGTCGCCAATATATGTGTGTTTTAGATCCTATCTTGCAAGTTGTAGTCACCTACTATGTGTTATGACCCGTCAACCCCGGAGTGACAATAGCCGGAACCACTCCCGGAGATGACCATAGTATGAGGAGTTCATGTATTCACCAAGTGTTAACTCCGGTTCTTTATTAAAAGGAGAACCTTAATACCCCGTAGTTTCCATTAGGACCCCGCTGCCACTTGAGGGATGGACAATAGATGTCATGCAAGTTCTTTTCCCTAAGCACGTGTGACTACATACGGAATACATGCCTACATTAGATTGACGAACGGGAGCTAGTTACATATCTCTCCGTGTTATAACTGTTACATGATGAATAGCATCCGGCATAATCATCCATCACCGATCCAATGCCTACGAGTCTTTCCTACTGGTCCTTGCTATGTTACTTTGCTGCTACTGCTGTCACTGCTACTACTGTTACTCTGTTGCTACTGTTGTTACTTTGCTGCTACTGGTTACTGTTGCTACTGCTGCTATCACCCTACTTTGCTACTAATACTTTGCTGTAGATACTAAATATTTCAGGTGTGGTTGAATTGACAACTCAACTGCTAATACTTGAAAATATTCTTTCGCTTCCCCTTGAGTCGAATCAATAAATTTGGGTTGAATCCTCTACCCTTGAAAACTGTTGTGATCCCCTATACTTGTGGGTTATCGAGCGGTAGTAAAAAACTACTACCGCCCACAGATCGGTACTACCGCCCACAGAGCAGTTGTAAAAAACTACTACCGCTCCAAGAGCGGTACTACCGTTGGCCAGTGAAACTGCCATAACTTTCGCATATGAGCTTTGAATCAAGCAAACTCAAGCTTATTGGATTCAGGACGACAAAGCTTTCCAAACAGCGATGTGAGACCTCCATGAATGAAGAACCGGCAAAAACTTCGAACATCGAAAACATCATAGAATATTCATATGGACTCCATTTTCGATGAAATCGAGCTTGTCATGAATTTGACCAGAAGCTCTAAAACTCACAAAGAGAAACACCAAACAAGAACCAATAAATATGATGCAAGGATGCAAATGGTTTGAGCTCTGAACGAATGATATGATCAAGCTACTCACTTGAGTGCCCCCCTTGACAGTACGACAGTCTATCCAAAAATAGAAAACCTATCAAGGGCAAACCTATACCTTGCACCTAGTCCTCTTGAGCTAGATGATGATGATCTTGGCTTCCTCAATATGGACCACCTTTCTTGATTGTGTTTGTTTGATGAAGACCACTTGATTGCTCCCCCATACTCACTATGGGTGAGTCACTCTTTAGCACATCCACACAAGTCATTTGCCACGACAATGGACGACAAGCTTCAAGCATGATATCTTTGTGATGCTCCACTTGAACTTGCACACCGCAATCTTGATGACGATCACCACTTGATGTCATCCTTCATAGGTTGAATGAGATCTTGCTATTGACACAAACCCATGGAAACACACCTAACCCACATAGAACTCTCAGGAAGACAATGGGTTAGTACACAAAAGCGTTATGGACAATGCTTACCATACCATGGGATCACTCGATCCCTCTTGGTACATCTTGTACACTTTGTGTGTTGATCATCTTGATTTACTCTTTGCTTAGTCTTGATCAACCATGTGTCTTTATGACCAATCTTTGGATAATACCTTTAATACCACCTTGGTCATCATATAAACTCCTTGAAACCAACAGATGGACTTCAAGAAGTGCAAATGGATAAATCCTTGGAATATAACTAAAGGAAACCATTAGTCCATAGGGATTTCATCTATTACCAAAACCACATACGGAGAAATATGACCTAAAAATCTCCCCCATTTTGGTAATTGATGACAATCACTACAAGAGTATTTACATAAGTAAATAAGCATAACTAAGAGTGCACATACAAAGGAATAATGCATGCATACAAGATGTAAATGCTTAAGCAATAAAAGCAAAACCATCTAAGCATCACCAAACTAAACTCTCTAAACTTCTCCCCCATTGGCATCGATTGCCAAAATGGACAAAGAGTTTAGAAAGCCACTATAGTAGGTGCTCCTCCAAAAAGTGTGTACTTCTCAACAATAGTGCAAAGAAATACACAAATACAATGATAAACGTTGGACCCAAAGGTTGCAAGAATGATCGTATGTCACAAATACATACAAAATAGAGAAGCAAGTAATCAAAACATGCCAATAGGAACAAGCTATAATATGGTCCTTTGAACCACATGAATAAAAGATATTATGATAAGGGCAAAGGTGTGTTTTATCAAAACTAGAGAACCTCCCCATGGGTTTGATACAAGTGCACAAAATAGGATCGTTGCTCTCCCAAAATTAATAAAAACACAACAAGTGCAAGAAGATAGATGAGACAATAAGCATATAACTTGCACAAAACATATGCTTGAGCAACATGTAAAATAGGCAACTTAAGAGTAGGCTCAACCAAATTGATGTGTGTGAGTCATGGCAAGGCACTTGAGAAGACTAAGATGAGGATGAGCATTATTCATCAACATAGTCTTGAAGAAATGATAAACAAAGTGCAAGACATATCCTTCCCACACACACACACTACTATCAAATGGGTTCACAAGCTTACTAGTAAACAAATTGAGAACCTACGTTTGTGATAACCCATGGAGAAGAAAGGAAATAATAACCTTGTCAAGACAAGGGATACCAAACAAAATATCAACACCCTCGTTATGATAGGCATGAGGAAAAATAATCTTCACCACCAACGAGTGCATCAAGATGCAAGGATAAAAGATCCGCACTCAAGACAAATCCTTTCACGAATCCACCAAAAACTGAAAAAGGAAATGCAACGGTTGACGTGAAAGAAAATAGGATATCAACTAGAGATGTAATTTCTCTCATGTGTAAAAGATTCTAGGTAGAAGACAATCATAATGATATAGATCCACAAAGAAGGATGTACACACGAGATGGTTACAAGAAGGAACTTACAAGATATACAAAAGGAAGTCATAAATATACCAATAAGATGTTTGCTTGAAAGCATAGGACATGGCCTAATATTTTCTTATTGTACAATATGAACTTCCAACTTACGAACATCAAAGACATCCCAACTAGCAATAAGACATCATCGTTCGGATGCTTTGATAAAAGAAAACAAGTACCACAAGAATGAATCAAGAAATTCATACCATGATGCAACCTATGAAAGGTTGAATGCAAGAAATGTATGCGTAAAGTAGATACTTGTTACCGAGATAGAATTGGATTGATGTAGTAGAAAGTTGTTCGTTGATCATCCTAACTTGGCTCCAATAAGCACATGGTGTCAACACCTTCCTTGTAGGTGAGCTGAGCATCCAATGCATCTCCAATTGTTCCTAGAACAACAAAACAAACAAAATGGTTCCCAAACTCATTGGGACCAAAGAGTTAGAAAACCAACAATACATAGGACATACACCACATAAATATGTGCATATATATATGAAATTGAATTTCATGCACACTTTAGCCAATTTATGAAAAGGTGGAGTTTCCCCTATATATCGGGTCAAGGAAAGAAAGCATGCAAAAGAAACTATATATGTATAGTAAATATGCATGCTCAAAGTATTCAAAAATCAAATCAACACATAGTTGATAAGACACCAAAAGACAAGGTATCAAGCGGAAATAAAATATAAAACAAAAAATTATCACTTGAAGGATACCAATTAAAATATACATCAAGGAATGATATCCGTTGATATAATCTAAATAAAAGGAAACAAGATACCAATTGAAGAAAAGCAAACACGAGGTATCTAGTTCCCAAAATAGAGCACGGTTCGAAACAAACCAAACCCTCGACAAATTTTCATGATGGTACAAAGCATCATAAAGAGCAAGACTTGCCTCCTATCAACACACTCTTGATGTGGATCAAAAGATTTTATGATAAACGCATAAAGAGAATGTTCTAAAGAAAATAGGATAGCTCCCTCAAGATTTGTGCATTATATAGAATTTTCATTTGAATACAAAATGCACAACATGGTGTCATCACTTTCTCTATATCTCTAGAAACACTAGACATGTTCAAACTAATCCACAAGAGGCAAGGAAGATAAATGATACATAAAATCCACTCTAAATATGATTAGCAAATTCTACCGCATGAAAGGAATACCTATTTGTCAAAGGACAAGAAGTATTTGGACACAATTCCCATTGGTAGATTACAAAATTATCCAACATCATCTTTACTCCTAAACCTCAAGCAAATGACACCTGTAGAGCTAACATGCCACCTAGGAATAAGGTAATTTACAATATCAACACTAAGTGACAATACCTCGAATATACAGATTTTCTAAGCTTGTAATATGCACATAGCATATTACTACCCTATAATGTGATAACCTAACATTATTAACAAGTGGCAAATGAAAACCAAAAAGAGATAATTAATGGACCATTTAGACTTTGAATTTCTCATGAGTAGGACATACCACATAGAGACTAGATAAACTTGTAATATCAATATTAAGTGGTATTACTCATGTATACACATTTATAGAATTATGAGGTGCGCAGAGCACATCACTCCCCCACAATCGTATAATCCATTAATCTCTCAAAAGAGCCAACAAAGATACAAACAAGATGCAAAAAGGCTCAATACAAGACTCACATGTACATGATGTGCAAACCAATATACAGATACTCGATTACTCAAGATAAGCAAGTTGGAAGAACAACATATACAAAAAATGCATGGTACAAAACCACATTATGCAAAGGGGCAAGTAACTAACAATGTAACCAATTTAAGTACAAGTTACCGTAAAGAGGCACATTGGATATAAGATAGAAACTCGATACTCCAAATGACTTGTCTTGAGATAATATGAATTATGAAGGTCCCTTAATTCTTCAAGATGAAGCCAAGACTCCAATGTCCACCGATACCACCTATTGATCAAGTTTGTGCTTGTTGGTACCCAACCATGTTGGGTCCTAAGAGGTTAGTCACAATAGGCTTGGCTAGCCAAATGGTTCTTTTCTTGACACCACTTTGAGTACCAACAAACTTGGCAAACACATTGGCAACCTTATGCTTCCCAAGAGAATAGATATAATTTATAATGATTGGGTTAGACAAATTACCTCTCGTGCAAGAAGAAGCAAAGTGACCCTTCTCACGACATAAGTAGCAACATCTACCCTTTACTTTCTTCCCAATTGATTTATCAACTTGAGGAGTGTTGGCTTGAGTCTTCTTGGGAAGAGGCCTTTCTTCAACTTGTAGTTGGGTATGTGATTGAACTTGTGGTCTTCTTGGGAAGAGGCCTCTCGGTACATCTTGTACACTTTGTGTGTTGATCAACTTGATTCACTCTTTGACTCGGTCTTGATCAACCTTGTGTATTTATGTCCAATGTTTGGATAAAACCTTGAATACCACCTTGGTCATCATATAAACTCCTTGAAACCAACAGATAGACTTCCGGAAGTGCCTATGGACAAATCCTTCGAATATAACTCAAGGCAATCATTTGTCCATAGGGATTGCCATCAATTACCAACACCACATACGAAGAAATATGCTCTAACAACGTATGACTATTTACGGAATACATGCCTACATTATATCGATGAATGGGAGCTAGTTTGGTGTCGCCCTAGGTTATAATTGATACATGATGAATATTATCCAGCAATATCACCGATCTAGTGCCTACGAGTTTTCCACATATTTTTCTTGCTAAGTTACTACTGTTGCTACTACTGTTACAAGTGCTACAAAACTGCTATCACTGTTACCTTACTGCTGCTATTGTATTACTGTGCTACTTGTCACGGTGCTGCAAATACTAAATCTCCAAGTTTGGTTGAATTGACAACTCAGCTGCTAATCCGTGCAAATATAGTTTGGCTCCCCTTGTGCCGAATCTACAAATTTGGGTTGAGTACTCTACCCTCGAAAACTATTGCGATTCCATATACTTGTGGGTTATCACGGGGCAGGTGGTGTTTGAGTAAACGTCGCGGCTACTCGAAATTTTATTAGGCAGGAATGTAATGCCAGGATGACGGGCTACTGAAAATTTATATTACGGTATTGAAGCAGCATGGCCAGTGCGGGAGCAACAGACATCACACACGGCCCAAACATAATAAGCGTGTGCTATCAAATAGAAAAACCCCGCGGAAACGCCATTTTCCAAATCGCCCAAGGCAGTAGATATTTTCGAGATTGTGAGGGAGGTCTCATGGAGCGCAATCGTATGATCGTGTTGATCTGACAGGGCACGCCCGTGGCAGACGGGTAGTCGGAGCCTCGAAGGAATATTGTGTGTTGAGTGTACAATCGCAAACGGTCATTTTGTTGGAATCGTCTGCTATTTACTACTATAATAATAATAATGTAAATGAGCATTTTCACCCCAAAAAATGCAGGAAATGGGTCAGAACACAAACCCACCTACATGTGGAACAAAAAACATGTATGCAAAGTTTGGTTTGATATGTTCAAATACCCAATGCGCAATTTTGATGTCGCACATGTCTCGTGTGCCGCCACTTCGTGTCGGTGAGAGGGAATTATAGCTACGAATACATGCCCCCAACTAGGTCTCACGTCTCACCCTGTCGTAACACAAAAATGAAGCCTACATGAATCCAGGATGATCAAACGACTCACATCTTGCTTCTAGTCGAAGGTGTACGGTGGCACATGCGCCTTGCAACACGGACATCCCCGGCCCCACTGAGGTTCATGACGTACACGCATTATAGCCCCACCCCAACACACGCAAAAAGAGAGAGAGAGAGAGACTTAGAGTCGGTTGGAGGGCATCTCACCAAGACTTTCTCTAACTCAGACCGAATAATAAACCTTGGTCAAACCTCTCTCGCTGTCGGTCGAAGTGATGGACGTCCATCAAGGCCCACGAATGGGACGTGTCACCCATAACCACACGGAGGAGTGTCCGAAGACAACAATCACATGCATGTGGCACACACATGTGTACAGAAGTGTTGTCTTGTGCTTGAATTAATTAATATATATACCGAATGCTTTGGAACCAAAAAGTCCCCCCCCCAACGCACACACAAGAGCAAGGGTGCCGATGGGAATGATTCACGCATACGTAGCCGTGCGCTCACACTTTTATAATTAGGGAAATCATTTACCTAATATATATACCATAACACAAACCAAGAAGAATTCATCGTGGTAACCACTCTCTCATTGTCATGCGCGCCCATGAATCCCTTCCCATTGACAACCTTATGATGGAGTGTCCGAACACAATCACTGTCTAAGCATGGATCAACATATGCATAAAAATATTTTGTGTTGTTTAAATACCCAGCACACAAACTTTTATGTAGCACCCTCGCTAATCACGAAGTCCCCACACGAAGCGAGGTTTAGGACACATAGTATATATATATATCCCCCCCCCCAATTTGAGCTGATGGGAGGCATTCATGCATACACATGTGCTCAAATTATACCATGTGATAATATCACACAATGACCTACCGCTAACACAAACCAAAAAAGGATCCACGGTTATTAATCTATCTCGTTGCGGTCAAAGTGATGGACCACACGCGAGGCCACAAGTGGGAGCGACGCTGCTAACTGTGTAATGGGGAGCGATGTCCGACGACAACCACCGCCTCCATGTTGTCCTAACATATGTACGTAGGTGATGTGTGATGTTTTGAATACCCAATGCACACCTTTGATGCGTCACCCTTGCAAACAGAACCCCCTCCTCTAGAGGTGCACGACGTGTACACTTACTTGTTGTGAGTGGGAGAACGTGTACACCTGCGCTCAAACTTACATGTGGAATCTCACCATGATTTATACCAAAACACATAACAAAAGATGAATCTACATTTGATCGCCCCCTCCCCTCGCCGCACCATTCAAATTGAGAGACCGCACGTGGGGCCTCTAATGGGTGTGTCACTGGGAACTGCAGGGGGGAGTGTATAAGGACCGCCATCGCATGTGACACAAACATATGCAGGAAAAGGGCATGAGAAGCTTAATTTAAATACCTAATGCATGACTTTTGATTTGGCATATGCCTCACAAAATGGAAAACCCCACACAGAGGCTCATGACACATAGTGTGCCGGATCCCCCACCCCAACCCGTCCCATCACACTATCGCCACTTCGAGGCATCCATGTGCAACTTTTTTGTAGTAAACATATGACAATAAGAGCATCGTGGTTAAATTTGAAGGTTTAGAGTACATTGATACACTTCATACATTAAATTGATTCCTTAGGGATTTAGTTTATAAATTTCAAATTTGAATTATAAACAAACGTTGTTGTGTGCCAGAATGGATTAGAAAATCAAAATTTATGTATTGATGCATGTTTAGTCCCCACGCAAGGAAATACAATAAATTTTGAACATCTTGGCATCATGGCTCACTCGCAAACATTGAGAGTCTTGGTTTGCAAATTCCAGCAAATCACTAGCTAAGTCAGAATTCATAAAACATTGACATGATTTCATGATACGAAACCAATAGGTCGTGGTAAATAAATCGTACAAACTGAGAAAAAAATTGCATCTAAGCTTGATAGATGCAACATAGAACTGTCACGGTCATCGCAAACAGTTTCTTAATCCAACCCGTTGCCATTACAACAACACTGCACGTGTCGTAGCTTCGGTTACGTAATAATCAAGTGGTAGAATTAATTCTCAAAAATGAAAAACAATACACGCCCCGCAATCCATGCAAAAGGTTCTCATTTGACGGGACACATGCTAGCAGGCCGCCACGCAGGCTAGCCGAGAGGCGTGCGAACAGGTGTGTGCATTGATGGGAGGCGTGTTCGCTGCTGACTCTCACAAGGAGACGTGCGGTCACGTGTGTGAATTGAAAAAACGCGGGCTCACCGAGAGGAGATCCACCCCTTCAAACCACCGCCCACCTCCCTCCCAATTGCTCTATTAATGGCACCTGAGCTGCTGGTTTCAACACGCGACCACACTACGCATTCTCGCTACACACACAATTCTCTCCCCTGCATCCTCGTCGTCGTTCTCAGTCGTCACCAGCAGCCTCCCCTAAGTGCACCATGGGAGGGACTGGCCATGTTAGGGCCCGCAAAGCACCTGAGCACAGCGTGAAGTGGGGCGTAGAGACTAACGTCACCGCAGATGATGTGTCGGGCAGATAGCTGCACGGTCTTGACATTGTCCCGATCGTCATGCTTCCTCACTTGGAGCCGATGGTCCACAACGACTCCGATGACCACTCCGGTGATGATAACGACTCCTACGGAGAACCGGTTCGTCATCTATACCCATTTTTGGTAAATACATCAGAGATAGGTTTTCTGTGGTTACAAATCGTGTATAATTTTTTCCTAATAATCCGATCGACTAGGGTAAGTGACCGCGGCACGCTAATAATTCGTAGGGATAACTTACAATCCATTTGAATAACCTACATAGATGACTGCCATTTTTTGGACATGTATTAGTGTTTGCAATCCATTCGTGTAGCCAGATCTTACAATCCATTCGTAACCAGATCTCAATTTATGCATTTCTTTCACCAATATCATTTAATATTCAGGGTTCACATTGTCACATGATATATTATGTTTCATAAACTCTGCCTTGCTAAATTCACATTGTAGAATATACCAACGTCACATTTTTTACTATATGTATAGTTGTTATCTCATGATGCCAACATCAAGGATGAAGTCGTCTAGGAGTGGTTCAAGAGGCGAACACTCACGGAGCTTAAGGATGGAAATCATAATAGGCCTGTCTGGAAGAATGGGGGCTATGGATGCCCGTTGTGCAACCATAAGATTAAGAACACGTATACTGCTGTTATGGTGCATGCAAGAGGACAAGTCGTTGGCTCCTTCATGCAGAAGTATTCTAGCGAGATGGCGCACGCTGCGTATGACGAGTTCCTGGAGAATCTTAAAAATCAAGCATGATGATTAGATGTTGGATTGAATCTATCTAGTTTGTGTGTATTATATCTATGCTTGACTATATATGCTTATGGGTTGTAGTACATGATGGTGAGTGTCGGGGGAAATGACGATCTATGGGACCTATGAGGTCCCTTTACAGTTCTGCAGATGGGTCGAGGTTTGCAAAGAGCTTGAGTCGACTAGATCATGCATGAGGGTTTATACAGGTTCGAGTCGCTTGGGAGCGTAAAACCCTACGTCCTATCGGATTCCTCTCCATCCTCATTATCATCACTATCAGATTAGTCGTCTCGGCCTTTGACAAGCTTCTCTTTCTATTGCTTGGCCTTGTTGTAGTGGCCACCTCGGCTATTCTGGCCCTTCTTGTCGGACCCATCGACACTATCTCGTCCCTTTCCTTGTTGCGCCTTTTGTACTCTTGCTTCTCCTTCTCAACAAGCTATTCTACTTGGCGGCACTCGGTGATGTCGTGGCCCTTGATGAGGTGGATTTTGCAATATGTCTGATGTCCGTTATGCTACTGCACAAAAGACCTTCCAGTGGCGCCAGAAATGAGCACGTTGATGACACCAGGAATCCTTCTGCGTTGGTGTTCCCTCGAAGCAGAGAGGATGATGTACATAGCGGAGGTAAGTATTTCCCTCAGTTTGAGAACCAAGGTATCAATCCCGCGGAGGAGTATCTCAAGATCCTGCACAAACACAAAATCTTGCACCCAACCCTATGAAGGGGTTGTCAATCCCTTATAGATTGTTTGCCAAGTGAGAACTGAAAGCAACAAAGTAACAAAGCAAAGTAACAGCGGAGTTGTAAACGATGGATGTGAATAGACCAGGGGGTCGTAGTGTTTACTAGTGGCTTCTCTCATGAAAGCAAGTAGACGGTGGGTGAACAAATTACTATCGAGCAATTGATAGAACTGTGGAGAGTCATGACGATATCTATGCAATGATTATTTCTATAGGCATCACGTCCGAAACAAGTAGACCGATACTTTCTGCATCTACTACTATTACTCCACACGTCGATCGCTATCCGGCATGCATCTAGTGTATTAAGTCCATAAGAACAGAGTAACGCCTTAAGCAACATGACATGATGTAGAGGGATAATCTCGAACAAATGATAAAAAAACCCATCTTTTTACCCTTGATGGCAACTGCTTGATGTGTGCCTTGCTGCCCCTACTGTCACTGGGAAAGGTCACCACATGGCAGAACCCAAAACCAAGCACTTCTCCCATTGCAAGAATCATGGATCTAGTTGGCCAAACAAAACACAAGACTCGGAGAGACTTACAAGGATATCAAATCATGCATATAAGAAATGAGCAAAGACTCAAATAAATAGCATAGATAATCTGATCACAAGTCCACAATGCATCGGACCTCGACAAACACACCGCCAAAGAAGATTACATCGGATAGATCTCCATGAAGATCATGGAGAACTTTGTATTGAAGATCCAAGAGAGAGAAGAAGCCATCTAGCTACTAACTACGGACCCGTAGGTCTGAAGTGAACTACTCACGAGTCATTGGAGGGGCGATGATGATGATGAAGAAGCCCTCCAAATCCAAAGTCCCCTCCGGCAGGGCGCCGGGAAGGGTCTCCCGATGAGATCTCGCGGAAACGGGAGCTTGCGGCGGAGGAAAAGCATTTTCGAGGCTCCCCTGATTTTTTGCGGAATATTTGGGAATTTATAGGCCAAAGACCTAGGTCAGGGGGTGGCCAGTGAGGCCACAAGCCTACCCACCGCCGCCTCCCCTGGTGGCGGAGTGGGGGCTTGTGGGCTCCCTGGAGCCCACCTAGCTTGGCCCAAAAGCCCCATGGACTTCTTCCGTTCGGGAAAAAATAATTTCGGGGTTTTTCTTCCGTTTGGACTTCTTTCCAAAATCAGATCTGAAAAGAGTCAAAAACACGGAAAACACAGGAACTGGCACTTGGCACTGGATTAATAAGTTTGTCCCAAAAAGATATAAAAAGGTACATAAAACATACAAAGAAGGCAAGATAACAGCGTGAAATCATCAAAAATTATAGATACATTTGAGACGTATCAACGTCTTGCTGGTCTTTCCGCCTGTTGCGGCCAAATCATCCCTGGAGCATGCGGCAACGTTTTTTGCAGACCCCTCGGGTTTGGCCTTCTTGACAGTGTTAGGCTTGGCGGAGCTCTTTATAGCCATCACTGCCTTTCCTTTCTGTTTCTTGTTATGCTTGTATCCCTTCTTCGAGGAGGCACGCGCGTTCTAGTTATCGTCCGAGTCGACCTCTATGCCAGCATCCTCTCCCGGGAATTTTCGTCCCTCTTTAGCTCATGCACACTTGTTGACCAGAGCATAGAGCTTGGCGACGCCCCGCACCTTGTTGGTGCTCATCTCCTCGCGCATGCGGCGACTGTGTACATTCATGTGAAACGCAGCGATCATCGCGGAAGGGTGGATGTCCGGGATGTTGTGCTCCACGCGACTGAACCTCTGGATGTACTTGCACAGGGTCTCATCATCTCGCTCGGGGAGGACGTGTAGATTGTTGGCTGCCCCGGGAGCTTGTGGTCCCCATGGTATGCCCCAACGAATTAGTTGCACAGATCCACCCAGGAGGAGATGGACCCTTCCGGCAAATTCATCAGCCAACTCCTCAAGTTGGGCTTGAGTGCCAATGGGAAGTAGTTGGTGAGCACCTTCTCGTCTCGTCCCCGGTAGTCAGCACTGCGATGGTGTAGATGCCTAGGGACTCCTATGGACCGATGTTGACGTCGTATTTGTCTAGCAAATCCGACTTGAAGGCCCTGCTGGAGAGCCAGCGGACTTGCCGCAGCTCACGGGCGAACGTCGGGCATACCACCTCATAAGGTAGGCTACGTGGCACCCCACGCGCGACCATCGGATTGGCGACGTGTTTCACGTTGCCTCTCAATTGTGGTGCACGTGTCCTCCTTGCGCCGGTCCTTCAACATTTGACGTTGATCTTGTTTCAGCCGTGAGTCCCTTGAGGCTTGAGACACTTCGCCTTGCACGTTGGTCCGGCAGGTAACTTGTTGTTGTCGTGGGGGCGATTGCATAATGTGTGCTCCCCCGGCGTTAAGCCCGGGGGTGGGCCCAGCAGGAACCGCGTGCCTTTACATGCGAGGAGTCAGCCGCGTCTAGCTTGTCCTTGTTGGTGAAGCTCAGCAAGCTCTGTATGGTCACCCTCCACTCCTCCATCATCTCCGACTTAGGCAGAAAGTTCAGTAGTAGCTCGGCCTACACCAAAGCCTCCCCTAAACTTTTAGGTACCGGACGAGGCGAGGCGTGGTAGCTATCTTACTCCATGCAGTGCCAAATGGAGCACTCTCCTGCGTTGTCGTCCGCCATCGGTCCTCACCAAGGGGAGGTGGTTGAGCATGGCCTTGCGCCTCCAACGCAAGGGTATCGCTCACAAGTCGCCCATGTCGGTCCCCACCAAGGGGAGGTGGTTAAGCCTCACCTTGCGCCTCTTGCGCAAGGGTATTGTCCGCGCGTCACCCCACGTTGTCATCTCGCGGCTACGGTGGAGGTCTAGTCGCATCCGCCGCCTCTACATTCGGGGCCGCAGCTGCGATGTTGCCCCCAGCTGCCGCCGACGCAAACTGTGCTAGCACAACGGCAGCGGCCGAGCCACGATTCGTAGAGCTCCACGCGGTGTTGTGGTTGCTTTCACCGGTGGGACGAGCATGTTGCCCAGCCCCGTCTTAGTTGCCCTTAGCAGCCGATATGGGCATCTTGGACGGTGAGGGGCGACCATCGGGCCACCCTTAGTTCTCTTGGGTTTCATGGGTGTTGATGATGGCATGCGGAATTGTCGGTGAAGATACACGCACGGGAGTGCACCCCTATCTAGCGCGCCAAAGTCATTGGGGGAAACGACGATCTACAAGACCTGCAAGGCCCCTTTATAGTTCTGCACGGGGTCGAGGTGCGCGAAGAGAATTAGTCGACCAGATCAAGCGCGAGCGTTTATACAGTTTCTGGCCGCTCGAGAGCGTAAAACCCTACGTCACGTTTGTGTTGGTTGATTAGGTGCGTTCAAGTACAGGAGCACAACGACCCACCAAGGATGCCCGAGAGATGCAGCTACGCATGTAATTGATTAGAGTGTCGACCCTTCTAAAGGTAGCCATGGACCTCCTTTTATAGGATAAGGGGTTACCAAAGTGGCTATAACGGTCTTTTTACTCGGTGAAAGTGTGTACTCAGTGACAGGGACAGCTTGTCAGGATAGGTAGTGGGAAAAACCTAAGTCTGAAGGACTAGGATAGGCGCATTTAATGTGAAGTGAGGTTCCGCTAGTGATGTACCCCGGCAAGGATTGCCTCTCTCTTTGTGTCGTCCGCCCATCTATCTCCTATTCTTCTACCGCGCCACGGGACGGGTGTCATTACGGCTGGAACGCGCGCACTGCCACGGCCATGTGGCCCTACCAGCTCCACCTTCCCGCCTGCCCGCAAGATACCTTGGCTAATGTAGACAATCAGCCCCCTGGTGAGGTGGAGAGATGGCTTGGCGGTGTGGGATCTTGTCGGGCGTCGCGAGCGGAAGGTTGCATAGACCAGTAAGGGTATTGTCGCCATCCCTTGGCCTTCCTCTTGACTTGCCTTTGGGCTCGGTGTGAGCCCGAGAAGGAGTTGTTGGTCTCGGGGCACTACTGCAGGATGGTCCAAACGTGACACTACAATGAGAGACCCTTCAACAAAACTGCATGTGATGCATTAATCACAAATGGTGCTTTAAGAAAAGCGTCAAAAATGATACGAACTATTTGCAATGGTGCATACATCAAACATGATTCAGATCAGAGTTGCATGTGCGATGTGTGGCAAACGGTTAATCCATATGAACTGTTTGTGATTATACATAACAACAGAAATGGTCAGCCACATGAGGGTGTGAGCAATATATGGCATACAGTTCACTGGGATGAACTATCTGTCATTAGGCAACACAACAAAAATAGTCAGCCATAGCAAGTGTGTGTGATGGAGGGCATACAATTCACTTGGATGAACTGTTTGCGATGAGTCAAGACAATAGAAATAGTTCACCTCAACAAAATGTTTGTGATACTCGGCAAACAGGTCCGGAATCAGAAATGTGTGCGAAGACCGATAATAACACAGACAATTACTTCCAATAAGCCATGTGATTTGCTGTGTCTATAGAAGAAGAACATATATACAAATAAAATAGACATCCAATTACATAAGCAACTATACAAATAATTCACACACACCTCACTAAACAATCCCATGCATTCTAAACTATGAGAAACGATCATCTAGTCATCTACTTCTTGTGACGCTCCTGCTACTCCTATGTGTCTTGATCCCTCGTTTGGGGCAGGACAAAGACACTTCCTCATGTCAACTATCTGTATGTACATCTCGTAGCTTGTGTACGCATGCTTGGGCGCGTACTTGATGTGTTCTTCATCCAGTCTCTAATCCAAGGCATTGTGCCAGGCGTTCTTGTCCTTCTTTCTCTCATCCTTCATATTCATGTAATAGGGGTCAACGATGGCTAAAGCGAGGTCAACCAGGGAGTTTTGCTTGTTATTGGTGCTGCAGCAGACCTCGTAGTGGTCACGGATGTTCATAAGATTCTAGCAGGTCAAGCCCGAAACATCGAGCGCTTTTAGATGGTAGGTGGTGTCCACCGTAGCGTAAATGTAGTCGGGGCTATTGACAAACCTGGCGAAACGCTCGCAAGGCCTTGTGGCCAGGTGGTAGTGGTAGACGAGGACATCATGTCACGTGCACAATGTGGGGACCGCGACTAGCAAGTCGAGTTCGCCGTGCCCAGTGACCCCAAGGATCAATGTTCACTGAACACAGATACTGAATAATAGAGTCTTACATCCAAGTACCGAAATTATTACATCAAACGAGGCGTCCTAGATCGAGGCCTAATGCCAAATTAAACAGATACATCGAGTAGCGGAAACTCGTAAGGGCTAAGCGGTGCCCATGCCATCAAGCCTACACCGACAGGCATTCTCACTTGGAAGCGTCCTAGATCGCAGGTTCGTCTCCGACGGCGTACTCATCGCCAAACTCCGGTCCTTCCATGTCTGGTCAATAATATAACAAGTGGCAAGCCAATGAGTACTTTGAATGTACTCGCAAACAGCCCATGATATGAATATATAGTAAGGAATAACAGTAACATGTATCTTTAGTGGAATGCAATGTGAGACATGATCAGGTATATGCAACAAGTTAAAGAATTACTTTTTAAGAACAGGTTACAGATACCAACATATCTGACAAGGGTTGAACACACCGGGTTCACCCTATATGCCAAGTCATCGGACTTGTCATAGCCTCAAGGTTTTAATGAGGGCTAAACCATCCGGTTTTACCCTATATGCCAAGTCATCGAACTTGATCATATTATTGTGATTATCATAACAACACCTTTTTAACACCACACACACACACACACTTGGTTTATACGGAAACGCTGGACGTAGTTTAAGCAGCACCACCCAACTGTCCTTGACCGTGGACACGGCTATTCGAATAGTTTACACTCTGCAGAGGTAGTACGCTGGACCCACGAGAAACGTGAAACTTTCGTGTCATCCACGACTCGCAGTATATCACATATACCCGAGGTAAGTACCCGACCATCATCTTTCCCCTGACGATACTAGACAAAGAGGTCCACTCGATTGGTACCCAGCCCACATGTTGTACATCTTACGAGCAGCGACTCTGGATCGTATCAACCATGCAGGGACCAACGGTGTGCCTGGAACTCATAATAATGGCATAGTCCTCCTACCTGGCACGACCCCATCACGAGAGTGACACCGATCACTCCCGCCACTAGTAATGTGGCTCTTTGCTAGTACCGACCAGAGTAATCAACAAAGCCCCGTCCCATAAAGGGGTATCGTGGTCATACTGGTAAGGTTGGGACGGTCGACACATCATAAATCTAATCCCATTTCCGAAACCATACTCACACAAAAACACCGGTACATCACTTCACCAAAAGTGATCACCAACTCATCATCACCCTCGGGCATTAGTGGCACCCGACGGGGTTTTCATAAACTCTGTATTTAACTCATCATCATGCTCATGATAATATGCTCTATCTTTACTTGTCAATATGGTAATAACATGACCCTCACGGGGTAGGGTCAAGCTCAATGCAATGATCTTATAACCTTATTAATCAACATGACAGTAGCATGATCCTCATGGACCGTAGGGTCAGCTCATCATGTTTGTGCTCCGAGGAGCCATGTGAATATCATTACTATCATGCAAGTGCTTCGGAGAAGCCTTCGGTACCATCACATCAATGATGAACCGGCATTGTGATCACATGCAACGGGAAAAGTACTTGCTATTCTAGCATGCATCATTTCATATGCTCAAGTCATGGTCAAAGGGCTGCTTGCCTTGGTCAGCTAGTTATCCGGGGTCTTCGAGGTGTTCCGCTCCAGATCCCCCGTCACTCGGTAACTCTACCGTCGAGAAAGGAACAAATAAATACTAGCTCTCACTAAAACAGATCACAAAGTGCCTTTGAAAATGTTGCAAGGCTTGAATAAACTCAGTTTATTATTTTGGAAAATGTTACCTATAGTTTTATTAGCTAGGCATATTTATTTAAAAGCAAACAGAAGTAAATAAGTGCTTTTTAATATCATTTTATTATATCAAAATAGTTTATGTTTTTGTTAAATGTCAACTAATACAGAATCAAATACTACTCATTTTTAGAAAATTACTGGTGGAAGAATCATATTTTTCTACTGGCTAAATCTTTTTATAAAAATCATTTAAGTTACTGGATTAAAACAAAAGGAAAAAGGGCCAGGGCAACAGATCCAGCCGGCCCAGCCAGCAGGCCTGGCCACCAGGCGCGCGCGGGCCAGGTTCAAACCTGACCCGCGGGCCCCTGGGGTCAGCGTCAGGGGCTGCGCGCGCTGGCTGCCCCACGGCACCGACAGGTGGGCTCCACCTGTCGGGTCCTTCTCCTACCTCCAGCCAGAGAGGTGGAGATGGACGCCGGCGAGGCTGCCGTTGTCCTCAGGCCAATCTAGGAACGGGAACAGGTCCCTCGTGCCTCCGCCTACCTGCTCGTGGTCAGGACGTCACCGGAGGTGGTTTGGGTCGCCGGCGACGAGGTGCCCGTGGCGTAAGGGTTTCGGGTTGGTGTTGAACTAGGGGCTAGGGCACGGATTCGCTCGGGGAAGTTAGGGGAAATGTTCCTGGTGTCAAGGGGAGTGTGATGGGAGGTCGGGCAGCGCAGGAGCCGACGTGTAGCCGGAGATCGACCGGAGCTCCGAGGCGGAGGGGCCTCGGTCGATCTCGAGCACCGGGGCTCTGCGAGCTTGATTAGGTGGCTAGGGAGTGTCTACTGGTTGTGCTGAAGCTGCTTGGAGGGTGCTGGGGTGCCGGTGAGACCTATTTATAGGCCAACGACGGTGACCCAACTCGGGGGCGCCGGTGACTCACCGTGGCGCGCCTGCAAGCACAGTGAGGTGCTGGCCGCGAAACCACGGGTTCGGGACGTGGTTTAGGACCTCCTGGTGCAATGGCCGTAGAGGGAAAGAAAGTGGGGTCGAGCCGCAGCGACCGTGCATGCTCGGCCACGTCGGGCGCGCACGGGCACGCGTCACCTGAGCTCTTGCG
The DNA here is from genome assembly GCF_904849725.1 of Hordeum vulgare subsp. vulgare. Lineage (NCBI taxonomy): Eukaryota > Viridiplantae > Streptophyta > Magnoliopsida > Poales > Poaceae > Hordeum > Hordeum vulgare. Next base: position 124,112,643 of record NC_058520.1, read on the forward strand.
CGAGGGGGAGACGGTCCATGGGGTAGCTTTGCACTGAATGGTTGTCGGGGAGCGTTTGGACATAACTGGGGAGGCTGGGACCGGCCAGAGCGTCGTCCCCTTGCTGGTGGCTCTCTGCAGCGCGCCCAGAGCGCAGTTTTGGCATGCCACGGCATGCTGGCTTGCTCTGGGGCACTTGGGACATGTCCTTCATGTCCGGAGTGTTGCTAGGAGTGTGCCTAGCCGTTGTGGCTTAGTGGGAGCTCGAGCTGGTCAAGGGAGCAAGGAACACTAGTGTTGCCAGTACTGCCCTACGGCTTAAATTGGAGTTGGGGAGGGGCTGATTGACTGGGTGCTCAGGGTGTTCTGGTGCTCTATCCCACCAAGTTTGGGGCCTTGACATTGGGTAAAACAGTGGCTAGCAGGGTTTTTACCTTCGTGTTAGTAGGTGTTCGACAGTGACTTGGGGTGCTTCCACCCCACCACGGGAAATGAAACTTAACAGGTTTGCTCTTGGGGTAAAAACATGGGGTTCCACCAAACCTGAGCTCCATTGAACAAGTTTGGCTTTGTAAACTTGAAAATGTCTCAAAATGACCAGTACTGTCCTTTACAAAGGGAGTGTGGCCAAACAGAGTCTCACGAATCCCATCTTTGGTGTGGAGTCCTCATTTGGGGTGTCAAACATCTGTGCAAAGTTTCAGCTCCATTGGAGAAACTTTGCAATGTAGAGTTGCTCCAACTCTACTCTGGACAGAGAGGGTTTTGGGCTCATTAGGTGCACTTCCCCACCTTGGATGAAGGTGAGATTTTAGGTGAGCACCTAATATGGCTTGGGAGGGCTCCTGAAATTTTATGGGATTTTATTGAGATAATTTCCTTTGGAAACATCTCAAAAAGCTAAAACAGACATAAATGGTTTTCAGGGTTTTACTCAAATAATATTAATATAAAATAGGGTTTAAAATCTTATATATGGAAAATATATGTCCTTCTGAGCTTCCATGAATTTACTCATAATTTTCTAAGGCAGGAAAGCAATTTTCCTTGTGGGAATATCATTACTAGCCTTAGAAACAGACATCGTTATAAAATAGGAAAATAATATTTTAAATCACCAATTAGTGTTTTTAATGAATGAGAATAGTATTTGGATCAGATCACCAACTTTGGTTGGAAGTGCCACTTGGCTTCATGAGCTAGTAGTGTATCCCAACATGATGAAGGTGATCTTGATATAAAGGAAAAAGGGTTTTTGAAGAGAGCAAAATAATAAGTTTTCATAGGTTTGAGTCATCAAACAAAGAAGCATACACTCAAACAAGGGTTCACATTGCACTCACAACATTATTTGAAAAAGTTTTAACAAGCTCTGATTTTTGCAACATAAAATACTTGTGGTGAAAAACAGGGTGTGACACACAATTGGGCAACGACAACCTTGTGATCTTGCCCAGCACGACTGCTGGTGAACTCAAGGTCGAAGCCGACCACTTGGTACTTGTCCTTGGCAAGCAACTTCTCCATAGTTTGGATGGAGCTCTACATCGAGACTGGTTCATTCGTGTTCACCACCAAGATGTCCTTCCCCCTCATGTGGGTGTCGACTACATGATGCATGGTGAACTGCCCCCCGTTGTCATTGTGTGCTGCTCGGAGCACCATTGGAGCCATGGGGAGCACCATTGGAACCGCTTGATATCCTTGTTGTATGTGTCGTTGTGGGTGTGCTTATTGTGTCGTGTGGCCGGAATGATGAAGGTAAATGGACGGGAGAATAAATGGGTTCGGGCGGCCTGGATTCTCGGCTCGTCCGCATGGCAGCTTTTGTAGCGGGTAACTGCACTCTGGCGCTGAGGCCGGTGCAACCACATGCATAATGGTAGCACAAATGTACGTGATCATGCGCCGGCCCCAAACACTAGCAGAGCGCATGGAGGGACAAGAGCGGAGCGCCCGGAGGGACGCGAGAGCAGGGCGCATGCGGCGGGACGCAAGCGGAGCACACCACGGTCGCCTCAACCACGAGCAACCACATGCGTAGAGCAGTTGAATACATAAGGAACGGTCGTCTACAAGCCGGTCGACAGTTGCAAGCTGGCAGCATGATGTGAAACTATGTCACGTTCCACATCACACGATGGTCGAACAATCATTCGCGACGCTGTCTAGAGAGCAGACTTGTGCTACTACCTTCGTCTTGGTCTATTAGTCCCCTTTATATTGTGTGTCATATTTTGACCTTAAATTTAGCTAACGAATTGTTAATGCATGTTGTAAAAATAATATAATAGGAATCCAACGATATAATCTTAGCGACATGCATTCGTATTTTTTAGTTAAAACTCTAATCAAAATTTGGCACAAAAATACAAAGAGGACTTATAAACCAGTACGGACGTAGTAGATCATTAAACCGCAAGCATTGTTTTTTCATTGACCATTTATGTACGTGTCGCTTCGTCCTCCTGTCGCACGTCTTGTCAGTTGTCATCCTGCTACCGCACATGGCTTCGAGCACAAGCTTGAGCACCGTGTAGGCATTGGCCAAGCGATGGCTCAAAGTGGCGCCAATGAATCATCGGTGAGCCTGCTCCCGCGCAACCGCACAGGTTCCCGCGCTTTGCCACACAAGCTTCCCGCCAGACACTGCCAAATCCCAATGCTTACCGGCCTGCTATATAAACCCTCATGGCCGGCGAGTCCCACATCGCATTTTCCTCTCCCTCCCTGTCCCTGTAGCTTATCTAGTCTGCTACAGCCACAATGGCCAATAGCACCGGTCTGTCGTCGTCGCTCAGCCACTCCGCCGTCATCATAGGATAGCTACTGCTGGGAGGCCACACCATGGTGGCGGCCCAGTCCTTGGTGTAATGTAGTGCGTGTGTGGTATCAATGTTCGATGTACGCGCAACACGCACCACACGCTTCGTCACCATTGCCCATCGGCAACTGCTGTCGGTCACCGTTGCCACCACCCCACCGTCTGCTGTCGTGGCCGCCACACCATCGTCGAAAGTCGGGGCAATCAACCGCTCTGCCATCGCGGCCCGAAGGTGGGAGGAGGCCATCGTGGTCGCCACACCACTATCGGCCACCGTGGCCATCACCCGCTCTGCCATCGTGAACCGAAGGCAGGAGGTGATGGTCATGGCTGCCAACCCACCGTCGGTTGTTGTGACCGCCAGCCCACCGTTGTCCTCCGGGATTATCACCCGCTCTGCCACCGCTGTCCAAAGGAGTGAGCTGGAGCCCCGCATGTGCCTCGACGACCTTACGCGCTACATCAAGTTCCCGTGGGAGGAGGAGGAGCGCCTCGTTGAGCACATAAAGAATCTTACCACCGTTGTGGCCGCAGCACATGTCGCCGCAAGGGCGCGGAATGAGGAGATCTACAAGGAGTCCCGCTGCTTCGAGATGGGTCATTTAGAGCGGCAGCGAGCATTCGAGGTGAGCATCGCTAAAGGTGCAGCAGCGGCAAGCACCGTATTCCAGTTGTCTAGCTCGTCGGTAGGCTCCTCCTCCTCTGCCTCTTACTGAGCGCGCTCGGCATAGGAGAGGCTGCTGGAAGTAGTACAAAGCCCCTTCCGTAGTAGTAGTATTTAGGGCCTATGTTGTTTAGTTCGTGTGACTATAGATGTGGTTGAACTGTACAACATACTTAAAATTAGCTAGTATATATAGTGGAACTATCTATTTCAGTACATGGTTGGCAACAATTGGGGAAAAGTTTGGTCGGTCTAGCTTTCATTTGAATTGTTTGTATAAAGAACGATTGCTTAATCTATGATTGAAATCTATGCTTACTGAATTTTAATGGCAAAAATTAGATAGTGCTAGTGATTTTCAGCTCCAATTTGTGACAAATGGTAGTGTTACAAGGTTGACAAAGGCAATGTTACTAGATCGACAAATGGCAATATATACCCAATATGACAAATGCAAATCTAACCAAATTATCTGTACGTTGTTGCACACGGGTCATTCGAACAAATCGTTTGCATTGAAGGGGTCTACCGATCCTGCGTGCCAGATTTTCTCTTAGCTTAGCAACAAAGGAACCATAGCTCTCGCTTTGCATATCGTCTTCAATCTGAACTGTTTGCCATGAAGAGATGCACAAATCCTGCGCGGCAAATTTTAGATTGGCTTCTAGGTAAATACCATAGCTCTTGCTTTGCATACGGGTGTTCTATTTAAAACATTTGCGATGAAAAGTTGCACAAAAGTTGTGCAGCATATTTTCCCTCACATGCCTCCCATCTACTCAAGCAGTTGTTCGCACGACACCTCATAGTCATTAAAAGTGTAACACGTGGCGTCACGTGAATGGTTAACATAACGCACACGATTTAAATTATACAAACGTTTGAGATGATAAGGTGGCAGCTATTTGTTTCAAAATGCCTTTGTTGGTTGTTGATTTGAGTGCGCCTACTCTCAAATTGGACACAAAAAATACTACAGCATGTCGATTGCTATTCCGCGGTAGCATGCCAAGTTTCATGAATTTCACATGAGTTTTGGATTTACTAGAATTTTAAAACCAAGTATCTCAATGTTTACGGCTAAGGCACGATGCCGAGGTGTTTGAAGTTCATTCCCAATTCTTGCATGGGACCTAAGTATGCACCCAAGGACAGACATTTTATTTTTAATACATTTATATGCACTGGAGCATGTGCATGTAGTTAAAATTTGAATTATGATTATAAAACTCCTTGAAAACTCAGTTAATCTATAAAGATGCCCAAACAAACCCCCAAAAATGGAAATTTTAACAAGACACTAATATTGCTCTATGTTTCCACTAGGAAAAAAATTGAAAGCAAGAAGAGGCAATGAATATCGTTTCATCCACAAGGAGGCACATTCCGTACCGGAACCATGAGGCTTGTTGTGAGAAGCTCTGGTTTGTGACAAGCTTATACCCAAACCTGCCCCGAATGGGACAAACTTGTACCATGTCATGTTGATGTCGTTCAATGATAGCATGCCAAGTTTCATGATTATTGGATTTACTAGAATTTTAAAATCAAGTATCTCAATGATTGCGGTAGAGGTAGGATGCCGAGGTGTGTGAACTTCTTTCTCATTTCTTGCATGGGACCTAAGCATGCACACAAGGACACACATTTGATTTTTCAACCCTTTTTTTTCACTGGAGCATGTGCATATAGTTCAAATTTTAATTATGCACCATAAAATGCCTAGGAAACTCATTAATGTACCAAACTATCCAAACGAACCCTGAAAAATTCCAATTTTTAACAAGACACTCATGTTGCTCTATGTTTCCAATAGGAAAAAAATAGACAGCAAGAAGAGGCCATGAATATTGTTTCATCCACAAAGTAGGCACATTCCCTACTGGAACCATGAGTCTTGTTGTGAGAAGCTCTCGTTTGTGACAAGCTTGTATGCAAACCTGCCCCAAATGGGACAAACTTTTTACCAGATCATGTTGATGTCGTTCAATGATAGCATGCCAAGTTCCATAAATTCCAGATGAGTTTTGGATTTAGTAGAATTTTAAAACCAAGTATCTCAATGTTCGCGGTAGAGGCAGGATGCCGAGCTGTTTGAACTTCATTCCCATTTCTTGGATGGGATCTAAGCATGCACGCAAGGACACACATTTGAGTTTTCAACCTTTTTCTACACTGGAGCATGTGCATATACTTCAAATTTGAATTATGCACATAAAATGCCTAGAAAACTCAGTTAATGTATAAAAATGTCTAAACGAACCCCAAAAAATTTCAAATTTTAACAAGACACTCATGTTGCTCTATGCTGCTACTAACAAAATTGAAAGTAAGAAGAGGGAAAGAATATCGTTTCATTCACGAAGTGCGCAGATCCCCTACTAGAACCATGAGTCTTGTTGTGAGAAGCTCTGGTTTGTGGGACCTTATACCCAAACCTGCCCCAAATGGGACAATTGTTTTACCACGGAAAGTTGATGTCGTTCCATGATAGCATGCCAAGTTTCATGAATTTCAAATGATATTTGGATTTACTTGAATTTTAAAACCATGTATCTCAATGTATGCGGCCAAGCGACGGTGCCGAGGTGTTTGACATTCATTCTCATTTCTTGAATGGGACCTAAGCATGCAACCAAGGACACACATTTGTTTTCCCAACCCATTTTTATGCAAATGAGCATGTGCCTATTGTTCAAATTTGAGTTATGCATATAAATGACTAGAAACTCAGTTAATGTATAAAAATGTTGAAATGAACCGTGAAAAAATCCAAAGTTGAAAACGACCCTCCTCTTGTTCTATGTTGACACCAGAAAAAAATAGAAAGCAAGAAGAGGCAATGAATATCACTTCGTCTAGAAATGTGAAATGTTCCTTACCAGAACCATGAGGCTTCTTGTGAGAAGCTCTAGTTTGTGAGAAGCTTATACCAAAATGTCCCCAAATGGGAAAAATATTACCACATCATATTGATGCCATTCCATGATAGCATGCCAAAGTTCATGAATTTCAGACGAGTTTTGGATTTACTAGAATGTCAAAACCAAGTATCTCAATATTTGCCGGCAAGCCACGTGCCGATGTGTTTGAAATTCATTCCCATTTCTTGCATGGGATATAAGCATGAACCCATGAACACATATATGATTTGATGACCCATTTTGGTGCATTGGAGCATGTGCATGTAGTTTAATTTTGAATTGTGCACCTGAAATGCCTATAAAACCAAGTTAATGTATAAAAATGTTTGAAGGAACCATTAATAATTCCGTTGTTTAGGTTAGCTAGCTCTGTTTAATTGCTGAACTTGCTCAATTAAGAATTTTGAGTGAGTTGTAGGCTCTTTTGTGTACCCAAATTATGCATTGATGTGGATGCCCAATGTAACCAGGGAAATTCGGACCAAATTTGCACGTTCAAACTCATCACACATGAGGTAAGCTATATGAATCGTTTGCGATGTCATTGCGTGCCAGTTTTTTTGCTTCACCAAGCCAAAATTTTCCACATTTGCCCCGTTTCTACCTTCCCTTACAAGTGCAAACCTTGACTCCTTGCTTGCAATGCTGCCTCCTCGTCGGCCACCCTCCTTCACGCCGCTCGGCCTCTCGATCCACGTAGGTAATCCACACCTGGCCCCTATTCTCCTCCTCTTTCTACATGATACATGCCCTCACCCTCGGCGTGACACCTTCCACCCAAACCACGGACCCCTACTCCAAATAAGCACAACCCTAATCCATGGTGCACATAGTATAGCAACGAGCTCAAGGAGCATTTGGCAACGGAGAAGCAAATCACAGCCGTACGCGCGTATGAGGTCGCAATGGCTGTTATTCATGCCGACTTCCAGATCTTGGAGAAGCACCTTGCCGTCGAGGCCACCATCGACGCCTCGTGCGCCGATGTTGTGATGCGATTGGCTGCTTTAAATGATGGCTCATGGTGCTTTCTCGAGGCCACTGTTGGTGCCTTCGACGAAGACTACAAGGTCTTTTCTCAACTTTCCCGTACTTACCTCAACTCGAGAGCCAGCACGTTGGTGCCCGGAGCGGCTCGTGCAACTCACCACTATGAGGAGGGCACCCACGATGTGGAGGCCTCGGCTTCTTCCATTTCCAAGGATCCAATCATCATCGATATCTTCGATAATGAGGAGTAGCTTGTCTTATTAGCTCACTATAAGGACATATGTTTAGTTAGCTAGCTACGCCGGTTCATCATGTTCGGTTTACCCATTGCATATGCTGCTCCTGCCTTTCCTTAAAAAATTATAGTTAATTTTCCTATGAACTTTTACCATGCAATCTGATCCTCTAGTGTATATGTTTTATATGTCTTGAAACGTGGTGCTCACTTATTAATTGCTAGGTTAATTTGTTTTCATGTTCAGTTAACTGTTTGGTTTAATTCTGTAATGTGATGTTCAATTATCATGGGTGCAATATTGTTTCGTCATCCATGTGAGAAATAAATCAAATTTGGTTGTACAAAATACATGAGAAACAAATACAATTGCTATATTTCCAAGTTGTCAAGCATGCTTGGTTTAGTTAACTGTTTGATCTTCTAATATGTTAGCTCAATTGTTGTTTGATTCATTTGTTGTGCTCTTTAGTTAAATGTTTGATTCAATTCTTCAATGTGATGCTCAATTGTTCTTGGTGCATTTTTTTAGTTGTCTACCATGTGAGAAATAAATCGAATTTCGCTCTACTAAATACATGAGAAACAAATACAATTGTTATATTTCCAAGTTTTTAAGCATGCTTGGTTTGGTTAACTCTCCGATCTTCTAGTATGTTATATATTCTACAATGTGGTGCCCAATTAAGGTTTGATTCATTTGTTGTATTGTTTACTTAATTGTTTGTTTCAATTCTTCAATGTGATGTTCAATTGTTGTTGGTGCATTTTTTTTATTGTCTATCATGTGAGAAATAAATTGAATTTGGTTGTACTAAATACAAGAGAAACAAATACAATTGCTATATTTCCAAGTTGTTAAGCATGCTTGGTTTGGTTAACTGCCTGATCTTCTATTAGGATTATATTATATTGTGCAATGTGGTGCTCAATTAATAGTTGGTTCATTTTTTGTGGTGCTCAATTAACCTACTCAATCTGCAACTTGTTTATTTTTCACTAACATATTTTACTGATAGCATGCCAACCCTCAGTTAAACTGATCAATAACTACCTTATATGTGTTGCAGGGAAACAATGGGAAGCACTGAGGTTTACAATCGAGGTTTGCACATGCATGGTCTTTTGTCTAATAATAAAACATTATTGTGCAATTGCAAGAACCATTCTAATATTTATATTTTTTTAACAATTTGGTCTTGCACATGTAGGTCATGCTGTCACAGGTTTTGACCCATTGTTTGACCCTTTTTGCATATGGGGAAATGAGTTGTCCATGAATATCAGTCAAGTCAAGAAACTCAGAAAGATTGATAGGATAAAGAAACTAGCAACAAGAAACAACAAGATCTTACTCTTCACAATGAAGAAGACATCAGTGCACTATAGGATAGTACTAACTATTATACCTTGTCTTTTTTACTCCTTTGTGTCATTTTGAATCTAGAGAAGATATTTATGCATATCGTTGTTTTCAAGCCTTTCCAAAGTAGCTCACTGATGATTACCTCTCAAACCACTTGTATGGTCAGGAGGCGAGGAAGGTATTCATACAACACCCATGGTACAATATTGAAGTATTCCTCAAGAGGACGAAGTATGGACGGTCAATCATCCACATGCACTAGCCTAAAGTTGCAAAGACCTTCAACATCAATGAAGGCTCAACATTCGCCTTCCACTTCAGAAGTTTTCCCCATGAGATTCATCTGTCTATCTACTGTCTATGATGCTAATTTCAAAAGGTTATAGACGTTGCATGTGAAACTTTGTGCTACTGAAATTGTGTAATGGGGTACCTAGCTATATACCTATATGGTGTAACATAGTACTGAAGCTACATGATGTTTGATACGTCTCCAATGTATCTATAATTTTTGATACTTTATATACCAATTTATAATATTTCTGAGTACTAACCTATTGACCCAGTGCCCAGTGCCAGTTCCAGTTTTCATCGTGTTTTTTGCTTTGCAGGTTTACCCTACCAACCGAAGTCCAAATGCCACAAAACATTAATATGATTTTTTCTGGACTATATGAAGACTTGCAAGCATCGCAAGTGGACGAGAGGCCGCATGAGGGAGGCACAAGCCAACAGGGCGCGACCCAGGGCTTGGTCGCGCCTTGATGTCTTGTTGCCCCCCTAGATGCCTCATGATGCCCCTCTCTCGCATATAACCTCACAAATATTCTGAAAACCCTAAGAGCACTCCAGAAACACTTTTTCTGTCGCTGCAAGTCTCTGTTCTGGCGGGGGGGCATCTAAACCTCCGTCCCGGTGATCTGCCGGAGGGGAGATCAATCTTGGATGGCCTCTACGTCAACCTTTCCACCCTCACCATGATGTGTGAGTAGTTCACCACAGAAATACGCCTTTGTAGGCAGTACCTAGATGGCAATCTCTCTCTTATGATCTTCAATACCATGTTCATCGCATCTTCGCTTTGATCTATCTGATGTAATCACTATGTATGGTGTGTTTGTCGAGATTAGATGAATTGTGGGTTTATGTTCAGATTATTCATGAGAAGTATTTGAGTCACCTCTTATTATTATGATTCTTAATTGCATGATCATCACAGCTTCATAATGCTCTCCCATCTATTGAGATAGTTTGGCCAACTAGATTAATATTTCTTCAGTGGGAGTGGTGTGTTCTAGTAGCTTCAACCTGGCAAATTTCTATATCCCAGTGACAGAAGGGGACACGTCTTTGTGTTGCTGCTACTAATGATAAAACGATTGGGTTTATTCATATTAATTGAGTTTACTTTGTCTACATCATGCCATTGTTCTCCAAGCATTACTCTGTTTTTACTTAATACGTAGAGAGGCAAGCATAGAAGCGCTCTTGATGTGGAGTGATAGTAATAGGTGCAGGCAGGAGTTGGTCTATTTTCTTATGGACGTGATGCCTATATACACATGACCATTTTCGTGAAAATCGCATAATTATTCGTTATTCTATCAATTGCCCAACACTAATGTGCTTACCCACCATATGCCTTTGCCATGAGAGATGCCACTAGGGAACACTATGGGCCCGGGGTCTATTCACTTATATATTTACAAATGATACTACTAGCTTGCTGTCATTATTTGTGTTTTATTTTATTTCGAAATTTACAATTATAACAATTATCTACACACCTCATTTGCTTGCAAATAACGAGATCAAGGGGATTGACAACCCTCTTGCCCGTATTGGGTGCAAGTTGTTTGTTTCTTTGTGTGTAGTCGCTGAAGATAGTTGAGGATTGGTATTCCTATTGGTTCGATAAACCTTGGTTTCATAACTGAGGGAAATACTTACCCGCATTGTGCTGCAATAATCCGTTCCTCCTCACGGAAAACCCAATGCAGATCACAGTCATCAGGAAGGATTTCTGGCACCATTGCCAGGGAATACCATCACCAACTATCAAGTGGCTTCTCAAAAAATTTCATTCACTTGTTCTCCTTTTTATTTTCTGTTATATTTAGTTTGTCACATAAAAATTAAAACTACAAAAGTATTTACCTTTGCTTGTTACTAGTACTCTTGTTTGAAGTCATGGCTAGTTCTTCTTTTGTTCGTGTTACTCGTAATAATGATGTTATAAATTTTAAACAAAGGGGAGGGGAAAGTTTGAAAGATGCATGGCACAAAATTTGCAATGCTCAAAATAAATCCACTACTAAGTTATCAACCACTACTTTGCTAAATAAATTTTATGTTGGTGTGACAATTTGGTTTAGGTTTGTTCTTGACACCATCACTCGAGGGAACTTTTTAATGTGCCACACTTTAGATGCCTATAATGCCATTGAAAGCCTTGTTGGAACACCACATATTATAGTTAATGAAACCAATTTAACTTTGGAACATGTTATGCAAAGGCATGATGCTATAGAAAATAAAATGATCACGCATGAACCAATTGAGGAGTTCGAAAAGCATAATCAGATTACTCAACTTAGGTCTCGTGTAGGGATTAATTTGAAAACTCTAAAGGAAAAGGACACTATTATTGATGAGAGGATAGGAAAAAGTTGGTCTATAATAGATAAGATGGAGGGGGTCATTGATAAAGTAGGTTCATCTCTCACACTTCCTAAAACTTATGCTAGCACCTCTTGGAATTAAAGTTGCAAGTTCATATATGTTTCCAAGAGCGTTAGCACGACTCCTACCAAAACAAATGAGGATCTAAAGATTATTAGTGTTCATACCAAATTTATAAATTTGATCAAAGATCCTATTGCTCCTGCCATTCATGGTTGTGTTATTGAGGAGCTTGATTTCAAAGCTGACAACACTTAAAACTATGCATTATGCCTAGCTAGGTGCATGAAACAATAGCGCTTGTTGTGAGGCAACCCAATAGTTATCTTAGTTTTTGCTTTTTTGTTTTTGTTATTTTGTGTTGGCGTGATTATTGCTTCTTTAATGATTATTTTTATGTTTTAATTAGTGTTTGTGTCAAGTAAAGCCTTTGGGATAACTTATTTGATGAGTATGATAGATGTTGTGCAAAAGCAGAAACTTTCATCTCAAGTGTAGAATTTTTAATTTTCTGCTCGAGCGTGCTAAATTCTTGAAACTTTTACACAGTATTTCTGTACAAATTATACATGTTTTCCTAATATTTCAGAATTTTTAGAGTTACATAAGTATGGGATCTTTACATATTGCTACAGACTGTTCTGTTTTAAACAGATTATGTTTCGCGTGCATAGTTTGCTTGTTTTGATGATGCTATGGATTATATGGGGGTGTATAAGTCATATATAAGTTAGAATACAGTAACTATTACGCAATTATAAATTAAGAATAAATTTATAACAGTACCTAAAGTATGCAATATGTTTCTTATACTAACGGATCCCATGAAGTTTTGTTGAGTTTTGTGTGATTCAAGTTTTCAAGTTTTGAGTGTGATCGCGATGGACCATGGAATAAGGAATAGCAAGAGCCTAATCTTGGGGATGCCCAAGGCACCCCAAGTATTATTCTAAGGAATACTCTGAGGGATCAATAGAAGATGTGTCTAGAGGGGGGGTGAATAGACTACTTGTCAATTTAAAAATATAACCTATCCTAATTTCTAGGAGGGGCAGAAATCTAGCAGTTGTAACAAGTCTAAGTAACCCTACACATGCAGTTCTAATAGTATAGCGGCAGAAAGTAAATCCTGCAAGTGTAAAGTATAGGAGTAAGGTATGGAGATCAAACGCATGAGGTTTACACGGTGATTTTTGGCATGGTTCCGATAGGTGGCGCTATCGTACGTCCATGTTAGTGGAGACTTCAACCCACACAGGATAATGGCTACGGGAGTCCACACACGGCTCCACCCACAAGGGGTCCACAAAGAAGCAGCCTTGTGGATTCCACCACGGCTTATGTCCACACACGACTAGCTTCACTCACGATAGATCTTCACGAAGTAGGCGTTCTCCGTGACCTTACAAACATCTTGGTTTAACTCCACAACACGAAGTAGGAGGCTCCCAAGCGACACCTAACCAATATAGGAGGCACCACCCTATAAAAGGTAATAGATGTGGTAGATCAATGAACTCCTTGCTCTTGTGATTCTAAAGATTGTCTCCTCAACACAAATCACTCTCTCACGGAATATGAATGGGTAGGAGAGGTTGATTTGGTGGAAAGCGGTTTGGGGAGGCTAGAGATCAAGTTTCAAAGGATCGGATTGGAATATCTTGGTCTCAACACATGAGTAGGTAGTTCTCTCTCATAAAATGGATCTGGAAATGAAGTGTGTGTTCTGAGTGCTTCTCCCATGAATGAGAGGTGTGTGAAGGGGTATATATAGGAAGAAGCCAAAATCCAACTGTTACACACAAAAGTGCAAACTCGGTGACACCGAAGTGGACAACTCGGTGGTACCGACTAGTACTAAAAGTGTGAACTTTGAATCTTGGTGAGACCGATATATAGAGCTCGGTGGCACCCAAAAGGCGACTAACGGTCAGATGACCAAACTCGGTGGCACCGAAACTCAAACTCGGAAATTCTGATTTTGTGTATCTTGGCAACACAATGTTGGCCACACTGAACTCGATAGCACCGATGCAATTTCGGTTGCACCGATTTGGTGGGAATGGATAGGGTTATGTGTGAAGTTCAAACTCGGTGGGTCCGAAGAAGCAATGTTGGTTACACTGAATTTGTGTATGTGGAACTTGACAGAGTGGATATGTGGGAAAAATGACTGAGTATTTTGGTGGTTAACTTTGAGCATTTGAGCAGTCAGTTCATTTTACTACCATACCCCCATTTAATAGTATTGCCTTTCCTATGGACTCAAAAGTTATTACTCCCAAATATAAAATGAAGAGTCTTCTAGCTTGAAGCTTGAGCCAATATCATTCCTTTCTTGCATACAGGGGTGTCTCCACATAAACCTTTAGCCAATGCTCTCTATGCACTTTTGCTGAAATATCTAGGTAGAAGTGTTAGTCCACGAGGCAATGTATGTTGTCATGAATTATAAAAATCACCAAGGGAGCATATGTGCTTTAAATCTCCCCCTTTTTGGTAATTGATGACAACATACAATTAAAGCTTCAAGTAAATATAGTCAGAAGGATATGGTAGCTTTGAAGAAATATGACAAGTACAATCTCCCCCCAAATGTGTGCAATCTATTTAAAGGATAGTTGCTTTGGAATGCATGGGCACACACAAGGTAGAAGGACAAGACAAGTCATATGGATCTTGGCTATATGTATCAAACATATATGAGTGAAGGACTTCCATGTTTATGACTCCCTCTTGCAAATAGTATGTGCAAGAGAAAGAGGTCATCATAAACAAGGATATGATGCATATGATTACCTTGAGGATCTTGAGTGTCTTGTCATAGGAGTACACTACGGAAAACAAATGTTAGATAACACAAGAGTACCATGTTGTAAAGATGCAAAAGAAATTCAAACGTACCAAGAATCTGAAGACATAGTTAAGATAGGATTTGATGAAAGAATATGTCTTCAAGGAACAAGAACTTTTTCTCCCCTAAAAATGAGTATGTAAAGTTTCCTCTCCCCCTGAATCATGGCATGTAGATATTAGGAGTCGGTAGGGAAAATAAGTTCAACCAATAAAGGCTAATTGAAATGGTATTTATCTCTCTCCCCATTAATGTATAAGGCATGATACAAGTATCTCCCTTTAGTGTTGTTGATCCCTCTATTGTATAAGCTTCTTGATAGTATATGACAATATTTCAGCCCTATAAATAAGTTCACTGAATGGAAGCTTTGATGATATATCTCCCCCTTTGGCATTGATTACCAAAAAGGAAGTGCTACGGCAACAAACAACAGCGCCAGAAATTGGCACGTTGACGGAGACTTGGCTTGCGTTGGTTTTTCCATTGAAGAGGAAAGGGTGATGCAGCAGAGGAGCAGTAAGTATTTCTCTCAGTTTGAGAACCAAGGTATCAATCCAGTAGGAGAATCGTGTCAAGTCCAGAGTACCTGTGCAAACACAAAAGAGCTTGCACCCAACGCTATAAAGGGGTTGTCAATCCCTTCAAGATTGATTGCAAAGTGATATCTGAAGGCGGAAAGTGCAACGAAGTAAAAGTGTAAGGCTGAAAATATGATGTGAAGTATACCCGGGGGCCATAGTGTTCACTAGAGGCTTCTCTCAAAATAGCAAATATAACGGTGGGTGAACAAATTACTGTCGAGCAATTGATAGAACCGCGCAAAGTCATGACGATATCTAAGGCAATGATCATACATATAGGCATCACGTCCGAGACAAGTAGACCGATACTTTCTACATCTACTACTATTACTCCACACATTGACCACTATCTAACATGCATCTAGTGTATTGATTTCATGACGAACAGAGTAATGCCTTAAGCAAGATGACATGATGCAGAGGGATAAACTCAAACCAATGATGAAAACCCCATCTTTTTACCCTTGATGACAACAACATGATGCGTTCGTCGCTACCCCTTCTGTCACTGGGTGAGGTCACCGCACGGTATGAACCCAAAACCAAGCACTTCTCCCATTGCAAGAATCATAGATCAAGTTGGCCAAACAAAACCCACAACTCGAAGAGAATTACAAGGATATGAAATCATGCATAAGAGAGATCAAAAGAAACTCAAATAAGATTCATAGATAATCTGATCATAAATCCACAATTCATCGGATCTCGACAAACACACCGCAAAAAAGATTACAACAGATAGATCTCCATGAAGATCATGGAGAACTTTGTATTAAAGATCGAAGAGAGAGAAGAAGCCATCTAGCTACTAGCTATGGACCCGTAGGTCTATGGTGAACTACTCACGCATCATTGGAGAGGTCATGGAGTTGATGAAGAAGCCATCCGTATCCGAATCCCCCCTCCGGCAAGGCACCAGAACGTCCCCAGATGGGATCTTGTAGAGACAGAAGCTTGCGGCGGCGGAAAATTATTTTCGTGGATCTCCTGATTTTTTCTGGGATTTTAGGGAATTTATAGGCGAAGGAGCTAGGGCAGGGGAGGCCCAGGGAACCCACAAGCCTGGGAGGTGTGGGCCCCCCTGGCTTGGTTCCCAAGCTTTCTGCGTATCTTCTGTTCCAGAAAAAATCTTTTGGGAAGTTTTATTCCGTTTGGACTTCGTTTAAAATCCTCCTCTGAAAAGGGTCGAAAACACGGAAAAAACAGGAACTGGCACTTGGCACTGGGTTAATAAGTTAGTCCCAAAAAAGATATAAAAGGCATACAAAACATCCAAAGTTTGACAAGATAATAGCATGAAACCATCAAAAATTATAGATACGTTGGAGATGTATCAGGAAGTCACATGGTAAGGGCTCACTGAGAGAATATAGAGTATTCTGGATACTTCTCTCGTTTGTAAGGGTTCCTGGAATTTGTGTTTTATCCCTCTTAGATATTGATAAGAGTTCCTTGAATTATATCCCCCTAAGTTAGGGATCCTAGAGAATTCTCACTCTTATATAGCATGGGATCACTGAGATTTTTCTCCCCCTAGAGAAGTTGTCTCCCCCTAAGGCAATAGCCCAGAAAAATTAATAGAGCAATAAAGTCAGAAAAATCAGAGTCACCGAGGCATAATGATTTGGTAGAACCGAGATTGGTAGTTAGGCCTCTTTTGGAGAAATCGGTTGGACCAAGTTTCCCAAATCGGTGAAACCGAGTTGCACTGATAGTGAACCCTTTAACAGAAAATAGGTTGATTGAAAGAATTGTTACAAAAGGTCAAGGGTCCAAAAGAATGATAATTCCACTGAGACAGATAAAACAAAATGAAAAAAATAGAAGATACACACAAATAGATGAGAGCGGAATGGTTCTAAGAATGTGAAAGATCAAATGTGAACCATACGATATTCTCCATCTATATGTGGGGCGATGACTAGGTCACCAATGTTAGAGTATTTGACTTGAGGAGTCAAGCAAGGATGCTTGATCATAGGTCATATTCATCGTTAAGTTGAGTTGATGTACACCATTTTTCTATTAAGCATTTCAATGTCCTCATATCCTTGAGTTGATGTACACCATCAATTGATGTAAAGCTTTATCAAGCACTAGCACAAATGCCCGTGCGTTGCAACGGGAGAAAAATAAAAAATAAAAAAGTGTAGTCCATTGGTAAAAACGCGCATGGATACTGTCAAAAAAAAAGCACGTACGTAAGGTCTTAGATTATAAAATATGTATAAGGAAAGAACCTAGTGCAAGTATATCATGTCCAAAGATTATAACATTTCCCAAATATTGATGCTTAAGTTAACATATTACAATACAAATAGTCGGTATGAAATAAAGACAAATATTGGTTAGCATTGTATCTAATAGTATTTTTTTAAATATTTAATATGTAAAATAACAACATATTCAAACTCTACACATTTTTCTAATCAAGTTTCATATATAACATGTTTAAATTGGATTTACGGTTTAAAAGATATTGTTATTTGAAAATACATATTTATTCTGAATGGACTTCAAGGTTATTAACGCATATGTGAGGGGTGTACGTAAAAAGTTTAAAAAACGATTCGCTCTGAATATAATTTGGACAGCGGGTTATTTATCACGAAAGTAAGGGGGGTATATGTAAAATGTGAAAAAAAAACGGTTCGGTCTCACTTAAAAACATACCGCGGGTTAATTAGAGGAAACTACAGGGGTGTTTTTGCAAAAATGCCGCGACAGACGCCAGAAGAAGTGCGTGCTTTATTATTAGGGGAGATATGGGTACATACCTTCGAATTGTTGGAAATATTCCCTAGAGGCAATGATAAATAGTTATTATTATATTTCCTGTTTAAAGATAATCATTTATTATCCATGCTATAATTGTATTGAATGAAACCATAGATACATGTGTGGATACATAGACAAAACAATGTCCCTAGCAAGCCTTAGTTGGCTAGCCAGTTGATCAATGATAGTCAAGGTTTTCTGGCTATATGCAAGTGTTGTCACTTGACAATTGGATCACGTCATTAGGAGAATCATGTCATGGACTAGACCCAAACTATAAACTAGCATATTGATCGTGTCGTTTTATTGCTATTGTTTTCTGCGTGTCAAGTATTTATTCCTATGACCATGAGATCATATAACTCACTCGCACCGGAGGATTACCTTGTGTGCATCAAACGTTGCAACGTAACTGGGTGACTATAAAGGTGCTCTACAGGTATCTCCGAAGGCTGGGATTTGTCACTCCGTGTGACGGAGAGGTATCTCGGGGCCCACTCGGTAATACAACATCACACACAAGCCTTGCAAGCAATGTGACTAAGTATAAGTCACGGGATCTTGTATTACGGAACGAGTAAAGTGACTTGCCGGTAACAAGATTGAAATAGGTATGCGGATACCGACGATCGAATCTCGGGCAAGTAACATACCGAAGGACAAAGGGAATGACATACGGGATTATATCAATCCTTGGCACTGAGGTTCAACCGATAAGATCTTCGGAGAATATGTAGGATCCAATATGGGCATCCAGGTCCTGCTATTGGATATTGACCTACGGGTGCCTCGGGTCATGTCTACATAGTTCTCGAACCCGCAGGGTGTGCACACTTAAGGTTCGATGATGTTTTAGTATAGTTGAGTTATATGTGTGGTTACCGAATGTTGTTCGGAGTCCTGGAAGAGATCACGGACGTCACGAGGGTTTCCGGAATGGTCTGGAGACGAAGATTGATATATCGGATGGTTTCATTTGGTTACCGGAAAGTTTCGGGCAATTCGGGCAGTGTACCGGGAGTAACGAATGGGTTCCGGGTGTTTACCGGGAGGGGCCCACCCACCCGGGAGTGAGCCCAAGGCCCTAGGGTGGACCCAGAAGTCCTTAGTGGGCTGCTGGAGTCAGCCCAAGAGGGCTATGGCGCCACATAAGGAAATACAAAAACAAAAGAAAAAGAAAAGGAAAGAGGGAGGTTGGAAGGAAGAGGAGGACTCTTCCTTCCCAAGCCCAATTGGAGGAGGACTCCTCCTCCTCCTAGCGGCCCGCGCACCTTGAGGGACTTGTCCCTCAAGGATAGCCCCTCCGCCTCCCTCCTATAGATATTTGTGGTTTAGGGCTTTTTGAGACACAACTTTGCCATGTGCAGTTCTAGCCTATACCACATAGTTTTACCTCTAGATCGAATTTCTGCGGAGCTCGGGCGGAGCCCTGCAGGAGTAGATCATCACCACCACCGGAGCACCGTCACGCTGCCGGAGAACTCATCTACTTCACCATCTTTCTTGCTGGATCAAGAAGGCCGAGATCATCGTCAATTTGTACGTGTGCTGAACGTGGAGGTGCCGTCCGTTCGGCACTAGATCGGAATGGATCGTGGGATGGATCGCGGGACGGTTCGTGGGACGGTTCGAGGAACGTGAAGATGTTCCACTATACATGAACCACGTTTCTTAACGCTTCCCGCTGTGCGATCTACAAGGGTAGGTAGATCTAATCTCCACCCGTAGATGGACATCACCATGATAGGTCTTCGTGTGCGTAGGAAAATTTTGTTTCCCATGCAACGTTCCCCAACACGAATGATGTTGATGACGTGGCATGTAGGTGAACTTGTTGTGGATGCTCAATGTTGATGATGATCATCTTGAGTTGGGAGCTATCCATGACTTTTTGATTCACTGTTTACCTACAATGGTTAGTCACGCAAGGAAGATCATAATATATCCAAATGACATGAGTGAAAATCAATATCATAGAATTGTCAAGGATATGATTTTGTTGTCTTCTTCCTTCATCCCGAAAGAAAAGATTGTTGATACTTGGCCATGTCAAGATTGATTTTGATGATAGTTGGTTTGCAATCTTGTGGAGTGTCTTTCTTCCAAGTACCTAGAAAAGATTAGATGCAATACAAGGGAGTATAGTTTCCAAGACATAAGATAGTCATATCAAGGGCATCAAGGAATAGTCAGTCAAGCTCATGCCCTGGCATGCATCCAAGTGAGTCTAGATCAAGTTTGAAGCATCAATGATGTTCAATTCACTCCTCAAATGACAGAATACTTTCTCATCAAGTGGTTTGGTGAAAATATCAGCCAGCTGTTTGACAGTACGAACATGCGTGATATCGATATCTCCTTTGGCTACATGATCACGGATGAAATGATGTCGCACTTGGATGTGCTTGGTTGTGGAATGTTGCATAGGATTATATGCAATCTTAATAGAGCTTTCATTGTCACACAACAATGCTACTTTTCTAACATGGATAGCATAATCCACAAGCGTTTGAGACATCCATAGTAATTGAGCACAACATGATCCAGCGGCAATGTATTCCGCTTCGGCAATTGATAAGGATACCGAGTTTTTTTTCTTGGATGTCCAAGAGACAAGAAATCTCCCAAGAAATTGACATGTACCCGAGGTGGATTTTATATAAACCTTGTCTCCAGCATAGTCCGAGTCGGAATAGCCAACAAGATCAAAAGAAGATCCATTGGGATACCATATGCCAAAGTTTGGTATATGTATGAGGTATCTCACTATCCTTTTCAGAGCCAATAGATGACACTCTTTAGGTGCTGCTTCATAGCGGGCGCACATGCAAACACTTAGCATGATATGAGGACGAGAGGCACATAGATATAACAATGATCCAATCATTGATCTGCATCCTCCTTAGTGAGGTCAAGATGTCCACTAGTAGGCATGGGGGTTATCATACCTTTGCATTCTTGCATGTTGAACTTCTTGATCAGGTCCTTGGTGTACTTCGTTTGAGACATGAACGTACCTTCTCCCGATTGTTTCATTTGCAATGCAAGGAAGAACTTGAGTTCATTCATCATAGACATCTCATACTTCTCTGACATTAGCTTTCCAAACTTTTCACTAAAATGTGGGTTAGTAGAACCGAAGATAATAGTATCCACATATATCTGACAAACAAATAGTTCGCCATTTACTCTTTTAGTGAATAAGTTTGCATCAATTTTGCCAATCTCAAAACCCTTTTGAATGAGAAACTTCATTAGGCATTTGTACCAAGCTCTAGGCGCTTGTCTAAGACCATATAAAGCTTTACAAAGTTTGTAAAAATGATTAGGTTTCTTAGGGTTCACAAAACCACGAGGCTGTTTAACATAAACTTCCTCTTCAATTTCTCCATTTAGAAAGGCACTTTTAATATCCATTTGGTAGAGAGTTATGTCATGTTGATTGTCATAAGCTAGAAGAATGTGAATGGCTTCAAGTCTAGCAACCGGAGCATAAGTCTCGCCGTAGTCCATACCTTCGACTTGCATGTATCCTTGGGCTACAAGACGTGCTTTATTGTGTACAACTTGCCCGTCTTCATCTTGCTTCTTCTGAAACACACATCTTGTACCAATGATATTCTACTCGCCTTGTGGTTTTTCAACAAGTGTCCATACTTGGTTCTGTTCGAAGTTGTGTAGCTCTTCATGCATGGCATTCACCCAATCTAGATCTTGGAGAGCTTCTTCTACCTTCAAGGGTTCAATGCTGGATATGAAAGAATAACGCTCACAAAAGTTAGCTAAACGAGATCTAGAGTGAGTGATTATCCCATTTTTGATGTCGATATAGATTTGTTTCAGCGGATGATCTCTGTCCACTCTTGCTCTAACTCTCGACAGCTTCTTCTTGTTGGATGGAGGAGCTTCTTCTTCATCATCTTCATCTTGAGCATTGTCGTTGGCGTCATCTTCTCCTTGAGGTGGTGGTGAGGAAGGTTGAGGTAGATCATCAAGATTCTTGTCTTCCTCTTCTTCATCATGTCGTGTACCACTTGTGGATGCTTCCATGTTGTTTTGCGGTTCGCCCTAACGCGAAGTAGGAGCTTCCACTTGAGTTGATGAAGTGCTTTCCTTCACCTCCATGGGATGAATCTTGCCAATGGACAAATCTTTGATAGCTTCTCAAGGTTCCATATCTCCTATATCAATCGGCAATTGTTTGTCTTGCGAACTATGAGTCTCATCAAACTTCACATCTACCATCGCTTCAACTTTTCGAGTGAAGTTGTTGTAGACACGGTAAGCGTGAGAGTTTGATCCATAACCAAGAAGGAAACCTTTATAAGATTTAGGTGCAAATTTAGATCGACGATGCTTATCTAGAATATAGCACTTAGAGCCAAATAATCAAAAGTATCCATCTTGGGGTTTGTTACCGGTGAGTAGCTCATATGTCGTTTTACCGAGAAGCTTGTGCAGGTAGAGTCGGTTTATGGCATGGCAAGCTGTTTCCACGACTTTTGCCCAAAAGTGTATTGGAGTCTTGTATTCATCAAGCATCATTCTCTCCATATCTATGAGCGTCTCGTTCTTCCTCTCAACAACTCCATTTTGTTGAGGTGTGTACGTCGCCGATAACTCATCTAAGATACCTTCTTCGTCAAGAAAAGTATCCACGTTAGTGTCCTTGAACTCTGTTCCGTTGTCGCTTCAAACCTTCTTGATCTTCACTTCAAACTGGTTTTGAGCTTTTCGAGCAAAGTTCTTGAAGATCATTTGTACGTGCGACTTATCATTGAGAAATAACACCCATGTAAATATGGAAAAAAACATCAAGAATAATTAGACCATAGAAATATCCACCGAGGCTCTTATAAGCATTGGGACCAAAGAGATCCATGTGAAGCAGCTCGAGGGGTCTTCTTGTGGTCATGATGTTCTTCATGGGATGACGTCCTCCAACTTGTTTTCCTGCTTGACAAGCACTGAAAAGTCTATATTTGTCAATGATAACATCTTTAACACCAAGAATATGATCACCTTTGATAAGTTTGTCAAGGTTACGCATACCAACATGTCCAAGCCTTCTATGCCATAACCAACCTTTAGAAGATTTTGCAATAAGACATGTACGGGGTTTGGATATCTTAGAGAAATCAACAATGTATAGATCACCTCTACGGAAACCAGTAAAGAAGATGTTATGATTGTCGTTACGATACACTCGGCATTCAACTTCCGTAAATAGCACATCGAAACCAAAGTCTGCTAGTCTAGATACTGTTTGGTTTAATTCTACAATGTGATGTTCAATTATACTGGGTGCAATTTTGTTTCTTAGTCCATGTGATAAATAAATCAAATTTGGTTGTACAAAATACATGAGAAACAAATACAATTGCTATATTTCCAAGTTGTCAAGCATGCTTGGTTTGGTTAACTGTCTGATCTTCTAATATGTCATCTCAATTATTGTTTGATTCATCTGTTGTGCTCTTTAGTTAACTGTTTGATTAAATTCTTCAATGTGATGCTCAATTGTTCTTGGTGCATTTTTTTATTGTCTACCATGTGAGAAATAATTCGAATTTGGATCTACTAAATACGTGAGAAACAAATACAGTTGTTATATTTCCAAGTTTTTAAGCATGCTTGGTTTGGTTAACTCTATGATCTTCTAGTATGTTATATATTCTGCAATGTGCTGCTCAATTAATGTTTGATTCATTTGTTGTATTGTTTACTTAACTGTTTGTTTCAATTCTTCAATGCGATGTTCAATTGTTGTTGGTGCATTTTTTTGATTGTCTATCATGTGAGAAATAAATTGAATTTGGTTGTACTAAATACATGAGAAACAAATACAATTGCTATATCTCCAAGTTGTTAAGCATGCTTGGTTTGGTTAATTGTCTGATCTTCTATTAGGAGTATTTGATATTGTGCAATGTGGTGCTCAGTTAATGGTTGGTTCATTTTTTGTGGTGCTCAATTAACCTACTGAATCTGCAACTTGTTTATTTTTCATTAATATATTTTACTAATAGCATGCCAACCCTCACTTAAACTGATCAATAACTACCTTATATGTGTTGCAGGGAAACAATGGGAAGCACTGAGGTTTGCACATGCATGGTCTTTTGTCTAATAATAACACATTATTGTGCAATTGCAAGAACCATTCTAATATTTAGATTTTTTTAACAATTTGGTCTTGCACATGTAGGTCATGCTGTCACAGGTTTTGACCCATTGTTCGACCCTTTTGCATATGGGGAAATGAGTTGTCCATGAATATCAGTCAAGTCAAGAAATTCAGAAAGATTGTTAGGATAAACAAACTAGCAACAAGAAACAACAAGATCTTAGTCTGCACAATGAAGAAGACATCAGTGCACTACAGGATGGTACTAACTATTATACCTTGTCTTTTTTACTCCTTTGTGCCATTTCGAATCTAGAGAAGATATTTATGCATATGTTGTTTCCAAGCCTTTCCAAAGTAGCTCACTGATGATTACCTCTCAAACCACTTGTATGGTCAGGAGGAGAGGAAGGTATTCATACAACACCCACGGTACAATCTTGAAGTATTCCTCAAGAGGACGAAGAATGGACGGTCAATCATCCACACGCACTGGCCTAAAGTTGCAAAGACCTTCAACATAAATGAAGGCTCAACATTCGCCTTCCACTTCTGCAGTTTTTCAGATGAGATTCATCTGTCTATCTAGTGTCTATGATGCTAATTTCAAAAAGGTTATAGATGTTGCATGTGAAACTTGGTGCTACTTAAATTGTGTAATGGGGTACCTGCTACTGCAACAAAAGACCTTCCAACAGCGCCAGAAACACATGCTGACGGGAGACATTTCTTGTCTTGATTCTCCTCAGCAACGGCACCAGGAATCCTTCTGCTACGGCTACTCCTTTAGGGACTTCCTAGGCAAATATGCAAAGGATTTCCCCAAGGCCTTAGAGCCTTGCGTTGGTGTTCCCTCGAAGCGGAAAGGCTGATGTAGCGCAGCGGTGGTAAGTATTTCCCTCAATTTTGAGAACCAAGGTATCGATCCAGTGAAGGAGTATCACAAGTGCCTGCACAAACACAAAGAACCTGCTCCCAACGCTATGAAGGGGTTGCCACTCCCTTACAGATTGTTCGCAAAGTGAGAACTGAAAGCAGCAAAGTAAAAGCGGAGGTGTAAACGATAGATGTGAATAGACCCGGGGGCCATAGTGTTTACTAGTGGCTTCTCTCATGAAAGCAAGTAGACGGTGGGCGAACAAATTACTGTCGAGCAATTGATAGAACCGCGCAAAGTCGTGACGATATCTATGGCAATGATTATATCTACAGGCATCACGTCCAAAACAAGTAGACCGATACTTTCTGCATCTACTACTATTACTCCACACGTCGACCGCTATCCAGCATGCATCTAGTGTATTAAGTCCAAATGAACAGGGTAACGCCTTAAGCAATATGACATGATGTAGATGGACAATCTCATATTAACGATAGAGCCCACCTTGTTGACCTTGATGGAAACCACTCAATGTGTGCCTTGATGCCCCTACTGTCAGTGGGAAAGGTCACCACATGGTAAGAACCCAAAACCAAGCACTTCTCCCATTGCAAGAATCACAGATCTACTTGGCCAAACAAAACCCAAGACTCGGAGAGACTTTCAAGGATATCAAATCATGCATAAAAGAAATCAGCAAAGACTCAAATATATATGATAGATAATCTGATCACAAATCCACAATTCATCAGATCTCGACAAACACACCGCCAAAGAAGATTACATCGGATAGATCTGCATGAAGATCATGGAGAACTTTGTATTGAAGATCCAAGAGAGAGAAGAAGCCATCTAGCTACTAACTACGGACCCGTAGGTCTGAAGTGAACTACTCACGAGTCATTGGAGGGGCGATGATGATGATGAAGAAGCCCTCCAACTCCAAAGTCCCCTCCGGCAGGGCGCCGGGAAGGGTCTCCAGATGAGATCTTGCGGAAACGAAAGCTTGCTGCGGGGGAAAAGTATTTTCGTGGCTCCCTTGATTTTTTTTTCCTGATTTTTAGGGAATATATAGGTGCAAGATCTAGGTCAGGGGGGCACCAGGGAGGCCACAAGCCTGCCCACCGTCGCCTCCCCCTGGTGGCGGAGTGGGGGCTTGTGGGCTCCCTATAGCCCTCCTGGCTTGGCCCACACGCCCCTAATCTTCTTCCGTTCGGGAAAAATCATTTCGGGGATTTTATTCCGTTTGGACTCCGTTCCAAAATCAGATCTGAAAAGAGCCAAAAACACAGGAAAAAACAGGAACTGGCACTTGGCACTGAATTAATAAGTTAGTCCCAAAAAAGATATAAAAGGTACATAAAACATCCAAAGATGACAAGATAACACGGTGAAACCATCAAAAATTATAGATACGTTTGAGACGTATCAGTACCTAGCTATATACCTATATGGTGTAACGGAGTGCTGAAGCTACATGATGTTTGATACGTCTCCAACGTATCTATAATTTTTTATTGTTCCATCCTGATATATTATCATTCTAGGATACTTTTTGGGCATTTATATACCAATTTATAATATTTCTGAGTACTAACCTATTGACCCAGTCCCAGTGCCAGTTCTTGTTCTCATCGTGTTTTTTGCTTTGCAGGTTTACCCTACCAACCGAAGTCCAAATGCCACGAAATTTAATATGATTTTTTTCTGGACTATATGAAGACTTACAAGCATCGCAACTGGACGAGAGGCCGCATAAGGGAGGCACAAGCCAACAGGGCGCGGCCCAGGGCTTGGTCGCGCCTTGATGTCTTGTGGCCCCCCTAGATGCCTCCTGACGCCCCTCTCTCACCTATAAATTCACAAATATTCTGAAAAACCTAAGAGCACTCCAGAAACACTTTTTCTGTCGCTGCAAGTCTTTGTTCGGACGGGGGGCCATCTAAACCTCCGTCCCGGCGATCTGACGTAGGGGACATCAATCACGGATGGCCTCTACGTCAACTTTTCCGCCCTCACCATGATGTGTGAGTAGTTCACCACAGACCTACGCCTCTGTAGGCAGTACCTAGATGGCAATCTCTCTCTTATGATCTTCAATACCATGTTCAAAGCATCTTCGCTTTGATCTATCTGATGTAATCACTATGTATGGTGTGTTTGTCGGGATCAGATGAATTGTGGGTTTATGTTTAGATTATTCATGAAAAGTATTTGAGTCACCTCTGATTATTATGATTCTTAATTGCATGATCATCATAGCTTCGTAATGCTCTCCCATCTATTTAGATAGTTTGGCCAACTAGATTAATATTTCTTTAGTGGGAGTGGTGTGTTCTAGTAGCTTCAACCTAGCAGATTTTTATATCCTAGTGACAGAAGGGGACACGACTTTATGTTGCTACTACTAATGATACAACGATTGGGTTTATTCATATTAATTGAGTTTACTTTGTCTACATCATGCCATTGTTCTCCAAGCATTACTCTGGTTTTACTTAATACGTAGAGAGGCAAGCATAGAAGCGCTCTTGAAGTGGAGTAATAGTAATAGGTGCAGGCAGGAGTTGGCCTATTTTCTTATGGATGTGATGCCTATATACACATGATCATTGTTGTGAAAATCGCATAATTATTCGTTATTCTATCAATTGCCCAACACTAATGTGTTTACCCACCATATGCCTTTGCCATGAGAGATGCCACTAGGGAACACTATGGCCCCGGGGTCTATTCAATTATATATTTACAAACGCTACTACTAGCTTGCTGTCATTATTTGTGTCTTATTTTCTTTTGCAATTTACAATTATAACAATTATCTACACACCTCATTTGCTTGCAAATAACGAGATCAAGGGGATTGACAACCCTCTTGCCCGTATTGGGTGCAAGTTGTTTGTTTCTTTATGTGCAGTCGCTGAAGATAGTTGAGGATTGGTATTCCTATTGGTTCGATAAACCTTGGTTTCATAACTAAGGGAAATACTTACCCACATTGTGCTGCAATAATCCGTTCCTCTTCACGGAAAACCCAACGCAGATCACAATCATCGGGAAGGATTTCTGGCACCATTGCCAGGGAATACCATCACCAACTATCAAGTGGCTTCTCACAAATTTTCATTCACTTGTTCTTCTTTTTATTTTCTGTTATATTTAGTTTGTCACATAGAAATTCAAACTACAGAAGTATATACCTTTGCTTGTTACTAGTACTCTTGTTCGAAGTCATGGCTAGTTCTTCTTTTGTTCGTGTTACTCGTGATAATGATGTTATAAATTTTAAACAAAGGGGAGGGGGAAGTTTGGAAGATGCAAGGCATAGAATTTGCAATGCTCAAAATAAATCCACTAATAAGTTATCCACCACTACTTTGCTAAATAATTTTTATGTTGGTGTGACAACTTGGTTTAGGTTTCTTCTTGACACCATCACTCGAGGGAACTTTTTAATGTGCCACACTTTAGATGCCTATAATGAGATTGAAAGACTTGTTGGAACACCACATATTATAGTTAATGAAACCTATTTAACTTTGGAACATGTTATGCAAAAGCCTGATGCTATAGAAAATAAAATGATCACGCATGAACCAATTGAGGAGTTAGAAAAGCATAATCAGATTACTCAACTTGGGTCTCGCGTAGGGATTAATTTGAAAACTCTAAAGGAAAAGGACACTATTATCGATGAGAGGATAGCACAAAGTTGGGCTATAATAGATAAGATGGAGGAGGTCATTAATAAAGTAGGTTCAGCTTTCACACTTCCTAAAACTTATGCTAGCACCTCTTGGAATTAAAGTTGCAAGTTCATATATGTTTCCAAGAGCGTTAGCACGCCTCCTACCAAAACAAATGAGGATCTAAAGATTATTAGTGTTCATACCAAATTTATAAATTTGATCAAAGATCCTATTTCTCCTTGCATTCATGGTTGTGTAATTGAGGAGCTTGATGTCAAAGATGACAACACTTAAAACTATGCATTATGCCTAGCTAGGGGCATGAAACAATAGCGCTTGTTGTGAGGCAACCCAATAGTTATCTTAATTTTTGCTTTTTAGTTTCTGTTTTTTTGTATTGGCATGATTATTGCTTCTGTAATGATTATTTTTATGTTTTAATTAGTGTTTGTGTCAAGTGAAGCCTTTGGATTAACTTATTTGATGAGTATGACAGATGTTGTGCAAAAGCAGAAACTTTCATCTCAAGTGCAGACTTTTTAATTCTCTGCTGGAGCGTGCTAAATTCTTGAAACTTTTACACGGTATTTCTGTACAAATTATACACGTTTTCCTAATATTTCACAATTTGTAGAGTTACATAAGTATGGGATCTTTACATATTGCTACAAAGTATTCTGTTTTAAACAGATTATGTTTCGCGTGCATAGTTTGCCTGTTTTGATGATACTATGGATTATATGGGGGTGTATAAGTCATATATAAGTTAGAATATAGTAACTAATACGCAATTATAAATTAAGAATCAATTTATAACAGTACCTAAAGTATGCAATATGTTTCTTATACTAACGGATCCCATGAAGTTTTGTTGAATTTTGTGTGATTGAAGTTTTCAAGTTTTGAGTGTGATCGCGATGGACCATGGAATAAGGAGTAGCAAGAACCAAATCTTGGGGATGCCCAAGGCACCCCAGGTATTATTCTAAGGGAGACTCTCAGGGATCAATAGAAGATGTGTCTAGAGGGGGGTGAATAGACTACTTGTCAATTTAAAAATCTAGCCTATCCTAATTTCTAGGAGGGGCAGACATCTAGAAGTCGTAACAAGTCTAAGTCACCCTACACATGCAGTTCTAATAGTATAGCAGAAGAAAGTAAATCATGCAAGTGTAAAGTATAGGAGTAAGGTATGGAGATCAAACGCATCAGGTTTACATGGCGATTTTTGCCATGGTTCCGATAGGTGGCGCTATCGTACGTCCATGTTAGTGTTGACTTCAACCCACAGAGGATAACGGCTACGGGAGTCCACACAGGGCTCCACCCACAAGGGGTCCACAGAGAAGCAGCCTTGTGTATTCCACCACGACTTATGTCCACACACGACTAGCCTCACTCATGGTAGATCTTCACGAAGTAGGCGTTCTCCTTGACCTTACAAACATCTTGGTTTAACTCCACAACACAAAGTAGGAGGCTCCCAAGCGACACCTAGCCAATATAGGAGGTACCACCCTACAAAAGGTAAGAGATGTGGTAGATCAATGAACTCCTTGCTCTTGTGATTCTAAAGATTGTCTCCTCAACACAAATCACTCTCTCATAGAATATGAATGGGTAGGAGTGGTTGATTTGGTCGAAAGCAGTTTGGGGAGGCTAGAGATCAAGTTTCAAACGATTGGATTGGAATATCTTGGTCTCAGCACATGAGTAGGTAGTTCCCTCTCATAAAATGGATCTGGAAATGACGTGTGTGTTCTGAGTGCTTCTCCTACGAATGGGAGGTGGGTGAAGGGGTATATATAGGCAGAAGCCAAAATCCAACTGTTACACACAAAAGTGCAAACTTGGTGACACCGAAGTGGACAACTGGGTGGTACCGACTAGTACTAAAAGTGTGAACTTTGAATCTCGATGAGACCGATATATAGAGCTCGGTGGCACCAAAAAGGCAACTAATGGTCAGATGACCAAACTCGGTGGCACCGATACTCAAACTCGAAAATTATGATTTTGTGTATCTTGGAAACAAAATGTTGGTCACACTGAACTTGATAGCACCGATGCAATTTCGGTTGCACTGATTTGGTGGGAATGGATAGGGTTATGTGTGAAGTTCAAACTCGGTGGGTCCAAAGAAGCAATGTTGGTTCCACCGAATTTGTGTATGTGGAACTTGACACAGTGGATATGTGGGAAAAATGACTGGGTATTTTGGTGTCTAACTTTCAGCATTTGAGCAGTTGGTTCATTTTACTACCTTTCCCCCATTTAATAGTATTGCCTTTCCTATGGACTCAAAAGTTATTTCTCACAAATACAAAATGAAGAGCCTTCTAGCTTGAAGCTAGAGCCAATATCATTCCTTTCTTGGATACAGGGGTGTCTCCACATAAACCTTTAGCCAATGCTCTCTATGGACTTTTGCTAAAATATCTAGGTAGAAGTGTTAGTCCACGAGGCAATGTATGTTGTCATGAATTATAAAAATCACCAAGGGAGCATATGTGCTATAAATCTCCCCCTTTTTGGTAATTGATGACAACATACAATTAAAGCTTCAAGTAAATATACTCACAAGGATATGATAGCTTTCAAGGAAATATGACAAGTACAAGCTCCCCCCAAATGTGTGCAATCTCTTTAAAGGATAGTTGCTTTGGAATGCATGGGAACACACAAGGTAGAAGGACAAGACAAGTCATATGGATCTTGGCTATATGTATCAAACATATATGAGTGAAGGACTTCCATGTTTATGACTCCCTCTTGCAAACAGTATGTGCAAGAGAAAGAGGTCATCATAAACAACGATATGATGCATATAATTACCTTGAGGATCTTGAGCGTCTTGTCATAGGAGTACACTACGGAAAACAATTGTTAGATAACACAAGAGTACCATGTTGTATATATGCAAAAGAAATTCGAACGTACCAAGAAACTGAAGACATAGTTAAGATAGGATTTGATGAAAGAATATGTCTTCAAGGAACAAGAACTTTTTCTCCCCTAAAAATGGGTATGTAAAGTTTCCTCTCCCCCTGAATCATGGCATGTAGATATTGGGAGTCGGTAGGGAAAATAAGTTCAACCAATAAAGGCTAATTGAAATGGTATTTATCTGTCTCCCCCTTAATGTATAAGGCATGATACAAGTATCTCCCTATAGTGTTGTTGATCCCTCTATTGTATAAGCTTCTTGATAGTATATGATAATATTCTCCCCTATAAAAAGGTTCACTGAATGGAAGCTTTGAAGATATTTCTCCCCCTTAGGCATTGATTACCAAAAAGGAAGTGCTACGGCAACAGACAACACCGCGAGAAGTTGGCACGTTGACGGAGACTTGGCTTGCGTTGGTTTTTCCCCTGAAGAGGAAAGGGTGATGCAACACAGGAGCAGTAAGTATTTCCCTCAGTTTGAGAACCAAGTTGTCAATCTAGTAGGAGAATCGCGTCAAGTCCAGAGTACCTGGGCAAACACAAAAGAGCTTGCACCCAACGCTATAAAGGGGTTGTCAATCCCTTCAAGATTAATGGCAAAGTGAGATATGAAGGCGGAAAGTGCAACGAAGTAAAAGTGTAAGGCTGAAAATATGATGTGGAGTAGACCCGGGGGCCATGGTGTTCACTAGAGTCTTCTCTCAAAATAGCAAATATTACGGTGGGTGAACAAATTACTGTCGAGCAATTGATAGAACCGCGCAAAGTTATGACGATATCTAAGGCAATGATCATACATATAGGCATCACGTCCGAGACAAGTAGACCGATACTTTCTGCATCTACTACTATTACTCCACACATCGACCACTATCCAGCATGCCTCTAGTGTATTGAATTCATGACAAACAGAGTAACTCCTTAACCAAGATGACATGATGTAGAGGGATAAACTCAAACCAATGATGAAAACCCCATCTTTTTACCCTTGATGGAAACATCACGATGCTTGCCTCGCTACACCTTCTGTCGCTGCGTGAGGTCACCGCACGGTATGGACCCAAAACGAAGCACTTCTCCCATTGCAAGAATCATAGATCAAGTTGGCCAAACAAAACCCACAACTCGAAGAGAATTACAAGGATACGAAATCATGCATAGGAGAGATCAGAAGAAACTCAAATAAGATTCATAGATAATGTGATCATAAATCCACATTTCATCGGATCTCGACAAACACACCGCAAAAGAAGATTACATCGGATAGATCTCCATGAAGATCATGGAGAACTTTGTATTGAAGATCCAAGAGAGAGAAGAAGCCATCTAGCTACTAGCTATGGACCCGTAGGTCTAGGGTGAACTACTCACGCATCATCGGAGAGGTCATGGTGTTGATGAAGAAGCCCTCTGTATCCGAATCCCCCCCCCCCCCGACAGGGCACCAGAACGTGCCCCAGATGGGATCTTGCAGAGACAGAAGCTTGCGGCGGCGGAAAAGTACTTTCGTGGATCTCCTGATTTTTTCTGGGATTTTAGGGAATTTATAGGCAAAGGACCTAGGGCAGGGGAGGCCCAGGGAGCCCACAAGCCTGGGAGGCGCCCCCCTAGCCGCGCCATGAGGGCTTGTGGCCTCCCACGGGACTCCGTGCCTTGGTTCCCAAGCTTTCTGTGTATCTTCTATTCCGGAAAAAATCTTTTCGGAAGTTTTATTCCGTTTGGACTCCGTTTAAAATCCTCCTCTGAAAAGGGTCAAAAACACGGAAAAAACAGGAATTGGCACTTGGCACTAGGTTAATAAGTTAGTCCCGAAAAAGATATAAAAGGAATACAAAACATCCAAAGTTTGACAAGATAATAGCATGAAATCATCATAAATTATAGATATGTTGGAGATGTATCAGGAAGTCACAGGGTAAGGGCTCACTGAGGCAATATAGAGGATTCTAGATACTTCTCTCTTTTGTAAGGGTTCCTGGAATTTGTCTTTTCTCCCTCTTAGATATTGATAAGAGTTCCTTGAATTATATCCCCCTAAGTTAGGGATCCTAGAGAATTCTCACTCTTATATAGCATGGGATCACTGAGATTTTCTCCCCCTGGAGAAGTTGTCTCCCCCTAAGGAAATAGCCCAGAAAAATAAATAGAGCAACAAAGTCACAAAAATCAGAGTCACCAAGGCATAATGATTCGGTAGAACCGAGATTGATAGTTAGGCCTCTTTTGGAGAAATCGGTTGGACCAAGTTTCCTAAATCGGTGAAACCGAGTTGCATAGATAGTCCACCCTTTAACAGAAAATAGGTTGATTGAAAGAATTGTTTCAAAAGGTCAAGGGTCCAAAAGAATGATAATATGAATCCTTGGCACTGAGGTTCAACCGATAAGATCTTCGGAGAATATGTAGGATCCAATATGGGCATCCAGGTCCCGCTATTGGATATTGACCTAGGAGTGCCTCGGGTCATGTCTACATAGTTCTCGAACCCGCAGGGTGTGCACACTTAAGGTTCGATGATGTTTTAGTATAGTTGAGTTATATGTGTGGTTACCGAATGTTGTTCGGAGTCCTGGATGAGATCATGGACTTCACGAGGGTTTCCGAAATGGTCCAGAGACGAAGATTGATATATAGGATGGTTTCATTTGGTTATCGAAAAGTTTCGGGCAATTCCGATAGTGTACCGGGAGTGACGAATGGGTTCCGGGTGTTTACCGGGAGGGGCCCACCCACCCGGGACTGAGCCCAAGGCCCTAGGGTGGAGCCACAAGTCCTTAGTGGGCTGCTGGAGTCAGCCCAAGAGGGTTATGGCACCACATAAGAAAATACCAAAAGAAAAGAAAAAGAAAAAGGAAAGAGGGAGGTGGGAAGGAAGAGGAGGACTCCTCCTTCCCAAACCGAATTGGAGGAGTCCTCCTCCTCCTAGCGGCCGGCGCACCTTGAGGGACTTGTCCCTCAAGGATAGCCCCTCCCCCACCCTCCTATAGATAGTTGTGGTTTAGGGATTTTTGAGACACAACTTCGCCACGTGCAACTCTAGCCTATACCACATAGTTTTACCTCTAGATCGGATTTCTGCGGAGCTCGGGCAGAGCCCTGTAGGAGTAGATCATCACCACCACCGGAGCACCGTCACGCTGCCGGAGAACTCGTCTACTTCACCATCTTGCTTGCTAGATCAAGAAGGCCGAGATCATCGTCGAGCTATACGTGTGCTGAACGTGGAGGTGTCGTCCGTTCGGCACTAGATCGGAACGGATCGTAGGATGGATCGTGGGACAGTTCGTGGGACGGTTTGAGGGACGTGAAGACGTTCCACTACAAGAACCGCGTTTCTTAACACTTCCCGCTGTGCGATCTACAAGGGTACATAGATCTAATCTCCACCCGTAGATGGACATCACCATGATAGGTCTTCGTGTGCGTAGGAAAATTTTGTTTCCCATGCAACGTTCCCCAACACGAATGATGTTGATGACATGGCATGTAGGTGAACTTGTTGTGGATGCTCAATGTTGATGATGATCATCTTGATTTGGGAGCTATCCATGACTTTTTGGTTCACTGTTTACCTACAATGGTTAGTCACGCAAGGAAGAACATAATATATCCAAATGACATGAGTGAAAATCAATATCATAGAATTGTCAAGGATACGATTTTGTTGTCTTCTTCCTTCATCCCGAAAGAAAAGATTGTTAATACTTGGCCATGTCAAGATTGATTTTGTTGATAGTTGGTTGGCAATCTTGTGGAGTGTCTTTCTTCCAAGTAACTAGAAAAGATTAGATGCAATACAAGGGAGTATAGTTTCCAAGACATAAGATAGTCATATCAAGGGCATCAAGGAATTGTCAATTAAGCTCATGCCCTTGCATGCATCCCAGTGAGTCTCGATCAAGTTTGAAGCATCAATGATGTTCAACTCAATCCTCAAATGACAGAATACTTTCTCATCAAGTGGTTTGGTGAAAATATGAGCCAGCTGTTTATCAGTACGAACATGCGCGATATCGATATCTCCTTTGGCTACATGATCACGGATGAAATGATGTCGCACATGGATGTGCTTGGCTCAAGAATGTTGCATAGGATTATATGCAATCTTAATAGCACTTTCAGTGTCACACAACAATGGTACTTTTCTAACATGGATAGCATAATCCATAAGCGTTTGAGACATCCATAGTAATTGAGCACAACATGGTCCAGCGGCAATGTATTCCGCTTCGGCAGTTTATAAGGATACTAAGTTTTGTTTCTTGGATAACCAAGAGACAAGAAATCTCCCAAGAAATTGACATGTACCTGAGGTGTATTTTCTATCAACCTTGTCTCCAGCATAGTCCGAGTCGAAATAGACAACAAGATCAAAAGAAGATCCCTTGGGATACCATATGCCAAAGTTTGGTATATGTATGAGGTATCTCACTATCCTTTTCACAGCCAATAGATGACACTCTTTAGGTGCTGCTTGATAGCGGGCACACATGCAAACAGTTAGCATGATATGAGGACGAGAGGCACATAGATATAACAATGATCCAATCATTGAACTGCATCATCCTTAGTGAGGTCAAGATGTCCACTAGTAGGCATGGGGGTTTTCATACCTTTGGTTTCTTGCATGTTGAACTTCCTGATCAGGTCCTTGGTGTACTTCGTTTGAGACATGAACATACCTTCTCTCGATTGTTTCATTTGCAATCCAAGGAAGAACTTGAGTTCATTCATCATAGACATCTCGTACTTCTCTGACATCAGCTTTCCAAATTTTCACTAAAATGTGGGTTAGTAGAACCGAAGATAATAGTATCCACATATATTTGACAAACAAATAGTTCGCCATTTACTATTTTAGTGAATAAGGTTGCATCAATTTTGCCAATGTCAAAACCTTTTTGAATGAGAAACTTCATTAGGCATTTGTACCAAGCTCTTGGTGGTTGTCTAAGACCATATAAAGCTTTACGAAGTTTGTAAACATGATCAGGTTTCTTAGGGTTCACAAAACCAGGAGGCTATTTAACATAAACTTCCTCTTCAATTTCTCCATTTAGAAAGTCACTTTTAATATCCATTTGGTAGAGAGTTATATCATGTTGATTGTCATAAGCTAGAAGAATGTGAATGGCTTCAAGTCTAGCAACTGGAGCATAAGTCTCGCCATAGTCCATACCTTCGACTTGCATGTATCCTTGGGCTACGAGACGTGCTTTATTGCATACAACTTTCCCGTCTTCATCTTGCTTCCTCTTAAAAACCCATCTTGTACCAATGATATTCTACTCGCCTTCTGGTTTTTCAACAAGTGTCCATACTTGGTTCCGTTCGAAGTTGTGTAGCTGTTCATGCATGGCATTCACCCAATCTGGATCTTGGAGAGCTTCTTCTACCTTCAAGGATTCAATGCTGGATATGAAAGAATAATGCTCACAAAAGTTAGCTAAATGAGATCTAGAGTGAGTGATTATCCCATTGTTGATGTCGATATAGATTTGTTTCAGCGGATGATCTCTGTCCACTCTTGCTCTAACTCTCGACAGCTTCTTCTTGTTGGATGGAGGAGCTTCTTCTTCATCATCTTCATCTTGAGCATTGTCATTAGCGTCATCTTCTCCTTGAGGTGGTGGGGCAGAAGGTTGAGGTAGATCATCAAGATTTTTCTCTTCCTCTTCTTCATCATGTCATGTACCGCTTGTGGATGCTTCCATGTTGTTTTGCAGTTCGCCCTGGCGCGAAGTAGGAGCTTCCACTTTAGTTGATGAAGTGCTTTCCTTCACCTCCATGGGACGAATCTTGCCAATGGACAAATCTTTGATAGCTTCTGAAGGTTCCATATCTCCTATATCAATCGGCAATTGTTCATCTTGCGAACTGTGAGTCTCATCAAACTTCACATCTACCATCTCTTCAACTTTTCGAGTGAAGTTGTTGTAGACACGGTAAGCGTGAGAGTTTGATCCATAACCAAGAAGGAAACCTTTATAAGATTTAGGTGCAAATTTAGATCGACGATGCTTATCAAGAATATAGCACTTAGAGCCGAATACTCAAAAGTATCCATCTTGGAGTTTGTTACCGGTGAGTAGCTCGTATGTCGTTTTACCGAGAAGCTGGTGCAGGTAGAGTCGGTTTATGGCATGGCAAGCTGTTTCCATGACTCATGCCCAAAAGTGTATTGGAGTCTTGTATTCATCAAGCATCATTCTCGCCATATCTATGAGCGTCTCGTTCTTCCTCTCAACAACTCCAATTTTTTGAGGTGTGTACGTCTCCGATAACTCATGTAAGATACCTTCTTCGTCAAGAAAAGTATCCACGTTAGTGTTCTTGAACTCTGTTCTGTTGTCGCTTCGAACCTTCTTGATCTTCACTTCAAACTGGTTTTGAGCTTTTCGAGCAAAGTTCTTGAAGATCATTTGTACCTGCGACTTATCATTGAGAAAGAACAGCCATGTAAATATGGAAAAATCATCAACAATAACTAGACCATAGGAATTTCCACCGAGGCTCTTATAAGCGTTGGGACCAAAGAGATCCATGTGAAGCAGCTCGAGGGGTCTTCTTGTGGTCATGATGTTCTTCACGGGATGACATCCTCCAACTTGTTTTCCTGCTTGACAAGCACTGCAAAGTCTATCTTTGTCAATGATAACATCTTTAACACCAAGAATATGATCACCTTTGATAAGTTTGTCAAGGTTACGCATACCAACATGCCCAAGCCTTCTATGCCATAACCAACCTTTAGAAGATTTTGCAATAAGACATGTACGGGGTTTGGATATCTTAGAGAAATCAACAATGTATAGATCACCTCTACGGAAACCAGTAAAGACGATGTTATGATTGTCGTTATGAAACACTCGGCATTCAACTTTCATAAATAGCACATTCAAACCAAAGTCTGTAGTCTAGATACTGAAAGAAGATTATAGCCAAGAGATTCAACAAGCATGACATTCGGAATGGAACTGTCATGAGATACGGCGACCTTACCAAGACCAAGTAGCTAACCTTTGGAGTTGTCTCCAAGAGTCACATATTTCCGAGGTCCACGCTTTGGTGTAATATCATGTAACATGTCTTTATCTCCGGTCATGTGATCGTTGCATCCACTGTCGAGAACCCACTCCTTACCATCGGCCATGTATTCTTTAAGGTTAGCCATAAGACTAGGATTTTTCATGGTCTTCTCATACTCGGTGTCGAAGTCCTCATCATCATCGTAGTAGCCACGTTCCGCATAGTCATCATTAGATGAAGTTTCCTCGTAAGAGACAAAAGTTTCATCAGAAATTTGACTATTACAATATTCAAGTTTATGCATTCGAATGGCTTCAACAATGATATTGTTGATGTTAATGACATTTCCTTTAGCACGCATGAGGTCACGAAGCTCGAATAGGCATTTATCGAAGTTAGGATCGGTTGGCTTCATCTTATGGAAAGCAATGTACTTGTGAACAATGATATCAATATGTTTCAAGGACTAATTTGGATATCTTTTCTCTAAGTCTTTCCACAAGGTATGAGCACACTCAAAGTTTTGCAACTGTTTAAGCACATTTCTTGGTAAACCTCTAATGATAAGATTGACAGTGTTGAGGTTACCAATCATGTAAACTTCATCATCATGAGAAGGATGTATGGGGTCAATGGGAGGCCCATAGGGATATTCAATATACTTGCGCAAATATAACTCATTGAATATGTCAAGAATTTCGTCTTTCCATTGTCTAAAGTACTCCCCGTCAAGAATAGGCACTCTATAATAAAAATCTGGGAACTAGTCACATTCCTCTTCCTCCAATGGCGGTTAAACAAGGTTTTGGAGACCTTGCTCTGATACCAATTGAGGGATCAATAGAACATGTGTCTAGAGGGGGGCGAATAGACTACTTGTCAACTTAAAAATCTAGCCTATCCTAATTTCTAGGAGGGGCAGAAATCTAGA
Source organism: Hordeum vulgare subsp. vulgare (assembly GCF_904849725.1). Classification (NCBI taxonomy): domain Eukaryota; kingdom Viridiplantae; phylum Streptophyta; class Magnoliopsida; order Poales; family Poaceae; genus Hordeum; species Hordeum vulgare. Next base: position 124,152,128 of record NC_058520.1, read on the forward strand.
AGTTGTAACAAGTCTAAGTCACCGTACACATGCAGTTCTAAGAGTATAACAACGGAAAGTAAATCATGCAAGTGTAAACTAGAGGAGTAAGGTAGGGAGATCAAACACATGAGGTTGGCATGGTGATTTTTGGCATGGTTTTGATAGGTGGCGCTATCGTACGTCCATGTTGGTGGAGACTTCAACCCACGGAGGGTAATGGCTGCGAGAGTCCACACAGGGCTCCACCCACAAGAGGTCCACAAAGAAGCGGCCTTGTCTATTCCACCACGGCTTACGTCCACACACGGCTAGCCTCACCCACGGTGGATCTTCACAAAGTAGGCGATCTCCTACCCTTACAAACATCTTGGTTTAACTCCACAACACGAATTAGGAGGCTCCCAAGCGACACCTAACCAATCTAGGAGGCACCGCCCTCCAAAAGGTAATAGAAGTGGTAGATCAATGAAATCCTTGCTATTGTGCTTCTAAACATAGTCTCCTCAACACAAATCACTCTCTCATGGAATATGAATGGGTAGGAGAAGTTGGTTTGGTGGAAAGCAGTTTGGGGAGGCTAGAGATCAAATTTCAATGGATTGGATTGGAATATCTTGGTCTCAACACATGAGTAGGTGGTTCTCTCTCAGAAATGGATTCAGAAATGAAGTGTGTGTTTTGAGTGTTTCTCTCACGAATGAGAGGTGGGTAAAAGGGTATATATAGGCACAAGCCAAAATCCAACCGTTAAACACCAAAGTGCAAACTCGGTGACATCGAAGTGGAAAACTTGGTGGTACCGACTAGTACTAAATGTGTGAACTTTGAATCTCAGTGAGACCGATATATAGAACTTTGTGGCACCGAAAAGGTGACTAACGTCAGATGACCAAACTCGGTGGCACCGGTACTCAAACTCGGAAATTCCGATTTTTTGTATCTTGGCAACATAATGTTGGTCACACTGAACTCGGTAGCACCGATGCAGTTTCGATTGCACCGATTTGGTGGGAATGGCTGGGGTTTTGTCTGAGGTTCAAACTCACTGGGTCCAAAGTGGCAATGTTGGTAACACCGAATTTGTGTATGTGGAACTTGATAGAGTGGATATGTGGGAAAAATGACTGAGTGTTTTGGTGGCTAACTTTGAGCATTTGAGCAGTTGGTTCATTTTACTACCTCACCCCCTTTTAATAGTATTGGCTTTCGTATGGACTCAAAAGTGATTTCTCACAAATATAAAATGAAGAGTCTTCTAGCTGGAAGCTTGAGCCAATATCATTCTTTTCGTGCATCCAGTGGTGTCTCCACATAAACCTTTAGCCAATGCTCTCTATGGACTTTTCCTGAAATATCTAGGTAGAAGTGTTAGTCCAAGAGACAATGTATGTTGTCATGAATTATCAAAATCACAAAGGGAGCATATGTGCTTTCAAACTCAAGCGTCTAAGCATCGGTATGTCACTTGGAGCTACATATTTATTCATCACATAATATGTGTTTTGCTTGGAGCGTCATTTGATTTTTGTTTGCTTTTACTTTCAGTTTGTCACAATCATCATTTGTTGGACACACCTATTAGAGGGAGACTCACCTTAATTATGATTTGCTAGAATACTCTATATGCTTCACTTATACCTTTTGAGCTTGACAGTTGCTATAGTACTTCACTTATATCTTTTCGATCACAGTGGCGTGTAGATTTTATAGAAATAATTTGCTCTCGTTCTTCACTTATATTTGTTTGAGAGCTGAATAAATAGTGACCGTAATTTGAATGGGTGATAAGACTAGTCCAAAAATATTAAGCATTCAATGAATGATAATCAAAACCATCATGTAGCACATATAGAGAAATTGTGAGTTAATGACATTGATATGGTAATATGAAAAAGGTGGAAGTCCATAAATGTTGATTCATATAAGTGTCGAGATTAAAGGGGTGTTAACTTGTTGTTCATCTAAATATTAAATAGGCATGGTGATGATGTGTGAGCATTCTTTTTCCTTGTTAAAATCCTAGTGTTGTCTCGAGTCGGGGGCGCGCGGCAGTTAACTCCTACCAACCCCGTCCCTCGGGGCATGATGAGTAGTGCTTTGATGTGTGATAAAACTAATAAAACTTCGCAATAAGTATGTGAGTTATTTATGACTAATGTGACACTTTTGACATATGCATCTTTACCTTCTCATATTTGCTAGCCTCTTCGGTACCGTGCATAGCCCATTCTCACCTCGAGGATTGGTGCAACTTTCGCCGGTGCATACACACCACGCGACATGATACGCTCTGTTGCACATAAGCCTCATTATATCTTGCTCAAAACAGCCACCTACCTATTATGGCATTTCCATATCCATTCCGAGATATATTGCCATGCAAATTCCATCATCACTTCACACGACTAGTTCATTCATCGTCATATTGCTTTGCATGATCATAAAGAGCTGACATGATATTTGTGGAAAGCCACCTTCCATCATGTTTTTGATACATGTCACGCTAGATCATTGCACATGCTGGTACACTGCCAGAGGCATTCTCAGAGAGTCATATCTTCCTATCAGTTCTTCATATTGAGTTGTAAGTAAATAAAAGTGTGATGATCATCCTTATTACACCATTGTCCGAGTGAGGAAAGGATGATGGAGACTATGATTCCCCCACAAGTCGGGATGAGACTCTGGACGAAAAATAAATAAAATGGGGGAGGCCAAATGAGCCCACCGTATATATATATATATATATATATATATATATATATATATATATATATATATATATATATATATATATATATGTATGTATGTATATTATGGGGGGAGAAAGAAAACAAAGAGAAAAGCCCACCATATATATAAAATAAATGGAAGAAAAAAAGAGAAGGGACAATGCTACTATCCTTTACCACACTTGTGCCTCAAAGTGGCACCATGATCTTCATAGCGAGAGTCTCCTATGTTGTCACCTCCATATGCTAGTGGGAATTATCTTATCATAATAAAATTGTCTTGTATATTCCAATGACGAGCTTCCTCAAACGCCCCAGGTCTTCATGAGCAAGCAAATTGGATGCACACCCCACTTAGCTATAGTTGAGCTTTCATACACTTGTAGCTCTAGTGCAACATTTGCATGGCAATCCCTACTCCTCGCATTGACATCTATCGATGGGCATCTCCATAGCTCATTGGTATGCCTAGTTGATGTGAGATTATCTTCTCCACTTTTTATCCCTTTGATATCTACCACCTTATTCTTTTCCACCTATATGCTATGTAAAATGGTTCACGCTCATGTATTGCATGAAGAAAAAAAAAGTTGATGCGTATTGGAAAAGTATGGTCCAATTGCCTGACTTGAACACCGTGGGTTTAACATTTGTATTTATGTGGTGAAGATGGAGTCATGCCTTGCTAATACAATAAAGATGAATAGGGGGAAAACATTCTTTTAGGATCGTATACTTTGAAAATCAATAATTGTGTTGCTTATACTTAATAAATATTATTATCTTGTTGTTTGTTAATTCATCATTTCTCAATGCGCATACATACAAGAGATTACATTATCGATAGCATGTCACATCAAAAAATTTGTTTTATCATTTACCTACTCGAGGACGAGCGGGAATTAAGCTTAGGAATGCCGATAAGTCTCCAACGTATCTATATTTTTTTATTGTTCCATTCTTATATATTATCATTCTAGGATACTTTTTGGGCATTTATATACCAATTTATAATATTTTTTTGAACTAACCTATTGACCCAGTGCCCGGTGCCAGTTCCTGTTTTCTGCGTGTTTTTTGCTTTGCAGGTTTACCCTACCAAACGAAGTCCAAATGCCATGAAACTTTAGTGTGGTTTTTTTACTATATGAAGACCTGCAAGCATTGGAAATGAAAGAGAGGCCGCACGAGGGTGGCACAAGCCAACAGGGCGTGGCCCAAGGCTTGGTCGTGCCGTGATGGCTTGTGGCCCCCCTGGATGCCTTCCAACGTCCCTCTCTGGCCTATAAATTCACAAATATTTCAAAAACCCTAAGAGCACTCCCGAAACACTTTTTCCGCCACCGCAAGTCTCTGTTCCGATGGGAGTTCATCTAAACCTCCGTTTCGGCAGTCTATCGGAGGGGAGAACAATCACGGAGGGCCTCTACATCAACCTTGCTGCCCTCACCATGATGTGTGAGTAGTTCACCACAGACCTACGGGTCCGTAGGCAGTACCTAGATGGCAATCTCTCTCTCTCTTATGATATTCAATACCATGTTCACCGCATCTTCGCTTTGATCTATCCGATGTAATCACTATGTATGGTGTGTTTGTTGGGATCCAATGAATTGTGCGTTTACGTTCAGATTATTCATGGTAAGTATTTGAGTCACCTCTGATTATTATGATTCTTAATTGTATGATCATCATAGCTTCATAATGCTCTCCGATCTATTGAGATAGTTTGGCCAACTAGATTAATATTTCTTCAGTGGGAATGGTGCGTTGTCGTAGCTTCAACCTGGCGAATTTCTATATCCCAGTGACAGAAGGGGACAAGATGCATCTTTGTGTTGCTGCTACTAAGGTTCAAAGGATGGGCTTTATTCATATTAATTGAGTTTACTTTGTCTACATCATGTCATTAGTCTCCAAGCATTACTCTGTTTTTACTTAATACGTAGAGAGGCAAGCATAGAAGCGTTCTTGAAGTGGAGTAACAGTAAGAGGTGCAGGCAGGAGTCTGCCTATTTGCTTATGGACATGATGCCTATATACACATGATCATTGCCATGAAAATCGCATAATTATTCATTGTTCTATCAATTGCCCAATAGTAATTTGTTTACCCACCATATGCCTTTGCCATGAGAGATGCCACTAGGGAACACTACGGCCCCGGGGTCTATTCACTTATATATTTACAAATGCTACTACTAACTTGCTGCCATTATTTGTGTTTTATTTTATTTTGCAATTACAATTATCAACAATTATATACACACCTAATTTTCTTGCAAATAACGAGACCAAGGGGATTGACAACCCTCTTGCCCGTGTTGGGTGCAAGTTATTTGTTTCTTTATGTGCCGTCACTTAAGATTGGTATTCCTATTGGTTCGATAAACCTGGGTTTCATAACTGAGGGAAATACTTACCCGCATTGTGCTACGATAACCCGTTCCTCTTCAGGGAAAACCCAATGCAGATCACAATCATCAATGTTGTACTCTAATGTATTCCAATTACAAAATCCTGGTTCTATAATACGATGAAATATATTGTGTGATTAATATGAAATGTCAATTTGATTAATAAATGGATTATTAATAATAGGCCAATTAGCATGCTAATTGGGCTTCTCTATTGCAAACGGTTATTGAGAAAACACCTCACACGATGGCCTAAGAAAACGCACGCGGTTTTTGGGACGAAAACAAGTTGGATCAATGAAGAATAACACACGAATTCCTCTTGAAAACGGTTTGTGTTAGGCCTCCTTGCACAAACATTTTCCACATAAAAAGTGTGTGATGGACAGCCTATGCCACACAGTTTCTTCTATGCATCGTGTGCGATGCATTCAAGAACCCAAACGATAAAATTGTTAATATTGTCTGCAATGGCAACGCTATCACACACGATTTGATGGGTAAAATTGTGTGTGATGTACGTGCAAATGGAAACATTTGTCTTAGATTCATCGTGTGGTATGTACATACGAACGGAAACATTCTTCTTGGATTGATTGTGTGGGATGTACATACAAATGGAAACAACTAGGCATGTATAATTGTATGTGATGGCTAGCCCGACCACACACAAGCTCATTTTGCGCAGCGTGTGTGACCGGAGGCCTATCCCCGATGATTTACGGGCCGTGTGGCAAGGACCCCTCTATCACGCACACTTACTAGGCAGCGGTTCAAAATGTCATCACGGAAAGGGTTTAAATACCGTTTGTATAGCACGTCGCTACACCGGTGGGGCCACGGTTTCCCGTGCCTAAGTCTGGGGTACTAAGGACCTCATTTCTTAGTACACCGACAGTGAGAGTTTGTCTAGTGAACTAATCGTGCAATGTAATTGCAGTATTAAGCTGCAACCAGTCTAGTTTATTTGATTTTATACGTATCTTAGACCAACCTATGATTCAACACATCGCACACAGCTTATTAGCGTCAATCCTCTTTGTTACTTTCAGTATATCCACACAGTTTTGTAATATAAACCATTTGCACACAACACTCACAACTATGGAAATGTGTGTGATGACTTTCATCACTTGGTTCTGATTGGCCAGAATGCATCCTCACGGATCATAGTGTGAACCGCAGGATGTACACAGATCGAACGGTTCTGTGTATGTCTATCACTCTGGAGTGCTAGTTTTCTTAGAGTGATATTTTCAATTTATCACACACTATTGGGTGTGCAAACCTTTGCCTCTGGAGCACATTATATTTTGGGGTGATATTTATGCTTTGTCGCAGAGGGTTAGCTGTATGAACCGTTGCCTTGGAAGTACATTATTCTAGGACAGAAAACCCTCAGTACCTACACGTCACAAAACCCTCATCAGCCCCTCCTCCTCCATGTCTCAAGTAGCACCTACGCACAGTACTCCTCCAGGCCTCTGCATGTGACCGCCTATCCCCGCGACAAACCACTTAGATCGACGCATGTCTCCACCGTCGGCCGCTGCCAAATGCCACCGCATTTCAGCACTACAGCTTGCCACGGCTTATCGGCACTTAGTTTCTCGATGCTGCTTGCCCGATTGGGGAATCTTTGGTACTGCCCCCCCCCCCATGGAGAAGCAGGTAACACTACTGGAATTCAGTTATTTGCCGTCAGCCCCTTCTTTGCCGTCAGCCAGCGGACGGCAAAGACCCTATTTGCCGTGAGTCACCAGAAAACTGACGGCAAAGAGCAGACGGATGGCAAAGATTCTCTTTGTCATAAGTCATGTCTTTGTCGTCTGCTGGCGGACGACAAAGAGTAGGAGGGCACGCGGCAAAGAGCCCACCGCACACCCCCTCCCACCCCATAACGGGCGCTCCCTTTGTCGTCTGCCCTCCTTCTCTTTGCCGTCGGGGGGCGGAAGAAAAAGCGAGCCCCCCCCCTAACGGCCGTCTCCCCACCCCGTCCCTCCTATCTCCTGCTCTTTGTCGTCGGGGGGCGGACGGCAAAGAGAGCCCCCCTAACGGCCGTCTCCCTCTCCCTCTCACTCTCACTAGCCAGTCTCCTCCGCTCCGATAGTTCACTGTTTCTCTCAGCCGCTCGTCCCCCGCCCGCCGGCCGCCTCCTCCCCCACCGCCTCCTCCCCTCCCGCCGGCCGCCTCCTCCCCCACCGCCTCCTCCCCTCCCGCCGGCCGCCTCCTCCCCCACCGCCTCCTCCCCTCCCGCCGGCCGCCTCCTCCCCCACCGCCTCCTCCCCTCCCGCGGCACCCCTCCCCCCCGCCCGCCGGCCGCCTCCCCTCCCGCCCCTCCTCCCCGCGGCCTCCTCCCCGCGCCCTCCTCCCCGCACCCTCCTCCCCACACCCCTCCTCCCCGCCCGCCGGCCGCCTCTGCTCCCGCCTGCCAACCGCCTCCCCTCCCCCCCCCCCCCGCCGGCCGCCTCCCCTCCCGCCCCTCTTCCCCGCGCCCTCCTCCCCACACCCTCCTCCCCGCCTGTCGGCCACCTCCCCTCCCGCCTGCCGGCCGCCTCCCCTCCCGCCTGCCGGTCGCCTCCCCTCCTGCCCCCTCCTCCCCGCCTGTCGGCCACCTCCCCTCCCGCCTGCCGGCCGCCTCCCCTCCCGCCCCCTCCTCCCCGGCTGCCCACCGCCCATAGGTGATGTTTTTAATTAGATTTAGTTAGTTGATTTAGTTATTTGATTTAGTGGTAGTTTAGTTAGTTGTTTTAGTTAAATAGTAGATTTAGTCCTAGGTTTAGTGAATTAGTGCTAGGTTATTTGTTATTTGTTAATTTAGAGGTAGATTCTATTTTTTTAATTAGTGGTAGATTGTTTTTTAGTTAATGATTGGTAGATTCTGTTTTTGTTATTTTTTTGTTGTTTAGTGCTATATAGGTTTAGCGATAGGTTTAGTGATAGGTTTAGATTCTACATAGTCATAATTGAAATAAGTAGAAAAAAGATGAAGCATAAAAGAAGAATAAGTAGATAAGGGAAGAAGAATAAGAAGAAGAGGAGGAGGAGGAGGAGGAGGATAAAAAGAAGAAGAAGAAGAAGAAGAAAAAGAGGAGAGAGGAAAAGAATAAAGAAGATGAAAAAGGAAAAGAAGGAAGAAGAATAAGAAGAAGACGGAAATGGAAAAGAAGGAAGAATTAGAAGAAGAAGAAGAAGAAGAAAAGGAAGGAAGGAAGAAGAAGAAGAAGAAGAAAAGGAAGAGGAGGAAAAAAAAGAAGATGAAGAAGAAGAAAATGACACCCTGACACCTCGACACCCCGACACGATGCCCGAAACCCCGACACGACATCCTGACACGATGCCCGAAACCCCGACACGACACCCTGGTAGAATACGCCGCCGCCGACGCCACTGACCCCCAACCCCCGACCTTCGACACCTCTTGGGCCTCTTGTTGACGGAAAAGTCCCCCGACCACCGACCCCTGGCGCCACTGACCCTGGACCCCGATGACACTAACCCCCGACCACCGACGCCACTAACCCCCAAACCCCGACGCCACCGACACCCGACACCACCGACCCTCGACGGCACTGAGTCCCGACGCCACTAACCCCGACCCCCGACAACTCTTCTCCCTCCGGTTGAACGAGAAGGTGCTTTTCGGCCTTCCACAAACCGACGGGGTCATAGTTTTGTAAATTATGAGTTAGGTCACATATTTTCCGATTATGTTAATTATAAAAACATCGTATTTGTGTTGATCGTGTGAATTTCAATGTGCAGTTGTTCGACGACCTCCACGTGCGTTGGACGAGCTCCGCCCTTGCGTTTGTTGGTGAGCACAAATGACTTCTCCTCCTACTCCCTTAATTTGCTTTGACCCGGTCTTCGTGCCAATGAAACTTGCTAGCTATTGGTTTCTTCAATCATGAGAATGCGTGACCAGTATGCGTCTCCCGTTCGAAAGGGCGACATCTATAAATATGCATTTATTTGCATATTTATAACCGCCATCCTTTCGAATTGTCCAACATTATCCATGGACAGCCCGAGTATGTGTAGATTGGGTTTGTTTTCCCGTATGCTGTGCTCCGGATCCGATGCGGAATTTCGTCACTGCCTCCCCTGTTGTTCTCCGGGTACACATCCTCTCTGCTTATTGCCGAGACGTGTATCAGGAGAACAGCGGGGAGGTGCTGCCGAAATTCTGCGTCGCATCTGGAGCAGAGCATGGGAAAACGAACCCAATCTACACATATTCGGGTGGGATTAGGACCTATCTTTACCTATTAGCGTGTAGGTTGCATGGACGTAATAAAACTGACAAACTTGATTAGCGTATGAATATAGATGATGAATTATATATTTATTTCTTGTGGCCCCATAGGTAGCTAGGCAACATGAGTGATCGTGCTTGGATGTACATTGGTCACCCTAGTCAGAAAGACATGACCCATGAATGGTTAACAAAAACCAGGGGGTTTGTGAGAGACGCATTTGCAAATGGCGAGCAAAAAACATGGTGCCCCTTTCCCAACTGCGACAACTGGAAAAAGAAGACAGAGTTTGAAATGGGTAAACACCTGCAGAAGTGGGGTTTTACGCCTAATTATACGGTGTGGACTTTTCATGGTGAGTCTGACCAACGTGCCAGAGCTGAGGTGATTCGTCGTCGCACCGACGAGCATGGTACCGGGATTGAAGACATGGTGCAAGACTTTGATGATGCTCGGGATTCGGACGATGAGATGGAGGAATCTGCAAAGGCCTTCTATGAAATGTTGGAGTCTTCAAAACGTCCTCTCCACGAGCAGACTGAGCTTTGTGAGCTGGATGCCATCGCGCAAGTAATGGCTCTGAAGGCTCAATTCAACTTAGGCAGAGAATGCTACGACGCGATGATGACGATACTTGGACGCTTTCTACCCAAAGGCCATGTACTGCCTGCAAACCTGTACCAGTAAGAGAAAATTCTCCGTGTACTTAAGATGCCCTATTAGAAGATACATGCCTGTGAGAATGGATGTGCCTTATTTAGGCTTGAGTATGCGGCCTTGAACTATTGCCCCATTTGCAATTCTTCCAGGTATATTGTGGTAGACAACGGCATGGGTGAGAAGAATCAGACCAAAATCCCCATTAGTGTTCTTCGGTATCTGCCAATCGTACCAAGACTTCAACGTCTTTTCATGGTCGAAGAGACGGCCAGACAGATGACATGGCACAAATTGGGCAAAAGAACCGAACTAGATGCGGATGGGAACAAGATGCTGGTACACACTTCAGATGGTTTTGCGTGGAGGCAGTTCGATGCATTACATAAGGATAAATCGGAAGATCCAAGGCAACCTAGAGTTGCCATCAGCATGGATGGGTTCAATGTGTATGGTATGACGGCAGCACAATACAGTTGTTGGCATGTATTTGTCATTCCACTAAATTTGCCACCCGGAGAGATTATGAAAAGAAAGAACATTTTCCTGACGTTGATAATTCCAGGGCCCAACTATCCGGGGAAGAATATGAATGTGTACATGCAGCCGCTTAAGGATGAGTTGCAAGAAGCCTGGGATAATGGGATCAAGACCTACAATGCGGCTACCAAAACAAATTTCGAAATGCATGTGTGGTACATGTACTCGACGCATGATTATCCGGCGTTTGCGCTATTCGTTGGCTGGTGTGTGCATGGAAGGTTCTCGTGCACCACATGCAAGGCAGCTCTTCAGTTCCGTTGGCTGCACGCTGGTCGCAAGTATTCTTGCTTCGACATGCATAGACAATTCCTGGATCCTGACCATAAGTTCAGAAAAGACAAGAAGAATTTCATCAAAGGTAGAGTTGTCAAAAACACTACACCAGCTGCGTTGACAGGCCAACAGACCCTTGATCGGTAAAACGCTCTCGAGCCTGATCCTTTGCATCCAGGATACTTCAAAGGGTATAATACGGAACACGCCTGGACTCACAAGTCATGCTTATGGGATCTGCCTTACTTCAAAGACCTCCTTTGCCCACACAACATTGACGTGATGCACACTGAAAAGAATATTGCGGAGGCCATTTTTGGTACATTGTTCGGCATAGAGGGGAAGTCAAAAGATAATTCTAAGGCTAGAATCGACCTGGAGGCTCTATGTGATAGACCGTTGCAAAACTTGCAACAACGGAAAGGAAATCAAAGCATAGCGAAGCCAAAGGCATCGTTCAATCTTGAAAGGCCAGCTATGAGGGAAATGCTATTGTCGGTGAAAATGCGGTTGATGTTCCCCGATGGGTATGCTGCGAATCTAAAGAGGGGAGCGAGTCTTGAGAAATTGAAAATATTTGGGCTCAAGAGTCATGATTGGCACATATGGATTGAGCGGGTAATGTCGGTGATGTTGCATGTCTTTATCCCTGAGGATGAATGGCTAGTACTGGCTGAGCTGAGCTATTTCTTCCGTTCTCTTTGTGCGAAAGAACTATCGCCTGGCGTGCTAGATAAAATGGAAGAGTTGGTGCCGGAGTTGATCTGCAAATTAGAAAAGATCTTTCCACCGGGCTTCTTTAATCCAATGCAACATTTGATTTTGCATCTCCCGACCGAGGCAAGAATGGTGGGGCCCGTTCAAAATCGATGGTGCTACTCAATTGAGAGGATGCAAATTGTTATGTCTCTGCTATCGGCGAAGGAGACACCGAGTATTATGGAAGAGTTGAAGCAATTTATGAACTTCTATTCTATGGTGAAAACCCACCGACCGTCGTAGTCTTCAAATGTTATTGGTTTGAGCCGAGGGAGACTAGAAGGACTCATGAACATATAGGACTAGTCGAAATCAACCAAAACACCCACTTAGATGTTCCCGATGTCTATATTACGGCTCAACAAGCGACACAAGTTTTCTATCTACCGTGGGCCTGCCAAACTGATCCAAATCTCAAAGGTTGGGATGTCATTTATGAAGTGCTACCACATTTTAGACCACCTACCCTCAATGAACAGGATTACGAACCTCACATTAACCCAGACACATATGAAGGAGAATTCTTCCAAGAAACACGTATGTCCAAGAAACGTTTCAAGAACCGCTCTACTTCACCCTAGAACATTGAAGTAGACAGCGACAGTGAATCCGTCTTAACCCCTGAGCCCGAACAGGAAGAGCTGGAAGAAGAAGAGGTTACTGCTGCGGAGGACCTGTCACTTCTTGACCTATTACATAATGGTGGCCTTCCACATGTTCTTCGTGATAGTGATGATGATGACGCATTTATTGATGATAGTGATGATCATGATGCATTTATTGACCCCGAAGCATATGTAGATGAGCACGATTGTTATTAGTTCATGTGAGGTATTCAACTACTATACTATATATAAATTTTGAGTTCATGTTAGGTATTCAAATTTTATTAGTCATGTTGGTATTTATGACGATGATACACTTAAATTATATACATTTTATTACTCATGTTGGTATTTAGTTGTACTAATTTCATTTACTCTTTGTCATGACAGGTGTTGAAAGATGGTGGGAAAGGGTCGAAAGCACTCCGCGGCTCCTTCTTCGTCGGCGGGTGATGGGATGGGTACTTCCATTCCTGCATCGCCTCTTCGGAGAGCGTTGCTCTCTACTCTGCAAGGAGCGCCCCCCGTGAGAGGAGGTCGACCCCCCGCGAAGCCGAGAGGTACTAAAGGTACATGTTGTATTCATGTTGGTATTTATGTTGTACTCATGTTGTATGCATATTGGAATTTATATACATTTTATTACTCATGTCTGTATTTATGTTGTACTAAAGGTACACGTGGCCGCGGGAGAGGTAGGCCGGTGGCTGCCATGCCTTCTGAGGTGGCGGCTACACGGTCTCCGCCACCATCCCAAGCTGATTCACTTGAGCACACGACTTCTAGGGTGGATTCGTCTGAGGTGAAGGCTACACGGTCTCCGGTTCACGAGCCTCAGGTCGATGAGCCTTCGACCCACGAGACTCGTGTCCCAGAGGCTTCATTCCAGGCGACTCCAGAGCAAAGCAGGGATGAGGGTATGTCCCAAGAGACCCAGTGGGATACCTGGGCTGAGCCAAGTGGCCATGCTGGTAGCGACGAGGAACTGGGTGAGGGGGCTACCGTCTACCAGCGTGGTAGTTCGGGGCTCCCGCTCGTGTCGGCGACCCCCGAGCAGAGGTGGTCGATTAGGCCAAATGGGGACAAGTAAGTTAATTTACTCTTATTTAACCTTTTGTCTTCGCGTTTTCTCAAATATCTAATGTTTTGGCTTTAATTTGTCATACTGTAGGGGTTGGATTGTTGCCAAGGGTGTCCGCAAGCCCAACAGCGTCCTTGGTGTGCTTTGCCGTAAAAACTTCCCAAGGTTTGTTACGTTGCCCGGTCGGGAGCGAGAGGTGGGAATGACCTGGGAGCACTACTTGGGTGCCCCGGCCCCGCCAAAGGTGGAGATCGATGGTGTTTTGTGCGACACGAGGGCGGACATGGTGATCCGAAAGTTCTAGGTAATTTCTCCTTCACACAATTATTAATCAACCATAGCTATTTATTGTACTAATCGGTGTTGTCTCGTTTGCAGACCTACTACAGGTGTGAGGAGGGATATGAGGAGGACGCGGCAAAGCTTATCGAAATCGAATGTCGCCGCCTACTTCAAAACTTTCGGCACGAGGATCAGGTGCAGGCTGTTCGAGACTACTATGCCACGCGGCGTATTAGGATTGACAAGGCAAAGTGTCGTGATGCTAAGATGGAGAAGGAGCATTACATGAAGGTAATTACATATTATTAAGGCTTTGTAGTTAGTTTCCTTGATTTGGTTCTTACGCGCTCAAATTTCTCTTTATTAAATTAGGTGCCCCCGAGATGGTGTGTGGATAAGATGGATTGTTGGGAGGGCTTGTTGGATCAGTGGTGCTCCGAAACGTGGGAGGCCAGCCACAACAACGCCAAGGAGAGGCGTGGCAAAATGGTTGCCGTGCCACACCATCAAGGGAGCGTCAACTTAATCCAATTTGGCAAGAACTGGGTATGTGGTTTGCTTCATGCCTCATGCAATTCATTCTTAATGCTATCTTGAGCCCTTTACTAATACAATTTTCCTCTCTCTCTCTCTTTTAGGCGCGTCGCAATAAGACGGAGGTGCCACAGATGTACGACCTGTATGCGATGGCCCATACTGCCTCGTACAAGAAGGTCAAGGCATTCTCTGAATCTGACCTCGAGCATCCAGAAAACTTCACCAACATCTCCTCCCACCACAAGCTCGTGAAGTACAGAGATCGCGGGAAGGCGAGGAAAGGGAAGGACTTTAACCCGAGCGAGGGGCCTATTGATCCAGAGCTGTTGATGATAGCTGGCAACGGGAGGCCCCATGGCTCGATCGCCATTGGAGACGGCCTTATACGTTGTCCTAGCACTCTCCGGCAGATAAAGGCACGCCAAGCGAGCTCTTGTCCGGAGATAACACGTCGTCCACGGCCAGTCGAGCTCTCCATCGAGGTTAGTTTAATGGACTCAACTATCTTTCCGCATTATGTTGTGCGTTGGAACCAATATGATTACATTGCTAACAATGCGTTGTGTTGCAGGCTTCTATTCAGAAAGATAGCGAGGCAATGCAGGCGGCTATGGCGGAGAAGGATAAGGAAATTAGGGAGCTGGAGGAGAGGACGAGTGCATTGGTGGAGGCGGAGAGGGCACGGAATGATGCGTCTAACAGGGCCATATACGAGCTCTTCGTGGTAAGTTTCTTCTTCATGTTATTTCAAATCTTGCATTTGAATGTCCGTTTCAATAATAAATAAAAAGTTTGACTTGTCGAAACCAAATGTACAATCTATGTGCGAGAAGAGCGGCCAAGTCGCTCCGCCGATACGAGTCATTAACGTGGCGAGGACGGTGAGTTTCATTTGAGTGCAGTGATCTTAAGAGTGTCCTCATACTAACTACACATTGCAAATGATGTTTGGTGCAGAATATCTCCCGAAACGCATCGCACGACCCTTCTACAGTCGAGCCTTCTCCAGGGCAACCTTCTCCAGGTGAAACAAGCCAAAGCCACCGTGCTTCACCGTTGTGATAACGATAATGGTATGTTATTTCTAGTGTTTTAATAAAACAATAGCTAGACTTCCATCTAAATGACATAATTAGCTTAGTTAGCTCCAAAATGGCTAAATTGGCTAATTATCCTACGAAATAACATAATTAGCTTAGTTAGCTCCAAAATGACCTATTTAATAAAAATGACCTATAGTTAGCTAAGTTCTCTCCTAAATGACATAATAAGGCTTACTTAGGTGCAAGATGAACTATTTCCCCTAACTTAGGTATTAAATGGCCTATAATTAGCCTAGCTAGATCCAAAATGGCCGAATAAGCATAGTTTGCTCCGGAATAACCTATTTTACCCAAGTTAGCTCCAAAACGACCTATAGTTAGCTAGGGTTCCACCTAAATGACATAATTAGCTTAGTTAGCTCCTAAATGGTCTATTTAATAAAACATGACCTATACTTAGCTAATTATCCTCGAAATGACATAATTAGCTCCAAAAAGGCATTCTTAGCTAATTTAGCCCGAAGAAGGGGACAAAAGGAGAAGAAAGAGGAAAAATGAAAGGAAGGAAGAAGAAGAAGAAGAGAAGAAGAAGAAGAGAAGGAGGAGGATAAGAAGAAGGAGAACAAGGAGAAGGACCTCCTCCTTCTCCTTCTTGTGCCTCCTTCTTCCTCCTTCTCCTTCTCCTTCTTCTTTTCTTCTTCTTCTCCTCTTCCTTCTCCTTCTCCTCCTCCTCCTCCTCCTCCTCCTTCTTTTACTTCTTCTTCTCTTTCTCTTCTTCTACGTAGCTTAGACTAATCCAAGAAAGGCTAAATTGGCTAATAATCCTATGAAATGACATAATTAGCTTAGTTAACTCCAAAATGACCTATTTAATAAAAAATGACCTATAGTTAGCTAACTTCTCTCCTAAATGACATAATATGGCTTACGTAGCTGCAAGGTGACCTATTCCCCCTAACTTAGGTATTAAATGGCCTATATTAGCCTAGCTAGATCCAAAATGGCTTAATAAGCATAGTTTTGTCCGGAATGACCTATTTTACCCAAGTTAGCTCCGAAACGACCTATAGTTAGCTAGGGTTCCACCTAAATGACATAATTAGCTTAGTTAGCTCCTAAATGGTCTATTTAATAAAACATGACCTATACTTAGCTAATTATCCTCGAAATGACATAATTAGCTCCAAAAAGGCATTCTTAGCTAATTTAGCCCGAAGAAGGGGACAAGAGGAGAAGAAATAGGAAAAATGAAAGGAAGGAAGAATAAGAAGAAGAGAAGAAGAAGAAGAAAAGGAGGAGGATGAGAAGAAGAAGAAGGAGGAGGAGAAGAAGGAGAAGGAGCTCCTCCTTCTCCTTCTTCTTCCTCCTTCTCCTTCTCCTTCTTATTTTCCTCTTCATTCTCCTTCTACTCCTCCTCCTCCTTCTTCTTTTACTTCTTCTTCTCCTTCTCTTCTTCTACGTAGCTTAGACTCATCTAAGAAAGGCTAAATTGGCTAATAATCCTACGAAATGATATAATTAGCTTAGTTAGCTCCAAAATGACCTATAGTTAGCTAACTTCTCTCCTAAATGACATAATAAGGCTTACGTAGCTGCAAGATGAACTATTCCCCCTAACTTAGGTATTAAATGGCCTATAATTAGCCTAGCTAGATCCAAAATGGCTTAATAAGCATAGTTTGCTCCGGAATGACCTATTTTACCCAAGTTAGCTCCGAAACGACCTATAGTTAGCTAGGGTTCCACCTAAATGACATAATTAGCTTAAGTTAGCTCCTAAATGGTCTATTTAATAAAACATGACCTATACTTAGCTAATTATCCTCGAAATGACATAATTAGCTCCAAAAAGGCATTCTTAGCCAATTTAGCCCGAAGAAGGGGAGAAGAGGAGAAGAAAGAGGAAAAATGAAAGGAAGGAAGAAGAAGAAGAAGAAGAAGAGAACAAGAAGAAGGAGAAGGAGGAGGATAAGAAGAAGGAGAAGAAGGAGGAGAAGAAGGAGAAGGAGCTCCTCCTTGTCCTTCTTCTTCCTCCTTCTTCCTCCTTCTCCTTCTCCTTCTCCTTTTCTTCTTCTTCTCCTCTTCCTTCTCCTTCTCCTCCTCCTCCTCCTCCTTCTTCTTCTTCTTCTTCTTCTCTTTCTCTTCTTCTACGTAGCTTAGACTCATCCAAGAAAGGCTAAATTGGCTAATTATCCTACGAAATGACATAATTAGCTTAGTCAGCTCCAAAATGACCTATTTAATAAAAAATGACCTATAGTTAGCTAAGTTCTCTCCTAAATGACATAATAAGGCGTACGTAGCTGCAAGATGACCTATTCCCCCTAACTTAGGTATTAAATGGCCTATAATTAGCCTAGCTAGATCCAAAATGGCTTAATAAGCATAGTTTGCTCTGGAATGACCTATTTTACCCAAGTTAGCTCCGAAACGACCTATAGTTAGCTAGGGTTCCACCTAAATGAAATTATTAGCTTAGTTAGCTCCTAAATGACCTATACTTAGCTAATTTCTCTCCAAAATAACCTATATACACTTCTTCATCTAGTATTATTCTTCTAACTTTCTTATTTGTCATTTTGCAGATTACATTCACTTCACGGGAAGCTTGGATTATATTGATGGAATGCTTGAAGATGATTTCTTGTACCATGGCTTGTATTGAAACTATTGTAGTATATGGATATATATATGAAACTTTGTATGCATGTGGATGAAACTGGTGTAATATATGGTTTGGTACGGATGCAACTTGCATAATATGTATGCACTATGGATGAGAGTTATTTTAATATGGTTATGAGTACGGAAAGAAATTTATTTATGTCAAATATATATATATATCCTGATTATTGTTAAAAATGCTGGATATAATAAAAAATAAATTAAAAAGGGGTTGGTTCCCCCCTTTGTCGTCTGCCCCCACATGGCAAAGGGGGGATGGCACACGGCAAAGTGGGGAGAGAGAGGGGGCTGGTTCCCCCCTTTGTCGTCAGCCCCCGCATGGCAAAGGGGGGAATCAGCCCCCTCTCTCTCCCCTCTTTGTCGTCTGCCCCCACATGGCAAAGGGGGGATGGCAGACGGCAAAGAGGGGAGAGCGAGGGGGCTGGTTCCCCCCTTTGCCGTCAGCCCCCACATGGCAAAAGGGGGATGGCACACGACAAAGAGAGGAGGCCTGCCGTTAAGACTTAACGGGGTCATTGCAGTATGTGCCGTCCCTTTTAATTTTCCATCTACCCCCTCATGGCAAAGATTCTTTGTCGTCCGCTTTAAAAAAGTAGACGGCAAAGAACCTCTTCACCAGATTTTTTTACCGTCTACTTTCCCGTCTGCTGACCGACGGCAAAGCTTTTGCCGTCTGCCATGGCAGACGGCAAATTTCTGAATTTTAGTAGTGTAACTATAATGTACTTAAATATTTCCGCTCATCTCTTATCCCAGTCCGTCTGCCCCTTTTAAACACCTGACCGAAATCACCATGGATTAACGTTCCTTCTAGCTCCAAGGGTTATCCTTCTATTCGAAAAAATGTTCCTTATAGCTGATTCGAGGGTTTTCATTCATAGAGTGTACGGTGCAAGGACACATTAGGTCTATGTGGCCTCGGCCAAACAGCTAAGGAGTTCCATCTCACCATATGAGACAACTTCATGAAGCGCACGGTATGTTCAGTCTCACACTACGTGGGTTGACATGGCATATACTTTTTCTGAATCTATACTATATATTGCTACATCCTTCTTCTTCTTCTTCTTCTCTTTCATTTTCCAAATTAGGCAAGTTAATGTTGTGTTGTTCTTTCATTTAATCTCATATATATTTGCATGACATCATGGTTACATTATATGTTTACTTATAATTTTTGTCTTGTCATATCAACTCATGTATTGTTCTTTTAACTACTCCCATACTAGCATGCTACCCTGTTCTTTAAAAATCCTATTAATTCATGCAGTACATCCTTGCTTTGCAACAACAACTCTAGTTCTAAATCTTGGACTTTAGAAAACTCAAGACTCGAGGGATGTCATATTGAGCACAAACCATGGATTTACAATCGTTGTTTCTGTAAAACTTGATGAAGATTGTCACTCCAATTTTGATATAGGACTCTGGCCAGAAATTTCTAAGTTTTACGTACTGAAAGCTGGCACTAAAATTGCGCCGCGCCTAAAATAGATCGGCCATACATTCAATGCTAAATTCCCCGATGACATCATCCATTCATACTTTGTTGGAACTAAGTGTTCATTCTAGTATCAGGATGTTGACTTGCATAGCAATATCAAAGTAATTGTGTAGTATTTCAGCAACCAATTGGGATCTCATTTTCTTAATTTCTTATATCAGTTCCTACCAAGTAACTTGTAATTACCAACACACTACTCTTGTGCCCTGATCTAGCTACATAATCTCTATCCTCACACTACTCTACTCATGAGATAAAGTGACACCGCCACCGATACTCTGGAGGTGGAGGACGAGGTTGCTAACAAGCAGAGGCAGGCTGACCCACAAACACAAGCACCTCTGGTAGGCCTAGACTTCATCAATAGCCTCCCCGACGATATATTAAGAGTGATCATCTCACGTCTCCCAATCAAAGATGGCATGCACACAACCGTGCTCTCCTAGTGATGGAGCCCCTATGGAATTGTGCACCTCTCGGCCTGATACATGTCCAACGTATCGATAATTTACGAAGCATTCATGCCAATATTCTACAATTTTCATATAATTTTGGCAACATTTTAAATTATTTTTGTGACTAACTTACTTATCCAGTGCCCAGTACCACTTTCTTTTTTTGTGTTTTTTGTTTCGCATATCAAACGACTCCAAATGCGATAAAAGTTTATGGAGATTTTTTTGGAATATATGTGAATTTTGAGAGTTGGAAACAACACACGATGATGCCCGAGGAGGCACAAGACAAGAGGGCGCGACCTGGGGTGGAGCCGCAACCTGATGGCTTGTGCCCACCCCTTAAGTCGGTTGAGGCTCTCCTTGTGTTGCAAGGAAGACATTTTCACGATACAAATTCCATCAAAATTTTAGACCGATCGGATTACAGATCTCCGGATATTTAAGAAACGGTGAAGGGCGAGAAAACAAGAGCGAAAACATGTGAGAAATAGAGAGAGAGAGCCAATCTCGGAGGGCTCTCGCCCCTCTGGGTGCCATGACGGCCAAGGACGAGAGGGAGAACTTCTCTCTAGATGGGAAGAGGGCACGGAGGAGGAAGCCTAAGGGGGGAGACTCTCTCCCCCTCTGTTTCGGCAGTGCCGGAGTGCCGCTCGAGGAACCATCTCCGCAGTGATCGTCTTCATCACCATCATCTTCTCCATCACCTTCTCTTATCTATCTATGGTGGTCCATTCTCCCGCACCCCAGTGTAATCCCCTACTTGAACATTGTATTTCATTCCACATATTATTAATCAATGATGTGTTGCCATCCTATGATGTTTGAGTATATTTATGTTGTCCTTTGGTTGATTGACGATCTTGATTAATTAGAGTGTATGTTTTTATTTTGGTGTTGTCCTACGGTGCCCTTCGTGTAGCGCACATGTGGGGGAATTCTTGCTGTAGGGTTTGCAATATGTTCATGATTCCCTTATAGTGGGTGGCTAGAGTGACAAAACCTTACACCCGAGTAAGGGAGTTGTTTGCGTATGGCAGTAAAGGGGACTTGATGTTTAATGATATGGTTCAGTTTACCTTAATGATCTCTAGTAGTTGCAGATTGCTTCCTAGAGATCCAGTCATAAGTTCATATGATCCATGTACAAAAAGTATGTTAGCTCATCCATCTCCCTCATATAAAATTGCAAGAATGATTAGCGATCTTGTTATCAATTGCCTAGGATGCTTCCGCACTCCATCACATCATTATTCCACACTCGCTATTCGTAATATATTGTAACTCTATTTAGTGCAGCAATTATTTTCATATCTTAGTTCTCCAATATCATGCAAAGTTATCCTCTTAATACCCACAATGCAATTTTATTTCTCATTACTAGATAGAAGCAAACTTTCGGTGTATGTAGAGTCGTATCGGTGGAAGATAGGACTTGAGAGAATATTGATCTTACCTTTAGCTCCTTGTGGGTTCGACACTCCATACTTACCACTTGCAACTTTGGAAAGTGCTACGATGATTCCTTGTACTTGGCGATTATGAAGCTCTTTTCTAGCGTCGTTGCCGGGGAGCAATAGTGTGGGGTTAATATTTCCGTGTATGCTTTTTTGCTTTTATCACTAAGTAGATTTTTTTTTATTTTGTTTCTGTTTTCTTGTTTTATTTCTTTAGTTGTGTGTGAAACAAAAAAATGGAAAAATAAAAATACAAGTTTTTTTACTTGTCTCTTAAAAGAGAAGCAATTGGAAAGTCATGCATTGGAGAAGTGAGGGTAGACCTTGAACACTTGTGTTCATGCTCATGGAAACAATGTAGAACTTTTCATGGAAGTTTCTCATAAAAATAATTATCCCATTGTATATACCATTGTACCATAAAAATATTATCATCAACTATCCTTATGTGAGTATAAGTGATATTATCATGCCTAGCTAAAAGGATTTAAAGAAAAGCGCTTGTTGGGAGACAACCCAACATTTATCCTTTCTGTTTTTGTGTGTTCGCATGATTAAGAAATTGTAGTAATCATGTTTTGCGTATTTTTTTAAATAATTTTCCAAGTAAAGCCTTTGGGATGATTTATGTGATGAGTAGAATTGATACGGTGCAAAAACAAACTTTCATGTCAAGTGCAGAATTTCTCTAGTTTTACTGCAACATCTTTTTAAGCTAACCTATCTTACATATTACTTATATAAAATTCTTCAGGTTGTCCTAATTTTTCAGCATTTTTTAGCTACACAAGTATGGCAATTAAATGTATCTTCACACACTCTTCTGTTTTAGGCACATTATGTTTTTGCTTTCATAGTTTGCTTGATTTTATTATGCTATGGATTGTATCGGGGGGTATAATGCATGGAAAATTTAGAAAAAAGTACCTTATGCTAAATAAAATAAAAATCAACTTATAACAGTACCTAAAGTATTTGATATGCTGCTTATACTAATGGATCTCACGGAGTTTTGTTGAGTTTTACGTGATTGAAGTTTTCAAGTTTTGGGTACTATCCCGATGGACAAAGGAATGAGGAGAAAAAAATCCTGAGCTTGGGGATGACCTAGGCACCCCCAAGGTAATATCCAAGGAAGACTCAAGTGTCTATGCTTGGGGATGCCCCGTATGGCATCCCCTCTTTCATCTTCAACACTATCGATATATCTTACGTAGATCTATATTTTATTCGTCACATGATATATGTTTTTCTTGGAGCATCATTTTATTTAGTCAGTATTTGCTTGTTGTTATTTACAATCTTCATTTTCAATAAAAGGTTCCAAGAATTTCCTTTAGAATGCTTGAATTGCATATGTGAGGAGTGTTGTGTAAGAACATAAACTTTTCCTGTAGTGTTTGAATTATCATATTTTACTCGAACATGGAATTTTTCTAAAATCCTTACACACCTCTGTCATACAAATTCTTAAGCTTGTCCTAAATTTCGATAATATATGGAGATACAGAACTACAATGTTTAAATGATTGTTATAGACTATTTTGTTTGGACTGATTGTTGTCATAGTTTTGTTATCTACTTATCCTATAGTTTTCATGGCTTATATTGGTAGATACAAATTATGGAAATGATAGTATAAAGTACCTAATGTTTGAAAATTATTATGCAACTTGTCTTGGCAGTGTATGAAGTGTAGATTTATTATTATGTGTGCTAACCTATCTCACGAGTTCTCTTTCAAGTTTGGTGTTGATGAAGCTTTTAAGACATAGGTGAAACCAGCATATGAGAGGATTGAACGAGATACAAAAGCTCAAGCTTGGGTATGCCCAAGGCACTGATAGCCCACAAGTGTAAGGGGTCATTTGTAGCCTTTTTCGATAAGTAAGAGTGTGGAACCCAATGAGGAGCTAAAGGTAGACTCAATATTCTCTCAAGTTATATCGACCACCGATACAACTCTACGCACTCTAATGCTTACTTTATCTAGAACAAGAATGAAACTACTTTGCGGTAAAGAAACTATAAGTACTTAGTAGGTGTGATAGATAGTTTTGCAAGGAGAGCAAGTAAATAAAAGTTAGGTGTTGTTTTGCAAGAAAATAAATAGCATGGAAATAAAATTTAGGGGTTGTTTTGTAGAAAGCTTTTTGTGTAATGCAAGAGAGATATTGTCCATAGGTAATTTAATATAACATGATAGATACTTATCATATGCAATGAGGGAGAGGCATACGCTAACACATTTCCCGTACTTGGATCATATGCACTTATGATTAGACCTCTAGCAAGCATCCGCAACTATTAGAAATAATTAAGGTAAACCCAACCATAGCATTAAACATCAAGTCCTATTTAGTCCCATATGCACACAACTCCCTTAATCGGGTTTAAGTTGTTGTCACTCTCGACACCCACTATAAGTGAATCATGAACATATAGAAAACCCTCAAGCGTGTATCCTTCACATGTGCGCCTCATAGAAATTCTTGGAACCTTTTATTGAAAATAAAGATTGTAAATAACAACAAGCAAATACTAACTAAATAAAATGACGCTCCAAGCAGAACACATATTATGTGACAGAATAAAATATAGCTCCAAGTAAGATATACCGATAGTGTTGAAGACGAAAGAGGAGATGCCATACGGGGCATCCCCAAGCATACACGCTTGAGTATTCCTTGAATATTACTTGGGGGTGCCTCGGTCATCCCCAAGCTTAGGATTTTTTGCTCCTCATTCCTTTGTCCATCGAGACAATACCCAAAACTTGAGAACTTCAATCACATAAAACTCAACAAAACTTCGTGAGATTCGTTAGTATAAGCCACATATCAAATACTTTAGGTACTGTTATAAGTTTATTATTATTTTCTTTTAGCATAAGTTAGTGTATTATAACTTCTCCATGGCTTATACCCTCCGATACAATCCATAGCATCATCAAAACAAGCAAACTATGCAAGCAAAAACATAATTTGTCTAAAACAGAATAGTCTGTGATGATGCATTTAATTGCCATACTTCTGTAAATCAAACAATTATGAAAAACTAGGAAGACCTCTATAATTTTTATATCAGTACTGTGCAAAAACTTCAGCTTAAAAATACGTTCGAGTAAATCAGAGAAATTCTCCACTGGACATCAAAGTTTGTGTTTTTGCACCGTATCAACTCTACTCATCATACAAATCATCCCAAAGGCTTAACTTGGGAAATTATCTTTATAATACAAAAGAATTTAACAAGGGGATAATCATCTTTGTTGAAATTTTTCTATAATCAAGATTCACAAAGTTTCCATGGGCATGAACAAGGTTCAAGGCTAGCCCCCACTTCAATGGTGCTCGTCCTTCTCACTTTCGCTTTTCTTTTTGAAAAAGTTTTAGGTAACCCACCTTATTTTTTTGTTTTTAAATATTTTAAAAGTACACAACAGAAATAAATGACTTTCTAATACTTCCGGGTTGTCTCTCTGGCAGCTTTTTCTTTAAAGCCATTAAGCTAGGCATATAATGCTCAAGTAATTAATCCGCCCAGATCCCAAGGTATATCAAAGCCAATTTTAATTAACAATTATTTGCAATTTAGTAGTGAGAACAAAGTGATATATATCACGTACCAAAAAAGTCTAACTCTCTTCCTATGCATTGGCATGTCATAAAACAACAATTCATGCACATCAAGTAAAGGCCAATACATAGCATAAGTAGTTTCTTGCGATTTTATCGTATTGGAAACATAGAGAGGTGAAGATTTGGTTCTTATCTCATAATAAATGCAAGTAGGAGCAACAAGCACGTGCATATTATATTCACCAAAATCATCATATTGAGTGGTAAAACGCAGCCCATCAATATAACCCTTAATAAGTGCAAACTTCTCTAGTATGGTGTTGTTGGGATAATTCAAAAAGATAATAGGCCTATCGTGTATGGGTGTGATAAAAACAATTTCATGCTTAACATAAGGAACTACAGGAAGTTCATCTCCATAAGCATAATTCATATTGGCACCATGTCCACAAGCATCGCAAGCATCAAGTTCATCAAAAAGGGATAATTCAAACAAATCCAAGGCATGATAGCAATCATCATAGCATTCATCCTTGGTATGTGCAAAGGAAAATTAAACAATGTATGATTTGAATATTTACTCTCATTATAAGGTGGGCATGGGTAGCTAATCCGCTCTTCCTCCTTTTGTTCTTCGCTCTCCTCCTTATCTTGTTGATCTAATGAGCTCACAATTTCAGCAATTTCTTCTTCCATAGATTCCTGCAAAATATTAATCTCTTTCAAGGAAGAAGACATTCTTTCAATAAATTCATTAATAACAGAATTATATTCATAATTATCATAAAAATATTTATGTATGGCAAAATTTTCATATTTGTATGCAATAGCATCATATTTTTCAATGTAAGAGGCAATTTCATATGCACCCTTAAAAGCAACAAATTCTTCCATTTGTTCCACATCATATTTACCATTAGCATAAGAGGCCAAGGTTTTATTATCAATAAATTCATGTTGAAAGGGATGGTGTGAAGTCTCCATCTTAGAGAAACAAGTATAATCACACCTCAAGCATAAATTCCAAGCATACCAATGCAACATTTTAATTTGATCACATAAGTGTTTCCCTTTTTGAGTCAAGCGTCAATACCTAAAATACTCACATTGATCCAATGTGTATCCCATTATCAAGTTAAATGGGGACTTCTCAGGATTATCCAAGTAGCATTGAATCCTTTCCAAATAACTAGCATCGAGGGTTTTAGGAGGTTCCCCATCTCCATGAGTAGCAAGTACAACTAATTTTTTGGTGTTTCGTGTTCCATATCCATAACTAAATATTTAAAACAACTAATAATAGAAAATAAAAATTACTTAGTGATAAAGCAAACAATCACACATGAGAATATCAACCACTATGATATTACTCCCCGGCAACGGTACCAGAAAAAGGTCTTGATAACCCACAAGTGTAGGGGATCGTTTGTAGCCTTTTTCAATAAGTAAGAATGTCAAACCCAACAAGGATCTAAAGGTATAGTTAATATTATTTCAAGTTCGATCGACCACCGATACAACTCTACACGCGCTAACGCTTACTTTACCTAGATCAAGAATGAAACTACTTTGCGGGAAAGAAACTAGAAGTAGTTATAAGGTGTGGTAGATAGTTTTGCAAGGCAATAAAGAGAAAGTAAATAAAAGTTAGGTGTTGTTTTGCAAGAAAATAAATAGCATGGAAATAAAATTTAGGGGTTGTGTAGTAGAAGCTTTTTTTGTAATGTGAGAGAAAGATTGTCCATAGGTAATTTAATATAACATGATAGATACATATTATATGCAATGAGGGAGAGGCATATGCTAACACACTTCCCGTACTTGGATCATATGCACTTATGATTGGACCTCTAGGAAGCATGTGCAAATACTAGAAATAAATAAGGTAAACCCAACCATGGCATTAAACATCAAGTCCTCTTTGCACACAACTCCCTTACTTGGGTTTAAGTTGTTGTCACTCTCGCCACCCACTATAAGCGAATCATGAACATATAGCAAACCCTCGATCGTGTATCCTTCACATGTGCGCCTCACAAAAGCCACCTTAGGAAAACACAATATCAACACACAACTCATACCTATAACATCATATCACAATTAACCCGTAGGACAAAAGAAATCTACTCAAACATCATAGGATAGCCACACATCATTGAATAATAATATATAGCATTAAGCACCATGTTCAAGAAGAGATTACAGCAGGGAAGAGAGGTTTTACACCGCTGCATATTGGTGGAGAGAGTTGGTGGTGAAGACAGCGAAGTTGTTGGTGTAGATCGCAGTCACGATGGTTGCCCCAGCGGCGCTCCGGCGCCACTAAGAGAGAGGGGGAGAGATCCCCCTCCTTCTTTTTATTCCTTGGCCTCCTCCCTAGGTGGGAGGAGGGTTTCTCCTCTAGTACATGGCCTCCATGGCACCCATAGGACAGCAGCCCCTCCGGGATTGGATCTCTCTCTTTGTTTCTCTCCTATTTTCGTGTTCTATTTTTTGGCCCTTCACCGTTTCTTAAATATCCGTAGATCCATAACTACGATTGGGATGAGATTTTGAGGGGATTTTTATTGGAAAATTATCTTTCTTTCGGCCAAAGGAGAGCTCCAACCGACTTGAGAGCTAGCCAAAAGCCATCAGGGTACGACCCCGCCCCAAGGTTCCGTCCTATTGGCTTGTGCCTCCCTCGGGCATCGTGTTACATTTATTCCGACTTCCAAAATTATGAATATATTCCAAAAAAAATCTCCATAATATTTATAATGTCTGGAGTCCATTTCATATGGATTTTGTGTGAAACAAAAACACACAAAAAAGAGGAACTGGCACTCATCCCTGGGTAAGTAGGTTAGTGCTCAAAATGTAATGTAAATTGGTAAATAATTACTGAAAAGCGTCCTAGAATGATAATATAATAGCATGGAACGATCAAAAATTATAGATAAGTTGGAGATGTATCAGGCACACCAAGTAAATATTACAAGAAGTTTCATGTATTTAAGCTTGGGGATGCTACGCATCCCACCCCTTTGTCAACAATTATCGGTTAGCGAATGTTGATCCTAAGTTTTCATTCGTTCATATCTGCTATTCTTGGAGCATATTTTGTGTTTACTATTCCCTTTGGTTCTATGCACCATGCTTGTATGAGATAATCCTTGTTTGATTTTGAGTATGACTTTGTAGAATGCTTCGTGTCTTCACTTATATATTTTGAGCTTGGATATTGGTCTCTCTATATTCATTGAAGAATGTCCTATGAACTTCACTTATATCGTTTTGAGATTAGTTTGATGGTCACTCTTGTGCCTCACTTATACCCTAGGAGAAATTGTTAAATGAATTGAGTGTCATAAAATATGAAATTATATATGCTTCAGATGCTTGTCCCATGAGGGGTAGTGATTCACATGCTAAGAGTATAAGCAATAAAATTTATTGGAGGTTAGCACACATAGCATTGGTCACTTGAAGAATTCATGAAAGAATATTGAAGGAACATATATTTCGCATATAAATATACTATCGTAGACATATCCTATGATTATTAGCCCCCATTATTTATTTTCAAACTTGATCAAGTTGTTGACATTGGACAAGCAAGACAACATAATGGTGATGTTTGTTTATATTCACATAGAAGTTATATTGTCATTGATCCTCTAACATGTGGTGCTTGCTTTAGGTCGTTTGCTATCCCAAAAATTCGTACCAAGTACAAATACTACTTGTGCATCCAAACCCTTGTGCCAAGTTCCATGAGAGTCCACCATACCTACCTATATATGCTATTTCAGTGGCATTCCAAGTAAATTTGCATGTGTCACCTCTAAAACATTCAAATAAACATACATTTTGTGTGCTCGTACTGCTCATGGAGCAGCGAGGCGGTCATTATCTTCCATGCTAAGCGAGTTATTCACATGATGAGTGTTTATTCACTTGTCATTGCATGAGAGAGGCTCGTAAAAAGGATGTTGAGTCCTACATAATACAAAAATGAAATAAACAAGAACCCCCCCCCCCTAGAAAGTTGATTTTTTGGAGGGCACCCGTGGATACGGCTAGCCATGGAATGTGATTGCATGGTTGAGGGGGAGTAAAATTTCAATTCCGTTTGAGAACCACCAAAATGTGATTAGCATGGAAGATATTGAAAACTCTGTTGTGATGTTGACATGAAAGGCACACCACCCAAAATTACATATTCATCTTTGTTTTAAAATAAGAGCTCTCGCGCCTCTGCAAATCTCTCCTTCCCTTTGTGAAGGGACACTCTATTTTCATGTTACTTACTTTTTTTGATGAGTCAACTTCTTATTTCCAACCTCAATCTATTAGTTGGCAAGCATCATATAGTGGAAAAAATCGAGGAACATATATCCAGTTGGATAAAGGTGACCATGATTCATTATTGTTGACATTATCCCTGAGATAAATAAGTTGGGAGGCAGAACATTAAGCCCCTATCTTCCTATGTGTTTAATTGAAATTGCTTGTTCCAAAAATATGCCTTAAGTGTGAGAAAATCATGGAAGGCTAAATGATAGTTGAGTATGTGGAATTTGCTAATTCTAAGCTATTATATAGACCCTTCCTCAAAATAAGATGAATTGTAATTGTTTGATGACTAGAAACATAGTTTGCTAGTTTTCAAAAAAGCTTACTGTCTACACTTTCACATGTGATTAGCTTGTTACTTGATCATGAGAAGTTCTATGAGAAAAGAGTTGTTGTTTTATGACGCTAAAAAGTGATTGGTAGTAACATAGATCAAACTTATATACTATGCTAGTATTCACACTTCATAAATTATTTCTTTTATCATTTACCTACTCATATGTCTCTAACGTATCGATAATTTATGAAGCATTCATGCCAATATTCTACAATTTTCATATAATTTTGGCAAAAATTTAAATTATTTTTGGGACTAACTTACTTATCCAGTGTCGAGTGTGAGTTCTTGTTTTTTGTGTGTTTCTTGTTTCACACAAAATCCATATCAAACGGACTCCAAACGTGATAAAAATATATGGAGATTTTTTTGAAATATATGTGAATTTTGGGAGTTGGAATCAACACAAGACGATGTCCGAGGGAGGCACAAGCCAACAAGGCGTAGCCTCGGGGTGGGGCCACGCCCTGATAGCTTTTGTCCACCCCTTAAGTCGGCTGAGGCTATCCTTCTGCCGCAAGAAACATATTTTCACTATAAATATCCCCTCAAAATTTCAGCCCAATTGGAGTTATGCATCTCTCGATATTTGAGAAACGGTGAAGGGCCACAAAACAACAACGAAAATAGGAGAGAAATATAGAGAGAGATCCAATCTCGGAGGGGCTCTCCCCACTCCGGGTGCCAAGGCGGCCAAGGACCAGAGGTAGAACCTCTCCCTGTATGGGGAGAGGCCATGGAGGAGGAATCCTAAGGGGGTAGACTCTCCCCCCTCTCTTCCGGCGGCGCCGGAGTGCCGCTGGAGCAACCATCACCGCGATAATCGTCTTCATCAACATCACCGTCTCCATCACCTTCCATCATCTATCTATGGCGGTCCACACTCCTCCAACCCAGTTTAATTCCCTACTTGAATATGGTGTTTCATACCACATATTATTAATCAATGATGTGTTGCCATCCTATGATGTTTGAGTAGATTTATGTTGTCCTTTGGATTGATTGATGATCTTGATTGATTTGAGTTTAAGTTTTATTTTGGTGTTGTCCTATGGTGCCCTTCATGCAACGCACATGTGAGGGAATCCTTGCTGTAGGGTTTGCAATATGTTCATGATTCGCTTATAGTGTGTGGCTAGAGTGTGAGAAGTTTACACCCGAGTAAGGGAGTTGTTTGCGTATGGGAGTAAAGGGGACTTGATGTTTAATGCTATGGTTGGGTGTACCTTAATGATCTCTAGTAGTTGCGGATGCTTGCTAGAGATCCAATCATAAGTACGTATGATCCAAGTATGGAAAGTATGTTAGCTCATGCCTCTCCCTCATATAAAATTGCAAGAATGAATATTGATCTTGTTATCAATTGCCTAGGATTATTCCGCACTCTGTACCATCATTATTCCACACTACCTATTTGTAATATATTGTAATATATTCTAACTCTATTTAGTGCAGCAACCATCTTCATATTTTAGTTCTCCAATATCATAATTTAGTGTCCATGTCTCAGCCATTAATTTGAACTGCTATCGAGGGACCTTACCGGAGATTTTTTTTTTACTATTTCTGTCATTTGTGATATAACCATTCAAATGGCATCGTATGACACTCGTATTTTGTTACTATTATTTTTCCCATTATATGTAATGGCACTACAGGAATCAGGGAATTTGCCGTCTGCCTCATCTTTGTCGTCTGCTGGCTGATGGCAAAGAGACTCTTTGTCGTCACCTACCAGTAAACAGATGGCAAAGAACTAACTGATGGCAAGGATACTCTTTGCCATGAGTGCATTCTTTGCCGTCTGCTGGCAAATGGCAAAGATGAAATAGGCAGACAGTAAAGACACGGCTGATGACAAAGATGGTCCAGACAAACGGCAAAGAATCACCGCAGCTAAAACCGTCCTCTTTGTCGTCAGGGGTCTCTTTGTCGTCAGCGTAGGGCCTCTTTGCCTTCTGCCTCGACCCCTTTGCCGTCAGCTTATCCCGAGGCAAACGGCAAAGGGGATGGCCTTCTAACAACTCGCGTCCCATCTCCCCACCCCCATCTGCCATCCCCCCGATCCCCATTCTCTCTCTCCCATATCCACACCCCTCTGCCTCTCCTCCCCGCCCCCCATCCGACAGGCAGAACGAGCCCCCGCCCCAAACCCTAGCCACCAAGGTGCTGGTCTGGGCCAAGACCAAGGGCCACCACCACTGGTGGCCAGCGTGCCTCCACTCCCCCTCCATCCACCCATCCACTAAATCCCCACTTGTCTCCTCCCTTGACACCGAGTACTGAGATGACCACCACCCCGCCGCAGCCGTCAAGCCCTTCCTCGCCGCCCCCGACATCGACGCCCTCGCTCGCGCCAACACAGTCCTCACCTTCATCGCTACCATTGCCCATGCTAGGGCCATCGCCGTCAAGATGCCCCTGGATGCGTGACCCCAACTCCTCCTCCGACCGACTCGGAATCCACCAACGAGGTCGTCATCACCACCATCACCAACCCCGAGCCCCGTGGCTTCCTCGCCGCCCTCGCTAGCACGGCCAGTGTGCGAGGAGTCAAGGTCCCGGGGATTCACGTGGATCACGTGGACATCTCCGCCCTGCCGCTGCTCAACCCCGACCTCGAGACGTCCCGCCCGCCGTCGAGGCCTTCTGCGACCACACCCGCGCCGCCCACTGCTTCCTCTTTGGCTCGCCACGCCAGAGCACAACTACTCCATCGCAAGTAATTGTTGCCCACCCGCTCCTCCCCACTCCTTAATTTCAACCTTGATACGAATGCCATTTATCCCCACGTCTATCTTCCACATCAAATTACTAAGATCCATATATATGTGTCTATGTGTATGACATTTTATTTAATTCCGGACTTCAATCTGAAGTTTTCGAACCACTACTAATTTGTATGCAAGGAACATCATATTTTGTTTAAACCTAATTATTATCGCCTTAGTGTATGCTTTGGTGCATGAGATTGTGCTCATGTAAACTAATGAGCACTGTAATTTGCCTTCCAAATTAGTATTGTAACCATTGTACTTTACCATCCATTTATCATTATCAATCTACCGTTGCCTCTACAGGCGCGGCGCGTTGCCGCGCTTTTTGGTGCTAGTTCATATGATTCCTACTTCAGTTAGTGCTCTAAGTGGTTAACTAAACTTCTAAGTCTGAGCTACTAAAATCATGTTGAACTGAATAGTCCTACTGCACTACTTGCCGCAACACTTCTATTTATTTTTTGGTATTAAGACATGATTGGTTGGTCTATTTGATAAGATTTTTGGGTCAAAAAAACAACCAAAACATACTTGAAGCTACACTTCTCTTTATAATGTCCTTGTATCATGTTTTGTTTCCTTCCTGGACATGGTATGGTCTAAGTGATGCTTGTATGGTAAATGGTGTGGTT
Organism: Hordeum vulgare subsp. vulgare; assembly: GCF_904849725.1. Classification (NCBI taxonomy): domain Eukaryota; kingdom Viridiplantae; phylum Streptophyta; class Magnoliopsida; order Poales; family Poaceae; genus Hordeum; species Hordeum vulgare. Next base: position 124,185,064 of record NC_058520.1, read on the forward strand.
TCTATAGTCCTCCTCCTGTTTGATGCTCTTGTAGTTAGGATTCTACTCCTGGAAGTGATGCTTGTAGAAAATGTCATAGCTTTATATGGCGAAAGGTTGTGCCTTATTATTCTTTTTCTTCTTCTTCTTCTTCTAATTTTCTTAATTACTCCAATTTTTTCAGATTTTATTCATTTCATGGAAGCTAACATTGATGGACTACTAGTGTTTAATTTTTTTTATTTGTATTGACGAACAATGTAAAATTTATGTATGTATATATAATTGAACTATGTGAAACTATGTATTGTTCTAGCCTATCTCTAGCATTTTTTAAGTACGAGAGGTATATGAAATATACAGATTTCTACAGACTGGTCTGCTGTTAACAGATTCTGTTTTTGTTGTGTTGGTTGCTTATTTTGATGAAACTATGGATAGTATCGGGGGGTATTAGCCATGGAAGATTGAAAATACAGTAACCCAACATCAGCACAAGTACAATTTAAGTTTGCTACAGTACCTAAGGAAGTGGTGGTTTGCTTTCTCATATTAATGTTATCACGAGTTTCTGTTTAAGTTTCGTGTTGTGAAGTTTTCAAGTTTTGGGTGAAGTTCTTATGGACAAAAAGATAAAGAGTGGCAACAGCTCAAGCTTGGGGATTCCCAAGGCACCCCAAGAGATTCAAGGATTCCGTAAAAGCCTAATCTTAGGGATGCCCCGGGAAGGCATCCCCTCTCTCGTCTTCAATCCATCGGTAACGTTACTTGGGGCTATATTTTTATTCACCACATGTTATGTGTTTTTGCTTGGAGCGTATTGTATCGTAGGAGTATTTTATTTTTGTTGTGACACAATCATCCTTGTTGCACACCTAGAGAGAGGGACATGCACTCACCGTGATTTTGTCGAGCTTCACTTATATCTTTTGGTAGACAATTCAGCTCACATGTGCTTCACTTATATCTTTTGAGCTAGATACTTTTGCTCTATGTGCTTCACTTATATCTTATAGAGCGCTGCGGTGCGTGGGTTGGTAGTTGATCTATGCTTTGAAAGTAGTCTCAAAAGGGGTAGTTATCCAAAGGGATACGAAAACATCCATCTTCATGTGCATTGAATAGTTAGAGAAGTTTGATTCATCTCAATTAGTTTTGAATTGTGGTTATGGTAATATTGAAGTCATGCTAGTAAGGTGTTGTGGATCAAGAAATACTTGTGTTGAAGTTATTGATTCCCGTAGCATGCACGTATGGTGAACCGCTATGTGATGAAGTCTGAGCATGATTAGTATATTGATTGTCATCCTTTGCGTGGCGGTCGGGATCGCGCGATGGTTTATACCTACCAACCCTTCCCCTAGGAGTATGCGTTGAATGCTTTGTTTCGATTACTAATAAAACTTTCGCAACAAGTATATGAGTTCTTCTTGACTAATGTTGAGTCCATGGTTTAGATGCACTTTCACCTTCCACCATCACTATCTTCTTAGTGTCGTGCAACTTTCGCCGGTGCACAAAACCTACCATTAACCTCCCTCAAAACAGCTACCATACCTACCTACTATGGCTTTTTCAAAGTAATTCCGAGATATATTGCCATACAACTACAACCATGACATGTGCCACCACGTCTACATTGCCATTGCATGATCGTAAGATAGCTAGCATGATGTTTCCACTAATGTCTATGCCATGCTAGATCTTTGCCACGATACACTACCAAAGGCATTCCATATAGAGTCATAGTTGCTCTAAGTTTTGAGTTGAAAGTGTGATGATCATCATTAATGGAGCATTGTCCCATGTGAGGAAATAAAAGAGGCCAAAGAAGCCCACCAAAAAAAGGCCAAAGAGCCCACCAAAAAATTAAAAAAATGAGAGAAAAACAGAGAAGGGACAATGCTACCACTTTTTCCACACTTGTGCATATTAAGCACCATGATCTTCATAATTGAGAGTCTCTCGTTTTGTCACCACCATATAGCTAGTGGGAAAATCTTCAGTATATAACTTGGCTTGTATATTCTAATGATAGGCTTCCTCAAAATTGACTTAGGTCTTCGTGATCAAGCAAGTTGGATGCACACCCACTAGTTTTCTTTAAGAGCTTCCACATACTCTTAGCTCTAGTGCATCGTGCATCATTTGTATGGCAATCCCTACTCAATCACATTGATATCTATTGATGAGCATCTCCATAGCTCATTGATATGCCTAGTTAATGTGACTATCTTCTCCTTGTTTGTCTTGCAACCTCCACCACACTCCACACCACTTATAGTGCTAAAACGAAGGCTCACGCTCATGTATTGCGTGAGAGTTGAAAAGGATTGAGAAAGTAAAGGTGTGAAATAATTACTTGGACAATACCGGGGTTGGGCATGATTTAAATTCGTTGTGCAATGATGATAGAGCATAGCCAGACTATATGCTTTTGTAGGGATAACTTTCTTTTGGCCTTGTTATTTTGAAAGTTCGTGATTACCTTGCTAGTTTGCTTGAATTATTATTGTTTCCACGTCAATAGAAAACTATTGTTTTGAATCTAATGGATCTAAACATTCACGTCACATAAGATGAGTTACAAAGGACATCTATGCTAGGTAGCATGAAAGCATCAAAAATTCATTCAGTATCACTTCCCTACTCGAGGACGAGCAGGATTTAAGCTTGGGGATGCTTGATACGTCTCAAACGTATCTATAATTTTTGATGGTTTCACGCTGTTATCTTGTCATCTTTGGATATTTTATGTATCTTTTATATCTTTTTTGGGACTAACTTATTAATTCAGTGCCAAGTGCCAGTTCCTGTTTTTCTGTGTTTTTGGCTCTTTTCAGATCTGATTTTGGAACGGAGTCCAAACGGAATAAAATCCCCGAAATGATTTTTTCCCGAACGGAAGAAGATCAGGGGGCCTCTGGGCCAAGCTAGGTGGGCTCCAGGGAGCCCACAAGCTCCCACTCCACCACCAGGGGGAGGCAGCGGTGTCAGGGCTTGTGGCCTCCCTGGCCGCCCCCTGACCTATATCCTTGGCCTATATATTCCCTAAAATACAGCAAGAAATTAGGGGAGCCTCGAAAATACTTTTCCACAGCCGCAAGCTTCCGTTTCCACGAGATCTCATCTGGAGACCCTTCCCGGCACCCTGCTGGAGGGGACTGTGGAGTTGGACGGCTTCTTCATCATCATCATCGCCCCTCCAATGACTCGTGAGTAGTTCACTTCAGACCTACGGGTCCGTAGTTGGTAGCTAGATGGCTTCTTCTCTCTCTTGGATCTTCAATACAAAGTTCTCCATGATCTTAATGGAGATCTATCCGATGTAATCTTCTTTGGTGGTGTGTTTGTCGAGATCCGATGAATTGTGGATTTGTGATCAGATTATCTATGATATATATTTGAGTCTTTGCTGATTTCTTATATGCATGATTTGATATCCTTATAAGTCTCTCTGAGTCTTGGGTTTTGTTTGGCCAACTAGATCTATGATTCTTGCAATGGGAGAAGTGCTTGGTTTTGGGTTCTACCATGTGGTGACCTTTCCAAGTGACAGTAGGGGCAGCAAGGCACACATTAAGTAGTTGCCATCAAGGGTAACAAGATGGGCTCTGTCGTTGATATGAGATTGTCCGTCTCCATCATGTCATCTTGCTTAAGGCGTTACTCTGTTCTTTGGACTTAATACACTAGATGCATGCTGGATAGCGGTCGACGAGTGGAGTAATAGTAGTAGATGCAGAAAGTATTGGTCTACTTGTTTTGGACGTGATGCCTATAGATATAATCATTGCCATAGATATCGTCACGACTTTGCGCGGTTCTATCAATTGCTCGACAGTAATTTGTTCACCCACCGTCTACCTGCTTTCATGAGAGAAGCCACTAGTAAACACTATGTCCCCCGGGTCTATTCACATCCATCGTTTACACCTCCTCTTTTACTTTGCTTTGTTACTTTGTTGCTTTCAGTTCTCACTTGGCAAACAATCTATAAGGGATTGACAACCCCTTCATAGCGTTGGGAGCAAGCTATTGTGTTTGTGCAGGATCTTGTGATACTCCTCCACTGGATTGATACCTTGGTTCTCATACTGAGGGAAATACTTACCACCACTGTGCTACATCACCCTTTCCGCTTCGAGGGAACACCAATGCAAGGCTCCAAGGCCACGGGGGAAATCCTTTGCATACTTGCCTAGGAAGTCCCTTAAGGCGTAGCCGCAGCAGAAGGATTCCTGGTGCCGTCGACACGACTATTCTTGGCGCCGTTGCAAGGGAAGCACAGCTGACATCATCTCCGTGTAAGGGAAATCTGCTGCTGACTTGATCTCCACCTTCCACTTGGGGTAACCAACGAGGGGCGAGAAGTATATCCATCAACTCGTCATCAAGCAAGTTTCTGGTGCCGTTGCCGGGGACTCCGGTCTTCAAGATAGGGGAGTTGCACGCTATCTTTACCTTTGCTTTTTAGTCTTGTTAGTTTACTTTCTAGTTTTTGCTCTAGAGTCTTATACCAAAAACCACAAAAAAAATTAGTTGCTTTTTTCTTGCTTGTTGTTGCTGCTATGGGTTCCATTGAAAACATCAAGTTGTGTGACTTCACTACTCTAAACAACAATGACTTTATCTACACCCCTATAGATGCTCCCGCCACTGGGGCTACTTCCTATGAGGTTAAACCTGCTTTGCTGAACCTTGTTATGAAAGATCAATTCTCCGATGCTGGAGATGCTGCTGCTTTGCACTTGGAATTTTTTGTTGAGCTTTGTGATATGCAAAAATATAAAGAAGTAGATGGTGATATTGTTAAACTTAAGCTTTTTCCTTTCTCCTTGAGAGGAGGACCTAAAGTGTGGCTTCAATCTTTGCCTAGGAATAGCTTAGATTCTTGGTATAAGTGCAAAGATGCTTTTATTGGGAAGTATTACCCGCTTGGTAAGATTATCCAGTTAAGAAGTAACATTATGAATTTTAGGCAACTCGATAATGAGCACGTTGCCCAAGCTTGGGAACGTATGAAATCTCTTGTTAAGAATTGCCCTACACATGGTTTGACTACTTGGATGGTTACCCAAACTTTCTATGCAGGATTGAACTTTACCTCGCGGAATCTATTAGACTCGGCCGCGGGAGGAACCTTTATGTCAACTACACTTGGTGCTGCCACAAAACTATTGGATGAGATGATGAGAAATTATTCTCAAATGCACACCGAGAGAGCTCCACCAGGTAGGAAGGTAAACTCTGTTGAGGAGATCTCCTCCCATAATGATAAGGTTGACATGATCATGACTTTACTTACTAAGCAAGCTCCTATTGATCCTCATAATGTTCCTTTAAATTATTTGGTTGCTCAAGAAAGAGAGCAAGTTGATGTTAATTTTATCTCTAGGAACAACTTTAATAATAATGCTTATATGAGTAATTTTGGTAGCAATCCTAGACCTTTCCCATCCAACAACTATGCGAACAACAACACCTATAGTTACACTCCTAATGATAGAAGAATGCCTAGTTATGAAAAAAATATTAGAGATAGAGAAGGCTACAATGAATTATATGCACACCCAATATGAACAAAACAAGGCCTTTTCTAGAAAATTAGAAGAGCATTCTTCTATTTTTCAAAACATTGGAAGACAACTTGGGAGCCTAAACAGTGAGATTTCCAATTTCCAAACTAGACTCACCACCACGGAGACCCAAGTCTCCAATATGTCTCACACACAGGCCACTTTTATAAATCAAATGGCGGCCAAACCCGAAGTGGTTGTATCTCAAGAAGAGGAAGATAGGATTAAGAGCCTTCCTACACACACTACCATTGCTACTATACAAATTGTCGAGGATCTCAAAACTTTTAGCACCCATCACACCCCTAGTCCCAACGGACCTATTAATGGTGATGCTAATACCTCAACTTTAGGACAAGAAGGTCCTTTGAATTTAGAGACTACCAAAAGAATGAGCTTAGATGACATTACCACCATTTTATTAATGGTAGTAATCTTGATTTTGATAATTGTAGTCTTTCCGAAGTTATCACTTTTTTGCAAAGAATGGCTAAAGACCCCCACACTAGTACACCCAATATTGGCTTCACCGAGCATATTACCAATGCTCTTATCAAAGCTAGGGAGGAGAACCTCAAGCTAGAGACTTCTATTCCTAGAAAACTAGAAGATGGTTGGGATCCTATGGTCAAGATTAAATTGCATAATATCTCTTGCTTTGCTTTATGTGATGTTGGAGCTAGTGCCTCCGTTATGCCCAAAAGAATGAATGATATGCTTGATTTGAAAGATTTTGATCAATGTTCTTTTGGTGTTCGTCTTGTTGATTCTTCCATAAAGAGACATTTAGGGAGAATTTATGATGTTCTTATTGTTGTAAATGATAATTATGTGCCCGTTGATTTTCTTATTATGGACATTGAGTGTGATCCCTCATGTCCAATTATTTTGGGACGTCCTTTTCTCCGCACCATTGGTGCTATCATTGACATGAAAGAAGGGACCATTACATTCAAATTTCCCCTTAAAAATGGAATGGAACACTTCCCTCGAAAGAAGATTAAGTTACCTAATGAGTCCGTTATTCAGGCAAGTTATTCTTATGGAGTTGATAACACTTGATCTTTTTGCATCATGCCTAGCTCAAAGGCATAAAAGAAAACGCTTGTTGGGAGGCAACCCAATTTGTTTTTTACTTTCAATTTTAGTGGTCTTGATGCTTGTTACTACTGTAGCAACATCATTGTGGCTTTATTTTCAAGCTTTTGTGCCAAGTTTTAGCCTCCGATTGCAAGAAAGTTCAAAAGTTGTGACATGCTGTCCAGAAACAGATTATGTCTCCTTGATGGAAAATTTGCCAAAAATCACAAGATCATCTTTTTTATCTAAATTTTTTACAGAATGATCTATATAATTTTCTTTCTCGCGTATGTTCTTAGTTTTTTTATTTGAGTTGAAGAAGTGCCCCAAAAAATTATTTACTACGTGATGTTCTGTTTTTCATAGATTCTGCCACGTTTTGCATTTTCATCGTTTTGCAAATCTTAAGCTTGATTTTCCTTTGCAAAAATATTTTGGCAATCATGAAAAACAGTAGATTTTCATGAAAATATTTATTTCCAGTAGGGAATAAAAATTTTATCATGTGCACTAACCACTCTAATCAGCTCATGATGAGTTCCGTATGAAGGGAGTTTTCAAGTATGCAATGGAAGATGATGAAAGAAGATCCAGGAGTGTCTAGCGCTCAAGCTTGGGGATGCTCCCAAGCACCCCCAAGAAATATTCAAGGAGACTCAAGCGTCTAAGCTTGGGGATGCCCCCGTGCATCCCCTTCTCTATCAACAATCATCAGTTCGTCCATCCCCATGCTATATTTTTATCACTTCATATGTTATGTGCTATATTTGGAGCGTCCATCTCTTTATTTTTTAGTTTGTTTTAGTTTTGCTTGCTGTTCATAACAAGTAGGAACCTAGCCTTCCTTGTTTGGGAGAGAAACATGCTCCATTCCACTCTAGAACACAACATAGGTTTTCATGCTTATCTTTTTTGTGTGTTCTTTATCTTTACATAGTTGTTGTCATGCTTAGCTCTTAGTTTTCATGCTATATCTTTGTAAGAGCTTTTATTTAGGTTGCTTTTGGAAATCTCTTGATTTATCATGCTTATCTTGTTTAGAGAGCTGGCTCGTTGCACTGAGTTGTGTGTCTTGCAAGAGTAGGTAACTGAGGTTGCTATTTAAGTATAGTAGTAACTTGCAATAGTTTTGAGGTATTGATTTGAGTAATGTTTGGACTATTTGTGCTAAGAGCTTGAGCCTATTAGTGACAGGTGTTGTATTTTGGGAAATCTGTGTGTTTTTCAAAAACTAAAAATTAGTTGAGAACTCTAGCTACTATATTGATCGCTAACCTCTGGAGGGGTTGGAATATATAGAGTACCCTCACGTTACCATGGGTCAAGGATGCGCAAGGATAACCAAACCCCCAAACACTCCTCCTCGGGGTACTTGTATATTTTTGAATCTCCTAACTAGATAGAGAGTTACTGATAATAAGTGTATGAGTTCTTTGGACTAATGTGAGTATTCGATTGTTGGCACTTCCACCATCCATATTTTGCTAGCCTCTTCGGTACAGTGCATTGCCCTTTCTCATCTTGAGAGTTGGTGCAAACTTCGCCGGTGCATCCAAACCCTTGGCATGATATGCTTTGTCATCATAAGCCTCATTATATCTTTCCTCAAAACAGCCACCATACCTACCTATTAAGGCATTTCCATAGCCTTTCCGAGATACATTGCCATGCAACATCCACCATCTCATGACTTGATCTTCATGTCATACATGCTTTTGCTTGATCGAGGAGACGCATGCTAGTTGGGACTTGCCCTTATTATTGCTACATGACGTGCTAGTTTCATTGCATATCCTGCTACACTGGAAGAGGCATACATTTTCATACATCATGATAGTTTTCATTTGTCTTTATGTTGAGTACTTCTTATAAAGTGTGAAGATCTTCTTTTTATTATTGCAAAACATAGAGTGTTGCCCTTGAGTGAGGAAAAGATCCCAAAGAGGAGAAATGAGAGATAAATATAAAGAGCCAAAGAGGCCACAAAAAATACAAAGTAATAAAAAGGGAGAAGGGGGCAACACTACTATTCCTTTTGAAAGATCCACAATCGTACTCCATTGTTATATTTGTACTACATAGAGATTATCATTCATGCATAACTATGTGGGGACCCTTGCACTATAGAACTTGGCTTGTATATTCCAATGATGAGCCTCCTCAAATGAGCTCTAGGTCTTCATGAGCAAGCAAGTTGGATGCACCCCCACTAGTTCCATTGGAGAGCTTACCTTAGCTCATATGTGCATCTGTTGCATGGCAATCCCTACTCCTCACATCATATCTATCATTTGGCTTTCTCTCGCCTATGGTTGTCCTCATTGATGTGAGCCTTTAACACCCTTTTTGTCTTCCTTCCCCATCATTATTCTATTTGCCATCCTAAGTGCCAACATATCTTGCTTGCGCTCATCCATTGCATGAGTGCTCAAAGTCGAAAGGGAGAGGGTCATTTTGACTTGTGCCTCACTAGTGGTCTGGGGATGAGTCAAAATAAGATTCTAAAGGAGACCAAGTGTGAAGTTTAGCAGATTAAGTTCTCAATTAAAAATAATTTTTATTCTCTAAACCCATCTCCCACTTCTTGCACGCAAACACCATTTGGAGACATTCGAGTCATGGACAGTGAGAGCTCTTGCACCTTTATGTTCTTACTTTGTGAATTTCAATACTAAATATAGTCTCTTGGTTGTTATTGTCTTGACTTGAATTGCATATCTTACTTGCTTTAGTTTGAAGTTCTTATATGTGTGTTAGCATGTCACCACAGAAATTATTTGCGTTATCATTTACCTACTCGAGGACGAGCAGGAATTAAGCTTGGGGATGTTGATACGTCCCAAACGTATCTATAATGTTTGCTTGTTCCATGATCTTTTGGGTGACATTGTTATATGGTTTGCTATACTTTTATATCTTTTTACACATATTTGGACTAACCTACTAACTCAGTGCACCCAGTGCTAGTTTCTGTTTACTTATGTCTTTTTTGTAGAGGCTTTTACCCAAATTTCCAGAGCCCCAAAAATACCGAGAAAAATATATAAAAATCAGCTTGACGGAAGCTTCCTGAGCACCAAAGGTGGGTCAGAGGGGAGCCAGGGGCTGCACAGGCGGCGTCCGTGCGCGGCCTGGCCCCAGGTCGCGCTCACACGCCGTCTGGGTGGGACCCACTTCCTGTGACGTCCTCCTTTGGCCTATATTTACACCTCTGATCGGAAACCCTTCCATCATATCCGGAATCACGAATTTCTCCATCGTTCCGCCGCCGCAGCGCTTCCGAGATCGGGAGCGTCAGGAGACCTCTTCCCGGCACCCTGCCAAAGGGAGAATTGACCTCCGGGAGCTTCTCCACCGCCATGGACGCTTCCCGGACGTGTCGTGAGTAGTCCTCCTTGGGCCATGAGTCCATGACCAGTAACTATGTGATGTCTTCTCTCCAATCTTGTGCTTCCATGATTAGCCCTTGTGAGCTGCCCTACATGATCAAGGCACCTATGTAATTTTCCTTCTATTGGTATGCTCGGTTTGTTGGGATCCGATGGATTATGAGATTATGTTCAGATTGTGATGAGTTATATATTTGATTAGCCTTTTATATTATGTTCTTTATTGATTCATGCATGTTCTCCGTTGCTCTTTATTGGTTTGGCCGAGTAGTAGATTGTAACTCTAAGAGGGAGCGTTATGCATGATTGTGGGTTCATGCCCCCTGATGTCTAGCTTGAGTGACAGAAACATGAGACTAGGATGTGTATTATTGCCACCAGGGAGAAAACAACGGTGCGTTTTACCTTAAGCATAGTCCGTTAATGCAGTTGTCCGTTGCTTTGAGTTTACACTTTTGTAACGACCCGACTCAAAACGAGTCAAGCCTCTGTGTATCTGTGCCATCACTGGATCAGTATGCTGGCACACACAGTACATCAATGTATATAGCAAAGTGCAATCACATGGAAATAGCGTAAAACTGATATATATATATATACCTTAAATATCTCAGCGGAAGCAGTCAAGGGAGTGGAGTCCCAATAAACACCAAAGGCAAGTTGAGTGTAGACCGTAACCCTGAATCGTACTCTTACTCGTCGAAGAAAAATATCTGCAACATAAGACGTTGCAGCCGTGTAGGTCAGCATATTGAATATGCCGGCAAGTCAGATATGAGAGGGGGTAAAATATCATCTATACTATATGCATATATGGCAAGTGGTGTTGTAAGTTTTAGCGTAAAGCGAATTTTCTCCTACAACAAGAGGGGCTAAAAGCAAAATATTACTACGCTGTTGGTTGTTAATGAGATGGTTCCGCCAACCAGTTCTCATACCCAGGTTATCAATATTACCCACATCAAATATATATAAATGGTGTTGAGAATTCCAGATAACTTCAGTTCCTTTCGCTCCAGTTGTCCATGACCGTGGACATGGCTAATCAATTAGGTTTGAGTACTCTGCAGAGTTTTGCACACGTTCCCCACAAGTTTGATCGCCTCCGTGTATGTCCTCGCACTTCGGGGTGTTTGAAGACCGGATGATCAAAACATGGTCTTTCAACGGGTCCCTCTGAATCCCTGTCGGTGCCCATCCAATCCTATCGTTCTTCTACATCTGCTAGCACCGCCTGTCCAGAGTCGCCGCGTTGTCCAACCAAGCCAGAGCCCATAATGACTTGTGGTTGTGCAGGTAAGCCTTGGGTCTTGAAAATATCCGTCCGTCTCTTTGGGAATGGGTGAAGCTTTCCGCAAGATTTCATGGCACGTCTCCAGCATCTCGGGTCATCCACTGGTTTCTCCAAGGAGCCGATCAACCGTCCTTCACCCAGAGTTGCATTGCATCACGAGGTCTTGAAAAGTCTTGACTTAACCGGTCTTGGTTATTAAATTATTCTCGCATCTCTCGTGATAAACTCTCAACCAGAATCTCGTCTACTCAAGCATAGCAATATGAAATTTGTTGTCCCGGGCCAAGTAACGGGGTTGTTGGGTGCCTACCACATGATACTACAATATGTAACCATAATTTCCAAGTACCTACTCAGCATGCGATTGGGCATAGGATGGTAGAACTACGATGCATAGAACATAGGTGATACATGATCAAATGACTTGCCTGGTATTACTTGATGAATATAGTCGCTCTCATAATCCTGATAATTCTACTCGCCACACTCCGAGCAATCTATCGTAAACAAATGGCATTCAATAAACATTCATGCCAAAAAGGAAGAACCAAGAGAACATAAGAACAAAGCATGTCTTGGTGCAAAATAACAACGTACTAAGGTTTAATAAAAAAATAGGGCCTTATGGTGTTGTATAAGGAACGGTGAAAGGGGTCAACTCAAAAGAGTCAAAGGATGATCAACTATCGCTATATAAGCTCGACTTGCATACACTATGGGAGATGAAAAAAATATTGGGAGAACAACATGAATCTTGTTTGACAAATAGTATAAGACATAAAATTTATTTGTAGAACGAATTTCTTGAAATGGAGCACTACAACGCAAGTTATAGCGAATTGAAGTATGAATTGAATTTGCATTAAAAAGGTCAAGAGAGGTTGAACTGAAGTACGATGGTTACGTACAAAAATATATGACATGAGTGTTTTAGGGGTAAAAGGAATCAATTGAAAAGGTGGTACGATTTGCAAGATAAGATCAAATGAATGTTCGAATACAAATTGAAATCTCTCAAATTTGTAAGGCTCAAAGTTCGAAACTAATGATGCTACTTGATATAGGAGATCAATATGAGCGTGTAAAAAAAGAATTACTAGATTTGAAATAGCGGATCAAAAGATACAAATACTTCAATATAAAATTGAATCGGCTTAGAACGATGTGAACACTTTTGGGCACTAATAGATAAATCATATTTGATCAAAATTATAAGTTGAAAAGTTAAAACTAATGATACAGACGGAAAGATTTCTTTGATACGAATCCGACGCAATTGGATTCATCTAAAATGGAGCTACGGATAAAAAGATATGATCAAAAGAAGTTTGAATATGAGTGTGAACAAATTTCGAATTTTGAAAATTTCGAAAAGGTGATATGATAGGTTCACCGGATAGGTGAGATCAAGACGAAACTCTAGGGGTTGGTTTCATCTAATTCGGATAAACGAGTAAAAAGTTATGGCTATTTGAAAAATCAGGGCCAAGCTGTTTTACGAAAGAAATATGCTATGTCTAAAAGAATTCTAGGACTAATGTGTAAATAGAGAGACTAATTGATATATCTAATTAATCTACCATATACTAGTGCAGGAATACTAGTCCAGAAATAATAAACTACGGGAGTATAAAAAAATACGAAGAGAAATACCTTTAGAATGCAGAGTAAGAATTAATTTCAATGAGGAGACGACTTCAAGAAATCCCGCCGAAGAGAAAAGAATATTTTTATTTAATAAACCTAGTCAAACCAAAAGATTGATTTAACCCGAAATAGATGATTTTTGGATGCAACTATGGGTCTATACTTATAGGTGGGAAGAAGGTCTAAAGGTCAATAGCTAGGCAATGTGGGACTAAACATATACGTAAAGAGGAGAAAAAAAGGAAGAGAGGAGCCGCATGGGCCATGACATTCGGCCGGCCGCATGGGCAGTTCCTGCGAGCCGTGGCCTTTGCCCTTTTTTTTAAGAGAGTTTTTTAAAAACAATGAAGAAAAACATATAAATGACATAGAGAGAACATTTTATATAGGCATATTATATATCAAAAATTTCAGAATAAAATTTCCTACAACCTGGACATTTTATTTTTCATAAAATAAAAACTTTATAATTTTATTTTTTTAAAATCCAATAAAATCCAAATTTTATCTTTAAAATTTTTGGCACTATTTTTCTTCTTACCTTTTTTGGGGGGGTGTCATGTTACCTCCTCTCTTTCTTTCTTGACAAGTATATTGTCAGGAAAAATTTTGTGGTTGAAATTTTGTGGCAAAATTAAAATAAAAATAAAAATCAAAAGCCAAAGCAAAATTCAAATGCCACATTCATTCAATTTCTTTATAGTTGAAGAAGTCATGTTATCTTCTCTTAGTGATTTTAAATGGACGAATTTGAATTCAAAAGAAAAATGGGAAAGTCATTTTATTCCCTCTCATTTTTTTTAAGAAGTTTAAAATTCCACTCAAGTTTCAATCACTCAAACAAACAAACAATCAATCTAATGATTATATTAACATTCCAAAATTTAATATTTTGGGATGTTACAAACTACCACACTTAAAATGAATCTCGTCCTCGAGATTCGAAGAGGCTTGAAAGAAAAGGTTATGGTTTGGGGGGTCTTCTAACAAATCCAGTCTCCTACAAAGTGGGGTGCTATCACACTTAAAATGAGAGTTACCGGACTCTCAAAATTTTAACAATCCTTTGGGGTCTTGGCATCTGGCTCGTCACATTCTTCATCGTAACTCATTTGGTGATGATCTTCCATTATACTCATAATGTTTTCCATCAAAATCGAGTGCTCTTCCGTTGATATAATCTTCTTCCTGCACTGGGTCTTCTTAACTCACAAGTCTCGTGATCATTCTAAATAACCTATCGATGATTCTCCTGGTGGTCTACCATTTGTGGTTATCTTGTAGAGAGAGGGGTCTTGGTTTCATCCTCGCCGTAAAGTTTCCTATGCGTGACAACAAGTGCCATGTACATGGGTCTTCATCATACCATTCTAAGGCTTAAACCAAAGCTTCAAAGAACGTCGTCTCTCTACTATGGGTAAGTCTCTCAGATTTACCATTCCGAATAGCAAGAGAATGAAAAGAGTAAGTCGTCATGGTGATCAATCCATTCCGCACCCAAATCATTACTCTATATAGGGTTTAGCGAATCTCGCATTCTAACACTCGTGCATCCTCACAAGCATTGCAGAATTTTTCTTGTACACGAACAAAGTTCATATGAATCCATTGGTTCTGCAAGCTGAACAAACATCTATCGCATTCTTCACCACTCTCAGGTTTTCGTATGCTCCTAAGAAAAACTTTTGCTGGTGCATCATAGCTTATTCCTTCATGCTCTTGGGGCAACCTTCATGAAATCTTGAGATGCATCCTTGTTACTGGTTGTATTCCTTGAACTCATTTTCCCTTCCATTGGTCTGTGTACCAACAAAAGTGTTTGTTCCTCATATTAAATCTCTCGTCAAATTTCCAATTCCAAGGTACACTATTCTTCTGTTGTCACCCCCCATAGTTTGATATGATCCAACATTTCCTCCGACTGTATTCAGTGGGTTTGGCTTCTTGGTATGCATGGTACATTCCTACTCCTTGGGTCGTGTGGGTTTACCGATTACTACCACACTTAAAATGAAATATACTCATGTCTGCATAGACCATATTTTCGCATATCCTCGAAATGGTCAGGGATATTTGTTCATAGAGAAATAACCCATACAATTCCGACATAGGAAACCATGACACATAAATTCCATTGATCCATGAAGTTATTACAATCTTAGATACTTCCCTTACAAGGTTTAACTCCATAATCTCATGAAAACAAGAGTGCTTCATGTCACACTTATTGCCATTGTCAAAACTTAACTACCCCATTTTAGCTTTCTTCCCCTGTGGACAATTACTAGCATAATGTCCTGCTTCCTTGCAACGAAAGCAAATGAGTTCCGACAAGTATCGGGGCTTCTTGGTGTTTGTTTTTGCTCCTTGGGTTACCTGCTTCCTTCCTGGGCACATATTTATCTAGTGTCCCAACTCCTTACTCTTGAAACATCTTATATGACTCAGGTCCTTATCTGCAGGGATTTGACTCTTTAGAGGGTACTTTCTCTTCTTTCCGGACTGATGCGTTCTGACCAGTTCTTCTATATCAAGTGGATCAAACTCCACTTTTTCCGTCGGGAAGTTTCCCAGATACTCCTGGCTTCCCTTCGTGCAATCCTGTGAATAATGTCCTTCTTCTCCACATGAGTAACATGCATTGGAGAAAAATCTGGTCAGACCTGGTTCATCAGGGTCTTCTATATTTTCCTTTGTCACAGGTTCTTCCAGAATCTTCTTCTTGAGAGTTTCCTTCATTGCTTCTTTCTGCTGCTGGACAACTTGTTGCACCTTGGGGTAAAGGTGGCATTGAGCTGGGTAGTGGGTGGTTCCTTCACAAAGGAAACAAGTCACCTGACTACTTGGGCACTCCTCAGATAGGTGATTTTCTTCACAATGAGTGCATCCATCCTTGTGTTCTTCCTGGGTTTGTCCTATTTCTCCATAGATCTTGCATGCACAAGTCTTCTCCTTCAGATTATCATAGCACTTCTGAATGAGACGGGATCTTAACAGAGTCTCCTTGAATTCGTCCCAAGTTTCTACTCCACTAAATCCTTGTATGGCATGGTGCATTTTCCACCAAATAGCAGCACCTTGGGTAAAGTACTGAAGAGCGTGTGCCACTTCATATTTCCTTGAAATCAAATTGTTCCCGAAGTGGTTCTCCATGTTCTGAATCCATATATCAGCCTCCAGCTGGGTCATTGTTCCAGAGATTACAAGTCCAGCTTCATACTCCATCTGGTAGGGTTGAGGTTTTGGGGATGGGATGGGTAAGAGAGAGAGGAAGATACACACAATACAAACAATATTTTTTGAGAATAGGTTTTATTTGTGGCCGTCGGAAAACACACACCAATGATGGCTCACAAATCACCGTATCTAACATGGGTATATAACAGGGGTTTGGACTTCTAATGGTCATATAAATATTCGAACGCTTCAGGGTCTTCGAGTTCTTCGAGTCTTGAGAGTCTTCAATTGGTGCAACTTCTATTCTTCAAATGCATGTTGAAATCCTCTTTACTTGAAGTAGAACTCAGTTGATCCTTCATGTGGTCGAATAGGAAAGGGTATTGTCTAACTATTTGAGGCGAGAGAGAACATTCGATGAAATCAGAAGGGATGAGAAGTAAAGGATGTTCTTGAAAATAAAAAAATTGAAATATCCTTTCCTAAGGGATTTCCAGTTTCTAGGGTCACGTCCTATAGTCAACATGTGCTCTGATACCATTTCTGTAGCGACCCGACTCAAAACGAGTCAAGCCTCTTTGTATTTGTGCCATCCCTGGATCAGTATGCTGGCACACACAGTACATCAGTGTATATATCAAAGTGCAATCACATGGAAATAGCGTAAAACCGATATATAACTTAAATATCTCAGCGGAAGCAGTCAAGGGAGTGGAGTCCCAATAAACACCAACGGCAAGTTGAGTGTAGACCGTAACCCTGAATCGTACTCTTACTCGTCGAAGAAAAATATCTGCAACATAAGACGTTGCAGCCCTGTAGGTCAGCATATTGAATATGCTGGCAAGTCACATATGAGAGGGGGTAAAATATCATCTATACTATATGCATATATGGCAGGTGGTGTTGTAAGTTTTAGCGTAAAGCAAATTTTCTCCTACAACAAGAGGGGCTAAAAGCAAAATATTACTACGCTGTTGGTTGTTAATGAGATGGTTCCGCTAACCAGTCCTCATACCCAGGTTATCAATATTATCCACATCAAATATATATAAATGGTGTTGAGAATTCTAGATAACATCAGTTCCATTGACTCAAGTTGTCCATGACCGTGGACACGGCTAATCGATTAGGTTTGAGTACTCTGCAGAGTTTTGCACACGTTCCCCACAAGATTTGATCGCCTCCGTGTATGTCCTCGCACTTCAGGGTGTTTGAAGACCGGATGATCAAAACATGGTCTTTCAACGGGTCCCTCTGAATCCCTGTCGGTGCCCATCCAATCCTACCGTTCATCTACATCTGCTAGCACCGCCTGTCCAGAGTCGTCGCGTTGTCCAACCAAGCTAGAGCCCATAATGACTTGTGGTTGTGCAGGTAAGCCTTGAGTCTTGAAAATATCCGTCCGTCTCTTTGAGCCTGGGTGAAGCTTTTCGTAAGATGTCATGGCACGTCTCCAGCATCCCGGGTCATCCATTGGTTTCTCCAGGGAGCCGATCAATCGTCCTTCACCTAGAGTTGCATTGCATCACAAGGTCTTGAAAAGTCTTGACTTAACCGGTCTTGGTTATTAAATTATTCTTGCATCTCTCGTGATAAACTCTCAACCAGAATCCCGTCTACTCAAGCATAGCAATATGAAATTCTTCGTCCCGGGCCAAGTAACGGGGTTGTTGGGTGCCTACCACATGATACTACAATATGTAACCATAATTTCCAAGTACCTACTCAGCATGCAATTGGGCATAGGATGGTAGAACTACGATGCATAAAACATAGGTGATACATGATCAAATGACTTGTGTGGTATTACTTGATGAAGATAGTCGCTCTCATAATCCTGATAATTCTACTCGCCACACTCCGTGCAATCTATCGTAAACAAATAGCATTCAATAAACATTCATGCCAAAAAGGGAACCAAGAGAACATAAGAACAAAGCATGTCTTGGTGCAAAATAACAACGTACTAAGGTTTAATAAAAAAAATAGGGCCTTATGGTGTTGTATAAGAAACGGTGAAAGGGGTCAACTCAAAAGAGTCAAAGGAAGATCAACTATCGCTATATAAGCTCGACTTGCATACACTATGGGAGATGATCAAAAATATTGGGAGAACAACATGAATGTTGTTTGACAAATAGTATAAGACATAAGAATTTATTTGTAGAAAGAATTTCTTGAAATGGAGCACTACAACGCAAGTTATAGCGAATTGAAGTATGAATTGAATTTGCATTAAAAAGGTCAAGAGAGGTTGAACTGAAGTACGATGGTTACGTACAAAAATATATGACATGAGTGTTTTAGGGGTAAAAGGAATCAATTGAAAAGTGGTACGATTTGCAAGATAAGATCAAATGAATGTTCGAATACAAATTTGAATCTCTCAAATTTGTAAGGTTCAAAGGTCGAAACTAATGATGCTACTGGATATAGGAGATCAATATGAGCGTGTAGAAAAAAGAATTACTAGATTTGAAATAGCGGATCAAAAGATACAAATACTTCAATATAAAATTGAATCGGCTTAGAATGATGTGAACACTTTTGGGCACTAATAGATAAATCTGATTTGATCAAAAATATAAGTTGAAAAGTTAAAACTAATGATACAAACGGAAAGATTTCTTTGATACGAATCCGACGCAATTGGATTCATCTAAAACGAAGCTACGGATAAAAAGATATGATCAAAAGAAGTTCGAATATGAGTGTGAACAAATTTCGAATTTTGAAAATTTCGAAAAGATGATATGATAGGTTCACCCGATAGGTGAGATCAAGACGAAACTCTAGGGGTTGGTTTCATCTAATTCTGATAAACGAGTAAAAATTTATGGCTATTTGAAAAATCAGGGCCAAGCTGTTTTACGGAAGAAATATGCTATGTCTAAAAGAATTCTAGGACTAATGTGTAAATACAGAGACTAATTGATATATCTAATTACTCTACCATATATTAGTGTAGGAATACTAGTCTAGAAATAATAAACTACGGAAGTATAAAAAATACGAAGAGAAATACCTTTAGAATGGAGAATAAGAATTAATTTGAATGAGGAGACGACTTCGAGAAATCCCGCCGAAGAGAAAAGAATATTTTTATTTAATAAACCTAGTCAAACCAAAAGATTGATTTAACCTGAAATAGATGATTTTTGGATGCTCCTATGGGTCTATATTTATAGGTGGGAAGAAGGTCTAAAGATCAATAGCTAGGCAATGTGGGACTAAACGTATACGTAAAGAGGAGAAAAAGAGGAAGAGAGGAGCCGCATGGGCCATGACATTCGGCCGGTCGCATGGGCTGTTCCTGCGAGCCGTGGCCTTTGCCCTTTTCTTAACAGAGTTTTTTTTAAAACAATGAAGAAAAACATATAAATGAAATAGAGAGAACATTTTATATACGCATATTATATATCAAAAATTTCAGAATAAAATTTCCTACTACCTGGACATTTTATTTTTCATAAAATAAAAACTTTATAATTTTAATTTTTTTAAATCCAATAAAATCCAAATTTTGTCTTTAAAATTTTTGGCACTATTTTTCTTCTTACTTTTTTTGGGGGGTGTCATGTTACCTCCTCTCTTTCTTGCTTGGCATGTATATTGTCAGGAAAAAATTTCTGGTTGAAATCTTGTGCCAAAAATAAAATAAAAATAAAAATCAAAAGCCAAAGGAAAATTCAAATGCCACATTCATTCAAATTATTTATAGTTGAAGAAGTCATGTTATCTTCTCTTAGTGATTTTAAATGGACGAATTTGAATTCAAAAGAAAAATGGGAAAGTCATTTTATTCCCTCTCATTTTTATAAGAAGTTTCAAATTCCACTCAGGTTTCAATCACTCAAACAAACAAACAAGCAATCTAATAATTATATTAACATTCTAAAATTTAATATTTTGGGATGTTACAACTTTGGGTGGGGTTCGCAACTTAATACCAGCGAGATGTTTTGGATAGATATCTCAAGGTGGATGATTAGTAAGTAGATGTTGATGAATAAACGGTCTACTTGTATTGGCGTACTACCCATTACTATTGAGCCTCTAACTTTCAAGTAGCATAATTAGCATCGCGGTGCGTTTATAATTCCGTTAATTGCCCAGCTGTAATTTGTTTACCCAACCATAGTTGTTTATCGTCTTTTGGGAGGGAGACATCACTAGTGAACATCATGTGACTCAGGTCCATATTACCACCATTGCTTACACCTCCACCATTTACTGCTTTCATTTACTTTTCTCTCTCAATCACTATCACTATTCCTGCTTGCGTTTTGATCCTTTGCAAACTACAAGGCCGGAGAGATTGACAACCTCTCTGTACTCGTTGGGAGCAAAGTTATTTGTTGTGTGTGCAGGTCCACGTCTTCTGTTAGCGCGAGAGCAGCGGACACCTACTTCTTGATCCTCGGAGTCCTCCTGGTTCGATAAACCTTACAGTCTTCGTGTAAGGGACATCTGTTGCTGACTACATCTCCATCTTCCACTTGGGGTAACCAACGAGGGGAGAGAAGTATATCCATCAACTCGCCATCAGTAGTCACTTATGTATTTGGATGTTTAATTTGGTTATGCAATCATGTTCTTCTACACAAATCATAGATGTTTGCGTGTAGACTGAGAAAATCACGTCGTATATGGATTAAAGTACCAAATATGTCGGTGATGATTTCATCTATCGCTGACAGTTCTTTACCAACAATCATTTGCCCACAACACATCTGAGAGTGACATGTACGTTGTACATCACACACATCTTCATCTCAGCAACCATTTGTGTTATTTTTTCATATGACAAACAGTTCATACGGGCAACGCGTTTGTCATCTATATCACACATCTTCATCTGGGTCATCATTTGTGTTATTTTATGTCATCACAAACTATTTGTCCAGTTGACCTGTATGTCGTCTATCGCACACTTAATCATCTCGCCAATCGTTTGTGTTTTGCTGGATCAGGGCAAATAGTTTATCAGGGTTAACTCTATGGCGTACATCGCAAACACTTTTATTTTGTTAATTGTTTGCGTTATTTTGTCCAATCGCAAACAGCTTATCTTGGCGAACTACTTGCCACCAACAACATACGCAACTTTTTTCTGAATCGCATTTCATGGATCTGTTGGACCTCGAGGGAGAAATCCAAAAAAAATTCCTACGAAACACCAAGATCAATCAAGGAGATGCTAGCAACGAGCAAGGGGTAGAGCATCTTCATACCTTTGAAGATCGCTAAGCGGAAGCGTTACTATGAACATGGGTGATGGAGTCGTACTCGCAGCGATTCAGGTCGCGGTAGATGGGATCCAAAGCACCGAACAACGGCGCCTCCGCGTTCAACACACGTGCAACCCGATGACGTCTCCTATACCTTGAACCAGCAAGGGGAGAGGGGAAGTTGATGGAGAGCTCCGGCAGCACGACGGCGTGGTGGCGGTGGAGCTATGTGGTTCTCCGGCAGGGCTTTGCCAACCACCGTGGAGGAGGAGGAAGAGAGAGGGCAGGGCTGCGCTGAGGTGGATGGAAAACTTGTGTGTTGCAGCCCCAAAACCCTTGGGTATATATAGGAGGAGGGGGAGGGTTTGTCAGCCACCCTAGGAAACCCTAGGAGGGGCGACGGCCACCCGAGATGGGAGGGGCGACGGCCACCCGAGGTGGGAGGTGGCTTGCCTCCCAAGTTGGAGGTGGGCCACCTCCACGCCCTAGGGTTGCCAGCCCTAGGCACCATGAGCCTTGGTGGGTGGCGCACCAACCCATCTAGGGGCTGGTTCCCTTCCACTTTTTGCCCACGTGGCCCTTCGGCACTGGTGGCCCCTCGTGGTGGACCCCCGAAACCCTTCCGGTGGTCCCGGTACAATACCGATGATACTCGAAACATTTTCGATGATCAAACCTCTGCTTCCTATATATGAATCTTTACCTCCGGACCATTTCGGAGCTCCTCGTGATGTCCGAGATCTCATCCGGGACTCCGAACAACTTTCGGTAACCACATACTATTCTCATTGCAACTCTAGCGTCATCGAACCTTAAGTGTGTAGACCCTACGGGTTTGGGAATCATGCAGACATGACCTAGACACCTCCCTGGTCAATAACCAACAACAAAATTTGGATATCCATGTTGTCTCCCACATGTTCCACGATGATATCATCAGATGAACCACGTTTTCGGGGATTCAATTAATCTCGTATGCAATTCCCTTTGTCTATCAGTATATAACTTGCCTGATATTCGATCGTTGGTATCCCTATGCCTTGTTCAATCTCGTTACTGGCAACTCTCTTTACTCGTTCCATAACACATGATCCCATGAATAACTCATTAGTCACATTGAGCTCAATAAGATGATGTATTACCGATTGGGCCCAGAGATACCTCTCTGTCACACGGAGTGACAAATCCCAGTCTCGATCCGTACCAACCCAAGAGATACTTTTGGAGATACCTATAGTGCACCTTTATAATCACCCAGTTACGTTGTGACATTTGATACACCCAAAGCAGTCCTACGGTATCTGGGGGTTACACAATCTCATGGTCTAAGGAAATTATACTTGACATTATAAAAGCTCTAGCAGACGAACTATACGATCTTGTGTTATGCTTAGGATTGGGTCTTGTCCATCACATCATTCTCCTAATGATGTGATTCCCTTATCAATGACATCCAATGTCCATGATCAAGAAACCATGACCATCTATTGATGAACGAGCTAGCCAACTAGAGGCTCACTAGGGACATGTTGTGGTCTATGTATTCACACATGTATTACGGTTTCCGTCTAATACAATTAGAGCATGGATAACAGAAAATTATCATGAACAAGGAAATATAATAATAACCACTTTATTATTGCATCTAGGGAATATTTCCATCAGTCTCCCACTTGCACTAGAGTTAATAATCTAGTTACATTGTGATGAATCGAACACCCATAGAGTTCTGAAGTTGATCATGTTTCGCTCGTGGAAGAGGTTTGGTCAACGGATCTGCGACATTCAGATCCGTATGTACTTCAAAAATATCTATGAGGGTGCTTGGATACATTTTAGTCGTATAACTAAAAGTAGTGAGACTAAAACTTGCTAGCCTCACCCATGCTTGGATTCAAACACTAAAGAGACTAAAATCAAGTTAATGAGCATTTATTATCCTTCAAACCCTCCAATCCAGAACTCGCCTGAGGAGTTAAATGAGGAGAGAGATGACTAATGCACATTTTAGTAGGGGTAACCCTGACTAAAAGATTTTAGCCTCAAGACTAGTTTTACCCTCTCTTTAGTCAGGGGTGCTTGGAACTTTAGCCTCTTAAGGAGACTAGTTTTAGTCAGACTAGTTTTAGCCCCTTGGATCCAAGCACCCTCTATATCTCCATCCTGGATGTATCCACGAATGGAGTTGAAGCGGCTCTTGATGTGCTTGGTCCTACTGTGAAACCTGGGCTCGTTGGCAATGGCAATAGCTCGAGTGTTGTCACACAAGAGAGTCATCGGGCTCGACGCACTTGAAATCACTCCTAGGTCGGTGATGAACTCCTTCATCCAGACTCCTTCTTGTGTTGCTTCCGAAGCAGCTATGTAATCCTCTTCACATGTAGATGCCGCCATGACGCTTTGCTTGCAACTGCACCTGCTGACTGCCCCGCCATTCAAAATATACACGTATCCGGTTTGTGACTTGGAGTCATCCGGATCTGTGTCGAAGCTAGCATCGACGTAACCCTTTACAACGAGCTCTTCGGCACCTCCATAAACAAGAAACATATCTTTAGTCCTTTTCAGGTACTTAAGGATATAATTAACCGATGTCCAGTGATCCACTCCTGGATCACTTTGGTACCTCCCTACCAAACTTATGGCAAGGTTCATATCAGGTCTGGTACATAGCATGGCATACATAATAGAGCCTATGGTTGAAGCATAGGGGACGATACTCATCTTTTCTCTATCTTCTGCTGTGATCGGGCGTTGAGCTGTGCTCAACCTCACGCCTTGTAATACAGGCAAGAACCCCTTCTTGGCCTTATCCATATTGAACTTATTCAATATCTTGTCAAGGTATGTGCTTTGTGAAAGACCAATAAGGCGTCTCGATCTATCTCTATATATCTTGATGCCTAATATGTAAGCAGCTTCTCCAAGGTCCTTCATTGAAAAACACTTATTCAAATAGGCCTTTATGCTATCCAAAAGTTCTATATCATTTCCCATCAATAATATGTCATCCACATATAATATGAGAAATTCTACAGATCTCCCACTCACTTTCTTGTAAATACAGGCTTCTCCATAAGTCCGTACAAACCCAAATGCTTTGATCACCTCATCAAAGCGAATGTTCCAAGTCCGAGATGCTTGCACCAACCCATAGATGGAGCGCTGGAGCTTGCATACCTTGTCAGCATTTTTAGGATCGACAAAACCTTCCGGTTGTATCATATACAATTCTTCTTTAAGAAAGCTATTAAGGAATAACGTTTTGACGTCAATTTGCCAGATCTCATAATCATAAAATGCGGCAACTGCTAACATGATTCGGACGGACTTCACCATCGCTACGGTGAGAAAGTCTCATCGTAGTCAATTCCTTGAACTTGTCGATAACCCTTAGCGACAAGTCGAGCCTTATAGATGGTCACATTACCATCCGCGTCAGTCTTCTTCTTAAAGATCCATTTATTTTCTATGGCTCACCGATCATCGGGAAAGTCCACCAAACTCCATACTTTGTTCTCATACATGGATCCTATCTCGGATTTCATGGCTTCAAGCCATTTGTTGGAATTCGGGCCCTCCATCACTTCTTCGTAGTTCAAAGGTTCACTGTTGTCCAACAACATGATTTCCATGACAGGGTTGTCGTACCACACTGGT
Organism: Hordeum vulgare subsp. vulgare; assembly: GCF_904849725.1. Classification (NCBI taxonomy): domain Eukaryota; kingdom Viridiplantae; phylum Streptophyta; class Magnoliopsida; order Poales; family Poaceae; genus Hordeum; species Hordeum vulgare. Next base: position 124,210,103 of record NC_058520.1, read on the forward strand.
GCAGAACGTGTCCATCTAGACCTTCGAGGTTCGGTAGCAACTTGATCCGAAGATTCATGGTCATCATCATTAACTTCCTCTCTAGTTGGTGCACGCACCACAAAAACATTTTCCTGTGCTGCACCACTCTCTAGTTCTAGAGGAGGTAGAATTACCTCATTAAGTTCTACTTTCCTCCCACTTACTTCTTTCGAGAGAAACTCTTTCTCTAGAAAGGATCCGTTCTTGGCAACAAAGGTTTTTTCCTTCGGATCTTAGATAGAAGGTATACCGAGTAGTTTCCTTAGGGTATCCTATGAAGACGCATTTTTCCGCTTTGGGTTCGAGCTTCTCACGTTGAAGTGTCTTCACATGAGCATCGCAGCACCAAACTTTCAGAAATGATAGCTTAGGTTTTTTTTTTCCAAACCATAATGCATACGGTGTTGTCTCAACGGATTTAGACGGTGCCCTATTTAAAGTGAATGTGGCAGTTTCCAATGCATATCCCCAATATGATAGCTGTAAATTAGTAAGAGACATCATAGATCGCACCATATCCAATAGAGTGCGATTACGATGTTCGCACACACCATTACGCTGAGGTGTGCCACGCGGCGTGAATTGTGAAACAATTCCAAATTTTCTTAAGTGCGTGCCCAACTCGTGACTCAAATATTCTCCTCCACGATCATATCGTAGGAACTTTATTTTCTTGTCACGTTGATTCTCTAATTCACTCTGAAATTCCTTGAACATTTCAAAAGTTTGAGACTTGTGTTTCATTAAGTAGACATACCCATATCTGCTCAAGTCATCAGGGAGGGTGAGAACATAACAATAGCCACCGTGAGCCTCGACGCTCATTGGACCGCATACGTCGGTATATATTATTTTCAACAAGTTGGTTGCTCGCTCCATTGTTCCAGAGAACGGGGTATTAGTCATCTTTCCCATGAGGCACGATTCACACGTGTCAAATGATTCAAAATCAAGAGACTCCAAAAGTCCATCTGTATGGAGCTTCTTCATGCGTTTGACACTGATATGACCAAGGCGGCAGTGCCACAAGCATGCGGGACTATCATTATCAACCTTACACCTTCTGGTACTCACACTATGAGTATGTGTAACATCACGTTCGAGATTCATCAAGAATAAACCATTGACCAGCGGGGCATGACCATAAAACATATCACTCATATAAATGGAACAACTATTATTCTCATATTTAAATGAGTAGCCATCTCGCAATAAATGAGATCCAGATACAATGTTCATGCTCAAAGCTGGTACAAAATAATAATTATCCAGGTTTAAAACTAATACCGAAGGTAGATGTAGAGGTAGCGTGCCTACGACGATCACATCGACCTTGGAACCATTCCCGACGCACATCGTCACCTCGTCCTTTGTCAGTCTCCGCTTATTCCGCAGTTCCTGTTTTGAGTTGCAAATGTGAGCAACAACACCGGTATCAAATACCCAGGAGCTACTACGAGCACTGGTAAGCTACACATCAATAACATGTATATCATATATACCTTCGACGTTTCCGGCCTTCTTATCCCCTAAGTACTTGGCAGTTCCGCTTCGAGTGACCGGTTCCCTTGCAGTAATAGCACTCACCCTCAAGCTTGGGTCCATTCTTGTGCTTATTCCCGGCAACTGTTTTACCGGGCGCAACAACTTCTTTGCCGTCCTTCTTGAAGTTCTTTTTACCCTTGCCTTTCTTAAAACTGGTGGTCTTATTCACCATCAACACTTGATGTTCCTTCATGATTTCCACCTCCACTGATCTCAGCATTGAATATAACTCGGGAATGGTCTTTTCCATCCCTTGCATGTTATAATTCATCACGAAGGTCTTGTAGCTGGGTGGAAGCGGCTGAAGGATTCTATCGATAACCGCCTCATCTGGAAGATTAACTTCCAGCTGAGACAGACGACTGTGCAACCCAAACATTCTGAGTATGTGCTCACTGAAAGAACTATTTTCCTCCATCTTACAGCTGAAGAACTCGTCTGAGACCTCATATATCTCGACCCGGGAATGAGATTGGAAAACCAGTTTCAGATCCTCAAACATCTCATATGCTCCATGATGCTCAAAACGCTTTTGGAGCCCAGGTTCTAAATGTAAAGCATGTCGCACTGAACTAGAGAGTAGTCATAACTTCGCGACTGCCAAGCATTCAGAACGTCCTGGGTTGCCGCGGGAACGGGAGGGTCACCTAGCGGTTCATCAAGGACATATGCCTTCTTGGAATCCATGAGGATGAGCTTTAAATTACGAGCCCAGTCTGCATAGTTGCTACCATCGTCTTTCAGCTTGGTTTTCTCTAGGAACGCGTTGAAATTGAGGTTGACATGAGCGTTGGCCATTGGATCTACAATATTTGTAAAGACATTTTTAGACTTAGTTCATGATAATTAAGTTCATCTAATCAAATTATATAATGAGCTCCCACTTAGATTGACATAGCTCCAGTCATCTAAGTGATACATGATCCATGTCGACTAGCCCGTGTCCAATCATTATGTGAGACACACTAGTCATCAATGGTGAACATCTCCATGCTGATCGTATCATCCAGATGACTCATGTTCGACCTTTCAGTCTCTCGTATTCCGAGGCCATGTCTGTACATGCTAGGCTCGTCGAGTCAACCTAAGTGTTTTGCGTGTGTAAATCTGGCTTACACCCGTTGTATTCAAATGTTAGAATCTATCACACCCGATCATCATGTGGTGCTTCGAGACAGCGATCCTTCACAACGGTGCACACTTAGGGGAATACATATCTCGAAATTTAATGAGGGATCATCTTATCTTTGCTACCCTCGTTCTAAGCAATAATATGAAAAACATGATAAACATCACATGCAAATCATATAGTGACATGATATGGCCATTATCATCTTGCGCCTTTGATTTCCATCTTCGAGCGCGGCATGATCACCACCGTAACCGGCACGACACCATGATCTCCATCATCGTGTCTCCATGAAGTTGTCTCGCCAACTATTACTTCTACTACTATGGATAATGGTTAGCAATAAAGTAAAGTAATCATATGGCGATATTAAGATTGACACGCAGGTCATACAAAAAATTAAGACAACTCCTATGGCTCCTTCCGGTTGTCGTGATTCCTATTACAAGAACATGATCAATCTCATACATGACATATATTTCATCACATCCTTTTGGCCATATCATATCACATCACGTCCTCTAATTGTTGTTGCAAGTTTTACATGGCTGATTTGGGTTTCTAGCAAGAACGCTTCTTACCTACATGACATCCACAATGTTGATATGACAATGCTATTTACCCTTCATAAGGACCCTTTTCATCGAATCCAATTCGACTAAAGTGGGAGAGACAGACACCCGCTAGCCACCTTATGCAACAAGTGCATGTGAGGCGGTGGAACCAGTCTCACATAAGCGTACGTGTAAAGTCGGTCTCGGCCACTTCATCCCACAATTCTGCCAAAAAAGATTGGACCAGTAACGGCAAGCAATCGACAAAATCATCGCCCATAACTTTTGTGTTCTACTCGTGCATAGAATCTACGCATAGACCTAGCTCCTGATGCCACTATTGGAGCTCGAGGGAGAAATTCAAAAAAAATCCTACGAAACACCAAGATCAATCTAGGAGATGCTAGCAACGAGCAAGGGGTAGAGCATCCTCGTACCTTTGCAGATTGCTAAGCGGAAGCGTTACTATGAACGCAGGTGATAGAGTCGTACTCGCAGCGAGTGTCGAACCCAACGAGGAGCGGAAGGCTCTGATAAACGGATTTCAGCAACGTAATAACTGCAAGCACTGAAAGTAGTGGTAACAAGTGATTGTGTAGCGAGGTGAAACGTAGCAAGCAAAAAAGTAACAAGTAACAAGTAATAGCAATGGTGCAGCAAGTGGCCCAATCCCTTTTGTAGCAAGGGACAAGCCTGAACAAAGTCTAATAGGAGAAAAATGCTCCCGAGGACACACGGGAATTTCTGTCATGCTAGTTTCATCATGTTCATATGATTCGCGTTCGTTACTTTGATAGTTTGATATGAGGGCGGACTGGCGCTTGGGTAATGCCCTTACTTGGACAAGCATCCCACTTATGATTAACCTCTCTCGCAAGCATCCGCAACTACAAAAGAAGAATTAAGACAAAGTCTAACCATAGCATTAAACTAGTGGATCCAAATCAGCCCCTCACGAGCAACGCATAGACTGGGGTTTAAGCTTCTGTCACTCTAGCAACCCATCATCTACTTACTACTTCCCAATGCCTTCCTCTAGGCCCAAATATGGTGAAGTGTTATGTAGTCGACGTTCACATAACACCACTAGAGGAAAAGACAACATACATCATATCAAAATACTGAACGAATATCAAATTCACATGACTATTATTAACATGACTTATCCCATGTCCTCAGGAACAAAAGTAACTACTCAAAAAACATAATCATAATCATGATCAGAGGTGCAATGAATAGCATCAAGGATCTGAACATAAACTCTTCCACCAAGTAATCCAACTAGCATCAACTACAAAGAGTAATCAACACTAGTAGCAACCTTACAAGTACCAATCGGAGTTGCGAGACGAAGATTGGTTACAAGAGATGAACTAGGGATTGGAGAGGAGATGGTGCTGATGAAGATGTTGATGAAGATGCCTCCCCTCCGACGAGAGGAGTGTTGGTGATGACGATGGCGACGATTTCCCCCTCCGGGAGGGAAGTTTCCCCGGCAGGATCGTCCTGCCGGAGCTCTAGATTGGATCTGCTCAAGTTCCGCCTCGTGGCAGCGGCGGAACCACGAAAAAGCTCCCGTCTAATTTTTTTTGGACCCAGACGCTTCATATAGCAAAAGAGGGGGCGTGTGGGCTGTCGGGGAGCCCACAAGCCCCCACTCCGCTACCAGGGGTGGCGGTGTCAGGGCTTGTGGCGCCCTGACAGCCCCCCTCCGGTAGTTCTTTCGCCCAGTATTTTTTATATAATCCCAAAAAAATTCCACATAACTTTTCAGGGCATTTGGAGATGTGCAGAATAGTGGACTAGGATTTGCTTCTTTTCCAGTCCAGAATTTGAGCTGCCTGAATTCTCCCTCTTCAAATAAACCTTACAAAATAAGATAGAAAAGGCATAAATATAGTACCACAAGTTATATAACAGCCCAAAAAGCAATAAACATCAACATGAAAGCATGATGCAAAATGGACGTATCAACTCCCCCAAGCTTAGACCTCGCTTGTCCTCAAGCGAAAACCAAGTTCCATAAACATGTCCACATGTTGAGGGACGAAGGTGTCGATAAAACATAATACGGACATGAGGACATCGTGATCACACATAGGACAGAATACATCATAAAGATTCTTATGGGAAAGTAACAATTCCTTCACAAAGCAAAGCATGCTACAAAAACCTTACCGAGAAGTAACCAACAATAAACCATAGTCATTGAAGCAATTGCAATTTATCACAACATCAGAAAGAGTCAAGTGAGAGCTTGTAAAGCAAATCCACATACTCAATCATCTCTTTTGTTTTCCACAATTGTTACAACTCACGTGGTACTCATGGTGTCAAAGTTTCAGCTGGACACGGAGGAAGATAGGGGCTTATAGTTTTGCCTCCCAACCATTTACCTCAAGGGTAAAGTCAACAACAACAAAGCATAAGTACTCAACTCCAAGTTGATATATGAATATAGATCTTTCCCAAGCATGTGACGGTAGCCAAGACACACGCAAAAATAGGGAATTGGTGATGATCACCATGACTCTTACAAGGGCAAAAAGTAAAGGTACTAGATAGGCCCTTCGCAGAGGGAAGCAGAGGTTGTCATGCGCTTTTGAGGTTTGAATGCGTGTCCTCTTAGTGCGGAGGAACGTCACTTTATATTGCCTCCTGTGATAAAGAACTTTATTATGCAGTCTGTCGCTTTTATGTCTTCCTCATCACAGGTTCGTACAAAGTTTATTTTCCACACACTAATAGATCATACATATTAGAGAGCAATTTTTATTGCTTGCACCGATGACAACTTACTTGAAGGATCTTATTCAATCCATAGGTAGGTATGGTAGACTCTCATGGCAAAACTGGTTGGAGGTTTATGGATGTACAAGTAGTATCTCTACTTGGTGCGGGAGTTTTGGCTAATAAGAGGTGGAAGAAATCTTCACATGCTAAGGGCTCTCTAATCATATAACATTGTTTGGAACCAAGCAAACACAATTCATTATGTTGTCTTCCTTGTCCAACATCTACTCCTAGGCATGTAATAGTTTGGTGAGTGCTCACAATTGCAAAAAGTGTCTAAGATGATATATTTATATGTGAACCTCTCTTTCCTTATTACTTCTAATTAATTGCAACAATGACTGAGGTCCATGTTGATTTGTTCTCAACAAGTTTGAACCATCAAACGTGTCATAAGTGAAGTTATCACTTTCCATAAGATCGTCTCATGATCTTTCATGCTATCGTTCTTTTCATACTTTTGATCATGGCACAAAGCAAAGCCCTTGACTAAGACACTCTTTATTATATAGCTCGTATGCTCGAATACATCAGGGGAGAGACAAAAGCAAAAGACTCAAACTAAACACTAAAGACTTATTCCTCTAAGAGAAGAAATAAAAACTGAAAAGGAAAGAACTAAAACAAAGGTAAAAGCAAAAGATATAAAGGTGATACGATACCAGGGCAACTCCCCCAAGCTTGGCAGGAGCCAAGGGGATTGCCCATACCAATGCTTAGTTGCCTTCCTCGGTGGTGATGGTGGTGAAGTTGTTCAAGCAGTCTGGAGCTTGTCTAATTTCCACTTGAGCAAAAAGTTCTGCTCCCTTAGATCGTCATTTTCTTCCTCAAGTTTCAACACTCTATGGCAAAGTTCCTGCATACTCTCCTGCAAGAAACGAGAAGGGATAAACAAGGTTTTAGGCTTCTTCCTATGGTCAGGGAGGCTTGACTTCTTGAACTCCACATGGGTGTTTGCAGGTTGAGGTAGAGGAGCCTCCTCTTCATTGGAACTCGTTTGCTTCTTCCCTTTGGGCTCATAGTCCTCTTCCTCATCAGTGGTCCAGCCATATGGCTCCAAGTTCCCATAGACCTTGGGGTTAGCAAGGTAGTCATCCACATAGCTCTCCCCCTCTGAATCCTGGGAAGACATCTTGACCTAGATCTGCGGCAGAAACAAGCTCGAAACGAAAACAGAGGAAAACTACGCGATACGGAGATCAAAACCTTCGGGCGACTATATATTGATTTTTTTTGGGCCAGAAGGAGTCCTCCGCAAGAAAACGGAGTCCGGGAGGCACACGAGGTGCCCACAAGCTTGCCCTCCGCCACCAAGGGGGTAGGGGCGGTGGTAGGGCTTGTGGCCGCCTCGTTCGCTCTCCGGACTGCTTTTTATTTTTCTAATTTTCCAAAAATTCCAAAACGGAAGAAACTTCCTATTGGAAAAGCATCGGAGTCCAATTTCTTACCGAAACAGATGCATCTTCGTTTTCAAGGTCTGAAACAGGCTGATAAACATCCCTTATGTACTCCTCTGGAGTTATGACATTGATGATATTGGTCTCAAGATTTATGGGAGTACCAGAGATGTAATGCTTTATTCTTTGCCCATTTACGACTCTAGGAAAATTTCCTTCCGTGTTATTGATTTTGATGGCACCGGAATGATATACTTCCTCGATAACATACGGACCTTCCCATTTAGAGAGAAGCTTGCCTGCAAAGAATCTCAAACGAGAATTGTATAGCAAGACATAATCAACTACATTGAACTCTCGTTTCTGTATTCGTTTGCCGTGCCATCATTAACCTTTTCCTTGAACAACCTGGCATTCTCATATGCCTGGGCTCTCCATTCATCTAACGAGCTAGTATCAAACAACCGCTTCTCACCGGCAAGTTTGAAATCAAAGTTGAGCTCTTTGATTGCCCAATACGCTTTGTGTTCCAGCTCAAGAGTTAAATGACAGGCCTTATCGTAAACCATTTTATACGGTGACATGCCCATGGGATTCTTATAACTAGTCCTATAAGCCCATAGTGCATCGTCAAGTTTGCTAGACCAGTTCTTTCGAGATCTATTGATGGTCTTTTGTAAGATCAACTTGATCTCCATATTACTCAACTCCACTTGACCACTAGACTGGGGATGATAAGGAGATGCAACTCTATGTTTGACATCATACTTAGCTAGCATCTTGCGGAAAACACCATGAATGAAGTGTGAACCTCCATTAGTCATCAAGTATCTAGGGACTCCAAATCTTGGGAATATGACTTCTTCAAGCATCTTAATAGAGGTGTGGTGATCAGCATTTTTAGTGGGGATAGCTTCTACCCACTTAGTAACGTAATCCACAGCAACTAAGATGTGAGTGTACCAATTGGAACTCGGGAAAGGTCCCATATAATCAAAGCCCCAGACATCAAATGGTTCAATGACAAGTGAATAGTTCATAGGCATCTCATGACGTTTACTGATGTTCCCTATTCTTTGGCATTCATCGCAAGACAAGACAAACTTACCGGCATCCTTGAAGAGAGTGGGCCAATAGAAACCTGATTGCAATACCTTATGAGCAGTTCTATCTCCAGCGTGGTGTCCTCCGTAGGCTTTGGAATGACACTTCTGCAGGATCTGTCCCTGTTCATGTTCAGGCACACAACATCTAATAACACCATCTACTCCTTCCTTATAAAGGTGAGGATCATCCCAAAAGTAGTGTCTCAAATCAAAGAAGAATTTCTTCTTTTGCTGATAGGTGAAACTGGGTGGTATGTATTTGGCTACAATACAGTTTGCATAATCTGCATACCACGGTGCACTATGTGAAGTGCGGATGACATTTAATTGCTCATCATGAAAGCTGTCATCAATAGGTAGTGGGTCATCAAGGACATTCTCTAGCCTAGACAAGTTATCTGCTACAGGGTTATCAGCACCCTTTCGGTCAACGACGTGCAAATCAAATTCCTATAGCAGGAGAACCCATATGATCAGCCTAGGCTTAGCGTCCTTCTTCTCCATGAGGTACTTAATAGCAGCATGATCAGAGTGAATAGTGACTTTGGAGTCAACTATGTAAGATCTAAACTTTTCACATGCAAACACGAATGCTAAAATTCATTCTCCATAGTGGCATAGTTTCTTTGGGCACTGTCTAGAGTTTTACTAGCGTAGTGAATAACATTCAACTTCTTGTCAACTCTTTGTCCTAAAACAGCACCAACAACATAATCACTAGTGTCGCACATGATTTCAAAGGGCAAGTTCCAGTCAGGTGGTTGAACAATAGGTGCGGTTATCAAAGCCTTCTTAAGTATTTCGAAGGCTTCCTCACAATCCTCATCAAAAACAAAAGGAACATCCTTCTGAAAGAGGTCGGTAAGAGGCTTATAAATCTTAGAGAAGTCTTTAATGAACCTTCTATAGAAACCAGCATGACCTAGGAAACTTCGTATACCTCTGATATCTGTGGGGCAAGGCATTTTCTTAAATGGCATCAACCTTAGCCTTATCAACTTCAATGCCTCTTTCAGAGATCTTGTGTCCTAAGACGATACCTTCATTAACCATAAAGTGGCACTTCTCCCAATTCAAGACGAGGTTGGTTTCTTCGCATCTCTGTAAGACTCGATCAAGGTTGCTGGGGCAATCATCAAAGGAAGACCCGTAAACGGAGAAGTCATACATGAAAACCTCGACAATCTTTTCACAAAAGTCAGAGAATATAGCCATCATACATCTTTGAAAGGTGGCAGGTGCGTTACATAAGCCAAAAGTCATACGTCTCTAGGCAAAGGTACCAAAAGGGCAGGTAAAAGTGGTTTTCTCTTGATCATATTGTGCAACAGGTATTTGCGAGAAACCTGAATAACCGTCTAGAAAGCAGAAGTGTATGTGTTTTGATAGCCTTTCTAGCATTTGGTTGATGAACGGCAAAGGATAATGATCTTTCCTAGTTGCCATGTTCAGTTTCCGGAAGTCTATCACCATCCTATAGCCGGTAATAATCCTTTGTGGGATTAGTTCATCCTTATCATTAGGAACGACGGTGATACCTCCCTTCTTAGGTACTCAATGTACTGGACTTACCCAATCACTATGAGCAACAGGATAAATGATTCCTCCTTCCAGAAGCTTTAATATTTCTTTTCTAACGACCTCTTTCATCTTAGGATTTAATCTCCTTTGATGATCAGCAACTGGTTTAAAGTCAGGATCGGTTTTAATCTTGTGTTGACATAGAGTAGGACTAATATCCTTAAGATCATCAAGAGTATATCCAATAGCACGACGATGCTTCCTCAGAGTTCTTAGTAACTTCTTCTCTTCGTGCTCTGAAAGGAGGGCACTAATAATGACAGGATATATCTCCTTCTCATCAAGATAGGCATACTTAAGAGTATCAGGCAACTGTTTAAGCTCGAACACAGGATCACCCTTTGGTGGGGGAGGATCCCCAAGCAGTTCAACGGGCAGATTATTCTTGAGAATAGGATATTGTTCTAAGACAATTTTTTCTATCTCATCTCTCTCCTCCATATGCATATCATTTTCATGCTCAAGAAGATATTGCTCTAAAGGATCCGTAGGAGGTACGGCAATAGAGTCAAGAGCAATAATTTCGTCTCTACCAAACGACTCTCTTTCATGGGGTTGTCTTCGAAACTTGGAGAAGTTAAATTCATGAGACACACCCTCGAAATTTACTGTGACAGTCTGCTTAATGCAATCAATGCGAGAAATGACAGTGTTGAGAAAGGGTATACCAAATATGATGGGACAAAAGCTATCTTGTGCATTACCAAGGACGAGGAAATCAGTAGGATACTTTGTCTTACCACACAGGACTTCTACGTCTCTCAAGATTCCTAGAGGGCAAATAGTGTCTCTATTAGCTAGCGTGAGAGTGACATCAATGGGTTCAAACTCAGCAGGTGCAATCTCATCCTTGATTTCATCATATAGAGAACGGGGTATTGCACTAACACTAGCTCCCCACATAAACCATGGTAACAGTGATCTCCTATCTTGACAGAAACAACGGGCAGGCCAACTACAGGTCCGTGTTTGTCTTCCGCGTGAGGTTTAGCAATTCTGGCGGAGTCCTCACAGAATTTGATAACATGCCCATCTATGTCTTCGGCTAAGAGATCTTTGATAATAGCAACACTAGGTTCAACTCTAATCACCTCAGGGGGTGCAAGTGGTCTAATGTAACCCCTACGTATCACAGTTGGAGCTTTCGAATAATCCTTTATCCTAGCAGGGTATGGTGGTTTCTCAGTGTAAGCACAAGGAACAACAGGATCACTAAAAGCAATGACTTTCTCTTCAACAAGATTGGTTTTGGCTATGTTGATTTCTACAGGAGGATGATATTTAAACCACATCTCTTTGGGAAGATCAACATGAGCATCAAAAGATTCACATAGAGAAGCTACTATCTCAGAGTCAAGTCCATACTTAGCGCTAAAATCTCTAGAAGTGTTTGTCTCAACAAAAGATTTAACGCAATCAAACTGGAAATTCATACCTGACTCCTTACCTTCCTCCAGCTCCCAATCTTCAGAGTTGCGTTTGATTCTTTCCAATAAATTCCACTCGTGATCAATATCCTTCTTCATAAAAGAACCGGTACAAGAAGTGTCAAGCATGGTACGATCTTCATGAGAAAGCCGAGCATAAAAGTTTTGACTGATGATTTCTCTCGAGAGCTCATGATTGGGGCATGAATATAGCATTGATTTAAGCCTCCCCCAAGCTTGAGCTATGCTTTCCCTGTCACGAGGCCAAAAGTTATAAATAAAGTTCCGATCACGATGTACTAAATACATAGGATAGAACTTTTGATGAAATTCCAATTTCAACCGATTGTAGTCCCATGATCCAGTATCATCACATAGCCTATACCATGTCAACGCCTTATCCTTCAAAGATAAAGGAAATACTTTCTTATTTACCTCATCCTCGGGAAAACCTGCAAGCTTAAATAAACCACAAACTTCATCTACATAGATGAGATGCAAATCTGGATGTGAAGATCCATCTCCTGTGAAAGGATTAGCCAGCAGTTTCTCAAGCATACCCGAAGGAATTTCATAAAAGATATTTTCAGTAGGTACCTCTGGTTGAGGAACAACTCCTCGTGCTTCCGTTCGTGGTGAAGATACCCCGAACAAACTCCTCAAAGGAACAGTTTCCATAGTGACAAGTGACAATAAATTTCAGCATAGTATATAAATGTTTCCTTTCCAATTTTCATTTACCAAAGGCGCTTCACTCCCCGGCAACGGCGCCAGAAAAGAGTCTTGATGACCCACAAGTATAGGGGATCAATCGTAGTCCTTTTGATAAGTAAGAGTGTCGAACCCAACGAGGAGCAGAAGGCTCTGGTAAACGGATTTCAGCAAGGTAATAAATGCAAGCACTGAAAGTAGCGGTAACAAGTGATTGTGTAGCGAGGTGAAACGTAGCAAGCAAAAAGTAACAAGTAACAAGTAGTAGCAACGGTGCAGCAAGTGTCCCAATCCCTTTTGTAGCAACGGACAAGCCTGAACAAAGTCTTATAGGAGGAAAAACGCTCCCGAGGACACACGAGAATTTCTGTCAAGCTAGTTTCATCATGTTCATATGATTCGTGTTTGTTACTTTGATAGTTTGATATGTGGGTGGACCGGTGCTTGGGTACTACCCTTACTTGGACAAGCATCCCACTTATGATTAACCTCTCTCACAAGCATCCACAACTACAAAAGAAGAATTAAGACAAAGTCTAACCATAGCATTAAACTAGTGGATCCAAATCAGCCCCTCACGAAGCAACGCATAGACTGGGGTTTAAGCTTCTGTCACTCGAGCAACCCATCATCTACTTACTACTTCCCAATGCCTTCCTCTAGGCCCAAATATGGTGAAGTGTTATGTATTCGATGTTCACATAATACCACTAGAGGAAAAAGACAATATACATCATATCAAAGTACCGAACAAATATCAAATTCACGTGACTATTATTAACATGACTTATCCCATGTCCTCAGGAACAAAAGTAACTACTCACAACACATAATCATAATCATGATCAGAGGTGTAATGAATAGCATCAAGGATCTGAACATAAACTCTTCCACCAAGTAATCCAACTAGCATCAACTACAAAGAGTAATCAACACTACTAGCAACCTTACAAGTACCAATCGGAGTTGCGAGACGAAGATTGGTTACAAGAGATGAACTAGGGATTGGAGAGGAGATGGTGCTGATGAAGATGTTGATGAAGATGCCTTCCCTCCGACGAGAGGAGCGTTGGTGATGACGATGGCGGCGATTTCCCCCTCCAGGAGGGAAGTTTCCTCGGCAGGATCGTCCTGCCGGAGCTCTAGATTGGATCTGCTCAAGTTCCGCCTCGTGGCGGCGGCGAAACCATGAAAAAGCTCCCGTCAAATTGATACAAAATGGACGTATCAGTGACATCTCCTCTACATTGAACCAGCAAGGGGAGAGGGGAAGTTGATGGAGAGCTCCGGCAGCACGACATAGTGGTGGCGGTGGAGCTATGTGGTTCTCCAAAAAGGCTTCGCCAAGCACCGCAGAGGAGGAGGAAGAGAGAGGGCAGGGCTGCGCCGAGCTGGATGGAAAACTTGTGTGTTGCAACCCCAAAATCCTTGGGTATATATAGGAGGACGGGGAGGGCTGGCCGGCCACCCTAGGAGATCCTAGGAGGGGCGGCAGCCACCCTAGATGGGAGGGATGGCGGCCCAAGAGGGGGCGGCAGCCACGTGGGAGGTGGTTTGCCTCCCAAGTTGGAGGTGGGACACCTCCACGCCCTAGGGTTACGAGCCCTAGACGCCTTGGGCTTTGGTGGGTGGCGCACCAACCCATCTAGGGGCTGGTTCCCTTCCACTTTTGGCCCATGTGGCCCTTCGGGGCTGGTGGCCCCTCCCGGGGGACCCCCGGAACCCTTCCAGTGGTCCCGGTACAATACCAATGATCCTCGAAACATTTCCGGTGATCAAATCTCCACTTCCTATATATGAATCTTTACCTATGGACCATTCCAGAGCTCCTTGTGATGTTCGAGATCAAATCCGGAATTCCGAACAAATTTCAGTAACCACATACTATTCTCGTTGCAACTCTAGCGTCATCGAATCTTAAGTGTGTAGACCCTACGGGTTCGGGAATCATGGAGACATGACCGAGACACCTCTCTGGTCAATAACAAACAATGGGTTCTGGATATCCAAGTTGGCTCCCACGTGTTCCACGATGATCTCATCGGATGAACCGCGATGTCGGGGATTCAATCAATCCCGTATGCAATTCCCTTTGTCTATCGGTATATAACTTGCCCGAGATTCGATCGTCGGTATCCCCATACCTTGTTCAATCTTGTTACCGGCAAGTCTCTTTATTCTTTCCGTAACACATGATCCCATGACTAACTCCTTAGTCACATTGAGCTCAATAGGATGATGTATTACTGAGTGGGCCCACAGACACCTCTCCGTCACACGGAGTTACAAATCCCAGTCCCGATCCGTACCAACCCAACAGATACTTTCGAAGATACCTATAGTGCACCTTTATAATCACCGAGTTACGTTGTGACGTTTGATACACCCAAAGCACTCCTACGGTATCCGGGGTCGCACAATCTCATGGTCTAAGGAAATGATACTTGACATTATAAAAGCTCTAGCAGACGAACTATACGATCTTGTGCTATGCTTAGGATAGGATCTTGTCCATCACATCATTCTCCTAATGATGTGATCCCGTTATCAATGACATCCAATGTCTATGATCAGGAAACCATGACCATCTATTGATCAACGAGCTAGCCAACTAGAGGCTCACTAGGGACATGATGTGGTCTATGTATTCACACATGTATTATGGTTACCATTTAATACAATTATAGCATGAATAACACACAATTATCATGATCAAGGAAATATAATAATAACCATTTTATTATTGCCTCTAGGGCATATTTCCAACAGGATCCGCCATCGCACACAGTTTTTGTTATTGGCGATGGAGATATAACTATACCGTTTGCAATTCATGTATCGCACACAGTTTCGTTGAAGGGTCTCTGATTGATGTGTCGTCTTTGGACCATCCTGCACTAGTGCCTCTTGACCATCTAGCCCTACCAGCCCAACTTGAGCCAACCGCTCTGGATCAAGTTTGGTGAATATGGTCTTCACCATTGCCCACGCCTCCCGTTCACCTTCCTGGCAGGCTGACGTTTTCCATAATTCAAATGGATGTCAAGCTCCTTTAAAACGATATGCCAATTCGGCCATCCCTTCTGGGGGCTTCTCGACCGGCCATAATGCCTTGATGATGTTGTTTATCGCCTTCCGTCCTCACTCATGCATGATGGATAGTTCCCTTAAAAGATTCCCTCCAAACGAGCTGGACTCTTCTTAAAGGCGCCCAGTTAGGAGAGCTACAAAGAGATGTGGTATGCTTGTTAGTTCGGAATAGTATGTATATGGAACTACAAACTCAGAATTTCACTTACCGAACATGCCACCTTTCAATCTCTGGTTCTCTTAACGGGCGTGTGCCGGTTGAGTTTTCAAACTCTCAATTCCTCTGACCTGTCGTTGGGTTTCTGCCTCAAGTTTTTTTATTTTCATCAAGACTTTGAAATAATAGCCGTCGACCGGCCTCGTCCTGTGATTCGGCATATCTTTGCGATTCTTTGGATGTGCCTAGATATTTTTGCAACTGAACTATGGACTCGGCTGCTATAAAGTAAACTTTCATTAAAAAAGGGTACATGGTGGAATTGTGAATTATTTGAAGTAATTCCTCACCATGTGCTTCTCTTGTGAATTTCTTCACTTCCTCGAATTCGGCCTTCGCAACCTCCACCTATGTTCGGTTGATCTCAAGGCCCTCAGATAGTTTCTTGTTTTAATCTGTCGAGACCTACAAAATATGGAAACAAGATTATTTAGACCATTAACTCGGTTGTCCCGACCAAGTTAAGGCTCGGGGGCAACTGGGTTAGGATTTTTGTTCGGTTGTTAAAATCAAACACTTAACTTAAGACCGGTTGGCATACGATTAGCAACTCCCTAAAGTCGTGATCGAGCAGCTCCGAGGTATGCATCGACCAAATTAAGGGCATTAAACCCATACGCGGAAAATTCAGGGTGATGTAGTGACTCTTTTCGTCGACGGTGATTCATCACACTTTCAACTTTGGAATTAGTGACCGAAACCTCCTCGGGATCCCCTTGATGTTGGTTTGTAGCAGGAAGCTCTGCATTATTCCTATCATTGCGGAATGCCTTGAACTAGGGTCACTACCCTAAACCCTCTCGACGTCTTTGGACGGAGGTGGCTTTGTTCGGTTTCTACAGAGATCGACAAAAAATGTGAATGCCTGCGAATGGCCGTAAGAGTTTAAGTTCATTACCTCTTGGTTGCGGGTGCATCCGAGGTAATCCCTATGGCTCCTCTGCGCTTAGAGGCCCCACCATTGTTTGGCGCGGGTTCGACCGACGCTGTTCTGGTCGGTGTTCGGCACGTGAAGGGATGACAATTGGGAGCTGATACGTCCATTTTGCATCATGCTTTCATGTTGATATTTATTGCTTTTTGGGCTGTTATATTACTTTGTGGTACCATATTTATGCATTTTCTCTCTTATTTTGCAAGGTTTATTTGAAGAGGGAGAATTCACGCAGCTGGAATTCTGGACTGGAAAACGAGCAAATCTTAGTCCACTATTCTGCACATCTCCAAATGCCCTGAAAAGTTACGTGGATTTTTTGGGATTATATAAAAAATACTGGGCGAAAGAAGTACCGGAGGGGGGCTGCCAGGGCGCCACAAGCCCTGCCACCGCCACCCCCTGGTGGCGCAGTGGGGGCTTGTGGGCTCCCTGACGGCCCACTAGCCCCCCTCTTTTGCTATATGAAGGGTTTTGGTCCAGAAAAAATCATTTGGGAGCTTTTTTGTGGTTTCACCGCCGCCACGAGGCGGAACTTGAGCAGATCCAATCTAGAGCTCCGGCAGGACGATCCTATAGGGGAAACTTCCTTCCCGGAGGGGGAAATCGTCGCCATCGTCATCACCAACACTCCTCTCGTCGGAGGGGAGGCATCTTCATCAACATCTTCATCAGCACCATCTCCTCTCCAATCCCTAGTTCATCTCTTGTAATCAATCTCCGTCTCACGACTCCGATTGGTACTTGTAAGGTTGCTAGTGGTGTTGATTACTCTTTGTAGTTGATGCTAGTTGGATTACTTGGTGCAAGAGTTTATATTCAGATCCTTGATGCTATTCATTACACCTCTGATCATGATTATGACTATGCTTTGTGAGTAGTTACTTTTGTTCCTGAGGACATGGGATAAGTCATGCTGATAATAGTCATGTCAACGTCGACTATAGAACACTTCACCATATTTGGGCCTAGAGGATGGCATTGGGAAGTAGTAAGTAGATGATGGGTTGCTGGAGTGACAGAAGCTTAAACCCCAGTCTATGCGTTGCTTCGTAAGGGGCTGATTTGGATCCACTAGTTTAATGATATGGTTATACTTTGTCTTAATTCTTCTTTTTTAGTTGCGGATGCTTGCGAGAGAGGTTAATCATAAGTGGGATGCTTGTGCAAGTAAGGGATGTACCCAAGCACCGGTCCACCCACATATCAAACTATCAAAGTTGCGAACGCGAATCATATGAACATGATGAAACTAGCATCATAGAAATTCCCGTGTGTCCTCGGGAGCGTTTTTCCTCCTATAAAACTTTTTCAGGCATGTGCCTTGCTACAAAAGGGATTGGGCCACTTGTTGCACCATTGCTACTACTTGTTACTTGTTACTTTTTGCTTGCTATGTTTCACCTCGCTACACAATCACTTGTTACCCCTACTTTCAGTGCTTGTAGTTATTACCTTGCTGAAATCCATTTATGAGAGCCTTCTGCTCCTTGTTGGGTTCGACACTCTTACTTATCGAAAGGACTATGATTGATCCCCTGTACTTGTGGGCCATCACGACTCTTTTTTGGCGCCGTTGTCGGGGAGTGAAGCGGCTTTGGTAAGTGGAAATTGGTAAGGAAACATTTATATACTATGCTGAAATTTATTGTCACTTGTTACTATGGAAACTGTTCCTTTGAGGAGTTTGTTCGGGGTATCTTCACCACGAACGGAAGCACGAGGAGTTGTTCCTAAACCTGAGGTACCTACTGAAAATATCTTTTATGAAATTCCTTCAGGTATGCTTGAGAAACTGCTGGATAATCCTTTCACAAGAGATGGATCTTCACATCCAGACTTGCATCTGATCTATGTAGATGAAGTTTCTGGTTTATTTAAGCTTGCAGGTTTGCCCGGGGATAAGGTAAATAAGAAAGTCTTTCCTTTATCTTTGAAAGATAAGGCGTTGACATGGTATAGGCTATGTGATGATACTGGATCATGGGACTACAATCGGTTGAAATTGGAATTTCATCAAAACTTCTATCCTATGAATTTAGTACATCGTGATCGGAACTTTATTTATAACTTTTGGCCTCGTGACAGGGAAAGCGTAGCTCAAGCTTGGGGGAGGCTTAAATCAATGCTATATTCATGCCCCAATCATGAGCTCTCGAGAGAAATCATCACTCAAAATTTTTATGCTCGGCTTTCTCATGAAGATCGCACCATGCTTGACACTTCTTGTACCGATTCTTTTATGAAGAAGGATATTGATCACAAGTGGAATTTATTGGAGAGAATCAAACGCAACTCTGAAGATTGGGAGCTGGAGGAAGGTAAGGAGTCAGGTATGAATTTCCAGTTTGATTGCGTTAAATCTTTTGTTGAGACAAACACTTTTAGAGATTTTAGCGCTAAGTATGGACTTGACTGTGAGATAGTAGCTTGTCTATGTGAATCTTTTGCTGCTCATGTTGATCTTCCCAAAGAGAAGTGGTTTAAATATCATCCTCGTGTAGAAAGCAACATAGCCAAAACCAATCTAGTTGAGGAGAAAGTCATTGGTTTTAGTGATCCTGTTGTTCCTTGTGCTTACACTAACAAACCACCATACCCTGCTAGGGTAAAGGATTATTCTAAAGCTCCAACTGTGATACGTAGGGGTTACATTAGACCACTTGCACCCCCTGAGGAGATTAGAGTTGAACCTAGTGTTGCTATTATCAAAGATCTCTTAGCCGAAGACATAGATGGGCATGTTATCAAATTCTGTGAGGACTCCGCTAGAATTGCTAAACATCATGCGAAAGACAAATACGGAACTGTAGTTGGCCTGCCCGTTGTTTCTGTCAAGATAGGAGATCACTGTTACCATGGTTTATGTGATATGGGAGCAAGTATTAGTGCGATACCCCGTTCTCTATATGATGAAATCAAAGATGAGATTGCACGTGCTGAGCTAGAACCCATTGGTGTCACTATTACGCTAGCTAATAGAGACACTATCTGCCCTCTGGGAATTGTGAGAGACGTAGAAGTCCTGGGTGGTAAGAGAAAGTATCCTACTGATTTCCTCGTCATTGGTACTCCACAAGATAGCTTTTGTCCCATCATATTTGGTAGAACCTTTCTCAACCCTGTCAATGCTCACATTGATTGCATTAAGCATACTGTCATAGTTAGTTTCGAGGGTGTGTCTCATGAATTTAACTTCTCCAAGTTTGGAAGACAATCCCATGAAAGAGAGCCGTCTGGTAGGGATGAAATAATTGCTCTTGCCTGTACTGCCGTACCTCCTACGGATCCTTTAGAGCAATATCTTCTTGAGCATGAAAATGATATGCATATGGAGGAGAGAGATGAGATAGATAAAATTGTCTTAGAACAATATCCTATTCTCAAGAACAATCTGCCTGTTGAACTGCTTGGGGATCCTCCCCCACCAAAGGGTGATCCTGTGTTCGAGCTTAAACAGTTGCTTGATACTCTTAAGTATGCCTATATTGATGAGAAGGAGATATATCCTGTTATTATTAGTGCTCTCCTTTCAGAGCACGAAGAGAAGAAGTTACTAAGAACTCTGAGGAAGCACCGTGCTGCTATTGGATATACTCTTGATGATCTTAAGGGTATAAGTCCTACTCTATGTCAGCACAAGATTAAAACCGATCCTGACTTTAAACCAGTTGATGATCGTCAAAGGAGATTAAATCCTAAGATGAAAGAGGTCGTTAGAAAAGAAATATTAAAGCTTCTGGAAGGAGGAATCATTTATCCTGTTGCTCATAGTGATTGGGTAAGTCCAGTACATTGAGTACCTAAGAAGGGAGGTATCACCGTCGTTCCTAATGATAAGGATGAACTAATCCCACAAAGGATTATTACCGGCTAAGGATGGTGATAGACTTCTGGAAACTGAACAAGGCAACGAGGAAAGATCATTATCCTTTGTCGTTTATCGACAAAATGTTAGAAAGGCTATCAAAGCACACACACTTCTGCTTTCTAGACGGTTATTCAGGTTTCTCGCAAATACCTGTTGCACAATCTGATCAGGAGAAAACCACTTTCACGTGCCCTTCCGGTACCTTTGCCTATAGACGTATGCCTTTTGGCCTATGCAATGCACCTGCCACCTTCCAAAGATGTATGATGGCTATATCCTCTGACTTTTGTGAAAAGATTGTCGAGGTTTTCATGGATGACTTCTCCATTTACGGGTCTTCCTTTGATGATTGCCTCAGCAACCTTGGTCGAGTCTTACAGAGATGCGAAGATACCAACCTCATCTTGAATTGGGAGAAGTGCCACTTTATGGTTAATGAAGGTATCGTCTTAGGACACAAAAATTCTGAAAGAGGCATTGAAGTTGATAAGGCTAAGGTTGATGCAATTGAGAAAATGACTTGCCCCACAGATATCAGAGGTATACGAAGTTTCCTAGGTCATGCTGGTTTCTATAGAAGGTTCACTAAAGACTTCCCTAAGATTTCTAGGCCTCTTACCAACCTCTTGCAGAAGGATGTTCCTTTTGTTTTTGATGAGGATTGTGAGGAAGCTTTAGAAATACTTAAGAAGGCTTTGATAACCGCACGTATTGTTCAACCACCTGACTGGAACTTGCCCTTTGAAATCATGTGCGACGCTAGTGATTATGCTGTTCGTGTTGTTCTAGGACAAAGAGTTGACAAGAAGTTGAATGTTATTCACTACGCTAGTAAAACTCTAGACAGTGCCCAAAGAAACTATGCCACTACGGAGAAGGAATTTTTAGCAGTCGTGTTTGCATGTGAAAAGTTCAGATCTTATATAGTTGACTCCAAAATCACTATTCAATCTGATCATGCTGCTATTAAGTACCTTATGGAGAAGAAGGACGCTAAGCCTAGGCTGATCAGATGGGTTCTCCTGCTATAGGAATTTGATTTGCACATCGTTGACCGAAAGGGTGCTGATAACCTTGTAGCAGATAACTTGTCTAGGCTAGAGAATGTCCTTGATGAACCACTACCTATTAATGACAGCTTTCCTGATGAGCAATTAAATGTCATCCGCACTTCACATAGTGCACCGTGGTATGCTGATTATGCAAACTATATTGTAGCCAAATACATACCACCCAGTTTCACCTATCAGCAAAAGAAGAAATTCTTCTTTGATTTGAGACACTACTTTTGGGATGATCTTCACCTTTATAAGGAAGGAGTAGATGGTGTTATTAGACGTTGTGTGCCTGAACATGAACAGGGACAGATCCTGCAGAAGTGTCATTCCGAAGCCTACGGAGGACACCACGCTGGAGATAGAACTGCTCATAAGGTATTGCAATCAGGTTTCTATTGGCCCACTCTCTTCAAGGATGCTCGTAAGTTTGTCTTGTCTTGCGACGAATGCCAAAGAATAGGGAATATCAGTAAGCGTCAGGAAATGCCTATGAACCATTCACTTGTCATTGAACCATTTGATGTCTGGGGCTTTCATTATATGGGACCCTTCCCGAGTTCCAATGGGTACACTCACATCTTAGTTGCTGTGGATTACGTTACTAAGTGGGTAGAGGCTATCTCCACTAAAAATGTTGATCACCACACCTCTATTAAGATGCTTAAAGAAGTCATATTCCCAAGATTTGGAGTCCCTAGATACTTGATGACTGATGGCGGTTCACACTTCATTCATGGTGTTTTCCGCAAGATGCTAGCTAAGTATGATGTCAACCATAGAGTTGCATCTCCTTATCATCCTCAGTCTAGTGGTCACGTGGAGTTGAGTAATAGGGAGATCAAGTTGATCCTACAAAAGACCGTCAATAGATCTCGAAAGAATTGGTCTAGCAAACTTGATGATGCACTATGGGCTTATAGGACTGCTTATAAGAATCCCATGGGCATGTCACCGTATAAAATGGTTTACGGTAAGGCTTGTCATTTACCTCTTGAGCTGGAACACAAAGCTTATTGGGCAATCAAAGAGCTCAACTTTGATTTCAAACTTGTCGGTGAGAAGCGGATGTTTGATATCAGCTCGTTAGATGAATGGAGAGCCCAGGCATATGAGAATGCCACGTTGTTCAAGGAAAAGGTTAAGAGATGGCACGACAAACGAATACAGAAACGAGTGTTTAATGTAGGTGATTATGTCTTGCTATACAATTCTCGTTTGAGATTCTTTGCAGGCAAGCTTCTATCTAAATGGGAAGGTCCCTATGTTATCGAGGAAGTATATCATTCCGGTGCCATCAAAATCAATAACACGGAAGGAAATTTTCCTAGAGTGGTAAATCGGCAAAAAATCAAGCATTACATCTCTGGTACTCCCATAAATGTTGAGACCAATATCATCAATGTCATGACTCCAGAGGAGTACATAAGGGATGTTTATCAGCCTGTTTCAGACCCTGAAAACGAAGAGGTATCTGTTTCGGTAAGAAATTGGACTCCGATGCTTTTCCAATAGGAAATTTCCTCCGTTTTGGATTTTTTGGAAAACTAGAAAAATAAAAAGCAGTCCGGAGAGCGCACGAGGCGGCCACAAGCCCTGCCACCGCCCCTACCCCCTGGTGGCGGAGGGCAAGCTTGTGGGCACCTCGTGTGCCTCCCGGACTCCGTTTTCTTGCGGAACACTCCTTCTGGTCCAGAAAAAATCAATATATAGTCGTCCGAAGGTTTTGATCTCCGTATCGCGCAGTTTTCCTCTGTTTTCGTTCCGAGCCTGTTTCTGTGACAGATCTAGATCATCATGACTTCCCCAAACGCTCCTAAGGATAAGATCTTCGAGAAGGTCATCAATCCCTACCTCACGGAAGTGCTGAAACACCCTCAATCTATCAAGATGAGCGAGGGGATGTTGCACATTCGTGATGTCGAGGGGCCTAAGAAGACCGGAAGCGTGGAGACGAGGCTCGAAGCAATGGAGCAACAAGTCTTCAAGTGCCAAGGGATGGTGGAGCGTGGACTAAACGCCAACCACATGATGATCACGGAGTTCACTAGCAATCACAAGATGGATGCCATTGACATTGAGAAACACCTCTCCATGCTCTATGACAGGGTTGATCAACTTCAGGGCCAGATCTATGACCTGCAGAACGAAAACTGTGAGTATGAGTACAGATTTAAATCAATAAGGTTGGCTGCAGATTTGAGGATTCTGGCGACTCGTTCATCCTGCCATGATGGAGCACCTATGCCTTGGAAGACGGAGGATCAGACTACTTCAACAACTCCACCACCATCACCACCGAAGGAAGACAACTAAGCATTGGTATGGGCAATCCCCTTGGCTTGTGGCAAGCTTGGGGGAGTTGCCCTGGTATCGTATCACCTTTATATCTTTTGATTTTACCTTTCTTTTAGTTCTTTCATTTTCAGTTTTTATTTCTTCTCTTAGAGGAATAAGTCTTAGTTTTTAGTTTGAGTCTTTTGCTTTTGTCTCTCCCCCGATGTATTCGAGCTCGCGAGCTATATAATAAAAAGTATCTGAGTCAAGGGCTTTGCTTTGTGCCATGATCAAAAGTATGAAAAGAACGATAGCATGACAGATCATGAGACGATCTTATGGAAAGTGATAACTTCACTTATGACACGTATGATGATTGAAACTTGTTGAGAATAAATCAACATAGACCTCAGTCATTGTTGCAATTAATAAGAAGTAATAAGGAAAGAGAGGTTCACATATAAATATATCATCTTAGACACTTTTTACAATTGTGAGCACCCACCAAAATATTACATGCTTAGGAGTAGATGTTGGACAAGGAAGACAACATAATGAATTGTGTTTGCTTGGTTCCAAACAATGTTATATGATTAGAGATCCCTTAGCATGTGACAATTGCTTCCACCTCATATTAGCCAAAACTCCCGCACCAAGTAGAGATACTACTTGTGCATCCATAAACCTCCAACCCAGTTTTGCCATGAGAATCCACCATACCTACCTATGGACTGAATAAGATCCTTCAAGTAAGTTGTCATCGGTGCAAGCAATAAAATTGCTCTCTAATATGTATGATCTATTAGTGTGTGGAAAATAAGCTTTGTACGAACCTATGATGAGGAAGACATAAAAGAGATAGACTGCATAATAAAGTTCTTTATCACAGGAGGCAATATAAAGTGATGTTTCTCCGCGCTAAGAGGACAAGCATTCAAACCTCAAAAGCGCATGACAACCTCTGCTTCCTTGTGCGAAGGGCCTATAGTGTACCTTTACTTTTTGCCCTTGTAAGAGTCCTGGTGACCTTCACCAATTCCCTGTTTTTGCCTTTGTCTTGGCTACCGTCACATGTTTGGGAAAGATCTATATTCATATATCAACTTGGAGTTGAGTACTTATGCTTTATTGTTGTTGACTTTACCCTTGAGGTAAACCGTTGGGAGGCAAAATTATAAGCCCCTATCTTCCTGTGTGTCTAGCTGAAACTTCGACACCATGAGTACCACGTGAGTTGTAACAATTGTGGAAAACAAAAGAGATGGTTGAGTATGTGGGTTTGCCTTACAAGCTCTTAATTGACTCTTTCTGATGTTGTGATAAATTGCAATTGCTTCAATGACTATGGATTATTGTTAGTTACTTCTCGGTAAGATCTTTGCTTCATGCTTTGCTTTGTGAAGGAATTGTTACTTTCCCATAAGAATCTTTATGATGTATTGATGTTCTATGTGTGATCATGATGCCCTCATGTCTGTATTATTTTTATCGACACCTTCGTCCCCAAACATGTGGACTTGTTTATGGAACTTGGTTTTCGCTGAGGACAAGCGAGGTCTAAGCTTGGGGGAGTTGATACGTCCATTTTGCATCATGCTTTCATGTTGATATTTATTGCTTTTTGGGATGTTATATTACTTTGTGGTACCATATTTATGCCTTTTCTCTCTTATTTTGCAAGGTTTATTTGAAGAGGGAGAATTCAGGCAGCTGGAATTCTGGACTGGAAAAGGAGCAAATCTTAGTCCGCTATTCTGCACATGTCCAAATGCCCTGAAAAGTTACGTGGATTTTTTTGGGATTATATAAAAAATACTGGGCGAAAGAAGTACCGGAGGAGGGCTGCCAGGGCGCAACAAGCCCTGCCACCGCCACCCCCTTGGTGGTGGAGTGGGGGCTTGTGGGCTCCCTGACGGCCCAATAGCCCCCCTCTTTTGCTATATGAAGGGTTTTGGTCCAGGAAAAAAATCATTCAGGAGCTTTTTCGTGGTTTCGCCGCCACCACGAGGCGGAACTTGAGCAGATCCAACCTAGAGCTCCGGCAGGACGATCCTGCCGGGGAAACTTTCCTCCCGGAGGGGAAATCGTCGCCATCGTCATCACCAACACTCCTCTCGTCGGAGGGGAGGCATCTTCATCAACATCTTCATCAGCACCATCTCCTCTCCAATCCCTAGTTCATCTCTTGTAATCAATCTCCGTCTCACGACTCCGATTGGTACTTGTAAGGTTGCTAGTAGTGTTGATTACTCTTTGTAGTTGATGCTAGTTGGATTACTTGGTGGAAGAGTTTATGTTCAGATCCTTGATGCTATTCATTACACCTCTGATCATGATTATGATTATGCTTTGGGAGTAGTTACTTTTGTTCCTGAGGACATGGGATAAGTCATGCTGATAATAGTCATGTGAATTTGATATTCGTTCGGTATTTTGATTTGATGTTTGTTGTCTTTTCCTCTAGTGGTGTTATGTGAACGTCGACTACATAACACTTCACCATATTTGGGCCTAGAGGAAGGCATTGGGAAGTAGTAAGTAGATGATGGGTTGCTGGAGTGACAGAAGCTTAAACCCCAGTCTATGCGTTGCTTCGTAAGGGGCTGATTTGGATCCACTAGTTTAATGCTATGGTTAGACTTTGTCTTAATTCTTATTTTGTAGTTGCGGATGCTTGCGAGAGAGGTTAATCATAAGTGGGATGCTTGTCCAAGTAAGGGCAGTACCCAAGCGGCGGTCCACCCACATATCAAACTATCAAAGTAACGGACGTGAATCATATGAACATGATGAAACTAGCATGAGAGAAATTCCCGTGTGTCCTCACGAGCGTTTTTTCTCCTATAAGACTTTGTTGAGGCTTGTCCCTTGCTACAAAAGGGATTGGGCCACTTGCTGCGCCGTTGCTACTACTTGTTACTTGTTACTTTTTGCTTGCTACGTTTCACCTCGCTACACAATCACTTGTTACCGGTACTTTTAGTGCTTACAGTTATTACCTTGCTGAAATCCATTTATCAGAGCCTTCTGCTCCTCGTGTGGTTCGACACTCTTACTTATCGAAAGGACTATGATTGATCCCATATACTTGTGGGCCATCAGGAGCAAGAGTAGATGCAATAAGGGGCGGGCACCCTTTACATGAAGAGGCCTTCTTTTTACTCCCATTAAAGGAAGGGAGTATCCCAGGGTGATCGATTGTAAGAGCAACTTCAGAGGCATCAATGCTCTCCTAGAAGAATACCTCATCCTAAAATACGATCGACGTATCTGGGTCGTCATGGAACCCCGAGTCATCGTCGCGGGCATATTCTCCGGTTGCGGAGGAGGACACTTAATTGTCTTGGTCCAACGCCTCCTGTACTGTTCAGGAAATTGGTTCAATTGGACAAAACTACTATAAACATCTGAAATATGAAAATTGGAATATACTTGCCCATTCGATGGGATTATGATTCGAGTAGCCTTCCTTGGTGTTGAGGCGGATGAACACTTGTTTTCCGCTTTGAAGAGATTAGCCAGTATGGCAGCCATCACTACCTAGTTGGCGTGACCTTCCTATTTGTATCGTGTCACGTCACTTAGGTCGTTTTAACGCCATAATGGATGTGTTCTTTGCTGAGTAGCATGGACACATCGACTAATGGCCGTTGCAATCATATCGATGATGGTTAGCTTGTGATGTGCTAACAATATCACCATGGTGACCGACCATTTCACTTCCGAACTATCCTCTTGGTAAGGGCTCTTCGGGCGCCAGTTGAACTATTTCTTTAGGGGAGCGGTTGAGAATTCCAGCAAACCCCTCGGAACAGGATTGAATAATGGTACATCTTCAATATAGAACCATTTGTAGGTCCACTCTTAGGAGTCCTTATTTGAGGTCCCTACAGGGTACCCCGTCCGAGTTATACGGCTTACTTTGGTTCCACCTACTTCAAAAATCATCCATCCTTGAGTGCGGGGGACGAGGCAGAAAAATTTCCTCCACGGATCGAAATGGACTTGACAACCCAGAAACATCTCGCAAAGGGCAACGAAGCCCGAGATGTGAAGAATGGATCCCGGGGTGAGATGGTGGAGTTGAATCCCGTAAAATTCTAATAAAACCCTCTAAAAAGGGTGAACGGGAAAATACAAGCCTCGTAAGAGGAAGAGAACAAGACATACCCTCTCTTCCGTGTAGGGAGTAGGGGATTTCTCTGTGAATGCTTCACCGTTCGCGAAGGTTAATCCGAAATGGAAGGGCGCTAGATCTGAGGAAGGAAGGTATCCGTGCACTTCCAGATCATTCAGACGAAGACGAGAAATGAAGCAACTCGCCCTATCGTCTGGTAGAGGGTAATGAGGAAGCGAGGAGGAGCTTGGAGCACTCGCCATGTCTCTGGGCTCTCTGATGTTCTTCTCAACGGTTGGGGGAAACAAAGTGTGTTGCTTGAAGCATGCCTAGCTTATTTAGTAAGTGTTTTTCCCTCACGTGTGAAGGGATTTTTTGAAAATATTATTGAAAACGTCTATCTCCTATTGGTGCACACGGATCGAGGGGTGTCATCAACCTTGAAGTGGAAAAGTCAATTTTGTGGGCCATCCGACGCTTAGACAATCGGGAATGCGCCACAAGCTGGACATGGGAGAAGAGGGGAACTCACCCTGCAAGGCGAAGACTTTGGACGGGCGAAGATGCTAGATCAAGACTGAGGCATTGGAGGCCGGTTCGGGGGCTACTGAGGGAGTCCGGGACTAAGGGTCCTCGGGCTGCTAACCCATTTTCATGGGCCGGACTCATGGGCCACCCCGTGATTATCATTGAAGGCCGAATTACGAGATAATGTTGTATCCAGAATGGATTCTTGTGAAGCCTTGGCATATGCCCCAAGTCAAGATGATAATCGACATGTTTTCTCCTTGGTGTAACTCACATTGTGTAACCCTAGTACCCCTAGTATCTATATAAACCAGAGGGCCTTAGCTCATAGGACACGTTAAGATCACTACTCCTTGGCTTTTAAACCATAACATACGATCTCGAGGTAGATCAACTCTGTATTAATACTCCATTATCAATATAAACTAGAGCAGGACGTGGGGTTTTACCTCCATTGAGAGGGGCCAAACCTGGGGAAACGTTGTGTCCCTTGTCTCATGTTACCCATCGATCCAGGATCCACAGTTCAAACAGCCTACCTGAGATACGCCGGTTTTGACACCGACAACCACCTAGAGCACTACAGCGAGAGGGAATAACCGCTCAGGCGGTAGTTGCACTAGGAGCACCGGCCTAGCCGGTACTACAGACCTGCAAGCGGTACAACCGCCCATGAGTTCACACACTGCATTAGGTGGAAAATGAGTCTCTCTCCTCAAAACGCAAGTAAGTATGTGGATGCAACATAAGTGTGTATGTGCTTTGATTCACCTATTACCTTCTGATGTGGACTCCCACTTAATAGTATAGTTTTCCTACGACCAAAGAAACAAAGGCGTCGGAAAGTCGTCTTCGATCTATTCCACATGGAGGGATGCCCAATCGTCTTGTGTCATATTAGGTGTACATGTGTATCTTAGGTACACGGTTAGTCCGCAACCTGCACTCTCATCAACACTAAAACACTTAAGGAGGGAAATTCCTTTACAATAAGTCTTTAGTTCAAGTCCTAACTTTCGCAATTCATCTAATATTTTTTGTTACTTCCCTCTCTGTCCATGAATAGGCCTCTTGAGCCATCACATGTTGATTTCTCGCGTCACATGTGAGAGGGGGTGTTGAAGTGTATATGTGGATTGCCTAACCCTTACCACCAATTCACAGTTTGGGTTGCATTGCCTAGTGCATGAAGCTTAACATTGATACGTCCCAAACGTATCTATAATTTCTGCTTGTTCCATGATCTTTTGGGTGACATTGTTATATGTTTTGCTACACTTTTATATCATTTTACACATATTTGGACTAACCTACTAACTCAGTGCACCCAGTGCAACTTTCTGTTTGATGATGTCTATTTTGCACGGGCTTTTACGCAATATTCCGAAGCCCGAAAAATTCCAGAAAAATATATAAAAAATCAGCGAAACAAAAGCTTCCGGATCACCGAAGATGGGCCATAGGGGGCCACGGGCTGTCCAGGCGACCTGTTGGCGTGGCCAGGCCCTAGGCCGCGCCAGGAGGCCGCCTGGGTGGCCCCCACCTCCTCCGATGCCCTCCTTTGGCCTATATTTAGAGTCCCGAGAGGAAACGTTCCGCAACTTCCAAAATCGCGAATTTCTCCATCATTCCGCCGCTGCAACGCTTCCGAGATCGGGAGCGTCATGAGACCTCTTCCCGGCACCCTGCCGGAGGGAGGATTGACGTCCGATAGCTTCTCCACCGTCATGGACGCTTCCCGGATGTGCCATGAGTAGTCCTCCTTGGACCATGGGTCCATGACCAGTAGCTATGTGATGTCTTCTCTCCAATCTTGTGCTTCAATGGTTAGTCCTTGTGAGCTGTCCTACATGATCAAGGCATCTATGTAATTCTCTTTCTATTTCTATGCTCGGTTTGTTGGGATCCGATGGATTATGAGATTATGTTCACATTGTTATGAGTTATATATTTGATTATCATTTTATATTATGTTCCTTAGTGATTCATGCATGTTCTCCGTTGTTATTTATTGCTTTGGCCGAGTAGTAGATTGTAACTCCAAGAGGGAGCGTTATGCATGATTGTGGGTTCATGCCCCTCGATGTCTAGCTTGAGTGACAGAAACATGAGACTAGGGGATGTGTTGTTGCCACCAGGGAGAAAACAACGGTGCTTGTGACCACGGTTGCAAGGATTGTTTACCTTACACATAGTTCGTTAATGCCGCTGTCCGTTGCTTTGAGTTTACACTTTGGGTGGGGCTCGCAACTTAATACCGGAGAGATGTTCTGGATAGATATCTCAAGGTGGATGATTAGTAAGTAGATGCTGATGAATAAACGGTCTACTTGTGTTGGCGTACTGCCCGTTACTATTGAACATCTAACTATCAATAGCATAATTAGCACTGCGGTGCGTTCATAATTCTGTCAATTGCCCAACTGTGATTTTTTTACCCAAGCATAGTTGTTTATAGTCTTTGGGAGAGAGACATCACCAGTGTACAACATGTGACTCCGGTCCATATTGCCATCATTGTTTACACCTCCATCATTTACCGTTTTCACCTACTTTTCCGTTGCAATCACTATTACCTTCCCGCTTGTGTTTTGATTCTTTGCAAACTACAAGGCCGGAGAGATTAACATCCTCTGTGTACTCATTGGGAGCAAAGTTATTTGTGGTGTGTGTAGGTCCACGTTTTCTGCTAGCGCCAGGGTGGAAGACACCTACTTGTTGATCCTAGGAGTCCTCCTGGTTCGATAAACCTTACAGCTCCCGTGTGAGGGAAAACTTGTTGCTGACTACATCTCAACCTTCCACTAAGGGTAACCAACGAGGTGCGAGAAGTATATACTGAAAGTGCGTTATATCGACTAGAGGGGGTGAATAGGAGATTTTTAGAATTTCATCACTGAGGAAATTCCTTTTGAGGAAATTCCTCACTGATGACTAACTTATAGCGGAAACAGTAAAGGATCAGAAGTGCAAAGTTTCACAACAGCAGTTTTTCAGAGTGAAGAATGTGAAAACAGATTGCACTGTGAGCAGGCACGCAGAATACAGATGAGGATTAACTAACGTGAAGAATTTGGGGTTGAGGAGATTCAGAGAAAGTCTTCAGCAAATTCTTCAAACAATCGCAGTGAAAGTCATCAACACATAATACGAGGAAAGTAAGGA